>NW_023270268.1:54818220-55503196 GCF_011800145.1 Mirounga leonina
GTGGGAAGAAGACTTCTTGTGTGATAAATCATCTAACGACATCCCATCCATGTAGCCTAGACATAGTTCTAATAGTTTAATTGTAATAGCAATTGTTGGAATGCATTGCACCAGCCATTGCCTGAGTCAGCGATTCTCAATACCTTGTTGGGAGTGGAGAGTGAGGAGAGCTGATTGAGATTTTAATATTGAGCAAAAGGGATGTAGAGTAAAAAGAGTTGAATAAATTTGTTCTAGACTACAAGGAGGGATTTTGAAAACTTGTATAGAGCCATTGGAGAATCTCCTATATATGTGTGACATATGTTGCAGAGGGATAAATACAGAGTGAGATTGTATTAAGTTCCCAGTCTTTTTGCAATATTCACATACCAGCAAAGATGTTCCAGGTGATGGAATGTGAAAAGAACCAATTAATAATTTATCTCCTCCCTCTTATCACTCTATACTCCATCATGGACTATAGACAAGGACAGTATTTTTAGTGATGGCAAAAACATGAAGGAGTCTAGACCCTGAGATCTTTGCAGAGGAAAGCAGCCTTGCTAACTTAGACTTTTTCTGTGTAAGAAATAACTTGTTGAAAACACTCTAATTTTGAGGCACTCTATTTTGTCTATTGAACTGATATCCTAATTAAAAAAATGGTCACCAAAAATAGCAATATGTTTTATTTTTATTTTATTTTTTTAATAGCAATACATTTTAAATAGTTTTGGATGTGCTACTGGGAAAGGAGCAGCAGAAGATAACCAACCATGAGAAAATATAACCAGTTTCCTGAGCAGGAAGAACCTACATGAGTTTCCTAATCTTACAATCCTATGGAAAAATAAAAATCTGTTTCTTAGTCATTTGTACACCCTTACCTTTTAGAAGTACTTAATATGCTTAGCAAATAATGATCCTTCCCTTTATCTAGATGGTTGCTTCTTTCTGTCTTTTTTTTTTTTTTTTCTTCCTTTGAGTGTCTTTTAAGTACTGGTGATATAATTGGAAGGACACAAATGGTCAAGAACTGAAGATTAATTTCTTAAATATTTGCCTTAGAAAGATGTTCCAGTTTTATAATGAAACCAGAATTTCTTTTTCTAGAATAGTGCAAAAAGGGGTGAATATCAAATGAGTGCTGGCAATAATGATGAACAGCCTTGCTCAGCTCATCAAGAACTCTGAGAATCAGGGTGATGTCCCCTGTCATGGTTAATTTGGATAAGAGTATTTTCATTATCCATTGCTTCACAATAAATCACAACAAAACTTAGTTGTTACAACAACATCAACAACATTGATTATAATTTCTGTGGGTCAGGATTGGGAAGGTCTGTGTTCATCAGTTCTCAGGATATCTCATGAGGTTGCTGTTAGATCTATTCTGGAGCTGCAGTTATCCGAAGGCTTGACTGGGGCTGGAGGCTCCCCTACCAAGGAGGCTCACTCACATGGCTGGCAAGTTAGTGTTTTATGTTGTCCAGAACCCTTACTTCCTCTCCATGTGGACTTTTTCACATAGTTAAATGTTCTTAGGGGAAGATAGCTGGCTTCTCCCAGAGCAAGCAATCCAAGAGAGCAAGATGGAAGCTTTAATGCTTTTTATGACCTAGCCTCAGAAGTTCCATACCAACACTTCTGCTATATTCTGTTACACCTGACCTGACTTAGTGTGGGAATGGTATTAGGAAAAGAAAAACAAGAACAAAGTGGCTGAGGTGGAATCCCAGACCTGAATTCATCGTTACCCCTGATATGTGTTAGATGGTAAGGGAAGGGTTTCTTCTTCTTTTTTCTTTTTTTGCAAATAAAATATCAAGTTGTATCTTGAAAGATATCAATATAAGATTCTTTTATTCTTAACAATCTATAAACAGAACTATATGGAACAATAATCATGCTCCTAGATGGAGCCAGGAATGCAGGTGTTCTGAAGGCTGAAACCACCCAGGTGGACTGTAGGGAAATCTGGCTGGGAAAGTAAAGAATTAGATTACACTATTCTCTGGGTCCTTAACTACTAAAAGGACCATGTTTTTTTCTGGTAATGGATTCTGACTATATTTCACCCACCGACTTTTGGAACAGGTTTGTGTATACTCATTTTGCAGCTGTCCTTTGCTACTTAAGTTCTGGTGTGAAATTTCTTATTCTCATGTGCAATGAGATTTATCACAGACTCAAAAGTCATAGTGCCACAAGGGCAGGGGTCAATTTGCTTGGCCTCTTCACTCCCTTTCTACTTTTATCCACTTTTTATACTGTAGCTGTGCATAGGAGGTTTTTTGATAAAATGGTTTTACTGCTATAAGGGCGAGGAAAATACTATTCTACAGCATCATTTTAAAATAGCTGCATCTTGTGTGTAGGTATAAATTATGAAGACCATTTTCTATTGTGAATATTTAAGTGGTTTCTCGACTTTGTCTATTATAAACATTGTGATAAACAATATCACTTGGTTAATGAGTACTATTTGTACTCATCTGTAGTTATTAATTTCATTTCTAGAAGCAGAATTCCTGGATTAAATACTTTTGGTATTTTAAAATATTTCCAAATTATCCTTTAGAAAGTAGGCACTAATTTCTAGTTCCACTAGCAGTGTTTGAGTGTTGGGTTCTTCACACTCTACCCAAAACCAAGTAGTATCTTTAGCAAAATCTTTTCAATTTTGATTTTGTTTGTATAATTTTCAAATCATGGTTCAAGTTGAATTTTTTTTATTCTTATTCATTGTATATGTCCTAATGATAGATCCCCTCTTCCTTTGCATGGGTGTCAGGAAAATAATCTGTAATGAAGAAACTTTTTATCAATACTTAGTGTCTTCTAAGAAACATATATCCTAAGGAAGGTCCTTTCTTTACTAAGGTGATGCTGAGTATAATGATAGAAATGGGAGAAATCAGGAGAACTACATGCCTCATCCTTTAAAAAAACAGGCATAATGAAATAATCAGTTGGTAGAAGAGGTGGTTAGGAAAGGAAGGTGATAGGAAGGAGGGGTTGATAGAGAAGATGACTTGGAAAGTGTGATAGGGAGATTGGGGGACAGAAAGGACAGGTGATCAGTACACAGGGAGAAAGTTTGGGGATAGCAGGGCTTGAAGGCATAAGGTAACAAAACATTGCTGGTGTACCTGGACAGTTCTGGAATATGAATATTGATCTAGGGAAATTATTCATGTGTCTTTGTTTAGATGACAGTTATTTTCTGGAGGGTTTTTAAAAAAGAATATTTACAAAATAGTTTGTGACCTATTTAAGCATGTTCCCCACACAATCTTCAGTAAGACTTTTTAAAATTAAACAATAAGAAATTATTTCTTTGGGATCCATTTCTTTGTGTGTGTGTGTTTCCATTCTGAATATATTGAAATGGATCCAACTTTGGGATGCATGAAATGGCAGCATTCTGCTTCAAGGAAGGAGTAGAGTGTACCCGGGCAGTCTTGATGGCCTTTGATGGTCTACCTCTGCTCACTCGTCCAGGCTTATCTCCAGCCATGTTGCTGTATATGCCTCAAGTGCTCTACCCATTTTGAACTTCATAAAATTTCCCAGACCTTATGCTATTTTATGAGCTTTTTTTTTATGTCCTCTTGGAAATTCCTTCTGTCTCTTGTCTGCCTAGTGAACTTTTTAAGTTCCAGATCAGGGCTCCATTTCTTGGCACTCTTCCCTGTGATAGTAGCACTTACACTACTCCTTTATTACAGCACTTACACACTGTGCAGTTGGTTTGCTGGACTCTGGCCTCCTGGATGGTGCAGTTATATCTTGTTTATCTTTGTATCTCTTCTGAATACCATGCCTTGCACAGGGTCAATTCAAAAAATATTTACTGAATGCTGACAGTGTATTAAGCACTGTACCGTGCACTGGTAACAGATGAATCAAATACAAGATAACTCAAAGCAGCCCAGAATCCAATTAAAGAGAAAAATGTGTCAGTTCATTAATTACAAAGTACCGAATTTGTAGAAGTTTCTATGAAACAAGGGGCAGACATAGCACAGAAGGAAGAACGATTAGTCCTGAGGTGGTCAGGAAGACCACCTAGAAGTTATTCTTGGGTTGGTTTTGAAATATTTATAGAAACTCAGCAAGTGAGGGAAATAGTTGTAGAATGCATGTGTGTGGGCACTGGGGGTTAAAACAGTGAGTGGGTTTGGGAATTCTAGGCAGTTTAGTATATCAGGGGAGTGTGCTCACTCAACTTGCATGCAGGTCTAAGTACTCTTATTACATAGACAACAAAAGCAATTACAATTAAAGGAAACATTGTGAGCAGAGGCTTTGAGAAGCGAAAGACTGGGTGTATTAAGACATTGGTGATTCAATAAGCATTCTTTTTTTTTTTTTTCCTTTCCCTTTTCTTTCTCTGTAATTTCTTCTGTTTCCTTGCTTCAGACTTGATTCCTATTTTCTTTCTCCTCTGACTTCTTGCTCCATTTGTCTCATGTGGGTTTGGGTTAGGCAGGAAGGAATAGACAGACACCTGGACAGATGAACATGAAAGACAGAAAATGTGTGACAAAGCTGCCACATCTGCCCTTTATCTTTACAGAAATGGTTGGCACTTTTCAAACTGTTTCTTTGGGTTTACAAATTACATTCTTTGACAGAAGTTCAGGGTTACAAAGACTAGATAACATTCTGTTAGACTAGGAAAGAGGCAAACAATTTCTCAGTGGTCACCTTGAGAGGCAGCATTATGTGGTCACTAATAATGCAGACTCTGGAGCTGACCTTCCTGAGTTCGAATCCTGGCTCTGCTCCCTACTAGCTGTGTGACCATAGACAATTTACATAATCTCACCTGTTACATCCATATCTACCTCGCAAGTTTGTAAAAAGAAAAAAATGAGATAATTCCTATAAAGTACTTAGAACAGTGACTGAAATAGAAGCAGACTCAATAAACACTAGCTATTAACTAGAATTTTAACTCCAATCTGGTACCTTTATGTTTTTGTATTTAACCACACAGACTCAAAAGAATGTCTTGTCTTTCCTCCAGTAAATTATTCTAGATGGCTGGCATTTTCTGTTAACACACTCTATAACCAATTTCTGTAAACATAATAATAAAATGCATATAAAGATCGATTTATGGACATACATAAGCCACACAGGGTAAATATCTGGCTTGACTTTCAAAGTCTTTCATAACCTGAACCCTTCATACCAAGCTAGCTTTATTTCTATTTTATTCCTCAACTTGTTTATACTTCCTTCTGTAACATCCTTGATAAATAACACTTTTTTTTTTATTTACTTCTCAGTAAGCAACTTTTGAGAATGTGTACACTTATTTTAAAATAACATGTACACCTGTATTAAAGTAGTATGCACTATAAATTGTATTTAAAATAAAAAATTAAAAAATGACAAAAAATATTTTTCTCTTACTCAGTAGATCATTTTATACACAACTCATGTTTGGAAAAACCACTGGTTCAGGCTGTATATAAACATGTTGAACGGTAAGGAGGAAATTCCTCGGCGAGTTGGTCTATTCTGTTGATGGACAGCCCTAAGCTATTTGGAAGTTCTTGCTTTGATTGATCTGAAAAAAAATTTCCAAAGTTAACAGCTACCTACTATGTATGCATGGTCCTGGGCTTGGTGCTTTAACTACATTGTTTCTATTTTCATTAATATCTGAAAGCTAGATATTTTCTCCCCCATGTAGTCCCGCCCCATTATAGATGTAGTTATTAAAGAGCAACAACTTGCTCAGTTGAAAATCATTGCTCATCCTTTTGTTTCAGTCCTATTTTCCAGATATTATATGAAATGAAATAGAAGTCTTATCCCTCTACTGGGACTATATCTTCCACGTGCCCCTTAGAGTTCCATGCACAGTGTCTTATGCATTCAGGTTTAGCTTTTGTTCAGACTGTCCCTGAACCTGGATGTCCTCTTTCCTTTCTCCTTCCTCTCTTTCTGTTCCCAATTCTTTCAGTATCGGTTAATCCCACCTTCTCTATAAAGCCATTGCTTATCTTCTGCACAGTTCCCTGGCCCTTGGGTGAAAGAGCAATATGTGAAGTCTATGCCACATCATTTAAATTTTAATACTAAATTTATGGTCATTGCTTGCTTAAATGGCTTCAAATTGGTTTATAAATTACTTTCTGATGTAGACCATGCTTTCTAATTCTGTATTCCCCCTGTGCTAAGCATATTTTTGGGATTGTAGACTTTCACTCATATTTTAAGATATTTTTTCTATTTACTTCTGTCCCTGTTTTGCAGACATGCAAAAATTAAGCAAAACATGGGAAAGAATAAATAATGAAGAATCACAGAAGAAGTTTCTATTTATTTCAAAGTAAGTTAGCTCTTGCTGGATAGCTCCATATATTCCTTTCCTTGTGCGATCAGTCTTACTCTTAGTTTCCATATCTAGTCCTAAGGGTCTTCATTAGGGTGACCTTCTAGTTTTTTCTCTTTAGTGTTTCATATTACCTTTAAGACCTTCCTTTTTCATGTGTACAGTTTCTTGTATTCATTTCTTCAGTACCCAGGCCAGTTACAAGCTATTGATTACAGAGGATGGAGAGGTCCCTGAGACTTTGGGTGATCTCTGAAGTCATTAAGAAAGAATGGTCTTGATTTGGGCCTTATCAGTAGGTGGAAGAGAAGGAGAGGTGTACTTCTTGTAAAGTTCTTTTTTATTTTATTTTATTTTTTATTTTTTATTTTTTATTCTTATGTTAATCCCCATACATTACATCATTAGTTTTAGATGAAGTGTTCCATGATTCATTGTTTGTGCACAACACCCAGTGCTCCATGCAGAATGTGCCCTCCTCAATACCCACCACCAGGCTAACCCATCCTCCCACCCCCCTCCCCTCTAGAACCCTGTTTGTTTTTCAGAGTCCATCGTCTCTCATGGTTCGTCCACCCCTCCGATTTCCCCCGCCTCATTCTTCCCCTCCCGCTACCTTCTTCTTCTTCTTCTTTTTTTTTTTTTCTTAACATATATTGCATTATTTGTTTCAGAGGTACAGATCTGAGATTCAACAGTCCTGCACAACTCACAGCGCTTACCAGAGCACACACCCTCCCCAGTGTCCATCACCCAGTCACCCCATCCCTCCCACCCCACCCCCCACTCCAACAACCCTCAGTTTGATTCCTGCGATTAAGAATTCCTCATATCAGTGAGATCATATGATACATGTCTTTCTCTTTTTGACTTATTTCACTCAACATAATACCCTCCAGTTCCAACCACGTCGTTGCAAATGGCAAGATCTCATTCCTTTTGATGGATAATATTATATTCCATAATATTCCATTGTATATATATACCACATCTTCTTTATCCATTCATCTGTCGATGGACATCTTGGCTCTTTCCACAGTTTGGCTATTGTGGACATTGCTGCTATAAACATCGGGGTACACGTACCCCTTCGGATCCCTACTTTTGTATCTTTGGGGTAAATACCCAGTAGTGCAATTGCTGGATCATATGGTAGCTCTATTTTCAACTTTTTGAGGAACCTCCATACTGTTTTCCAGAGTGGCTGCACCAGCTTGCATTCCCACCAACAGTGTAGGAGGGTTCCCCTTTCTCCGCATCCCCGCCAACATCTGTCATTTCCTGACTTGTTAATTTTAGCCATTCTGACTGGTGTGAGGTGGTATCTCATTGAGGTTTTGATTTGGATTTCCCTGATGCTGAGCGATATTGAGCACTTTTTCATGTGTCTGTTGGCCATTTGGATGTCTTCTTTGGAAAAATGTCTGTTCATGTCTTCTGCCCATTTCTTGATTGGATTCTTTGTTCTTTGGGTGTTGAGTTTGATGAGTTCTTTATAGATTTTGGATACTAGCCCTTTATCTGATATGTCATTTGCAAATATCTTCTCCCATTCTGTCGGTTGTCTTTTGGTTTTGTTGACTGTTTCCTTTGCTTTGCAAAAGCTTTTTATCTTGATGAAGTCCCAATAGTTCATTTTTGCCCTTGCTTCCCTTGCCTTTGGCGATGTTTCTAGGAAGAAGTTGCTTCGGCTGAGGTCAAAGAGGTTGCTGCCTGTGTTCTCCTTTAGGATTTTGATGGACTCCTGTCTCACATTGAGGTCTTTCAACCATTTGGAGCCTATTTTTGTGTGTGGTGTAAGGAAATGGTCCAGTTTCATTCTTCTGCATGTGGCTATCCAATTTTCCCAACACCATTTGTTGAAGAGACTGTCTTTGTTCCATTGGACATTCTTTCCTGCTTTGTCAAAGATGAGTTGACCATAGAGTTGAGGGTCCATTTCTGGGCTCTCTATTCTGTTCCATTGATCTATGTGTCTGTTTTTGTGCCAGTACCATGCCGTCTTGATGATGACAGCTTTGTAATAGAGCTTGAAGTCCGGAATTGTGATGCCGCCGGCTTTGCTTTTCTTTTTCAATATTCCTCTGGCTATGTGGGGTCTTTTCTGGTTCCATACAAATTTTAGGATTATTTGTTCCATTTCTTTGAAAAAAGTGGATGGTATTTTGATGGGGATTGCATTGAATGTGTAGATTGCTCTAGGTAGCATTGACATCTTCACAATATTTGTTCTTCCAATCCATGAGCATGGAACGTTTTTCCATTTCTTTGTGTCTTCCTCAATTTCTTTCATGAGTATTTTATAGTTTTCTGAGTATAGATCCTTTGTCTCTTTGGTTAGATTTATTCCTAGGTATCTTATGGTTTTGGGTGCAATTGTAAATGGGATGGACTCCTTAATTTCTCTTTCTTCTGTCTTGTTGTTGGTGTATAGGAAAGCCACTGACTTCTGTGCATTGATTTTATATCCTGCCACTTTACTGAATTCCTGTATGAGTTCTAGCAGTTTTGGTGTGGAGTCTTTTGGGTTTTCCACATAAAGTATCATATCATCTGCAAAGAGTGAGAGTTTGACTTCTTCTTTGCCAATTTGGATGCCTTTGATTTCTTTTAGTTGTCTGATTGCTGTGGCTAGGACTTCCAATACTATGTTGAATAGCAGTGGTGATAGTGGACATCCCTGCCGCGTTCCTGACCTTAGGGGGGAAGCTCTCAGTTTTTCCCCATTGAGAATAATATTTGCTGTAGGTTTTTCATAGATGGCTTTTATGATATTGAGGTATGTACCCTCTATCCCTATACTCTGAAGAGTTTTGATCAAGAAAGGATGCTGTACTTTGTCAAAAGCTTTTTCTGCATCTATTGAGAGGATCATATGGTTCTTGTTCTTTCTTTTGTTAATGTATTGTATCACACTGATTGATTTGCGGATGTTGAACCAACCTTGCAGCCCAGGGATAAATCCCACTTGGTCATGGTGAATAATCCTTTTAATATACTGTTGGATCCTATTGGCTAGTATTTTGGTGAGAATTTTTGCATCCATGTTCATCAGGGATATTGGTCTGTAATTCTCCTTTGTGATGGGGTCTTTGTCTGGTTTTGGGATCAAGGTAATGCTGGCCTCATAAAATGAGTTTGGAAGTTTTCCTTCCGTTTCTGTTTTTTGGAACAGTTTCAGAAGAATAGGTATTAATTCTTCTTGAAAGGTTTGGTAGAATTCCCCTGGGAAGCCATCTGGCCCTGGGCTTTTGTTTTTTGGGAGATTTTTGATGACTGCTTCAATTTCCTTAGTGGTTATAGGTCTGTTCAGGTTTTCTATTTCATCCTGGTTCAGTTTTGGTAGTTGATACATCTCTAGGAATGCATCCATCTCTTCCAGGTTATCTAATTTGCTGGCATAGAGTTGCTCATAATATGTTCTTATAATTGTTTGTATTTCTTTGGTGTTGGTTGTGATCTCTCCTCTTTCATTCATGATTTTGTTGATTTGGGTCATTTCTCTTCTCTTTTTGATCAGTCTGGCCAGGGGTTTATCAATCTTGTTAATTCTTTCAAAGAACCAGCTCCTAGTTTCGTTGATCTGTTCTACTGTTCTTTTAGTTTCTATTTCATTGATTTCTGCTCTGCTTTTTATGATTTCTCTTCTCCTGCTGGGTTTAGGCTTTATTTGCTGTTCTTTCTCCAGCTCCTTTAGGTGTAGGGTTAGGTTGTGTACTTGAGACCTTTCTTGTTTCTTGAGAAAGGCTTGTATTGCTATATACTTTCCTCTTAGGACTGCCTTTGCTGCATCCCAAAGATTTTGCACAGTTGATTTTTCATTTTCATTGGTTTCCATGTATTTTTTTAATTCTTCTTTAATCTCCTGGTTGACCCATTCATTCTTCAGTAGGATGCTCTTTAGCCTCCATGTATTTGCGTTCTTTCCGACTTTCCTCTTGTGATTGAGTTCTAGTTTCAAAGCATTGTGGTCTGAAAATAGGCAGGGAATGATCCCAATCTTTTGGTACCGGTTGAGACCTGATTTATGACCTAGGATGTGATCTATTCTGGAGAATGTTCCATGGGCACTAGAGAAGAATGTGTATTCCGTTGCTTTGGGGTGGAATGTTCTGAATATGTCTGTGAAGTCCATTTGGTCCAGTGTGTCATTTAAAGTCTTTATTTCCTTGTTGATCTTTTGCTTAGACGATCTGTCCATTTCAGTGAGGGGGATGTTAAAGTCCCCCACTATTATTGTATTGTTGTCGATGTGTTTCTTTGCTTTTGTTATTAATTGCCTTATATAATTGGCTGCTTCCATGTTAGGGGCATAGATATTTACAATTGTTAGATCTTCTTGTTGGATAGATCCTTTAAGTATGATATAGTGTCCTTCCTCATCTCTTATTACAGTCTTTGGTTTAAAATCTACTTTGTCTGATATAAGGATTGCCACCCCAGCTTTCTTTTGGTGTCCATTAGCATGGTAAATGGTTTTCCACCCCCTCACTTTCAATCTGGGGGTGTCTTTGGTTCTAAAATGAGTCTCTTGCAGACAGCATATTGATGGATCTTGTTTTTTAATCCAGTCTGTTAGCCTGTGTCTTTTGATTGGGGCGTTTAGCCCATTTACATTCAGGGTAACTATTGAAAGATAGGAATTTAGTGCCAGTGTATTGCCTGTAAGGTGACTGTTACCGTATATTGTCTGTGTTCCTTTCTGGTCTATGTTGCTTTTAGGGTCTCTCTTTGCTTAGAGGACCCCTTTCAAGATTTCCTGTAGGGCTGGTTTTGTGTTTGCAAATTCCTTTAGTTTTTGTTTGTCCTGGAAGCTTTTTATCTCTCCTTCAATTTTCAATGACAGCCTAGCTGGATATAGTATTCTTGGCTGCATATTTTTCTCATTTAGTGCTCTGAATATATCCTGCCAGTCCTTTCTGGCCTGCCAGGTCTCTGTGGATAGGTCTGTTGCCAATCTAATGTTTCTACCATTGTAGGTTACATATCTCTTCTCCCGAGCTGCTTTCAGGATTTTCTCTTTGTCTATGAGACTCGTAAGTTTTACTATTAGATGTCGGGGAGTTGACCTATTTTTATTGATTTTGAGAGGAGTTCTCTGTGCTTCCTGGATTTTCATGCCTGTTTCTTTCCCCAAATTAGGGAAGTTCTTTGCTATAATTTGCTCCATTATACCTTCTGGCCCTCTGTCTCTTTCTTCTTCTTCTGGGATCCCAATTATTCTAATGTTGTTTCGTCTTATGGTATCGCTTATCTCTCGAATTCTGCCCTCGTGATCCAGTAGTTGTTTATCTCTCTTTTTCTCAGCTTCTTTATTTTCCATCATTTCATCTTCTATATTACTGATTCTCTCTTCTGCCTCATTTATTCTAGCAGTTAGCGCCCCCATTTTTGATTGCACCTCATTAATAGCCTTTTTGATTTCTACTTGGTTGGATTTTAGGTCTTTTACTTCTCCAGAAAGGGTTTCTCTAATAACTTCCATATTTTTTTCAAGCCCAGCTAGTATCTTTAAAGTGATGATTCTGAAGTCTAGATCTGACATCGTACTAATGTCCGTATTGAGTAGGTCCCTGGCAGTCGGTACTACCTCTTGTTCTTTTTATTGAGGTGATTTTTTCCGTCTTGTCATTTTGTGCAGAGGAGAATAGATTAATGAGAGAACAAAATGCTAGCAGAGTAACCACGTCCTCAGAAAATATACTCTAAACAAATCAGAAAAGACATGAAGCAGTGGGATAAGAAAGGGAAAGAGAAAAAAGAAAAAGAAAAAAAAAAAAGATAAAAACAAAAACAAACAAAACAAAACAACAACAACAACAAAAGGAAAACCAGAATGTGATCAAATATGATCTATATGGTATATAGGTCAGTGCCACACACTAGATTTGGGGTGTATTTTGGTCTTTTAGAAGAAAGTGCCTCCCAAAATTTTAAAGAGAGAAAAACTTATATATGTACAAAAATAAGGGTTGATATGATGAAGGGATGGAATATGACTGTAAAAATGGAAATTATAAAAAATGTTATAAAAGGAATTGATAAGAAGTTGTTTGAAAAAAGAAAGAAGAGGATTTAAAAAAAGAAAAAAGAAAAAGAGAAAAAAAAGGGAGAGGATGTGATCAGGCAGGGGAATAGAAAGCACCATATACTAGAGATTTAGGGTATATTTTAATCTGTTAGAAGAAACTATCTCAAAATTTTAAAGAGAGAACAACTTATATACATAAGCCAAAAATATGGGTAACTACTATGAAGGGATAGAATATGACTCTAAAAATGAAAAATAAAAATGTGTTTTTTTTTTTTTTAAAAGGGATTGATAAGATGTTGGTTGAAAAAGGGAAAAAGAAAAATTCAAAAAGAAATAATAAGACAAAAAGACAGTTAAAAAAAATTAACTTTAAAAGACTAAAGAATCATGGTAAAAAAGCCGTGAATTCTATGTGTAGTAGTCCCCTAGCGCTGGAGTTCTGCCGTTCTCATTGATCGGTAAACTTGGTCTGGCCGGCTGTTCTCGCTGATCTTCTGGGGAGGGGCCTGTTGCCGTGGTTTCCAAATGTCTCTGCCGGAGGCGGAATTGCCCCGCCCTTGCCCCCTCCCGGCTAAGTAATCTGCTCGGGTTTGCTCTCCGGAGCTTTTGTTCCCTGTGAGCTTTCCGTACAGCTTTGGAGGCGGAGAGTGAAAATGGCGGCCTCCCAATCTCCGCTCCGGAGGAGCCGAGAACTCGGGGCCCCCTCCTCAGTGAGCCCCCAGAGAAAAGCCGTCAGTCACTCCCGTCTTCCCGGTCTCCGGCTGCACTCCGTGCTCACCGGGCCTGTGACCGCGCGTTTCTATCTCCGGCACTCGACCCCGGGTGGAGTCTCCAAACCCAGCAGATCCCTGCGGTGCACTCCCGCGCGGCTCCTCCCGGGGGAGGAAGGTGAGTCTCCCCGGATCTGCCGCTTGTTGGGTCCCTGCTGGAGGAGCAGGGGCCCGACTGTGCCGCGGATCCCGGTTTATGGCCACCCCGAGCTGAGAGCCCGCGCCTGGGCTCCGCCTCTGCAGCCGGCTTCCCTGCTCCGATCCCTGGGAGCTCTGCCGCACTCAGGCACCCCCGGTCTTTCTGTGACCCCGAGGGTCCTGAGACCACACTGTCCCGGAGGGTTCCACCCCCCGCTTAGCCACCAGAGTGACGTCCCTCAGCAGAGCAGACTTTTAAAAGTTCCGGTTTTGTTGTCCGCGGCTCTATCACTTGCCAGAAGCGGCCGACGGAGGCCCCTCCCCCGCCGTCTATCCTCCCGAATATCGCCTCGGATTCACTTCTCCGCATGTCCTACCTTCCAGAGAATGGTCGCTTTTCTGATGAGAGAGTTGTTGCTATTCCTTTCTTCGATCTCCTGTTGGGTTTGTAGGTGTTCAGAATGGTTTGATCCCTCTCCAGCTGAATTCCTGAGAGGAGACGAAATCCAGGTCTCCTACTCCTCCGCCATCTTGCTCCACCCCCCAATCCTAAAGTTCTTGATAGGAATGGATTTCTGGGGGAAAGTCTTTGGTCAGTCTGCTAACGTAGCAAGAAGGTATAAAACAATAGTAGTGGGTAGGGGTTAGATTGTATACCCCCTTTTGAGATTTTTGTTGTTTTTTTTCTATGCAGAATGTTATTAACAATGATGGTATATAAGATATTGACTTAAGTATGTTAAGGTGAGGTAATACTGAATATGTTTTAGATAAGGTAGAGGGCAGATCTAAAAGCTCTGCTGCATGTCACCTGCTTCAGCAGTGACCAGTCCCTCCTTTGAAGCTGTTGATTTTGATAGTTTTAGGTTAGTTACCCGTGACTAATTTCCAAGATTGGTTTAAACATTCTCTTCTTTTTAAAAGCTGAAATTAGGATATTTTCCAATTTCTAGTTGAATAATTGTTTTTATTTTTGTTTTACTTCTCACACCTTTACATATGGTACACATTTTATACTTTTAAAAAGCCCTTAAAGCAGGTATGTAGGGAAAGAGCCATAGCATGCCCAAATTACTTTTACAAAATTACCTAATTAGGTAGAGACTCATGCAGCTACAATCCAGTTCTCCTGCCTCCCAGTTTAGGAATTTAAAGTGCTTTCTAGATTTTAAAGGAGAGTTGGTCTTTAAATCCAGCCAGAGGTGGCATGAGGGAGATTCCACAACACACATAGAAATACAGTTTTTAGGGACATAGAGTAGTTCTTGCAGCAATCTATTCAGGGTGGAATGGATGTGTCACTTTACTTGAGTAAACTGGTTCCCACTGCAGGACTTGCATGACAATAAAGGAGGATTGCTGCTAACAAAGAAATAGCTTTCATCCATCACCAGAGGAGTGAATGCGACCCTTCTCAGATGAGCTACTAATTTGCCCCTTCCATCATCCATCTCACTAATGGTGGATACCAAGATGTTTCAGCAGATGCAGTGAGATTGGTAGATTATTAGGGATAGCTTTGTCCCTTCACCTTTCCAAAATTTTGAAAGGTCAAATGAGGAGACATTGACAATCTGCCATGATAAAATATATACTTGATGGAGAACATTTAGCTTTGAAAGCAGAGATTCTTTATCTGCCTTGCTCATTAGTCTTTGCCTGGACCAAATTTCTTAAGTCAGACTTTTACAAAAATGTTTGTTTAAAGACAAGAGGTCTCTGTAAGGAAGGTGATCTGTTACCAGACTATGATAGCTGCAAAAGCCCCACGATAGCCAGAGTGGATTCCTTTGACCTGTTTTAATCTTTTTTAAACATACGAAAATTATTTTCTGGTGCAGTGATCAGATATAAACACATCTTGTAAATATTTCTGATGAACTGAAACCGGGAGATACTAAATTAAGAGTGATATTCACATTGTTTATAAGAATAAAGTTGCTGTTCTCTGGATTGATATGGCCTTTCAGTGTTCCCCTTGAGGAATGACCCTCAATCTTTGCATAGCATGATTGCATGAATTGTGGGGTTAGTTACCATCACATATTAACTTTGATCATAAGCAGTTATGTCAGACAGAATGATTTTGTTTGTGAAAGTTTATTTGTGTACTATAATTTTTTAACAAAAAATGCGTTCAGTGACCATTCGTTGAGTAACTATCATATGCAAGAAACTGCTGCAGACATTTTGGGACATATAGTGATGTATAACAGCTTTAGAGTTTGATTTAAAAATTGCCACCTGTTTTGGAACATTCTTTAAAATTCAAACTAGAATATATTAGTTCCCATAGCATTTGACTTATAACTTTATTGCAGACATACTTCATTCATTCTTATATTATTATTATTAATTTACACATCTGTCTTCTAGACTGGAGGATAGTATCTGCATTTCTAATAGTACTTCCTCGTGTTTTGATTTAGCATGTGGACTCAATGAATGACATACATATGATCCTTGTCAAGTAAGAGAGAGAAAAATCTGTGAATGATATAGTTGCATCATATACATATTTAATTTAAACCATCAGAAGAACTCTAATTCTAAAGATGTCATAATGTTTGGATCACAAAGTAATGTTGACTTGAATTAAGAAAAGGACTTTTGATGGCTGGCTCTTTCCTTCAATATGAGGACTTTTTTTTTTTTTTTTGGTATTAGTCCTAATGGAAATAGAAGAGAATTTTAACTGAGTTATGACTGATACACTGTATGAAGAGCTATTTTGTTTAGGATACTTAATAATTTTGTATGTATCATGTGTTTTTCTTTCTTACTCTAATACATAAAATGGGCAATAATATTTCATTCTTAAGTAACTTAACAACTTTTATATGATTTCTGCTTTTGTTACTTTTGTAATAAAACTCCAGTGACTTGGAATTTTTTGAACCATTACAAAAATCGGTGTTTGAGCCTCAGGACAAATATTCTAATATGTATTTCCACTTCTGGTAAGAAGCTGGCTTCATTCACAGGTTTTATGTTTGTTGCGTGGAATTAGTAGATCTCTGAAGAGTTGGTACAAATTTACATGCAGAGTTTAGGTCTACTTTTTTTTTAATTTTAATTTTTCTCCTAGTAGCCACATGGGAAATCAAAAATCTAATGTCCTGAGATCAGCTACCATTAAAAGTAACCTCGTATCTGTTTGAGATTCCCACAGTTTCACTAGTATAGGAATTGGATTAAAAATATCTACAACAGAAAGAGAAAAAGCCTTATTTACTTCACAGGTTCAAACCCTTAAATATAAAACCCGGGAACAAAGTAGAGATTTTTCATAGTTCTAAGGAGGGCAAACATTTTTAAATTACTATGAGAATAGCAATAAAATACATTTATTTCCTTAGAATAGCATTTCTTTTCATAGATATTCTGTCATTATATTTTTCATTATTGGTGCTAACTTGTTTTGATTTAGACAGTAGAATCATGACTAGGAATAATAAATATTTATCAGATATAGTTCTACAGAATATGGGCTGAAATAGTCTATTGCTTATAGCAATACAAGTTTTGGTTAATATTAGAGACTGGTAGAAACGATCTAAAAACACTTCAACAAAAAGATAAAGCAGGAACTGTTGAGTAATAATATTTTAACATACTAGATATGTTTCTAATAAGTTATATGCAAACTAAATATTTATGGCAGATATTCACTAAACAAGTTACTTAAGTTACTCATTCCACAAATAGTTATTGAGAACCTACTGTGTAGCAGGTATTTTGTGGCTATTTGGTAAATAGAAGAATTCTAAGGTAAATCTCTTTGTTTAAATGTTCATACGTCTGTGGTTCATAAGGTAAAATATGTATATAGATAACTTAAAGCCACTAATTATATGTTTTTGAGAACAACTTGTCCTAATTGAAGATCATGAGATTAAATTCAATGATCTCAATAAATACATCTTAAAATTTAGGGATATAACTCTTCAGTTGAAGTAGATATTTTATCAGTCACATTCTGAGATTAAATAAACCATTCCCAATTCTATCCCTTGGATCACAGATCTTGTTTTCTGGCTGAGAAGATAGCATCAAAAAGTAGGCTGTATATTATAGGGTAAGATCTAAATCTCACAAAGCATTGTCTTTGAGCTAACGTTATTTCTGAATCTTCAAAAGACCATTCCAGTATTCCATAAGGCCAATTGTTTCTGGGGTATAAGACTGCCCAACTCCATGAATAACAACCCACTGCCTTACTTCTTCCATTGTCAATTGAGCTTCCTTAGTAAGAAGTGATATTGTTTGGTTTAAGTTGATGATGACTAGACAGTAAGTCAACAGATGGTGTTGCTGGCAAAGCATGGCAAGCAGAGAAGTCCAATCCAAACCCCGAATCAGTGTTTATTCCAATAAGGAAAAATCCACTATGGAGAAGGGTCCAAAATAATCAATTTGCTGCCAAGTGGCTATCTGGTCTCCTCAGGATATGGGCACCTCTCAGGGGCTCAGGGATAGCTGCTGGAAAACAAGGCATGTGGTAGTGATGAGAGCCAAGTCAGCATTGGTGTGGGGAGGTCCATATGTTGAGCCTATTCAAAATCTCTTTACGCTACCATGGCCACTTTTTAAATGAGCCTGTTGAGTAAACACTACTGGGAGAGGGGCAAAAAGACTGATTGGCATCCACATGTTAGAACACCTTGTCCCCCTAATTATTGAGGCCTCCTCTTCACTAGGAACTTGTTGCTGGACATTTGCATAGTACAAAAATATTCTGAGTTAATTCTGAGAGGTTTATCCAAACCTCTTTGTCCCAGACCATCTGGTCAAACCATTAGTCATTGTCCTTGAGTTGTTCCTCATGCAATCTCTCTTCCCAGGACAAGTGGACCATGGGGGGAATATCCTTCCTTCTATCCCTCAGGGACACCTAAAGTAAAGCTGTCAGGGCACACCAGTCCACTTTAAACTAATGCCAGCATATTGGGCAGAACTCTGAATCAGAGACATTTTTTCTCTGTGATCAAGTAGTACAAACTTCCCATGTGGTTGCAGGAATGGGTTGAGGAAATGATGGGACACTGTAATAGTTATAAGCACGTAGGAAATTGAGCTACCTGGTGATGAAAACTTCTTGTGACCTCAGGAACTGCATTTGTTGATGGGATGTTGATGGGTATGCCCAGCTTAACTCAGATAGATGTTCAGTGTTTAATGGGCAGCTCAGGCTACAGTGTCAGGTGTTCAGTCTCTATGGAGACCAATATAAAGCCAATAGAGACTAATTTCTAGCTAAAGAGGGTACAATTTCTCTTTCACACTTGACTTGTGGATTTCTTATTAGGGCTTAATTTCCACAAAGCAGTCTGAGTTGCCCTAGATACTTTAAGTGCCATTGGTTCTGTTGGGTCATACGAGTTTAGAGCAAGATCTGCTTGCACTGAAGTCTGGACTAGCTGGAGAACCATCCCTAATTATGGGCCGCTTTCAAGTTAACACTCCAGGTCATTTAGTAAATGGCTTCCAGCAGCACATAAATTGTGGTTTTACATGGATTTTTTCCCTTAAAATTTAAGTGTCATGTTCTTTTCTTGGAGGTTAGAATTACATGGTACAGCAACTAGTCTCTACCTCCAGGCTACTGTATTCCAAAAATACGTGGAGTGACAGGCTTCTGAAATTTTCTGGGATTGTTTTCTTTAGCCACTAATACCCACATGTTACCACGGCATTTAAAGTACTGAGTTCTTTCTTTTCATCAGGACCTGGACATATGATGTTATCAGTATAGTGAACAGCATGATCTGTGAAATGGGGAAATCAAGGTTTTTTACATTATGTTATGACAGAGAGCCAAATAGTTGACTTGTCCCAGAGATGGGACAGTGAAAGTGTACCATTGGCCTGCCCCAGAATAACAAACTGCTTCTTATATTTTCTGCTTATGTGGGGACAGCAAAAACTTAAAAAAAAAAAAAAATAGATCAGTATTTATAAACCATCAGGCAAGCAGGGGCAGTGCTCATTGGTTCCCCCAATGAGACCAAATTTTGGAAAACTGCAATGGGAGAAATTGCCTAATTAAGTATATAATAATCTTTGTCATTGAAGAAGATTTGTTCATTTGGGAACCAGTGTGGAGATGTTTTCCAGTTACTAGTGCATCTATTCCAACTGTATACTTTGGAACCAGATAAATAATGTAAGAATAGGGCGCCTGGGTGGCTCAGTCGTTAAGCGTCTGCCTTCGGCTCAGGTCATGATCCCAGGGTCCTGGGATTGAGTCCCACATCGGGCTCCCTGCTCGGCAGGAAGCCTGCTTCTCCCTCTCCCACTCCCCCTGCTTGTGTTCCTGCTCTCGCTATCTCTCTCTCTCAAATAAATAAATAAAATCTTAAAAAAAATAATAATGTAAGAATAATGTGAAACTTTTTTTTTATGACTGCCATGATTTTTTTTCTGTTTCCATATAATCTTACAGAACCCTGTTATTCCCTCATCAAGAGGAAAAGTCTATGTTCCTGCCCCTTGAATACTGTCAAATCTTTGTTACTACTTTGACAAATAGAATATGGCAAAAATGACAGTGCCTGTTTCCAAGGCTGTGTTACAGAAAGAGATACAGCTTCCTCCTCTCTCCTCTCCCTCCCTGCCTCCTGATGCTTGTGGTGGTTGGAACACAATTACCGTGTTTTCAGGAAGTCCAGACCACATCCAGTGGCCACATGTAGGTGCTCTGGCAAACAGCTTCAGCTAAAACTTCTAAGTGCTCTGGCTAACAGCCAGCATCAACTGAGAGCCATGAGTAAAGGAGTCTACAGATGACTCTAGCTCCCAGTTGATGCTGAACAAAACAGAGATGAACTTTTTCTGCCAAGTCCTGCCCAAGTGGCAAATTTATGAGCACAATAAGTATTGTAGAAATCCAGTAAGTTTTGGAATAATTTGTTACTGTAACAGATGGGATTGGGGTTCCATAAGACCCACTTGAGGTGGTCTCTGGTCACAACTCTATTTAAACAACAACAAAAAACCCATTCTTACTGGTAGAGGACAATAGTCCGAGCCTTCAGGGACTGTGAGTTTAAAGCTAGTAATAACCTAATAATCTCTGAAATGTCTTGCTATGTCCCTTTCCCCAGTATACATTTAGCTGGGTTATTGACTCTAGGCCCATTTGGGAAAGCTATAGAGAAAGATTTACAGAGGCGACTGGGTGGCTCTCTTGGTTAAGCAGCTGCCTTCGGCTCAGGTCATGATCCTGGGGTCCTGGGACCAAGCCCTGTGTCAGGCTCCCTGCTCAGCAAGGAGCCTGCTTTTCCCTCTGCCTCTACTCCCCCTGTTTGTGTTCTCTCTCTCTCTGTCAAATAAATCTTTTTTTTAAAACAAAGATTTACAGGAGGTGCTTTTGATGTTATAAGATACTCCCCAATTATACACTGTCTCCTTTTTATAAAAGACACACCAACTCTGTGAAGTAACTCAAGTGAAGTACCCATCTACATAGGTCCTAAGAACCTAGTGATCAGACATCCACCACACAAGATCTCTGTAGGTCAGATCATTCTGATGGCCATGCTGACTCTGTTGTTTGTTAACATAACCATGCCTGCATTCCCTCTTCTGTTTACAAGCCACTTGTGTCACTGAAGGGGTCCACCATCATCTTTGAAATAGAAAGCCTATTTCAAAAGCATTATACCCATGCATATTCACAGACAACAGAGAATAGCCACTTAAGCACTTTTAGTGTATATTGGTGCTCTGCAAGGCAATGCTATTCTCAGTCCTATTGTGAAAGACTTTTCTTATGGGCTCTTTGAAGAAACACGGTTTGAAGTTCTGAAGATACCAGGGGAGTAGATCTCAGTCTACTGATATTATTATATCATTATACATCCACTTTAATCCAATCAATTCCCTAAGATAATGGGTTCCTTCAGTGTTATACCAAGAATTTCTTACCCTTAACTTCATTTACCACTGTGAATTCTGGTTTTAGCCAACTAACCTGGAAATATTTAGGCCAATTTTTAGTTGCTTCAGTAGATACAGTAAGTCCCTGCTAACTGTACCTGTAATGAGAAATTTAGCTTATTTTAAAAGTTTCCTTCTTAGTATGTCTGAATCTATACCCATACCTATTCTCTAGGATTTTATTTATACAAATTAGCAAAATTTTACAATTTTTTTGGGGGGGTGGAGTAAAGTTTTTCCACCTAAAGTCAAACATGTAGGTTGTTCCCCCTTACCTCTACCCAACAGAGTAAGCAGAATCTGCCTCTTGTCTTAGATGGGCAGATAATGAGGGGTGATGGTATGTAACAGGACTTCCTTCACAAGGCAAGGATCCTAGTCCAGGACATTGATAGATATTTATAGAGGGAAGCACTGCTCAGCAAAAGAGGAGAAACTGCTTCCACTGGTAAAGGAGGCTCAGTAGGGTTTGGAAATTTAGAGTACTTAGAGACCATATGAATCCTCTAGTGTGACCCCCATGTCAATTTTCAGGGTTCCACTCTTTCCCAGTTAGTGGTCTCAATTTCACTTAAGAGACCTGGCAAGGATGAACATTCAGATGATGTAATTTGACAAAATTTAATTATTTGCTTACCTTAGCCATGTGACTACATGAGAGAAGAGGGTTTTCTTAAGATAGTCATGGAAAGTTCCTGGTTCTCTCACTGTACTTTGAGCTGAGAGTTTGGAATTTTGAGTTTATAGTATCCTTTTCTCCCCTCCCCTCCCCTCCCCTCCCCTCCCCTCTCCTCTCCTCCCTTTCCCTTCCTTTCCCTTTTCCTTCCTTCCTTTCATTTCCCTTCCTTCCTTCCTTCCTTTCGTTTCTCTTCCTTCCTTCCTTCCGTTTCCCTCCCTTTCTTCCTTCTTTCCTTGATTCTCTAATATAATTAGAAGTAGACTGTTTACCCTATAGGGATTGTAATCTTTATGTCCTTCACACTGCATGTAGCAGTGGCTTCTCAGTACTAGAAACCAGCCTTCAATTAGCTCTGCATTCCAGGTAACTGTAGGTCGTAATTAAGTTTTCAATCACCGTGTTTCATGGGCTGCCAGAGACTGGATCCTTCAACCTGTCTAATATAACCAATCTCAGATTTCTATTTTCTTAAGGATGTGGTGTCTATTTCCATGCCTACAGCTAATTCAGTATCTGTCAGCATTCTGGTTGGAAATAAGAGAATCGGCTTAGCTTGTTAAAAAACATTAGGTAAATTCTATAATCTTTGGGAGGGTGAGAGATCTAGGCTTTGAAGCTGCACAGCCAGAGAAAATGTACAAACAGCCCTGGGAATACCGCCTCAGCAACTGCACCACGGCTGCTGCCTTTGGGAGAGAGTGCTCTGCTTGTGCTATAGACATTAGGCATTAGACCGCAGAAACTGTTCACGCCGCTGCCTGAAGCCTGATTTGTGTCTCACCATCCTGAGCAGAAAAGGAATTCCCTATGGCGGCTGTGTCCTCATGTTGCTCATTTCCAAATTGAAGTTTTTTGGCCAATATATCTGATTAACCTCGCCGAAGTCACATGCCAGTGTTCTATCTGTAAAGGTGGCAGGGAAATGAGTTCCAGCTTCTTACTTTGGTAGTGAGAGATAGGGTTAATTGTCTACGACATACTTCCTGTGGGCTGCTCTCCCAGAAAGGGAGTTTACCTTCTTTCTGGCAGATGATTTAGGAACTAAACATTGCTCTATGAAGCTGGCAACAGCTCGTTGCCTAAGGCAATTATCCCTGGTAGAGTGCTGAGGTGGTAAGTCAGGTCTGGGGGCCTGGATAATGACATATCCACAAGGCTTGTGCCCTTGGCTGTGCCAGGGGTTGGGTTGCTCCCTGTGCTGGTGCAGCTTGAATGCCGCCAGCCCAAATACTGAAACCTTTGTTAAGTTTGATGGCTGTCCTTGCTAAATCCTAGCAAACTACCCTAGAGTGTTAAGAGCAATGGGGGAACGACTCTCCTACTGCTGTCTTTGTGAGTCTTATTAAAAAATGCTCTTCTAGAAGGTCTAATGTATGTGATTTCTGATCATTTGCTCATTTGCCTCTGATTACTGTGCAGGTTGGTGAGGTTCAGTATTATGACGGAAAGATGATGAGCAGTACCAGGCTTAATCAATTTCCCCCTGTTCTGTCTTTATATTGAAACAAATACTAATTTTAATTATAAATAACTGGCTAGATTCATGAGATTTTGTAAGTGGTTATAAAGTTGAGGTCCTTGATATCTTGGTATCTTGGGACCTTTGTAATAAAATTTAGAAGATAAAAGGAAATAAAGAAAAAATAAAGATACAAAATAATATGATTCTCTGGTTCATATCCAGTGTGGTCTGGCCTCATTTTTGCAGGAGACAGATAAATCTGTCACCAATTATTCTATGGAAATTTGTTATAAGAACCCTGAAAATAGCTGCTCAGCCTGAAAGAGTAACAGTGGCTTCATTGTACTGTCTTTTCTGCAGAATGGAATGGCTCTGGCTGTGGCTCTAAGCTCGCTCATTTATTGTAATACTGTATGTGTCTGTCTGTACATATTTAGACATATTTACCAGTCTAACTCAGTGTTTAAGCTTTTATTTTGATTTGCTGCAGGGGAGTAAAATGGAAAAGAAATAGAAATGTTTGTGAGTGGTTCAAATGATGAATTTCTCAGGACTATTTTCATCTGGCCACTCTGGGTTATATATTAGCATTCAAATGCCCTAGATATCAACAGCTTATTACTTAATGCTTTCTTTTCAATGTCGGTATGATTATAGTCTAAATCCTTCATTGCATAAAGTCTACCCTTATACTTGGTTCACCTTCCCCAAATATTTATGGGGATTCTTAGGGTGTAAATAGTACTTTTAGTACTTACCATTGCAATGCTTTTCTTTATATTTTTATTGCAGATGAATTCAATCCTCAATAATATATAGGATTTCATTATACATCATAAAATTTAAATTGTATTATGTATATATTTTATGCTTAATTTTATGGTATTTTTTGAAATATATATAATTTTATATATGAAATTCATTTTGACAGTTTTGTAGTATTTCATTGTTGCGGATGCTACAAATGTTTATCCATTCCTCTGTTGGCATGTTTAGATTGTTTCCAAATTTTTACTGTTATAAAACTGCTCTTAAAAACTTGTCTCCTGGGGCGCCTGGGTGGCTCAGTCATTAAGTGTCTGCCTTCGGCTCAGGTTGTGATTCCAGGGTCCTGGGATTGAGCCCCCCATCGGGCTCCCTGCTCGGCCGGGAGCCTGCTTCTCCCTCTCCCACTCCCCCTGCTTGTGTTCCCCTCTCTCACTGTGTCTCTCTCTGTCAAATAAATAAAATCTTTTTTTTTTTTTTTTTAAGATTTTATTTATTTATTTGAGAGAGAGAATGAGAGACAGAGAGCATGAGAGGGAGGAGGGTCAGAGGGAGAAGCAGACTCCCCGCCGAGCAGGGAGCCCGATGCGGGACTCGATCCCGGGACTCCAGGATCGTGACCTGAGCCGAAGGCAGTCGCTTAACCGACTGAGCCACCCAGGCGCCCCAAATAAATAAAATCTTAAAACAAAACAACAACAACAAAAAAAACTTGTCTCTTGGGCAAGTGTTTTCTGAAGTATATAGGTAAGAATGTAATTGCTGGGTCTTCAACTTGACAATTGTCAAATTGTTTTCCAAGGTGTTTGCACAAAATTATGCTCACTTAAGAGTATAAACTTATCTCTCATTACCTATTCCATGTTTTGTAATGTTAGCTTTGAGAATTTTTGTCCACCTAACTACCATTGGAGTTAAGCATCTTTTTGTTATGTTTATTTGGTCACTTGAATTTCTTCTAGAAATTGCCTTTTATAAGGGCTGTTTCTATTGGACTGTTGTGTTTTTGTTACGATTTGCATAAATTCTTTATATCCTATATTCTAATTTTGCATTTGCTTATATAATATACAGCCATCTTCCCATAGTTGACAGCATGTCTTAAGACTTAAGACTTAAATAACATACACAAAGTTGTCATAATGGGAATTCCAACCAAAAGGAAAGGGGAATCTGCTCCACTTCATGAATCAAATACAGATGACTTGATAGGAAAAACTTACCTCCTAAAATGTTGGGTAATCAAAAGTGAATTGGCACAGGATATATTTAAAGATAGAAGGACAAATGAGGAAAGAGATAACAGTAACATTAGATAAATGGAAAGTAAATACCACTCCACAGAAAAGTGTTGCTATTGAACAAATAGAAACTGTGGTCATACACTTCTTAGGAATTAAAAAATTACATATATGAAACAACTGAGGCTATGAAATGAGAACTTTGAGTAGATATAAAGGAAAGTGATGATGAGACAACAGAAAAGATAAAATATGAATTGGCAAAATTCAAGTGAAAGTAAAAGGAAAGAAATAAGTATGGAAATAGAAAAATTGGTTGCTGTACAACTGGAGGAGAACAGAGGATGAAAATAAGTGAGAAAAATATAGAAATAGAATGGATTGAAGAGAAAATGATTGATATCGAAGACAAGAAAAGGAAAGCAAAGAAATATATAATTTGGTCCTCAAAGAGGATGATAATGGAACAGAACAATTATTTATAGGCATTCCTCATTTTCTTATGCTTTGCTTTATTGTGCTCTGCTATACTGTGTTTTTTCTTTTTTACAAATTAAAGGTTTGTGGCAATCGAGTCTATCAGTGCCACTTATCCAACTGCATTTGCTTGCTTTGTCTCTGTGTCACATTTGGGTAATTCTCTCAATATTTCAAAATTTTTCATAATTATATTGTGATCTATGATCAGTGGTATTTGTTAGTATTTTAATGTTTTGGTATGTACATTGTTGTTTCAGCCATAATGTATCGCACACCTAAGGGACTACAGTCTAGTGTAAACACAAATTTTACATTGGGAAACCAAAAAAATCCACTGGACTTGCTTCACTGTGATATATGCTTTTTTGCAGTGGTCTGGAAGTGAACCTATAATAATTCTGAGGTATACCTACATTAAAACTTTACAGAAGTAAATGAAGATTTTGATAGATTAAAAAGACATTCTAGGTCTGAGGAAAAACTCACATAGCCTAATAAAGATGAACTTTGAAAAGAACTAAGGAACAATTTGGACAGCACGGCAAGTTAAATTGTAAGAAAAGGTATCTTGCTTCAGACAATGCCATAACTATGTTCAGGTTCTAGACAATGGAATAATTTCTACAAGATACTCAAAAAATGATCCTAGAATTTTATTCTGAGTCACTTGTTTCAAAGATAAAAGTAACAAACACTTTTGAACATACCAGAAGAGAGGTACTATTGCTGTTAAAAGTCCTTCTTAATGAATTTAGATAAAGAACTTGATCTAACCAAAAGATAAATGAAAGAACTGAGGCAAAAGAACTAATGTGGATCATAAAAATCTACTTAACTATAAATCTAAGCCTAACACAAATGTAAATGTTATGGGTAAAAATGGTGATATTATAAATTTTATATGTATTGATATATATTTCTCTGTACAACTCAACATTTGAATATTTATACCTTTTAGAACTATATGTAGTGTTCTTTTCTTTCTCTGTGTGTATATATGTGTGTGTGTATACACAGACATGCTAAATATATATTTGTACATACATATATGATAAATAGGAAAACACTAGAGGCATTCCCATTCATTGGGAATAACAGAAAGCTATCTGCTATTAGCATGATTATATATATTGGTCTAGATAATATAATTAGAAATGAGAAATTGAAGGTACAAAATGTGAAGTGTGTGTAATGTTGCTATTTACAGATAGTATGATTTTGTGTTTGGAAAATAACATCAGAAAACTATTTCAAAAATTCAGTAAATATCTGGGTACATAATTTTTATTCAAAAATTGCTTAATAGAGGCAAACATGAATTAGAAGATATAATTGAACAAGACCAATTTATAATAATTTCAACAACAGCAAAAATAAAATACTTAGGAAGATGATTGATAAGTGTGCAGGATCTAGATGAAGACAACTTTTATGTTCTCCAGAGGGAGTCAAAATGATTGAACTAATGTAATATCAAAATAGAAACATCAAACATCATAAAGATGTCAGTTCTCCAAAGGTAACCTATGTATTTTATGCAATTTATCAGTTAAAGGCAATGAAAACAACAAAATTGATATTAACATTATATAAAAAATTCAAGAATTACAAAATGCATTAAAAAGGGATAATAAGAGGGAACAGCTTTACTAGATGTTAACACAGTACTGGCATATGGGTAGAGAGACCTATCAATGAAACCAAATAAGAACAGAAATAGAATCAGATATATATTTTATAATGAAGTGACTTTTCAAACCAACAGAGAGGTAAAGAGAGTGATATATTCAGTATAAGTTTTGGGACAAGTGGATGATCATGTAAAAAAATGGAAGTTGGATTCATACTTCATACCTTATAGCAAAATAAGTGAATAGTAACCAAAGAACAATGGTTTTAAAAAAGATACAATTTGGGGCGCCTGGGTGACTCAGCTGTTAAGCGTCTGACTTCAGCACAGATCCCAGGACTCTGGGATCGAACCCCCACATGAGGCTCCCTGCTCCACGGGAAGCCTGCTTCTCCCTCTCCCACTCCCCTTGCTTGTGTTCCCTCTCTCACTGTGTCTCTCTCTGTCAAATAAATAAAATCTTAAAAAAAATAAAAAAAAGATACACTTAAAGTTGACTAAACTGTGGGAATTAAAAAAAAAGGTAATATACTTTCCAAGTACCTCATAAAACCCAGAAAGCATAAAAGACTGATGAGTTAGATTACATAAAATATAAAAATTCATTATGAGAAAGCTACCATAAATCAAAACCAAAGAATAAATAGGGAAAATACTTGCAATTTATGTAACAATACCACAGTGTACTAATAAAGAAGAATCTCTGCATTGATAAGAAAATGACACTATAGAACAATGAGCAAAGGAACAGACAATTCATAGAAAAGAAAATAGAAAATGTCCTTAATTGAAAAAGATGCTTAGTCTCATAAGAGAAACTCTTGGAGTATTATCAAAGAGAATGATAATATCCAGTTGGTGAAAATGTGGGACAACACTCTCATATTAAGCTTAAGGAAGTGTGACTTGATACAGACTCTAAAGGAAATTTGAAATATTTATCAAAATTACTATCACAACTATTTATCTATAGTCACATTATACAAAAGGATTGGAAACAGACTGAATCCTGATCCCGTCGGTAGTAGAGTAAATACATTTTGATATATAATGGAGTTGTATGTAGTTTTTTTTTTTTCATCTTTATTGAAGTAGAAATGACAAAATTGTAAGATATTTAAAGTATACATCCTGATGATTTGATGTATGCATACATGGTGAAAGGGTTCTTCTCTATTTGACTAACATTTCTCTCTTCCTCTATCAGTCCATCTATAGAATTTGGTGAGAACATTTAAATTCTATTCTCTTAGCCAATTTCAATTACACAATATGATAACTATAATCACCATATTTTACATTAGATCCTCTGACTTTATTCATTTTATAGCAGAAGATTTGTGCCTTTTTACCAACCTCTATTTACCACCCTACCTGCTCCCCATCAACCCCTGACAACCACTTCTCTAGTCTGTCTATATGAGTTTAGCTTTTTTTTCTTTATTATAAAATCTTTTTTTAAATTTTATTTTATTATGTTAATCACCATACATTACATCATTAGTTTTTGATGTAGTGTTCCATGATTCATTGTTTGTGAATAACACCCAGTGTTCCATTCAATATGTGCCCTCTTTAATACCCATCACCAGGCTAACCCATCCCCCCACCCTCCTCCCCTCTAGAACCCTCAGTTTGTTTCTCGGGGTCCATAGTCTCTCATGGTTCATCTCCCCCTCCGGTCCCCCCCCCCTTCATTTTCCCCTTCCTACTATCTTTTTTTTTTTTTCATATAATGTATTATTTGTTTCAGAGGTACAGGTCTGTGATTCATCAGTCTTACACAATTTATAGCACTCACCATAGCCTATACCCTCCCCAATGTCCATTACTCAGCCACCCAATCCCTCCCACCCCCACCACTCCAGCAACCCTCATTTTGTTTCCTGAGATTAAGAATTCCTCATATCAGTGAGATCATATGATGCATGTCTTTCTCTGATTGACTTATTTCGCTTAGCATAATATCCTCTATTTCCATCCACGTCATTGCAAATGGCAAGATTTCGTGTTTTGGTTTTTTTTTTTTTAACGGCTGCATAATATTCCATTGTACATATATACCACATCTTCTTTATCCATTCATCTGTTGATGGACATCTTGGCTCTTTCCATAGTTTGGCTATTATGGACATTGCTGCTATAAACATTGTGGTGCATGTACCCCTTAGGATCACTACATTTTATCTTTGGGGTAAATACCCAGTAGTGCAACTGCTGGGTTGTAGGGTAGCTCTATTTTCAACTTTTTGAGGAACCTCCATATTGTTTTTCAGCTTTTTAAAAAAATTTTTTTATTTCACATGTAACTTATACCATGTAGTACTTGTCTTTCTCTGGCTTGTTTCACTTAGCAGAATGCCCTGAAGATCCATCCATGTTGCTGCAAAAGGCAGCATTTTCTTATCATGACTGAATAAGATTCCATTGTATATATGAATCACATCTTCATTATTCATTAATGGACATTCAGGTTGTTTCCATATCTTTGCTATTGTGTGTAGCTTTTAAAAAATGAATTATATTACTTATTTTATATATTGATACTAAACCATCTCAAATATGTGGAAAAAATGCTTAACAGTGTATGTATATTCTGTTATTTATATAACAAGAAATAGTTTGTATATACACAAGAATTGATAAAGTATTCGGGAATTGATGGTATGACTTTGGATATACAGGAAACTCAAAGGATGCATAAGAAAGTATATAGTCTTATGGAAATACACATAACTTATCATATGACTTGTAAAGGAAAATAAGCTTGTCTGAGAGTCCTTAATGGGTGGAAAAATACACTGGATATGGTTTTGTACTTTAAAATTTTTGTACCACAGGGGTGTATTATCAAGTTAATTTTTATTTAAGGATAATATTTTATCATTCCTTGTCACTGGGCCATAAGATTTTCTCATAACATTATTAAAAATTCAGTTTAAATCTCTAATGAACAAAAAGTTAATTTATATATAAGGTAGGGATCCGATTATATATTTTCACTATAGATCATAAATTATTCCAGCACCATTTATTGAACAGTTGATTCTTTAGTGACAAGAAATGCTACCAGTTTCCACACATACATGGGTCAGTTTCTGGAACCTTTATTCTATTAGGTATAGTAAATCTACACACCGTATTATTCTTCAGAATGTCCTCACTCATCTTAGTTCTGTGCTTTTCCTTTATAATTTTTAGAATAACTTTTTCAAGTTTAATAAAAATTAATCTCAGGGTATTCATTAGACTTGCCTTGATTCTATGTAACAATTTGAGGAAAAATTAACTGCTTTATACATTGGAACTTCCCAACAGTGAATGTAGTAAGTCTCTTATATAAATGTTTAATGTCAGTGGTTTTGTAATTTTCTTTATTAAGGCTCACTTATCTATGTTAAATTTAGTCCAAGATACCTTACAATTATTGCTGCTATTCTAAATTTCAGCTCCCATTTAATATTTTATTTTTAGCATTTGTGTAGTACAGGAACATGCTTGCAATTTATTTGTAGATTCTCTTGGGATATTGATAGTCATATAGTATATGCATGCTGATATTATTTCTTTTGTGTTAATCCTTATAACTTTGATTATTTCTCCTGTATTGTTGTACAGGCCAGGACCTTTGATACAATCTTGACTGGAAGCAGCAAAATATAGAAGGAATCATGTGTTACTCCTGAGTTTAATGGGAATATTTCTAAAGCTTCACTGTAAATATGTTGTTTGTGGTTGCCTTTTCCAACTTAACCTTTATCATGTTAAGAAAGTTCCCTTTTTATAATTTATATTTTTCATGAAGAAGTATTGAATTTTTATTACATACATTTTCTTATCTGTTGAGATAATCATATATCATTCTTCATTTGGTTTAACTTAGTGAAATACATTAATCAAGTTTCTAATACTAAATGATCTTCATATTTTCCTAGAGAGATTGTTTTTTTTTTCTCTAGAGCCTCAAAAATGTTACCAATCAGGGAACAATTTACTCTAGAGTTCTTTTTGAGATATAGTTGACATATAACATTATATTAGTTTCAGGTGTTCTACACAATGACTTTATATTTGTATATATTGTGAAGTGATCACTACAATAAGTCTAGTTAATATCCATCACCACACATAATTACAAATTTTTTTCTTGTGATGAGAACTTTTAAGATCTACTCTTATCAGCTTTCAAATATACAGGACAGTATTGCTAATCATAGTCACCATGCTGTACATTACATCCCCAGGACTCCTTTATTTTACCTTTTGGTCCCCTGCACCCATTTGCTCATCCTCTACCCCCTGCCTCCAGCAACCATCAATTTGTTTTCTGTATCTCTCTGTTTTTGTTTTGTTTTTAGATTCCACATATATTTGTCTTTCTCTGACTTATTTCACTTAGCACAATGCCCTCAAGGTCCATCCATGTTGTCACAAATGATACGATTTTCTGAATAATAATCTATTGTATATATATTATATTTTCTTTATCCATTCAACTATCGGTAGACACTTATGTTGTTTCCGTATCTTGGTCATAGTAAATAGTGCTGCAAGGAACATTAAGGTGCATATATCTTTTCAAGTTTGTGTTTTATTTTCCTTTGGATAAATACCCAGAAGTGGAATTGCTGGGTCATATGGTAGTTCAATTTTTAATTTTTTAAGGAATCTCTGTACTGTTTTCCATGGTGGTTGCACCAACTTACATTCCCACTAGCAGTATGCAGGGGGTTCCCTTTTCTCCACATCCTTTCCAGCATTTGTTATTTCTTGTCTTTTTGATCATAGCTGCTCTGACAAGTGTAAGGTGATACCTCATTGTGATTATGATTTGCATTTCCCTGATGATGAGTGATTGTGAGCACCTTTTCATGTACCAGTTGGCCACCCATATGTCTTATCAGGGAATGTTTTAATGATAATTTCTCAGCTTGGGGCTTCTAGGACAAAGTGAGTCATATAAATCTGAACCCCTAAACCTATATGATGGTACCTCTCTGCTTATTAATTCTCTGTGGTGTCTCTCTTTATTTCCTTTTCCTCTCTCTTTACTTTCTCCTTTTTCTTCCTTCCTTCCTTTTCACTTGGAACATACTGGTCTTGACAGATAAACTTCCTCTGTCCTTTGTTTATTGATCAGTTTATTCTTCACCCTGTCACTGAGTATGTTGCCCTTTGGGTTCCTCACATAGAGTGACAATTTGATTCCTCACTTCCTTCTTTCCAAAGGCCCTAGATCTAGTAATCTCCTTTCCTGTAGTATTTAAACTCAAACCTTCTGGTTAACTCTGAGGGCATCCAAAATGCTTAAATGCCAACTTTGCTCTATTATTCAGCTTCTACTTAACTTGGGGGCTCTGGGAATTTTCCTTCTTTTTGAGCTTCACTTTTCAGAGCATGCTTTTTATACTTTAACCAGTATTTTCAGGTTTTTTGATAGGAGTTTTTTGGCTATTTAGTTTGCCATATAGTGAGAAATGGTTGTCCACATGAGATCTTTGAAGTCAGTCAGTGCTGTTAGCCTTGAGTCTAGCACTCCAGAAATGTTTGTGTGTTCTCTTTTTAAAACAGTCCTAACTACTTTACAATTTATTTTATTCAACTTCATTTCAATTCTGGATTCTTCAGTATCATGTTTATTTACACATATTGTTTTGATCTCATATAAAATTCTTGACTTTCTGTTATGTGTGTACCTAGTCCTTGACATAGTTTTAAATTAATAATTTGATATAATCACAAGTTTTGAGCTATGCAAATATCTTAGTTCCTCCCTGAAAGTGTTGCTCTGCTATATTAAACAATGAGTTCAAGTTGTTGACTTTTTTCTCTTCTTGGAAATGTTCATACTAGTAACTCTTTTGTTTTATGCCAAAGTATAATAGTTTTAATGAGAGAATCTTAATTTGAATTAGCTTAATGTTGTTAATGTACTTAGACTTACAAAGGGTCAGTGAAAAAGAAACTATTATTTCATGATACATAATTTACAGCTTTTGATAGTACTGAAAAATAACATTAAGTTAAATTTCTTTAGATCTAATTTTATAGTTGTGCTGTATATCAAAGCTATCTGAATTAGATGGAGAAGGAATTTACTTTTAATACAAATTCAGTGCATAATAACAGCAAACTAATATTGCATTAACTATATGCAGGCATTGTTCCAAGTACTTTATATGTTCACTTACTTAATTCTCATAACAGCTATCCTATGGAGCAGATATCATTAATCTTCTCTGTTTCAGTTGTGGACACTAAGGCACAGTGAGGCAAAGTAGCTTGACCAAGGTCACACCACTGGTTAGAGTAGAGTTGAGAGAGTCAAACTCAGATAGTCTGCAACCATAGTCTAGTCCTTCAACTGCCTTATATTCTTTCCTTTCCCCTGCTGCAAAACACATTTTCTGTGATTTCTATGATTTAGACTATATTAGATAATGTATTTGAATGGGTGTAACCAATTTTAATACTTGGCCTATTTTCGGGGAATGCTTATATTCATTCCCACAGCAATTTCATGTTCAAAATTGTTATGTAATATTCACTTCCTTAAATCCTTGATACCCATATTTTCAAATTAAGAGCTTCATATAATTATTTTAAAACATGAATTGTAACTTGACTTACTTTTCTTGATGTTTTTGAAAATTTCTTGGTTTATTCAGTTTTTATAAATTACCTATGGAAAATGCAGATTATAATATTTTAGATGTATAAGCTTAGTATAATAGAGTCAGAATGAACCTTAAAGATTATCATGCACAAGTTTTTCATCTCAATAAATGAGGAAACTGAGTCCCAGAGAAGTGGAGACCACACATGGCAGAGCTGAGGGGAAAGCCTCTATCATCTTTTCAGCACATTGGAATCATGTCTTAGGTAGGTATTAGGTGCTAAGTTGGTTAGTAAGGAGAAAAGTAAAAGCTATCCTTTAAAATCCCATAGGAAGGAACATATTATTATAGTTTTTTCAACATTAAGACATTTGGTTATTTCTTTTGGGGAGCTCCAGTTTATTGAGTTGGCCCATGTTTTCATTAGACCAGGCCATATATTCTTTTGTCAGAAAGGCCATAAAAAATGGCCTTAAAATCTTAGTGCCTTCATGTAATAAAAGTTTATTTTTTTGCTTGTGCTTTTTGGGTTGGTGGCTCTATTCTGAGTGGTCACTCAGGTGAACCAGATTACTTCCATCCTGTGGCAATCCCATCTTATTATTCTGTGGTGTCCAGGTCACTGGGGCATTATCCTTTCAGCAGAATGGGAGAAGAAAGCACAAAATGTTGAGGGGATTGTTTCAGAGCTCAGGCCTGGAATCGGCCTTCTTCCCTTCTACTCAGATTACATTGTCCAGAACTTAGTCACATAATTCTATTTACATGCAGTAGGTGGGAAATGTAGTCCTACCACATACTCAGGAAGATACTTAAGTGATTTCATGAATATGTAACTTTATCTTAGCTAATGCTTACATTTAGGGACCATGTTATACCATAAAACATAGGTTTTAGCACTAGAAGAGCCCACTGCACTGAGAGATGCTCCTAGTTTTAAAGGTATGCAGAGATGGCAGTCATATTTTCCATCTTATACTCACTGCAAGGCATGACTGTTTTGAGTGGAATATTTACTATTACTCTCATGATTCTCTCTTTTGTTTCTTTTTTAGAGTGAGCGAGAGCATGAGTGGGGAGAGGCAGAGGGAAAAAGAGACTCTAAGCAGCGGAGCCCGATGTGGGGCTTGATCCTACTACTCTGAAACCATGACCCAAGCTGAAATCAAGAGCTGGATGCTTAACCAATTGAGCCACCCAGATGTCCCATATGATTCTCTTGTTTAAATGAAAAATTTCTATTTTTTCAGTTAACTATTAAGGGAAGCATTAGGAACAAAAACTTTTTTTTTTTTTAAAGGTATAAGCCCAGGTGATAAGAGGTTAAGAGAACAGTAGCAGAAACAGACACAAAATAAGCAATTTCTAAGCCAAGAAGCTTGTGTTTTCAAAAAAAGACTGATTAAAGACAAAACCTAGTGGCCATGCTTGCCTATTCATGCATGCTCTTATATGTGAAATGCTCCCTACCTGAAAGAAGGATATTAATTTATAATTTAGATGTTAGGAAGAAAAAAGAAATAGACATAATCCATGCATGTTCAATATAAAGAGAAGGCCCTTGTTGGGTGAAAGTAAGTCTTCAACTGTAATTGCACCTGCTAAAAGCACAACTTTTATGATGAAATTAAAATGGATTAGGCAGAGATTTTGAAAGTGGAGATGACTCAAAAGAGAGATTAGAATCTATCAGAAGCTTCTCCCCTAACCCCAGTTGGACATAGAGAACTTAAGGGTAGATCTGCATATTTTAAATCTGGGAGCTTTGATCATCTATAAGAAGTTCTTAGTAATTAGATTCTGAGTAGAATTTCATACATAGGCCTGATGTAATAATCTATGCTTTCCTTCAACAATCTTACATTGCTATGTGCAAAGCAGAGTTGAATTGAGATTTTCATTAGCCACCTGTCATAAATTACTGTATGCCTGTACATATATATTTTGGATTTTGCTTCTCTTTGTGCTTACAGCTATTACTGTTTTTATCTTACAGATGAAAAAGCTGTGGTTCAGAGAATTCAAATGATTTCTGGGTAGTCAGAGAATTAAAAAGTAGAAAATTGGGACCAGATATTAGATGCCTGATTCCCAGTTGAGCTCTTGAATCTTCTATTTACATATTGAAAATGTGAGGGACATGTATACTTTATCTCTAAATGCTCTTGGTGCAGAATGAATTTGTGTGGTGGTACCTTATCATGACCTTGAGTCATGATAATGAACTCCACTTCATATCCAATAGACCTGTGGTTATCTGTGCCTAGAAAGTAAGCTCTATTCTTTATTCTTTAAGTATTCCAAGGGTATTTCTAGATTAGAAAAATGCCATGGAGTGTGGTAGATAAATAAGTGCTTGTTGATTAAAAGACACATTATCAAATGTCAAATATTTTCACATCCTATTACATATGTAAAGTACGTTTATCTAGGTATATAACCCTGTCTGGGACATTTCAACATTGGCAATGTATATTTGTTTGGGGGCACCAAAATTCCCTTGTCATTTTAGAAATTATCTTCCTTAACTTAAATGTCCACTGATAGGATATGGCCCATTAAACATACCATTTCTTGAATTAGGTAGTCATTAAACAGGTTGATAATAAAATCTTCTTGAAATCTTGAGTGATGCAGGACATAACTGTATATGTACCCTATAGTACAACTATTTAAATAGCATAAGGATGTAGAAATGACTTCAAAGAAACACTATTGATGAATAGTTAGAGGAAGATTGCTGTTTTTGTTTTTACTTGATGTTTTTTATTGCATACTCTATTAGTAAAAGTGACACTTATTTTTATCTATTTCCTTTTGCCTTTATTTCATTTTTTCTTCATACTGGTCTATGTTTTAATTATGGTGAGGAAAAAGGAAGTTTCTCTTTTTTACTTGTAGTGATAAACATTTAATATACAATAAATGGACTACGAAGCAAACAGTGCATTTAAAAATGCTGTTGTTTTTCAGGTCTGTGTTATTCCTAATGGATTGCTCTGTTGATCCAATTTAACTAAAAGGCTCATTTCCTTTGTGCACCTCTTCTGTGTCAATCCCTGTTCAATGCAGCATGTTTTTGAGTCTCGTTTCTCTTTTTAAATAAACTGTGGATGCTTTTATTTTCTCACTTACCTGGAGATAAAGAATAAAATAAATTTTAGCAGAAATGGAGAGAAATTCTTTGTTGCAGTTGAGGGTATATAGAAGATAGGGCATATATTTTCATGACATTTAAGGCTAGCTTTTACCATTAGTTGGTTTTAGGAAAAAATTTTCTACACATTTTAGTTTATTCTCATCCCTTTTATGTAGGAGATTCTGTTCAAGAATAATATGACCTGTAGTTTCTTTTGCTATTTCCTGGTGTGTCTTTCTTTTCTATGTCTGCCACTTTAAAATCAAGATTCAGATGTTGTACTGTCCGATGTGAATCCAATTTCAGATGATCTAATATCTGATCTGCTGCTGTAAAATTGAGACAACTGAGTATTTCTTTTAAAGCATGCCAGGCAAATCAGTTGAGCCAAAGAAAAAATTTTCTGAAACTAAACCAAACATTTTTGGACATATTTGTAGATGAGTTGTGCTTCTCTGTTTTCATTTAAACTGAATGGTCATCCATGTGTGAGGAAATAAATTTGAAAGCTAACTGAATGCCCTGGCCCATCTTTTCCAAGTATCTCTTGCATCATCTGGACTTTAAAATTTATTCCATCACACATGGCTGGCTGGGTGCTCCAAATAAAGTTGGCAAGAGACGATTCTTTTATGTTTGTCTTAATCTCAACTCACTGAGGAGGCAACTGCTTTTGTGTAGAGTATTATTGCACTTAAACACTTTTGGTGTCAGCAATTTCTTCTTTATTCTCAAGTTCTTATCCAGATACTTCTTGATAGAAACAGTTACTCTTCTTTAAGACTTAGAAGAAGCAAATGAATGATCAACTATCAGATGACATTAGGGAGAAAAGTGAAGCTTTGACATGTTCACCAACAAAATAACTTCAGAAATATTACGTTTGAAGAATTACCCTTTCCTCTGCCCCCTAACACACACACACACACACACACGCACACACACACGTGCGTGCGTCTGGAATACTAGCATTGGTTGGCTTAAAACAAATCTACTTTGTTATTTTACCATCTAAGTAGGACACTAACAAACTATTAAACTTGCTCATACCAATTAGCAAGTTATGTTTGGGAAAATACCTATAGAATTATTACAATGCTTATTGTTCATCCTCTTTATTTTTATTTTTTAAAAAGATTTTATTTGAGAGACAGAGGGAGCACGGGGAGGGGCAGAGGGAGAGGACGGAGCTGAGCTCAGCTCTGCTGAGGAGGGAGCACAATGCAGGGCTCCATCCCAGGAGCCTGGGATCATGACCTGAACCGAAGGCAGACGTTTAACCGACTGAACCACCCAGGCACCCCTTTCCATCCTCTTTTTAAGCAAACATTTTCCTTGTGGTAAGAACACTTAATATAAAATTTATCCTCCTAACAAATTAAATATATAATACAGTATTGTTGACTATAGGTACAGCAGATCTCTAGAGCTTATTTATCTTGCTTTTACTGAGATTGTATGCCTGTTGATTAGTAACTCCCTGCTTCCCCTTCTCCTCAGCCGCTGGAAACACCCATTCCATGTTTTGATTCTATGAATTTGACTATTTGAAATCCCTCATGTAAGTGAAATCATCCATTACTTGTTCTTCTGTGACTGGTTTATATTACTTAGTGTAAGGTCCTCAAGGTTCACCAAAAATGTGGCATATACATACAGTGGAATACTAGTCAACCTTAAAAAAGGAAAATTTACAGTCTGTGACAACATGGTGCACCCTCTACAAATAGCAATATTTATACATTGTGTTTTTATTTGTAGGTCTTGTGCCTTTTATTATAAGTAAAGCCTGTGGGCAGAGCATATATTTCCATCCCACCTATTGAACTGAACTGACCCACCTAGTGTACTGTGGAGTTTTTACATTGAAATTATGTTGAGTGATGGAAGTGAGCTTCATAGGCGTGTTAAACGTAGAGAAATGCACATTTCTTATAATTTGAGATTTGGGATATTGTGGCATTTTCCTCTAGAGTAAAGCTATTAAAAATATATGGTCAAGTTTACAAAAAAAGAAATTCTTAATTTTATTAAGTAAAACCTACATCTTAGAAGATTTAATAGTGGTTTCCAATTACTGAATAATAAAAATAGATATATTGACACAAAAACAGGATATAAAATACATGATATAAAAAACCAACTTTCTAGTGAGGAATAATACAGCAAAAACTGATTGTGATAATAGTCTAACATTATGTTAAATTAGTTTTAAGAAGTTAATCTTGGTGCACCTTTTGAACTGCATGTAATTCTAATTAACCTTGATGCTTAAAAAAGTCCGCTTATAAATCTGTCTTCACAAATGAGTCAAGCCCTTTCTGTATTTTGCACAGTGCCACAAGAGTTGCCTTGATTCCATAGAAATGACTGTGCTCAAAACATTTTGGTCCTAGCATAGGATTTCTTCCTTCAAGTAGGTTTGTAAAAATATTGAAAGGAGGTCAATTATGATAAATTTCTATTTGTAGCATAATAAAAACATAGCATTCTATTGGTGCACATTTTCTCCCAGGAAGCTCTATACCATATTTTGTTTCAATGTTTTCCATATTTTAAAAACATTTTTCTAAGAACTTTAAGAGGCCTTGTGAAAATAACATGATTTATAACACTGAGAAATCAAAAGAGGAAATTGACTAAAAATCTTAAATTTCAATCTCGTAGCTAAGAAATTAAAGCATGTTTCCTGTGGTGAAGCTAAGATGCAACACTTAGAGTGCTACAGTTTTGGGGAGGGGGTGGGGTGGGGGGGATTTAAGGAAAGAGGGTAAGCATTTTGAAATGTTTAAATTACAATGTTTTTAATATTGAAAATCTCAAATTTTCAGAGAAGCTCCAAGTACAGTACAAAGAACTTTTATCTCCTGAACCATTTGAGACTAAGTTGCTGACATGATGTCACATCCTTCCTAAATATTTTAGTATTTCTTATGAAGACATTTGCCCACATATTGCAATAAAACCACCAAAATCAGTATATTAGGACTGATACGTGATGCCACCTAATTGTGGACCCTGTTTGAGTTTCAGTAATCATCCCCACTATATCTTTTATAAGAAAATTATGCACTCCAGAATCACACTTTGCACCTAGTCTCTCTAGAACAGTCACTCAGCCTTTCTTTGACTTTCATGACCTTGATACTTTTGAAATATACATCCAGTTATTTTAGAGAATGTCCTGCAAATTTGGGTTGATCTGACTTTCATATAATTAGATTCCGGTTATTCATTTTGGCAGGAACATTTTAGAAGTGATACTGTATTCTTACTGTGTCTATCAGGAGATGCACAATTTCCATTTGTCCTATTACTGTTGATGTTTACTTTGATCATTTGATTACAGTGTTGTCTACCTTGATTCTGCTCTGTAAAATTGTACTTTCTCCCCTTTGTAATTATTATATATTTTGTAGGGAAGTCCTTTGAAACTATAAATATTCTTTGTCATCAAAGTCTCAATTTACTTATTTATCAATATGAATGAATGATTTCCTGTTTTAATCAATGGTTTATAATCTGTTACTATCATCATGTATGTTGAAGCAAAAATTGATCTAATCTGGCCAGTGGGTGCTCCTTCAAATTGGATTTTTTTTTGGTCTTATGGACATGTCTCCTTAGTTGTTGAAGCACTTTTCTGCTTTTTGGCCCAACACTATAGTCCTTTTGTATTTTCATACCCCAGACTAAGGATTAGTCTTTTTTTCCTGAGGAGCTCTGATTTTCTTTAGTGGAAAGTGGTGTTTAAATATCAAGATGTTTATTGCTTTCCGAGTCTCATTGCTTACAGAGCTAGACGGAAAAATCAACACACACACATATACACACATGAATGCATATACATATGTATACAAACATATATATAAATATATTTACATTTATATTTCTCCATATATGATTGTATATTAAAAGTCATGAGTTCCAACCAATATATCCAATTCCATTTTAATAGCACAGAGTTCATTCTGAATTTCTCCTTTTCCATATTTGTAACTATCTTTTCCAGCAATGAGAAACTGCTTCCATTTTGTTTAATATATTGACTTATTTGATCAACTTTGCGTGTGTTCCATCTCCTATTCTACCACCACACCTTCACTTGGACAGAACCCCTCCCTACCTGGTTCTGACTCCAGGGATGCCCCTGGTGGAGGCTGTCCCAACCAGCTGGGACTCTGACAACTCACTACCAGTTTACTCCTCCCACTTTAATTACATGTCTTCCTCACCCTGTTTTGGCTCTGATACCTCAAATTTGTTCATCCTGACTTGTTTGGATACCCTCCTCACCCTGCTTAATCTCTGAAACTCAGTGCTGGGCTGCCCTCCTATGCAGAAGCCTTCCTTTGCCCTTTCTGGGCTCTGTCAGTCCCACTCAGAGCCTCTGAGTAGGTAGATGACCTGCTCACAGCCTTGAGCTCTAAACCATACCCCAAGTCATTCTCGCTGCACTCCTGTCTCTTTGCCAGGTGTGGATGTCTGTGTTGCTTGGCCCCACCTATTGGCCTGGGTTTGCATTTTTCGTGAAGTAAAGAAAAAGGAAGAAGAGGTTTGCATTGTTTCTAAATTCTTTCTTACATGTGTTTAGTATGTTTTACTTCCCAACTGGAAGCCTCACAATATTTCCAACAAATCAGCAGCAGACCTTTTACTATGTAGCTGTGAGTTAGTACTTTTTTTTTTGATAATTTTTTTTTTTTTTTTTTTGCGAGAGAGAATGAGAGAGAGCACGAGAGGGAGGAGGGTCAGAGGGAGAAGCAGACTCCCTGCCGAGCAGGGAGCCCGATGCGGGACTCGATCCCGGGACTCCGGGATCATGACCTGAGCCGAAGGCAGTCGCTTAACCAACTGAGCCACCCAGGCGCCCTAGTACTTTTAATATAATCAGTAAATCACTTGTAAAGAAATATTAAATGAAATAGCTCCCATTGTATCAGGTACCAACTTCTGCCCTGAAAATGATGTATGAATATTATACAATTGCTATCAAGTGCAAACTTGATTTTTGAGTTTAATCTTTTGATCTCAAACAATTTCTAAACTGCCCTAATGCCAAGTCATATATCTAAACAAATGTACTAATAGGGTAATTGGAGGGAAAATTATTCAAAATAGCTGAAATGAATAACATAATACACTTAGATCCTTACAATTTTATGGGCTCATTAAGAGACTAGAATGTATGGCTTTTAGTATAGTTTTTCCGTAACTGTGAACTTGAGTTTGTCCGTTGAATTTAATATTAAAATTTAAAAAAAGGACTTTTTAAAAAAGTAGCTAAAAAACAACTGACAATAAAAACAACCCTCACATCACATGAACAAATATTAATAAGTATAAGATGAATCTCAATTGAAAATGTCATTGCTAGTGATTAGTTTCTTTACAGTTTTGATTTTATATTTTTGCACTCATGAATATACTTCTAGTTGTTTGATCATGGCTATTGTGTTTCATGTATCTGAAGTTTAAAATAAAGTGAAGGCCAAGGTCCACTTGATGGGCAATGAATCTCAGAGTCACCATACTAACTTTGGCCATGTGATAGATAGCAGTTCAAGTATTTGTGATTTCCTTCTGGGGTATCCTGTGTTTTCATCTTCATCTCTTCTGTGTCTAATGGCATGTTGTGAAACAAAATTGTGTTTTCATTTTCATAAAGATAAAAATAACATTATCACTTTAAGATATCACTGTACTCTCCAGTAAACTGTAAAATGTCATTTTTTCATTTCTTTCAGTAATTATGATTTCTAAGATCAGTTCATATCCAGCATGTATTTGGTTGTGTTCTTATGATAGGAGGTTATCTGCATTATATAATTGTGGATTCTGGTTGCTTTGGCAACAAAATACTTGCTTTAAGTTTAGAAACTCATTTATTTTCTGTCACTTTATTCTTTACCATTAAGAAGACACGCTGTTTTCTGTTAAATAAAAAAAATAAAAAAAGATACTATTATAATGGGTGAATTGTCAAGATTTGCTCTTTGTTTCAGTTTAAGCTGAGGGGAGAAGGAACAGCCAATTTGACAGGAATTAAAAGACATGTATATATATGAAGTAAGTAGAGGGAGAAACTAAATTGCTTAGATATGGAGCACATGGAAATGTGATAGGTATTGCCACCTATTAAATTTAACAAGGTGGAGCTTTAAAATGTAGAGAACTGGCCTAGAGGGGCTCTGACTGTGCTTCCCTAAAGGAAGTTTCTCTGTCCAGGAGTATCCCACTTCTGAAAGCTCAGTTTTCAAACTGCTTAAAACATAGTCTTGTACAAATAGATAACCAGCATGAGTTAAAGTTTTATTTAGCTCATTAATTAGGTAACGAGCAGAACAGCCAGAATCGATTTGAAGGGGTTGTAAGGAACTGAGATTTATAGTCTGGGAGGAAAGGAATGATGAAATGAGGTTTATGTCCCATAGGACAACGTGACCATAAACTTTGGGGTTGCTTTCTCTACCAGGTAAAAGAAAAAGATCACCTCTTATTAGTGTTATATAAACAAACTCCTGACTTTATAGGGTTGTAAAATGCTCAGGTGTGAACCCCTTCTGGATAGTACATCATACAAAGTTACATTTCCTGAAGGGAATAAAAGTAATTAGTAAGGTGGGATTATTAGAAAGTACTCTCTTATATCACCATCCTCATTATTCTACCTTATTCCCAGCTTTTGGATAATTTTTTGCTACCACATTTCTACCCTTTAGAACTTTCAAAAAAAAAAAAAGATGTAGTTGAATGTATCACTTGGGGAAATGAAGTTATTAAAACAATAGAAATAATGTTGAGCTCCTCAGATTCTTTGGAGGATCACTCACATATTGGAGAACAAAGGTATTCTCATGTCATAAGATGAACAGATTTCACTTTATCCTCACTTTCTAAGACTTCTTTTGCAGAGTTTCTTAGAGTAGGTGGGCTTGTTTGATTACTGTGTAATCAGAGAATTTGAGTATAAAATCTGGAAGGGATGTTAGTAAACCTATATTCACTTTTGGTACAGTGGGGAGAACTGAGGTCAGGAAATTGCAACTTGCCTAAGACCTCATTGCAAATTAGTGACTAAATGGTTCTCTTGTAATAACTAGCAATACGTCTTTCTTCCATTAACTCATTTATCAATTTGAATAGCATAAATAAATGCACCAGAGCACTTGCTCAAGGCCCAGGAAAAAGAAAATAAATGCATCTCCTAGGGAACTAACAAAGTAGAACTAACTAACGAAGTTGAGTGTAACAGTGATCTTAGATCAGAAGAGTTTCAATGTGCAGCATTGATTTCCAAATTTGAATTGGCTCCTCCCAGTAGTTTCTACAGAGCATTGTGGATTTCTTAGCAGAAATCCATGATCACTTAAATAAAATCTTTTTCACTGTGCCTTCAAAAGAGGAACTTTTCCTTGACTTATCAGAATAATAATAAATACTAATTCCAAGAATGGCTAAAGATGGCAAATTGGAGTTTCTTGCATCTGTCTGTTGCAAGTGAGAATGGGTGGTAGAAAGCACGAAAACATAACTAAGTACATTCTAATGGCCAGAATTTGCAAAATAAAAGCCATTATTTTTAGGAAAATAAAGGGATTTTTGAATATTTTGGGTCCCAAATGTTAGATGAGAGATAAATGCCAATGTACTATTTCAAAGTCCTGCAGCATCAAAATCCTACAATTCTGGATTAAAATCATTATATTCAAGGGGCGCCTGGGTGGCTCAGTCGTTAAGCGTCTGCCTTCGGCTCAGGTCATGATCCCAGGTCTTGGGATGGAGCCCCGCATCGAGCTCCCTGCTCCACGGGAAGCCTGCTTCTCCCTCTCGCACTCCCCCTGCTTGTGTTCCCTCTCTTGCTGTGTCTCTCTCTCTGTCAAATAAATAAATAAAATCTTTAAAAAAAAATTATTATATTCAATTAGGAATATGGCAGTGCATTTGTGCTACATGATGCACGTGCTCAAAAGCAGGTACAAATTGTATTGAGGAAGTAAATGTACAAGAAACATCACAGTATTCTATATAGTAGTGTATGTTTGTATGTATAAAATCTGATTTTTCAACTTTCATTTAAGCTGTCATGGGATTGATGGGAAATCCACTTTCGGTCATTACTGGGCTTCTCCCTCTCCCCTTCTGCAAGTAGTCTTGCAAACTCCGGGTCTTGGAAAGGTTGGGAGGATCTAATCCAGAGTGAGGTATTTCAGTCACTGTGGATTTGGAGGTCATATTGTCTAAGCTCACAGGGTGTCATGAGGCAAACTTTGCTGAGGCTAAGGTCTTTGATACCTGGCATCCAGACTCCCTAGATTTGTTGAACAGGCATTTCCTTTTGAGACACTGCCAGTTCTCACCTCTGGGGAGGCAGAAAGCTTTGGTAATGATACTTTCAAAACTCTAAGACTGTCTCCTCTCTCTAGCCTAGGAGCTAATGTCTAACACTTGTCTTCACCTCAGGTACTTTCCTGTCTTTCTTCCCTGTAGGGTAATTTGACATACTTCCTTAAAAAAAAAAAACCAAAAAAAAAAACCTGTGTTTTCAGAAACAAAAGAATAGAGATTGTTCTTCAGACAACTACCAAGTTCAAACCCAGCTATTTTTTTTTTTTAAATGGATGGAAGGGAAGGGAAAAATGCAAGGAGAATTAAACACAATAACTCAATAGATTATCCTTTCATAATAACTGTAAAAAATTATATATGACTCAGGAAATGTTTTATAAATGTAAAATGTTGCTGTTGCTGTAGCAAAACAAGATGTCACAGATGAGTTTTCAATAATAATGTTAAGTAGTAATACCCAAGTAACTCAGAAATTAGGTTATGCCACTGTCAAAATAGCCTTCTCCATGGAGGAAAACTCAAGTATTTGACTTCCTTCTGACTGCTATATCTCTGTATGGTTTCACCATATTTATCTTATTCACTGAGCATGATTTTGTTTTGACCATGATAAAATGGTAAAGCGTGATTATGACTTTATATTACTGACTTATGCCTTCTGGGTCTCATCATTGTCTCAGAAAATCATAGTATTTCTGTGTTTGAGGTGTGGGAAGGAAACCCAAATCACCTTAAAATTCATGGGTAGTTTTTATTCTGTCTATTCTGATTAGAGAGACTTTCCAGATTTATCCAGGAGAAACTCTCAAAGCCTCTTTCCACAACACAATGTTGTTTGATTTTAGTTCTCTTCCTTATGACTAAATGCAAATGTGACAGAATAGATTTCCTCTGGCTTTGTCATCCCCTCTTTTCACATCTTTCTGGACCTGATGCAGGAAACACAGATATATCTGGCCTGTTTTCTGGATTTTTCCCATGACTGCCTGCAAACCCATCATGTTTTACTCCTGTATCCACCTCACTTCTTTCTGTGCTCAATCTTTACATAAATTCCTTTTCAAAACCAGTTTATAGGACAGATTTTAATTTGTTGCAACACCAAAACTGAGTGACAAAGAATGGAATGCCTCATGTGCATGTCCTTTATAATTTCTGCATGTGCGCACCAAGGGTAATAAATCAGTTGTTACCCCGTGTGTTACAAATCAGATCATCAGCACCTCTCTACTGTGATAGATCTATGTATAAAATATTCTCAGGGTATTGTAGCAATATTATTACTGGACAACTGGGGAAAATTGTGTTTGTAATGTGAAATCATTTTGTGCAAGCAGTGAGGTTCCTTTGTACTGAAAATACTTAGTTTCTCTAAATGTATGATGCAATGTCCATTTCATGGTTTGTGTCTAATAAACTCTATAGAGATGTTCTAATTATAGTGGAATTAAGGAACCGATCTGCACCAATTCACATTCAGACCTGTGCTAAGCTCTTCATTTTCTTAATCAGACTCAGACTTCTTATTTTAACTGGATTTATTAGGGACCTTGATTTTTAGCCTCACCTTCCAATTTCTTTTTTAAGGTGTTTATTTACTCCGCATTGCTTCCACAAACAATTCTTAGGGTTTTTGCCTTCTCTACCTTTGCCCGTTCTTTTTTTTTTTTTTTTTTTTAAGATTTTATCTATTTGAGTGGGGGGAGAGAGAGGGGGAGAGAGAGAGAGAGAAGGAGCCGGGGTAGGGGCAGAGGGAGAAGGAGAAGCAGACTCCCCACCACAGAGGGAGCCCTACACGGGGCTCTAGGATCATGACCTGAGGTGAAGGCAGACACTTAACTAACTGAACCACCCAGGCGCCCCACATATCCTACAATTAATTTCTTATTAGATTGTCAAAACTTTGCCAGTAAAGCCTCTTCTCCTAACCTGGGGAGCAAACATTCCCAGGAAGACATATAGACACGATTATTGTAAGGCACTTAAGCAGTCCCAGTGCCTCTTTCAGTCATCTCAACTGAAGGCAATATTACTTCAGATACTCATATAGAAACTCAAAAAACCTAGCAATTTAACTGTTTTTAGTTAAAATTACTTCTAATTGTTGCAGGCTAAAATATTTTAATTTTCTCTACCTAAATTGATAAGGGTACAGGGGGTTCGACACATGGTTCTTAAATGCCACTGGGCAAGTTACTAAAGCTCCTGAGGCTCATTGATATCACCTATTAAATCTGTTTCAGGGTGTAATTCCCATTTTTCTGACTGACCCATCTTTCTCACTTTTCTCAGCTTCTCACCCTCACACTGGTAAATTTGAAGCAGAAGCAGCAATACTCAGCTTGTCAAGTAGGGGAAGAGCAGGTGGAAGGCATGTTCTGAGAGAAGTCGTGGGAAAGGAAGGAGGAGCTCAATTCACAGCCTGGAGGTAAATAACTTTCTACCATCAAGAGGAGATGAAGATTAATAATATCTATCAAGGAGGAAAGGAGTAGCAGCAATTAAAGGTCAAGAAAAGCAGGAGTGAGAAATGCAAATGTGTAAGTAGCTTGATGCAGGACACTAGCCAGTTGAAAAACCCTAGTTGATCTCGGTATGGAGACATTTACTCTTTGTCCTGGACCTTCCTGCATACTTCTTGCCTAAGGTGGGAAGAATGAGAAAAAAGTCAGAGTCAAGAGAATATAGATTAAGTGGGAAAAGCAGCCACAGCAAGAAAGAGGAGAAACTTGTGTAATGATTAGTCTTCAACACACTTTCATTTGTCTTTGTTTTGATTATGTACTTGGGTCTACTGTGAGACTACAGATGACCTTGAGAGCAATAGCTATATATAGTCTTTACCATTCATTCCACAAATGAATATTGAATGACTATCATATTCATAGAACTGGAATAGAATCTGTTCCAAAATACACAATAGAGTGTCTTGCTCACCAAGACTCTTAGAATCTAATAAGGAAGATATCCCTTGTATTCAAATAACTTCCAATTAAGTACGCATAAAAGAGCAACTAAAGTGCTGTAAGAATTCAAAGGCGACAGAGCATATCCCAGCTGAGATACTGAGATGCCTGACTCAAGGAAGCAAGACTAAAACTGACGCATAAAGGATGGGAAAGATTTTAGTAGGTAGAAATGAAGGAGAAGATGAATAAAAAAATGTGCAGGGGCATCTGAGTGGCTCAGTTGGTTAAGTGTCTGCCTTCAGCTCCCGTCATGATCCCAGAGCCCCACGTCGGGCTCCCTGTGTGGTGCGGAGTTGGCTTCTCCCTCTGCCTTCCACTCCCCCTGCTTGTGCTCGCTCTCTCTCTCTGGCAAATAAATAAAATCTTTAAAACTATTGTAGGATATGCACAGTGGTAGTTTAAAACAAAATTTCAAAAATCACTTTTTTTTTTTTTCCAAGTGATGGAATTTTATCTGGAGATCATGGATCTTCAGTCTGGAGGGTGATAAAGGAAGTTTGTGTGTCTAATCATAGAAATGTGCCATTTAATCGTCTTTGCACAGCTACCACATTTCAAGCCTAATAGGGTATATTTTTAGGAGGTTTGAGGGTAAACCTTCATGTAGTCACATATAGGAAAATGGGCAGATGGTTTATTATATGGATGTCACGATGGGTGTTTTCTGTTTTGATATGTTATGGCAAAGGCTTGGAAGATAAACCGCCATCAGCCAAAAGCTAGAAAAGCTTGCTTTTCACATTTATTCTCTCTGATTTTCTTGGTGTTGATAGTGAGTTTACAGTGCTGAACTCACCCTTGCTAGCATATAATTTTCTTATTCAGTGCTAAATTCCATTGGTTGAAAGATGGCCAAGTAGAAAAAATATTCCATTTCTATTTGTAAAATGTTTTACAATCCCCCCAAAATTATTTCAAAAACACCATTTCTTTTATTATGTAAAAAAGCTGGCAAGTTAGGAAAGGCAGGGAAAGCTGCTACTTTTACATATCAAGAAACTGAGGCCCAGACAATTATGTGACCTGCTTTAGATACCACAGTCAATGTGTGAAAAACGAGAAGAAAAGAAACCACTGCCCATTAAGACATTCTTGACTCCTTCCTGCTTCTACTAGACCATAGACTCCACCAGGAGCGAGATCTTACCTAACTTTTAAAAATTTTATTTTATGTTTTTATTGAAATGGAGTTGACAGACAATGCTACATTCATTTCAGGTGTACAACATAGTGATTGGACAATTCTATATGTTATGCTATATTCACAAGTGCAGCTACTCTGTTACTATATAACACTATTACAATACCATTGACTATGTTCCCTATGCTGTACCTTTCATTCCTGTCACTTATTTATTCCATAACTGGAAACCTGTATCTCCCACTCCCCTTTACCCATTTGCCTACTGCCTTCCCCTACACCTCTCATCTGGCAACTGTAGTTTGTATTTATGAGTCTGTTTCTGCTTGCTTAATTCTTGGTTTTGCCTTTTATATTCCACATATAAATGAAATCATATGGCATTTGTCTTTTTCTGCCTGACTTATTTCACTTAGCATAATACCCTCTAGGTCCATTCATGGTGTCCATCCATGTTGTCACAAATGGCGAGATCTCATTCTTTTTATGGTCATCCATCTTGTCACATGAGGTCCACGGCAAGATCTCATTCTTTTTATTGCTGGGTGATATTCTATTACACACACACACACACACACACACTGCACATCTTCTTTATTTATCTATTGATGGACATGGGTTGCTTCCATATCTTGGCTATTATAGATCATGCTGCAACAAACAGGGGTGCATCTATCTTTTTAAATTAGTGTTTTTGTTTTCTTTAGGTAAATACCTAGTAGTAGAATTACTGAATCATATGGTAATTCTATTTGTAACTTTTTGAGGAACTTCCAGACTATTATCCACAATGGTTGCACCAATTTACATTTCCACCAACAGCGCACAAGGATTCCTTTTTCTCTATACTCTTACCAACACTTGTTATTTATTGTCTTATTGATGTTAGCCATTCTGTCAGGTGTAAGGTGATACCTCATTGTGGTTTTGATTTGCATTTTCCTGATGGTTAGTGATACTGAGTATCTTTTTTTTCCTTGTTCAATTTTTTATTTAAATTCCAGTTAACATATAGTGCAATAGTTTCAAGTGTATGTTGAGCATCTTTTCATGTGTCTGTTGGTATCTAATATTTTTAAGATAGTACTTCCAGCCCTGATCTTTTAAAAATTCTTTGTTGAATAAATTAACAAATTAATCCACTCCCCACCATAAAAAAAAGTCTGGATAGAGTTGACCATTCATTTATATTTGTTCCATATAAAATATTTTTCTCTCACATTTTCTTACTTTCCTTTCTCCCTTTTTTCCTTTTTTCCCTTCCTCCTCTTTCCTTTCTCCCTTCCCCCTTCCCTTCCTTCTCCTTCACCTCTCTCCCTCCTTCATTTTTTGTTCCTCATCCCTTTCATTCTTTCTTATTTTTTTTCCCCCAAAAGGACATGTCTCAATTGTTTCTGAATGCCCAGATTTTAGCACTGTGTCTCCTATAAAAGACAGTGCTTATTGAATGAGGAAACAAATCCGGTACCATGTTCACAACCTTTCACACTGGAAGATACGGTGTCCTGAGCAAATTTAATTCTTAATTATCTGCATTTATTTAATAACTGTCATTCATTTTGTGAAGCATGCTGCCACAAATTCCAGAGCCTTTTATTATAAGATGTAATGCAGATCACCTTGGGATGAGTGGTATGCAAATACCCACAGGCAAAAGATCATGGAGGCGCACTGTTCCCAACTTGTCCAGCAACTCTGCTCTCTGTTCCTTGGGTTCCTGCAGCTTGAATGAGCTCTCTAGTGAATCAGTCTCAAGTAGCCTGAAAAGGGTTGAATAATCTGTTTATTCTGTGACTGTGATCCTCGCTAGAGAACTACTCAAAGGACAACATGAGCCGTGACAAACAGTTGGAATCTTATTCAGGAAAATAATTATGACTCATTTTATTGTTGATTGTTAGGTATTGAAACAATCTTCCTTTTGACATTTATTCTCCCTCTGAGTTCCTAGGGTAACTTATTGTATTACTCATTTGGCACTTACTTGCTGCATTAAAAGTCATTTAACTCTTCCTGTTATTTTTTTCTTTTCAATTGTAATTTAGTTAGAAGCAGATTTAGTTAGTATGCCAGCCAATAGAGGAAATAAAGTGGAAAAATAAAGTGTTTTGGGTCATATATGTCATTTAATCTTGTCTTCTCCAATTACCAGCTGCTTGAATTTAGGCATGTTAATTTTTTTTTTTTTCAAAATGGGTATAACAGTTCAAATCCTACAAGATTTATGTGTGATTAAACAATGAATTTTAGATTTAAAGATGACCTCAAAACAAAGATGGATATAGCATCTCTGAATATCTAGCTCTTAGTGTGTGTGTGTGTGTGTGTGTGTGTTGTGTGTATTTCCATAGAAGTGGCAGCAACCTTGGAATGGTGAGGAAGGGAAGGGTATCCCTCACATGGATGGAATTATAGAAACTATGATACACAACCATCTGGTTTTCTATGTTCCTTGGTTCACACAGAAAAGGAAAGCAGCAATAAGTGTCACAATTTCTGAAGAGGTAAAGATGTGTTTTTCTACATGTCTAGATCAGTATTTGAGCAACACCCATCTTACTGAAAGCCTGCTGATACCAGAACAGCAGGTCAGCCCATGGCAAACTTGATGGTGGTCACTGTGGTGGGGGAGGCAGAAGAAACTTTGAGGGTAGCCTGGGAAGGAAGTGGTGACATGGAGATGCAGTCTCTGGAACAAACAGAGCACAATGATTTTAGTAGATCCTGGGGTTGACGTAATAGACAGAAGAGCTTTTGAGGCCAGGTACCTCCCTGTTCACTTAAGAAAGTATTCAGCTTCAAGCCACAGAGAAGATGACAAGGAGTAACTTGAATACTGAATATTTATTTTTTTACACAATAAGAATTCCAAAATAGGCAGTCAGAGAGGTTGGCACAGCTATTCAAAGTGTCATCAGGAACCTAGGTATTTTGTTTTTCCCTAGACATTCTTAGTTGGTGACTTTTTCCCTTATGGTTTCAAAATGGCTGCTGAGCCCCATAGACTTTGCATTAAGGTTCTGGAAAGATAGAATATAGGAAACCCAAACATCTTCTCTTCCAAAGGACTTTTTTTTTTTTTTTTTTTTTTTAATTCAGCAAGAGAAGCCCTTTTGAGAGAAAAACTGGCTGGGAATGAGTGTTGAGTGAAGAGATTGCCACTTTGACCACACAACCCAAACATTATTGATTTACATAGGACAAAATAATTGGAGCTGGTGCAGGTCAGGTGGGTTTCTCCTCATTGTATTAGTGTGGAACCCAAAAATCAATGAAAAATTTATTTCATTACCATTGGAAATAGGTTACATTCATGCATGGATTGCTTTGCTTATTAGTGACTCAATAGATGATATCTCTGTATACACTTTAACATAAATAAACTGACATACCTAATAACAAAGGAAATACTGAAAAAAATATCAGCTGTCTTTCTCCCTATTTTTGTGTTTCTGCTTATTCTGCTCATTGTCCTTTTGGTGGCTCAGAACAGAAGCACACTAAATTAGCTCAAGGAAAGAAGTTACCACTCTTTTCTCTCCACTCCTTTTATTTCCCTCTTTGTTTCACTGTGGGCCAGCTTTCTCTATATATGGGTAATACTGATTACCAACCAGGTCCCCACTACATCAATTTCCTAGGACTCAATTCAATTGTATCAATGAAATGAAAGTAATATAAGCTCTTTCTTCTTCACATGTGTTAATGTGTGCTTTTTAAAAAGCATAAAGTTTATACAAACGTCTGCTTGGTGTTCTTAGCTGTCTCCCACTATCCATTCTTGTTTTTCCTCCTTAGTAATAATCTCTATTTTTAGTTGGGCATATTGTCAATGAGGTAAAAGTCTACACTCCCCATTTTGTCTTACAATCAAGGCTCAGTCATGTGACAAGGTTTTGGCCATTGGGTTTTAGGTGAAACTATTGTGTGTGACATTTGGAAAATCTTGAAGAGGGAGGCCATGTGAGACCTGGAATAAGGACAGGGTGCTGGAGTTCTGGCAGTCATCTTGGACTAAGAGAATGGGGGCTTTATTTAAGGGATGGGGAAGAGAGCAGCCAGGGATGGGGAGAGTTGCTGAGGAACTGGTGGAGATGCCATTTCAGCCCATACATAGGAAATAAAAGGGATTGTTGTTTAAGTCCAGCTGGAAATTCTCATTACTAATCAAGCTGACAGCCTAATAAGTAGTACAGAAATTATAGGATGGTCAGCATCTAAACTCTGAAGCTGGAGAATTTTTCTCTGAGGCAGGAGCAGCTGGTGCTATTACATTTGACGTTGATAGTGATGAGTGGTGTATAATGACAGTTTAAGACAAGATGCTCCAGCACAGTGAAAAGAAATTCTCTAAATGTGAATCTCTTGGCACAAAAAAAGAACTTATAAACTCAACCTTTATGGCTGAGTGAATAGAAGGTAAAAATCCTGGCCTGTCATTAATCCTAGAGATAGACTGTAAACTTAGGATTCATTGAGTATTGGATGCTTTATTTTTAGAAATGTTTATCTACCATCATCAGCATTATTTTTGAAGTAACATATAATTTAGTAGAGATTGAATTCATATCTTATTCATTAAGGCTTATGTAATTTAAATACGTATTTTGCATAAAACACTTCAATGCACAAGAAATACTTTTATCTTTAAATCCTCTAAAGCTTTATATCTTAAGACATATACTGTGATTTTTTAAGAAAAAAATGAATAAAAGAAACAATATTTTAAAACATATTTAAGTATATTTTAAATGTGGCAAAACATTATTTTTAATTGAATTGACATATCCTTCAACTGCTGACTTGAGAGGTTTTTTTTTAAATTTTATTTTATTATGTTAACCACCATACATTACATCATTAGTTTTTGATGTAGTGTTCCATGATTCATTGTTTGTGTATATCACCCAGTGCTCCATTCAATAGGTGCCCTCTTTAATATCCATCACCAGACTAACCCATCCCCTCACTCCTCTCCCCGCTAGAACCCTTAGTTTCTTTCTCAGAGTCCATAGTCTCTCATGATTCGTATCCCCCTCCGATTCCCCCCTTCATTTTTCCCTTCCTACGATCTTTTTTTTTTTTTTTTTAACATATAATGTATTATTTGTTTCAGAGGTACAGGTCTGTGATTCAACAGTCTTACACAATTCACAGTGCTCACCATAGCACATACCCTCCCCAATGTCTGTCACCCAGTCACCCCATCCCTCCCACCCCCCCACCACTCTAGCAACCCTCAGTTTGTTTCCTGAGGTTAAGAATTCCTCATATCAGTGAGATCATATGATACATATCTTTCTCTGATTGACTTATTTCGCTTAGCATAATACCCTCTAGTTCCATCCACAATGATGCAAATGGCAAGATTTCATTCCTTTTGATGGCTGCATAATATGCCATTGTATATATGGACCACATCTTCTTTATCCATTCATCTATCGATGGACATCTTGGCTGTTTCCATAGTTTGGCTATTGTGGACATTGCTGCTATAAGCATTGGGGTTCATGTGCCCCTTTGGATCACTACATTTGTATCTTTGGGGTAAATACCCAGTAGTGCAATTGCTGGGTCATAGGGTAGCTCTATTTTCAACTTTTTGAGGACCCGCCATACTGTTTTCCAGAGTGGCTGCACCAGCTTGCCTTCCCACCAACAGCATAGGAGGGTTCCACTTTGTCCGCATCCTCACCAACATCTGTTGTTTCCTGACTTGTTAATTTTAGCCATTCTGACTGGTGTGAGGTGGTATCTCATTGAGGTTTTGATTTGGATTTCCCTGATGCCGAACGATGTTGAGCACTTTTGCATGTGTCTGTTGGCCATTTGGATGTCTACTTTGGAAAAATGTTTGTTCATGTCTTAGGCCTATTTCTTGGTTGGATTATTTGTTCTTTGGGTGTTGAGTTTGATAAGTTCTTTATAGATTTTGGATAATAGCCCTTTATCTGATATGTCATTTGCAAATATCTTCTCCCATTCTGTCGGGTGTCTTTTGGTTTTGTTGACTGTTCCTTTGCTGTGCAAAAGCTTTTTATCTTGATGAAGTCCCAATAGTTCATTTTTGCCCTTGCTTTCCTTGCCTTTGGTGATGTTTCTAGGAAGAAGTTGCTGCGGCTAAGGTCAAAGAGGTTGCTGCCTGTGTTCTCCTCTAGGATTTTGATGGACTCCTGTCTCACATTTAGGTCTTTCATCCATTTTGAGTCTATTTTTGTGTGTGGGGTAAGGAAATGGTCCAGTTTCGTTCCTTTGCATGTGGCTGTCCAATTTTCCCAACGCCGTTTGTTGAAGAGACTTTTTTCCATTGGACATTCTTTCCTGCTTTTTCAAAGATTAGTTGACCATAGAATGGAGGGTCCATTTCTGGGCTCTCTATTCTGTTTCATTGATCTATGTGTCTGTTTTTGTGCCAGTACCATACTCTCTTGATGATGACAGCTTTGTAATAGAGCTTGAAGTCTGGAATTGTGAAGCCACCAGCTTTGCTTTTCTTTTTCAACCTCCCTCTGGCTCTTCGGGGTCTTTTCTGGTTCCATACAAATTTAGGATTATTTGTTCCATTTCTTTGAAAAATGTGGATGGTATTTTGATAGGGATTGTATTAAATGTGTAGATTGCTCTAGGTAGCATTGGTATCTTCACAATATTTGTTCTTCCAATCCATGAGCCTGGAACGTTTTTCCATTTCTTTGCATCTTCCTCAATTTCTTTCATGAGTATTTTATAGTTTTCTGAGTACAGATTCTTTGCCTCTTTGGTTAGATTTATTCCTAGGTATCTTATGGTTTTGGGTGCAATTGTAAATGGGATTGACTCCTTAATTTCTTTTTCTTCTGTCTTGTTGTTGGTGTATAGGAATGCCACTGATTTCTGTGCATTGATTTTCTATCCTGCCACTTTACTGAATTCCTGTATGAGTTCTAGCAGTTTTGGGGTGGAGTCTTTTGGGTTTTCCACATAAAGTATCATATCATCTGCAAAGAGTGAGTTTGACTTCTTCTTTGCTGATTCAGATACCTATTTCTTTTTGTTGTCTGATTGCTGTGGCTAGGACTTCTGGTACTATGTTGAATAGCAGTGGTGGTAGTGGACATCCCTGCCACGTTCCTGACCTTAGGGGGAAAGCTCTCAGTTTTTCCCCATTGAGAATTATATTCGCTGTTGGTTTTTCATAGATGGCTTTAGCGTATTGAGGTATGTACCCTCTATCCCTACACTCTGAAGAGTTTTAATCAAGAAAGGATGCTATACTTTGTCAAATGCTTTTTCTGCATCTATTGAGAGGATCATATGGTTCTTGTTTTTTCTTTTATTAATGTATTGTATCACACTGATTGATTTGCGGATTTTGAACCAAACTTGCAGCCCAGGAATAAATTCCACTTGGTCGTGGTGAATAATCCTTTTAATGTACTGTTGGATCCTATTGGCTAGTATTTTGGTGAGAATTTTTGCATCCATGTTCATCAGGGATATTGGTCTGTAATTCTCCTTTGTGATGGGGTCTTTGTCTGGTTTTGGGATCAAGGTAATGCTGGCCTCATAAAATGAGTTTGGAAGTTTTCCTTCCATTTCTATTTTTTGGAACAGTTTCAGAAGAATAGGTATTAATTCTTCTTCAAATGTTTTGTAGAATTCCCCTGGGAAGCCATCTGGCCCTGGGCTCTTGTTTGTTGGGAGATTTTTGATGACTGCTTCAATTTCCTTGGTGGTTATGGGTCTGTTCAGGTTTTCCATTTCTTCCTGGTTCACTTTTGGTAGTTTATACATCTCTAGGAATGCATCAATTTCTTCCAGATTATCTAATTTGCTGGCATAGAGTTGCTCATAATATGTTCTTATAATTGCTTGTATTTCTTTGGTGTTGATTGTGGTCTCTCCTCTTTCATTTATGATTTTATTTATTTGGGTCATTTCTCTTTTCTTTTTGATAAGTGTGGACAGGGGTTTATCAATCTTATTAATTCTTTCAAAGAACCAGCTCCTAGTTTCTTGTTGATCTGTTCTGCTGTTCTTTTGGTTTCTATTTCATTGATTTCTGCTCTGCTTTTTATTATTTCTCTTCTCCTGCTGGGTTTAGGCTTTATTTGCTGTTCTTTCTCCAGCACCTTTAGGTGTAGGGTTAGGTTGTGTGTTTGAGACCTTTCTTGTTTCTTGAGAAAGCCTTGTATTGGTATATACTTTCCTCTTAGGATTGCCTTTGCTGAATCCCAAAGATTTTGAACAGTTGTGTTTTCATTTGTTTCCATGAATTTTTTAAATTTTTCTTTAATTTCCTGGTTGACCCATTCATTCTTTAGTAGGATGCTCTTTAGCCTCCATGTATTTGAGTTCTTTCTGACTTTCCTCTTGTGATTGAGTTCTAGTTTCAAAGCATTGTGGTCCAAAAATAGGCAGGGAATGATCCCAATCTCTTGGTACTGGTTGAGACCTGATTTGTGACCTAAGATGTGATCTATCTGGAGAATGTTCCATGGACACTAGAAAAGAATGTGTATTCTGTTGCTTTGGGATGGAATGTTCTGAATATATCTGTGAAGTCCTTTTGGTCCAGTGTGTCATTTACAGTCTTTATTTCCTTGTTGATCTTTTGCTTAGATGTTCTGTCCATTTCAGTGAGGGGGGTGTTAAAGTTCCCTACTATTATTGTATTGTTGTCAATGTATGTCTTCACATCTTTAGGGGCTTTCTTTATATTCATACACATATAAGGTAGTTCTTTACTCCTGAGGACCTTAATCAGGCTATTTAGGAAAATGTTAATGCTTTATTATTTAAAAAGAAATAATTTAGGAGAGAAGCGCTGTGACTGATAGCCTTTTTGATCCCCCCTTCCTCAACCCCCACCCCATCTTGGGACTTGAGCATAGTGCTGGCAATAATTACGGCAGGCATTCTATGTATTACAAAGGAATATAAACATTATACTGCCAGTATTCAAGAGAACTATGGAATATTATGTTTTGCTTTTATCATTCAGGGATTTTTTTGTTTGTGTGTGTTTGTGTGTGTGTGTATTTTATGTGACATGGCTGCCTAATTCTCTTTTAATTAATACATGGCTCTAATTCTGTCTAACCAGATCCATGTAAAAATATTTTCTCCTTGTTTCTTGAGGCTCATTATATAGGAAGAGTTACACAGTGGACATTTATTCATTCAGTTATTCAGTTATTCAACACTAAATTTCAAATACTGAAGAGTGGACTGAAATCACTTTACATAGTATAAACTGGTGGATTTATGACTGTTTTCACAGAAATCATGCTTTTCTGTAAATTCCATAGCAACAGTCTATTTTGTGCACTACTCTATGCCCAACACTTAGAGTATTCTCTTGTCCATTGTGAGTGCTTAATAAATATTTATTAAATGAATCAATTAATCAAATATTTTTGGCTGAAAATAAGAGAAATCTAATGGTAATAAGAGAAATCTAAAAGGCAAAAGAGGTTTGGCCAAGGGATCCAACCAAGACTGCAGATTGGCCCCAGGTATGGTTAATATTAACAATAATAGATTCCAGCAGATAACAGATACCAGTCAGTATGGATGCTGACCCAATCAGATTAGGGTTGAGCCATCAACATGTGGTAAGGCTATACTGAATATTAATTAGCCCATGCCCCAGTAAACCACTGGAAATAGAACTGTAGACACTGACAATTTCTGTCTCTTGTCTTTTATTATATCCTTGTCTCTATTTCCTTCCCAACGAAGAGTGGCTGAATCCTAATGGCTACTGACAGCTGGAGAAGCTCACATCTATAAACTGTCATTGGACAGATATCATTTCACTCTGTTTTAGTGAAAATTTCTAGGGAAGGAAGGAAGTTTTATTGAGCAGATCAAATGATAGGTGTCCATTATAATATATTTGCCATTAAAATTTTGGTAGTGTGCTTCTCCAAATACAAAAGTCTTTACTTGATTGAAGACATCAAAGAATTCAAATATTAAGCAGTGGTTTAGTTCGACATAGACAAAGTTCATGAACTAACTATTTGTTACCCTGAGATCTTCAGCCTCCCTTGCAATCAAGTTTGGGTCATGTGACTAATTTGGACCAGTGGGTTTTATATGGATGTGTTTGTGTGACTCTGGCTGAGCCATTTAGTAACTCTGCACCTTCTCCATCTCTCTTGTGCCCTGCCATGGTGACTGTGGAGTCCATGTGTTCCATTTGGTATAGCTTCAGACTAAAGGAGGACACCTGTTCTATCTATATTAGATCTGATTAGGCTGTCCAATGGCATCAACCCTCCACTTAAGTCCCTAAAATTCTTTATTTTCCCTTTGTGACACCTGCCGTTAATTATCCTGACACATCTGTTTTAAACATGGAATAGAAAAGAATGGAGATGCTGGATTTCAGAGAATTTAAATGAAAATCCAAGCTTTGCTATTTACTGTGGTGTGATCTTTGGCCAGTTCTTTGGTTTCTTTGAACTTCAGTTTTCTTATCAGTAAGATGGGGATGATGATATTGACCATCTCATGAGCTTGCTCTAAACAGTAGATATAGTAATGATTATAAAACATCTAGCTCTGTGCCTGGTATAACAGTAGCTAGCGTTTACATGACCAGGCACAGGCAGGTAAATATTTTACTTATATTAACATATTTAACCCTCAAAATAGCCTTATGGTGTAGGCAGTATCATCATCTCCATTATAACTGAGGTATAGTGAGGTTGAGTGACTTCCCTTAGGTCGTGAAGTTGAGATTTGATCCCAAGCTTCTGGTGCCCTCTAAACTAATGCCTCTTGTAGAGTGTTTTAGAATTAGTGTTCTTAAGTGTGGGTAAGGGTAGAGGTATAGGGAGGAAGGGACTTTTGGAATAAAATTAGCATTCAAGTCTTGCTTCTGGCATGTACTAATCAAGTGGCAGTTGAATAAGTTACTCTAACTTAGTCTGAATTGCTTTCTTTATAAAATGTCTAATATCAAAATAGTACTTATCTTAGATGGTTGTTTTGAGGGTTCAGTGAGTTTATGTATGTTATCTATGTAAAGCACCAGGAACATTGAATGGTAGCAGTGGATATTCTTCTCTGGTTCTTCTCTGATCAGTGCAGTAAAAATACAGATTGTATTGACTTCTCTCTGGAAGAATCAGTCACATTAAGAAGAAAAATTAATGTATGGGCTTTTACTCATTAAATGCACATGTACTAAAACATAATGTTAATACTCATTTCTATTAGAATTCTCCATCCATGTTGTTGCATATTTAAGCAGCCCTTTAATTGCCTTAAATAGTCATCAGAGACACAGAAAATGCTTTTTGAACAAGCCTAAGCAATGCAAGGGAGGCAGCTTTCTCTGATGGACAAGTAGCTCTTCAGGTGAAGAGCCTCTCAACTTTCTCTGTGTCCTTGTTCTTTTATACTTAATTTTCTTCATAAGTTATGGCACTGTTGCCTTAATACAGTGGAATTTGATGGAAACAAGAATGAGAAATAGAAGGAATGTTCTAGATTATCTGACCTTAGGTTGCTGTTTCCCAGGTGGGGAACAGAGGCCTGGCAACTTGTGAGTTGCCTATGAAGACGCAGTTAATGAGCACTGCTGCAAATACCTGTTGTCTTCTCTAGTCTAGCCTTCTCTCTGGAACCACACCTCCCCTTTATTGGTAGCTGTTTTAAATGCTTCTTATGAGTAAATATTCATTGAAATAACGGTCCTTAAAGGTATTTTAGAGCTCAGAAATTTGTCTGTTTTTCTTTGATTCAAAGGATTCATATGGATTCATCTTAGATATTAATCAAAATGTTATCAAAATGTATTAAATGCTAAAAAGCAGGCCTTCACTCAATATATACATACTATCTGAAACTGAAAATGGTTGCTTGTATCTTCCAGGGAGGCTGGAAAGGTTTCTGTTCTAATGTCCAGTCCTATCCTTCTACCTTCTTGGTAGATGTTTCTACAAAGTACTTTTTTTTTTTTTCCTTAATAGCTTTATTGAGGTACTTTAATAGCACCCCAGAGTCAATAAGTCTAAATTAGAATTCTTTCCTTTCTTTTTTTTTTTTTTTAAAGATTTATTTATTTATTTGAGAGAGCGAGAATGAGAGAGAGAAAGTACATGAGAGGGAGGAGGGTCAGAGGGAGAAGCAGACTCCCTGCTGAGCAGGGAGCCCGATGCGGGACTCGATCCCGGGACTCCAGGATCATGACCTGAGCCGAAGGCAGCCGCTTAACCAACTGAGCCACCCAGGCACCCGAATTCTTTCCTTTCTAAAACAACTTCCCTCTGATCTGTCCTGACTTCCTCATATCTGTCAATAATATCCTCATTGCTCCAGCTGCCCCAGCTGGAAACCTCAGTGCTGTCTTTCATGTCTTTCTTCTTCAGCCATATTTAATCAGTCAATATATTCTGCTAGTTTTCATTACCATTCCTAATCCTTATATTATGTTAACCATATTCTCACTGGATTCACTGCCCTCAGTAGTATCTCCTTGCGAGCAATCTTAAAACCTTCTTACAAATTGATCTTTCTTCTCTTTAATAATTACAAAGCCCACAGTTGCTCCCTGTTGCTTTAAAAGAGTTTCTGAACTTAAGTATGAAAAATAGCTATCTTCTAGGACAAGGTCCTTACTTCTCTTTCTCATTTTGCCTTTTCCATTTTTTTTTCTTGGATGCTGATCTTTTACTTTCACAAATTGTTCTTCTCATTAGTTCTTGAAATTTACCATACCTTTCTAGTTCTGGACCCTAGCTCATATTTGTTATTCCAGCAAGATATTCCTTGTCCTTCTTTTCTGTCCTAGCCTTGATATTTAGCTTAAATTCTGCCTTTTCTAAGAAATGTTCTCCAGTGACTTTTGCACATGCTAATCTCTCTTTTCTTTGAGCTGCCTTGATATTTTTAATATATTCTGTCTATTTGGCACTTATTTTGATATTTTTAAATTATATTATTCAATAATTAACTTGTCAATTCCACAAAGGTAGGATTTTTATAATAGGTACTAAAGGTCTTGTCTATAGTTGATGCTACAAAATGAGTTTTTAAAAAGCAAAAAAATCTACAAATCATAAATCAACTATACTGAAAGAGAGATTCTGCATCAGAACACAAAAGATTTCAGAAAACAGGACAACTGCAAATTGAAGGTATGATGTTAACGTTTATTGAGAATCTGCAATTTTCTAGCCACTGTGCTGGGTGCTGAGGATAGAGAGATAAATTAGTCTTGATATAAATGAAAAGAATGAGAACGAATAGAATGCAAAGCTTCTGAACATGAAACAGTTTTGCGTGGGGGTGGAAGTGGGTGGCAGGGTGAGGTCACATAGGGTGCTGGCAGACACAAAGGATACAGGATGGGGGACATTTTCCTTTCAAAAGGTAGTCAACGCAGGTTCAGGTTGGTTTCACCATGGAGTAAAATGATGCTGTGTGAGGGCATTACATTCATCTTTATCAAGCCCTGAGCTATGCCTGCAGTTGGGGGCAGCAAGCCTAGTTTTCCATTGTTTATAACAACAAATGATTTACAATGAATAAAAATTCCCTAAGTTCTGTTGTAAGATGATAGTAATAAGAATAACAACACCAAAAAGACACATCAAAATTATCATTAGGTTCAATGTACTTGCCCATCTGTAACTGTGGCCATATTTCAGCATTTTATTGCTTAATTTAGAAAGAGGTAACCTCAGCTGCCAAAAACAATTGAGAATGTCGAGTGTAGAGGGACCAAACATAGCATATGGGCCATAGCCGTGCATCCTAGAGAGTGACCTTGGGTGCTATGCTCCTTTTCACTGCCCGAGAGTTAAAGGTCTCCAGCAACTTACAGTAGTGAATAATTTATCTGCAAGGAAAGAAACTTTATTCATTTTGTATATTCTAAGAACAAATATTACACATTAAGATGCAAATAATATCAATAGTGATTAAGCAAATAATAACAAGAATAGTAATATGCCAACAGAGTGGTGGTTCTGTTTTATAATAGAACTTTTATAGTACAGAAATTTACATCATTCTAGTACTCTTGTAAAAGATATTTTTAAGCCCTGATTTCCTTTTTGCTTCATCTGGAGATTCGTTCTTGGTTTTCTTTGCTGACTTTTCTTTCTCCTATATATGTCCTTAATGTTGTTCTATCCCAGATTTCGTTCTTGGATATCCCAGATCTCAGTTCTTGTCTCCTTTTTCTAGTTAATGTGTCAGTACCAAGGCTTTAAATGTCACCTGTATGCCGGTGATGCCAAAATTTATATTTCCAGCTCTAATTTTAGTACTGAACTCTGTAGATTCCGCTCTCAAACTGCATTCTAGACCTCCAGCAGAATTCATGATTTTTTTCATCCAGAACTATTTTTCCTCCAGTATAACTCTCTGTCAAATGACTCCAGCACCTAAGAGGTACCCCGATTCCTCTGTTTTGCTTGCCTTTCACAAGTGCTGTCAGCATCCGGAATCCAGTTGTGTCGCTCCATCCCTAGAGTTATGGTCTTGTGCCACCACCATCTCTCCTCTGGATTTTGCCATCACCCCTTATCAGCTCTTTCTGTTTTCTTCCTGGTGGGCTGCATTTCATTCCTTACATCATTGCCAAAGGGAGGTTTAAAAATGTATATCAGGGGCGCCTGGGTGGCTCAGTTGGTTAAGCGACTGCCTTCGGCTCAGGTCATGATCCCAGGGTCCTGGGATCGAGCCCCGCATCGGGTCCCTGCTCGGCGGGAAGCCTGCTTCTCTCTCTCCCACTCCCCCTGCTTGTGTTCCCTCTCTCGCTGTGTCTCTCTCTGTCAAATAAATAAATAAATAATCTTAAAAAAATAAAAATGTATATCAGATCATATCATTTGCTCACTTAGACTTCTCATACGGCTTCTGTTTATACTTAAAGTAAAAATTCCCTACCAGGGCCCCAAACCCCTGCCTCCCTCCCTGCCCCCCCATCACTAAACAGTGTTCCAGCCACACTGGCCTTTTATTCTCTTGGAATACACCAAGCCTAATTTTCCTTAAGGTTTTTATGTTTACTCTCTCTGCGTGGAATCCTCTGCCTCTTCTATTTTTTCATGGCTGGCTTCTTCTGGATATTCAGGGCTTGGCACAAATGCTACAACGTCCAAGAGGACCTTTCTGACCATCTAATCTTAAGTGGTCTCTTTCCACCCAGTAATCTTTCTTTTTATTCATAGAATTTAATATTTGAAATCACCCAGTTTATTAATGCTTTTATTTGCTTGTTATGTGTCTTTTTAAAAAAAGATTTATTTGAGAGAGAGAGAGAAGGACAGGGGGAGATGGAGAGAGAGAGTCCTCTAGCAGACTCCCCCACTGAGTGTGGAGCCTGACATGGGGCTCGATCCCAGGACCCTGAGGTCATGACCTGAGCCTGTCAAGAGTTGGATGCTTAACCTACTGAGCCACCTATGTGGCCTGTTATGTGTCTTTTTTCATCTAGAACAGTTCTTCACAACTTTTTTACATGATAGCACACCTAAGAAATAAATTCAGTTGATTTTTGTTATTCATCGTAGTTATATTTAATAAAGCCACTATAAACACGGACTTAGTGAATACTGACCCGTTGCTCCTACGGAAAATATAGGGTTAGGTTCCTATGAACCTCTGGTCACACAACTCTCAACCCATCATACATAATTTTGTTTTATTTGTTTCTGTTTAAAGAGCCGTATTTAAAATATATTGTTGGGCACCTGGGTGGCTCAGTTGGTTAAACGACTGCCTTTGGCTTGGGTCATGATCCTGGAGTCCTGGGATCAAGTCCCACATTGGGCTACCTGCTTAGCGAGGAGTCTGCTTCTCCCTCTGACTCTCTTCCCTCTCATGCTGTCTCTCATTCTCAAATAAATAAAATCTTTAAAAAAATATATATTGTTGATTTGTAATGTTCAACTCATGTCCAACAGCACTATAATGCCTGAATGAAGCTTTTCTAATACATCCTTTTTTTCCCCTCTGTAAAGCATAATGTACTGAATTAGACAGCACTGTGAGACTGTGCTCAGAAGCCATATTAAACAGCAGACCACCAACTGAAAGCACAAAAGTGTGGAAGATGTGCCACTAAAACTACAGAAAAAGCACTTATTTACAGTATGAGTAAAAAAAAAAAAAAAAAAGACTATCACCTTGTTCAGCCTTAGTCTGGAGTGTTCATGTCACATAACTCAAAATCTTGACTGCTCTGTGCATGTTTGTGAATGACTATAAGAAGCTAGGAGTATTGATTTTGGTGTTAAGAATTTTGATGAGTAAGTATGGAATTATTGACTAATGTGGGTAAACTGTATTTGGTATATGGTGATAAATGTACTAGTGGTTTGCATGCCCACTAAACACCAAGTAATGATGTCTACTATGCAATTTGGTATGTGATTCTAGAGTTCAGTGCTCCAGTCCCCAGACTCCCCCTAACCACCCAAAAGACTGAGAGGATTGATCTTTGGTACAACTCTAGCTCCTTGGTATACCAAACTGGAAAGGAAAGGTCTGCTCTCAAATGTCATTCTCAGGAGACCTTGCCTATCTTCTTTACTATTGTAATCCTACTTCCCAGGATAAAGCTTGGAACATAATATTTACTGAACAAATGGAATGGTGTTGGTTTTTACTCTGTGATGTTGAAATAAAAATAAAGGAGAGAAGAGGAGGAGAGAGAAAGAGGACACTTTTTTTGTGTGCATATATTGATGTATTTATTTGTGTTCTATTTCCCCAAAAGGATTGAGGCAGTTTACAATAAATTATTGACATTATAAATCAAATACTTAATTCTAAATGAAAGACAAAAGCCAGGTAGCAAAAGGGAAAGCAGGAAGAGGGAACTTACCCATCCAACCATCTGTCCATCCATCTATATAGCAGACTGACCAGGGCTCAGTTCTGATTACATCAACACCCTACTGACTCTTTTTCTCTGAGTTCAAGGACAAATTCCTTTTTAAAAATTGTATTTATTTTATATAGATTATTTCCTATTAAATTCATGCTTCTATAGTATGCTGCTTCATATTGCTTTGAAAAGAGAGGTAGGCATACTTAAATGAATGAAAAATAAAATAACCTATTTGGTTCAAGGAAGAGTAATTTAGCAGAAACAACACTGAGATTTCAGATAGCTAGGATAAAGAGGGAAGTGCAGTGGATTGCACAGCCTCTACTGTTTGGCAGAAGTGAATATCTAATTTATAAGGAGAGGAAGCTTTCCTGAAATCTTTTTATTTTTTATTTTTTATTTAATAATGTTATGTTAGTCACCATAGAGTACATCATTAGTTTTTGATGTAGTGATCCGCGATTCATTGTTTTCTTCATATAACACCCAGTGCTCCATGCAGTACCTGCCCTCCTTAATACCCATCACTGGGCTAACCCATCCCCCACCCCTCTCCCCTCTAAAACCCTCAGTTTGTTTCTCAGAGTCCATAGTCTCTCATGGGTCATCTCTTCCTCTGATCCCCCCCCTTCATTTTCCCCCTCCTTCTCCTAATGTCCTCTATGCTATTCCTTATGTTCCACAAATAAGTGAAATCATATGAAAATTAAAATTGACTTTCTCTGCTTGACTTATTTCACTTAGCATAATCTCCTCCAGTCCCATCCATGTTGATGGAAAATTTGGGTATTCATCCTTTCTGATGGCTGAATAATATTCCATTGTATATACGGTCCACATCTTCTTTATCCATTCATCTGTCGATGGACATCTTGGCTCTTTCCACAGTTTGGCTATTGCAGACATTGCTGCTATGAACATTGGGGTGCATATGGCCCTTCTTTTCACTACATCTGTGTCTTTGGGGTAAATACCCAGTAGTGCAATTGCTATGTCATAGGGTATCTCTATTTTTAATTTTCTGAGGCACCTCCACACTGTTTTCCAAGGTGGCTGTACCAACTTGCATTCCCACCAACAGTGTAAGAGGGTTCCCCTTTCTCTACAGCCTCTCCAACATTTGTTGTTTCCTGCCTTATCCATTTTTGCCATTCTAACTGGTGTAAGGTGGTATCTCAGTGTGGTTTTGATTTGAATTTCCCTGATGCTAATGATGAACATTTTTTCATATGTCTGTTAGCCATTTATATGTCGTCTTTGGAGAAGTGTCTGTTCATGTCTTCTGCCCATTTTTTGACTTGATTATTTGTTTTTTGGGTGTTGAGTTTGAGAAGTTCTTTATAGATCATGGATACCAGCCCTTTATCTGTAGTGTCATTTGCAAATATCTTCTCCCATTCTGTGGGTTGCTTCCTAGTTTTGTTGACTGTTTCTTTTGCTGTGCAGAAGCTTTTTATCTTGATGAAGTCCCAAAAGTTCATTTTTGCTTTTGTTTCACTAGCCTTTGGAGATGTATCTTGAAAGAAGTTGCTGTGGCCGATGTTGAAGTTGTTACTGCCTGTTCTTCTCTAGGATTTTGATGGATTCCTGTCTCACATTGAGGTCTTTCATCCCTTTTGAGTTTTTCTTTGTGTAGGGTGTTAGATAATGGTCAAGTTTCATTCTTCTGCATGTGGCTGTCCAATTTTCCCAGCACCATTTATTGAAGAGACTGTCTTTTTTCCATTGCATGTTTTTTCCTGCTTTGTCAAAGATTATTTGACCATAGAGTTGAGGGTCCATATCTGGGTTCTCTGTTCTGTTCCATTGGTCTGTATGTCTGTTTTTGTGCCAGTACCATGCTGTCTTGGTGATCACTGCTTTGTAATATAGCTTGAAATCGGGCAACGTGATGCCCCCACCTTTGTTTTTCTTTTTCAACATTTCCTCGGCAATTCAGGGTCTTTTCTGATTCCATACAAATTTTAGGATTGTTTGTTCCAGCACTTTGAAAAATGTCTTTGGAATTTTGATCAGGATGGCATTGCTCTGGGTAGCATAGTCATTTTAAGAATGTTTATTCTTCTGATCCATGAGAATGGAATATTTTTCCATCTTTTTGTGTCTTCTTCAATTTCTTTCATGGGTATTCTGTAGTTCCTAGAGTATAGATCCTTTACCTCTTTGGTTAGGTTTATTCTGAGGTATCTTATGGTTTTTGATGCTATTGTAAATGGAGTAGTTTCTCTAATTTCTCTTTCTACAGTTGCATTGTTAGTGTATAAGAAAGCAACAGATTTCTGTGCATTGATTTTGTATCCTGCCACATTACTGAATTGCTGGATGAGTTCTAGTAATTTGGGGGTCGAGTCTTTTGGGATTTCCACATAAAGTAGCATGTCGTCTGTGAAAAGTTTGACTTCTTCTTTGCCAATTTGAATACCTTTTATTTCTTTTTGTCGTCTGATCGCTGTTGCTAGGACTTCTAGTTCTATGTTGAATGATAATGGCGAGAGTGGGCATCCTTGACGTGTTCCTGATCTTAAGGGAAAGGCTCTCAGCTTTTCCCCATTGAGGATGATATTCGCTGTGGGTTTTTCATAGATGGATTTTATGAACTTGAGGAATGTTCCCTCTGTCCCTATATTCTGAAGAGTTTTAATCAGGAAAGGATGTGGTATTTTGTCAAATGCTTTTCTGCATCAATTGAGAGGACCATATGGTTCTTCTCTCTCCTCTTATTAATGTGTTCTATCACATTGATTGATTTGCGAGTGTTGAACCACCCTTGCATCTCGGGGATAAATCCCACTTGGTCATGGTGGGTGGTCCTTTGAATGTATTGTTGGATCCTATTAGCTAGGATTTTGTTGAGGATTTTGTAATCCATATTCATCAGGGATATCTGCCTGAAATTCTTTTTGATGGGGTCTTTGCCTGGTTTGGGGATTAAGGTAATGCTGGCCTCATAGAATGAGTCTGGAAGCTTTCCTTCTGTTTCTATTTTTTGAAACATCTTCAGGAGAATAGGTATTATTTCTTTGAATGTTTGATAGAATTCCCCCAGGAAATCCATAAGGCCCTGGACTCTTGTTTTTTGGGAGGTTTTTGATCACTGCTTCAGTCTTGTTACTGGTTATTGGCCTATTCAGGTTGTCAGTTTCTTCCTGTTTCAGTCTTGAGAGTTTATAGGCTTCCAGGAAGGCATCCATTTGATCCAGATTGGTCAGCTTATTGGCATATAGTTGTTGATAATAATTTCTAATAATTGTTTCTATTTCCTTGGTGTTAGTCATGATATCTTGCCTTTCATAATTTTATTAATTTGCGTTCTTTTTCTTTTCTTTTGGATAAGTCTGGCCAGTGGTTTATTGATCTTATTAATTCTTTCAAAGAACCAGCTTCTAGTTTCGCTGATCTGATCTACTGTGTTTCTGGTTTCTAATTCATTGATCTCTGCTCTAATCTTAATTATTTCTCTTTTAATGCATGGCTTAGGCATCATTTGTTGCTTTTTCTCTAGTTCTTTAAGGTGTAAAGTTAGTTGGTGAATTTGGGATTTTTCTGTTTTTTTGAGTGAGTCTTGGATGGCTATGTATTTCCCCCTTAGAACTGCCTTGCAGTATCCCATAGGTTTTGGACTGATGTGTTTTCGTTCTCATTGATTTCTATGAATTGTTTAAGTTCTTCTTTGATTTCCTGGTTGACCGAAACATTCTTGAGCAGAGTGGTCTTTAGCTTTCAGGTGTTTGAATTTCTGCCAATTTTTTTCTTGTGATTGAGTTCCAGTTTTAAAGCATTATGGTCTGAGAATATGCAGGGAATAATCTCAGTCTTTTGATATCAGTTGAGACCTGATTTGTGACCCAGTATGTGGTCTATTCTGGAGAAAGTTCCATGTGTGCTCGAGAAGAATGAGTATTCTGTTGTTTTAGGGTAGAATGTTCTGTATATATCTATGAGGTCCATCTGGTCCAGTGTGTCATTCAAAGCTCTTGTTTCTTTGTTGATTTTCTGCTTAGATGATCTGTCCATTGCTGAGAGTGGAGTATTGAGGTCTCCTACAATTAACATATTGTTATCAATATGACTCTTTATTTTGGTTAACAGTTGGTTTATGTAGATGGCTGCTCCCATGATGGAGGTGTAGATATTTAGAATTGTTAGATCTTCTTGTTGGATAGATCCTTTAAGAATGATATAGTGTCCTTCTGTGTCTCTAACTACAGTCTTTAGTTTAAAATCTAATTTGTCTGATATAAGAATTGCTATCCCAGATTTCTTTTGAGGTCCCTTGGCGTGGAAGATGGATCTCCATCCCTTCACTTTCAGTCTGGATGTATCTTTAGGTTCAAAATGAGTCTCTTGTAGACAGCATATGGATGGGTCCTGTCTTTTTATCCAATCTGCAACCCTGTGCCGTTTTACGGGAGCATTTAGGCCGTTCACGTTGAGAGTGATTACTGAAAGGTATGAATTAATTGTCATCATGTTGCCTGTGAAGACTTTGTTTTTATAGATTGTCCCTTTAAATTTATTTTCTATATCACTCTTGGGGTCTTTCTGTCTTTCTCCTTTTATAGAATCCCCCTTAATATTTCTTGCAGGGCCAGCTTAGTGGTCACATATTCTTTCAGTTTCTGCCGGTCTTGGAAGATCTGCATCTCTCCATCCATTCTGAATGACAGCCTTGCTGGATAAAGTATTCTTGGCTGCATGTTCTTCTTGTTTAGTACCCTGAATATGTCTTGCCAGGCCTTTCTGGCTTGACAGATCTCTGTAGATAAGTCTGATGTTATTCTGATGTTCCTCCCTCTGTACGTAAGAAATCTCTTCCCCCTAACTGCCCTTAAGATGGTTTCCTTGGTTCTAAGATTTGCGAGTTTTACTATTACATGCTGGAGCGTTGGCCTGTTTTCCTTAATCTTGGGAGGGGTCCTGTCTGCCTCTAGGACATAAATATTTGTTTCATTCCCCAGATTAGGTAAATTCTCAGCTATGATTTGCTCAATATATCCTCTAGTCCTCTTTCTCTACACCCTCAGGGATTCCAATAATTCTGACATTGGAATGTTTCATGGTGTCACTTATTTCTCTGATTCTATTTTCATGGATTCTAAGTTGTTTTTCCCTGGCCTCCTCTTTTCCCTTTTTATCTATTATTTGGTCTTCTAGGTCACTAATTAGTTCTTCTGCTTTGCTTCCCCTAGCTGTTAAATTATCTAGATTAGATTGGATCTCATTGATAGCATTTTTAAGTTCTGCCAATTCAGCTTTCATTTCTGCCCTTAGAGACTATGTTGCCATTAATCGATTTCTCCATTCTAGTTACTGTCTTCACAATTGCTAGCCTGAATTCCATCAACATCTTGGTTATATCTGAATCCATTTATAAATCTATGGCATAAGTCATAGTCTCTGAGTCTTTCCTATTTTGGGGGTTCCTCCTCCTACTCAGTCTTTTGAGGGGTGGTTGAGGGAATGTATAGAGTTCAAATTATTGACCACAACCCAAGCAAGATGCACCTGTTTTTTGTAGGGACCTTAGGGTTGCTGGCCTCTTGTTTTCCCAGCCTGTCTTCTGGGGGAGGGGCCTGCCCCACTCTTACTTAGGCAACCCTATTTGGGCAGAGTTGCCCTGCCCCCCCGTGGGGGGGATGGGCTCAGTGAAAACCGTTTTTGGGGGGCTTTTTTCTCTGGCAGCTTTCCCTGGTGGCTTTCCATTGTCTCTTCTGAGATTCAGAGCAGAAAAGACCAATTCCAACACTCTGCCTCAGAGCAGAGATTGCAGTCTATTCTTTAGTGAGCTCTCCTGGCCACACTATCTCCATTTCTGTCTGTGCTGCTATAAACTGCAGCATCCTGGGTTGTGCTCCCCTCAGCAGCGCTCCCAGTCCTCACCTCCAGGTCAGGGCACATCTCCACCCTTTTTGCTTCTAAACCTGCAGCCACCCCCAGTTTGCACACAGGCCCCACTGCTCTGGTTTCCCTCCAGGGGGCTGCCCTGAAGTCCTTTCCCTGCTGCTACTGGTCTGCGAGTCTGTGCTGTTCCCAGCATGCGAGGCTATTGCTCATCAGCGGTGTAGGATCCCCATGGCCAGGTTCCTCCCGCTGCCATTATCCTCCAATATCTCCCTGTGGAATCATGGCTCCCTGCTTCTTCCCTAGAAACCAACTGCCTGCGATATTCTGTTTGTAGAGATCCAGATCTATCTTCTTACATCTCAGCCTGATTTTGTGGGTGTTCAGAGTGGTCTGGTAGATATCCAGCTCAATTCTGAGGACCAGTTGGAACAAGGTCTTCTATTCCTCCACCATCTTTTCAAAATCCCTGACCTGAAATCTTTTCTTGAATGAAATTTGTTCTTAGGCTCTTTAAATAAGGGAACTTCAGTAACATAAAAAATTGAGGGAATAATGCTAATACATACTGAGTTTTACTAAATTCCATATGATTTATTAAGCTGCCCTTAATTTCTCTCATCCCTCATTTTAATCTGAATAGCAAATCTATGAAATATATAGTAATTCTCTCCCGAATGTACAGATAGTGAAAGGACAAAAGACTTGGTAGATCTTCATTGGCCCTTACTGAATATTGAAAAAGTAGTTATATATCTTAGATCTGCAAAGAGTTCTTTGAGAAGCCAGAGTGATATAGTCAAGGTATATAGCTTACTGGGCTTTGTTAAACTATGGGGTTAAAGCTTTAAAATGAGTATTTTCCAAGGAAAATACTCTTCTATCTTTCCATGCCAGAAATAGTTTCATTGGTACTAAGGCTGCATTAAAGAGACTAATGGCACTGGAACTTATCTTTGTAAGAAAGGTGAGACCTCGCCATTCAGAATTGGTGTCAACTTGAGTGGGCGATTCTAAAATATCACTCCATTGAAAGCAGATGATTCATGGATGCACTGAAATATATTTAGGAATCCTTTTCATCCAGCTCTCTTTTAAAGGCTGTTAAATTTTGCCATCATTGATATGCTGCTGAGCTGACCATGCTGAGGTGCATGTGTCCTAGGGTAAAATTGAAATTGAAGTGGACGTGACATGAGAAACTTGGTACTGATGTGCCAGGGAGCCTGCAAAAGAAGAATTATTTTCTGTTACCAGAATGTCAGAGACAGAGGGCCTGGTTGATTGAATGGCTGTTCTGAGTAAAATAGAATTCTCTGTGTGTTTAGAACTCCTTCACTTCTTCATTTCCCTTCCTAGAGAATTTTCAGGAGCCAGATATGAAATCTGATGACAGGGAGCCTGAAATGAGACAGGATTTGCAGTAGGGTTGGGTGTTGCCTCTGTTTTGCAGTGCAGTGGAAGCATTATGCAGCACAGAAGAGCATGGGCTGTGGAGCATTATGGTCCTGGGGTAGAATCTTAGTTTGGTCAGCTTTGGGTGAATTATTGGAGTCAGCTTTTTCATCTATAAAATGGAGACCTAATATCTATCTCAAAGACTTAGGTAGGATCCAGTGAAACAATGTATCTTCAGATTCTGTCACATTCCAGCATTCATTCAACCAATGCTAATACAGTTCTACCTTCCTTAGTAAAAGGTCTGGACTAATTAACCATGGGCACAACCTTCCTTTCCAAAGGTTTGAGGTTTTTATATCAGATGGCTGCTTTGCTGTGCCCCAAAATACTGGTTCTCAAATGTAGCTGCGCACTGGAATCACTTGGGTGAGTTTTAGAAACTTCTGATGCTCCCATCTGACTTAGTCTGAAGTATATTCTAACATCAGAATTAAAAAAAAAATCTCACCACATGATATTAATATGCAGCTCAGGCTGATAAGCTGAGGTCTGAAAGATTATAATAGGGGGTATACTACTTGTCATCCAACATATACTTATTATTTTTTATCCCAGGGTTGTGTATGCAAAGGGTCATGGTATTTTGCTTTTTCTTTCAGAGTTATAACTTCCATGAAAGCCCCTACTCATTTCCTCTCCAGCCCAAAGTCACTAGGTTAAACAGTTGGTACAATCTTTGTTGTGGGGAACTGACAGGACCCAAAAGATCTGCTCTATTTCATACTCAGGTGAAGGCAAAATAAAGAACATACACTCTCTCAAATACTGAACAGATACAACAAAAGTAGATACTAAAGTTCAGAGATTTGGAGTGAAGAAAAATACCTGAAAGACAAACAAATGAATAGTAATGTTTACGAGTTACCAAAATAATTCACGTCTGGTATTCACCTAAGGCAATCATCAGTAAGTGGGAAAAGATGTATGTAGCTGCATAGATTTTATAAGTTTATATAGTATATATATAATAAAATCATATATATGAAATAAAGTGGCCCAAAACAAATTATCAATTATCCAAAGACTTATTTAAAAGTTTATAGATGTTCTCTAAAGACTTTTAAATGTAGTGCATTTGTGAAAGAAAAGTTGCTATGACTCAGGGAGTCATCTATATATTGGCAGGCAGCTCAAGTTTGGACTTGTAGTAACCAGTTGACTCTACCGGGTACTTACTACAATTCAGGAGTGCTGTTGCCCTTTGATTAATAGATGGAGAGCTCACAGGAGTGAGGAGTGCCTTTTGTCAATGAATTTGTCTGACTGACAATGGAAATTTGGGAGGAGCACAAGTTGAGTGTCATAAGATGCCTGAAGAACATAAAGAGATAAGGAGAGGAACTTTCAAGACAAAAGTCATTGAATTAAAGCCATTGAGTTAAAGACAATGGCCAGCTAATTTTCCTCAATATCCCCTTATAATGTTTCTACTATAAATATCAGAAATTTTTGGTTAAAGAAAGATTTGTAAATTGAAGGGGCATTGTGAAATTGAAGAAAAATATTTTCAGGTTTTTATTTAAAGTTGATTTTGCAACTAGGCTGGGTACATCCATGCTCTTGTTTTCCTGATGTCTTGAGAACTTCAATGTCTCCAAAGATTCTGTGAGCCAGACTACTTTTTGTCTTCTTTTAGGCTTTCCCAACATCAAAGGGACATACAAGAGGTTTAGGGACAAAAAATATGTATTACAAGCATAATAAAAATACCCCATAGGTCTATTTGAATATGTGTGAATATATATATTTCCCTCTATATCTGTCTACCTAGCTGTCTATTTATATGGAAAGACAGACAGACAGATATACACACTCACCTGCAACGAGAGCAGCTCTATAAAACTTCATATATTCTTGCCTTAAATAGCCATCAAATTCCCTCATTCATAGATGTAACTAACTACAATGAGACCATCAAAGACAGGGCATAAATGAACATTTGGGAGTAATCTCTATGAGCCGTCCTTGTGCTAGGAATGAGGCTGATGGAAGTAATCATGACACTAGAAGTTCTTCTGGCCCTCCTCACTTGAAGGCACTTGGGTAATTTCCTCAGTTTCTCAATGAAACTCATTCCATTTTTGAGTAAATGCTGCTAGAAAGTCACTCTTTTGTTCATTGCAGCATTGTTGCCGCAGCTAAAAACAGGAAATGAAATGAGCATCCATTAGAGAACATTTAAATAAATTATCGTATACTCATATGCGTCTGCTAAACAGAATGAAAATCTATCTTCACATGAAAATATAAAAAGCTTTCAAAAATACATACTTAAAAACAGCAACATGCAGCACAATGAGTATGGTATCATTCATAAGGTAGACATTCAAATTTCTGGAGAGATAAACACAATATTCGCTACTTATCTCTGGAGAATGAGAATGTGGAGCTGAGGGGAGTGCTGTTATTTCATTTCACATCTTTTTGATAGTTGATTTTTTTAAAACCACACATGCAAAATATTTTTAAAGAAAAAAAAATAAAAAAGAAGTTTTTTTTCTTTTTAATGTTGAAACAAATGTTTATGGGCTCGAGTTTTAACAAGTCCCTAAAGAGGTTCAATTCCGAAATATAATCTCTAAATTTGCCTAGAAAAAATGTCTTTAAGAGCAGAAATTGTATTTTTGGTCAAGTACAGTGATTTGATCCTAATATATTTTAGTAAATACTAGTTTCCATTGAAATTGCTGTTGGCCTAGCAAGTATCATTTCTTCATCATCTATTTGCCCAGTGGTTCAGGATTGAAAGAATTGTAGTATTCTAACCCTGAGTATTTGCACATGGGAAATAAGGTGGGTTTCAGATGTTTATTTATTAATATTAAATTTATTTTTGTATATTTTGGCAAGACTCTGATTACAGTGTTCATATAACTCTGTCATGAATGTAAAAGGCAACTGTGTGTGTTCTGACAAGCTATTTGCAGCCCTCCAGTTTTGAAGTCAGATTCAATTGCATAATTAAAGATAAGTCTGCTTTTATGATCTGATATGTCAATCAATGAACTGAAAACTACCTCTGATTTTCATACAGTGCAAAATGAAAAGCTTATTAGATGATTAATATATACCCACAAAGTGGAGAGCAGACTGTGTCTGTTTTGGAACATTTGACCTCTTTTTCAGATAGGTAACAGAGACCACCTCTGTTTGTCGTGGCGAGGTACCATTGGCAAGTGATCTTTCCAGGTTAGTTATTGGATGATGTGAGGTCCATCAGTAATTTGACAGTGCTTCATTATGAGAGATTCAAGTAGGCAGATGTTTCCCTGAAGAAATCAGGAAAGTGCAGCGACAACTTTATTGTAGAATGACAAGAACTCAGATATCTTCTTTAGATGGAATTGCTAGATAAGCTGAAATGCTAGCAGTTCAGTTTCTTGAGAGTATTATTGGTAATCGATCACTTGATGGACATAGGAAGGAATCATAGTAGAGAGTGTCACTAATCTTGCTATTAATTAGAACATCAAAATATCTCCAGCTTAAAATATATCCCCCAAGAATAATGCTGGAAGTAATGCATTGAAAAGAAAGGAGATGGAAAATAAAATATATAGCATTAGTTTAACTATACCTTGGAGAATATTCAGGATTTCTACTGCAATAGATTTTAACTGTATTCCCACTCAGATGTATTATTACCATCAACTGGTTGCCAGTAGCTGCAGGAATAATTTTCTTTTTTTACTGCTCACTGGACCCAAGCCTATTCAATTTAGTGTAGTTGGCTATGGTACCTCTCACTTTCTTAAAACACAAGGCTTTCCAATTTCCAACAATGTTTATAGTATCAGAATAACTTGAAACAGGTGTTTAAGCCTTACGCCTATGCTGTGCAACAGAAGGTTTATATGTTTTTCATTATATATTGAGACAGATCACAACACTTGGAATGACCATCTGTCACCAAATGCATGTTAGGTGCTGAGTGTAAGAGAAATGGGATTTTTCACTGCAAACTCCTCTGAAAGTAATGGGATGCATTCTCCTGCCTTTTGAGTCCTCGCTCACTGCTTTGGATAAAACCAAAAATATTTTTGTTTCTTTTCTCACAGAATGTCACCAGTGAGAGATCCTTAGAATACTGTATAGCATTTCTATTTGGTTTGGTCACAAAAATTGTAGCCTTCAAACTTGAGAGAGCATCTAGCCAGTGGATTTCCCCCAGACGAGTCTCATTTCAGCCTCTATATTCTCTGTTTCACCACATTAAGCAGTCTGGGTCTTAAGTACTAGTTCTCTTTGTGAGAATCTGGGCGCTGAGTCCTAGTTGCCAACCTAAGTCCTCATAGAGACCAGGAAGGTAGTGTGAATTGGCGAATCCGGCAGGATACCAATTGTGGCCACCTGGAGAGAGCGTCTTGTGTCAGGAGGGAGCAGGTGATAAATATGCTCACTTGTTGTGCAGAAATTCAGGCCCAGCACCATCTGATTTCTCTGTCATTGAGAATAAACTGGAAATCTGGATTTTTTACATGCTTTCTCCTAATATTTAAATATTGGCATTGCATTGAAAGAACTAAAAGACCATGTAGGCCAAACAAATATGTATGTAGTTTGAGATCTGCCAGTTTTGAGCCTCTTGCTCAGACTAAAAATCTTGTGGTTTAAGTAGATCTTCTTTTGGAGTTAGTAAGACATTCTGTGCTTGGGTCATACACCTATAATTTGTTATGGCAAAAATTTTCCAAACCAGGTATTATCAACACCTTGATAATGATGGTAGTAGTGATGCTGATAATGTTTGGTAATATTGGTAATCAATTATTTGATGGACTTAGGAAGGAATAATAGTAGAGCGTTATCTACTTCTCTTGTTGCCTGACAGGTAGACTCAGGTCATTCACATTTGCTCTCTTATAGACTTCCACACTGCAGCCTCACTGGGACTTGGAAAACAAATAAGATAGTCTGGAGGTAATCCTGGAACTGCAGGGTGGTGACACTGCTCAGAAATTTGGGAGATTGCAAAGGAATCTGTTTTATGGATTATTAGGTAAAAATTCATTATTTGCCACCAAATATTTATTAAGTGCTTACTGTGTGTTAGGCACTGCTCCATTTATTCAACACGAGTTTACTGAGTGCTTACTGTGTACCAAGCATTATTCTAGAAAATGAGGGTGTAATCAGTGAGGAAACAAAAATCCAACAGAATCTTTATCTTTCTAATGGGGCTGTGGGTGACAAATATTTGGCAGAATAAATAGGTAAAATATATTGTGTTCTATGATGATAAGGACTGTGGAGAAAATATAGGAGAGAAAGGTATAGGGAATATAGGAGAGGGAGGGAATTAGAAGTAAAAGATGATGCCACACTTGGGCTCAAGTAACCAGGTTGTCAAGTTGCCATTGCTGAGATTGGAAAAGATTGAAGGAGGAGTATGTTTGAAGATGAAACTCAGGAACTCAGTTTTGGATATATTATGTGTTGGATGCCTAATAGATATTCAGTGGAGATATCAAGTGGGCAGTTGAATTTCAAGGGTGATGTCCAAGCTGGAGCTATAAATACGGGAGTAACCAGATGGTATTTAAAATCATGAGACTGTGGGGAAATGAATGTCGATAGAAAGAGAGCAATTTTAAGGACCGGGTCCTGTGGTATTTACAGTGACTTACTAGTCAGCAGATAAAAAAGAACCAGCAAACAAGACCGGCAAAGAATAAACAATTGAGGTAAGAGGAAAACCAGGAGAATTTGGAATCCTGTAAAATGTAAAAATCACCTTGAGGGCACTTCATGAAATTCAGACTCTGACATCCCACCCTAGAACTCATTCTCTCTCTCTCTCTCCCTCACCCTCTATACCACCTGACACACTTTGATTTTGCTGGTCTAGATGGGGCCCAGCAACCAAGTGATTTGGATGCAGGCATTCATCAACCATACTTTATCAAACTTCAAATAGATGAAAAATTCTGGGGGTGTTCTGGCTTGTCTAGATGTTTCAGTGATAGGAAACAAAGGATAGGGAGCTGAAGGAGAGGTGAGGGAAGTGAATCTCAAGAGACCAGTACTTATCAAGCAGTAAGTCAATGGCATTGCTGATTTGAGGGAACTAATTTAATTGGGCCCTTCATTTATTCCAGGTATTGGGAGACACCCCAGTCTATAGGTGGGGGTTGAGTAATTACACATGCCAAGGTAGAGCATATGGGACTGGGAGTCATGCAGACCCTGCTACAAGATTTGTCTGCCAAATCAATATAAAACCAATCCCAAATCAATGGAACAACAGTCAAACTGTGTGCTCTACTAGCTCAACAATCTGCTCAAACTGGTTTATACACCCGCTGAGTTGTGTGAAGAGGGCACTGAACCTTTTTCATCCGTGCTGTCCAGCTCTTAGCATGGTGTCTGACACTTTGCAGGCTCAGAGTCAGCATTTGCCAAGTGCATGAAGGTGGACTCAGCCAAAGAGAAGTGGACATATGATGTATTTATGGAGATAGCTCACTCTCAAGTGCTATTTTGTGTATATTTCAAAAATTCTTTGTTTTTTGTGTGCTGCATAAATATGGTTGAACTAGGAGTTCTGGAAGAACACTGATTTGATTTTTAGCTATGATTTTTAAAGTTATCAATAACTCTTTACAAAGATGGTTAGTTACTGAGGCCATGTCAACTCCAACAGCAAATCCTTGACAGCCCTTTGATTATAACTGGCTTTTCCAACTTCAGTGTCACCTTGGGCTAGAAGCCTACTTAGCCTGAGGCAGAGGAAACTTTTGTAGAAGAAAAAAATCATTATTAATGAGATTGATGTTCATCTGGACACCAGCAAACGATGTTCCCATTTGCCCCTCCCACACAATCTGCTCAGATTGGATATTTTATAATTCTAAAACAGAAACATTTTTTTCTCATCTTCAGGCCTCATGCATGATTTGAATTTTTGAGTTATTTCTGTGCATCTTGTAGAACGACATAGTTTTAACTCTCCTGCTTAGAAGATCTACTTTAGTGCTTAGAACAACAGAGCCACTCTTCATTTCATGTGGGTGTGCAGGGTATCCTCTCTGGCTCTCTTCCCTTCTTCTCAGAGGCTTTCTTCTCCTCAGAAGTTTTCCCTCTATTGGTTGACAGACCAGTTTTCTAATTACTAAATGAGGACTTTCATTGAATATACTAGGTTCTATATCCTGAATTCTTATATTTTTCTATGTAATGGTATACTTTCTTGACTATAATTTTAATTTTGCTCTTCTCCTTAACATGTTGCTTCTATAAGCACATTTTTGTTTTCTGCATCCCTGAAATTACAACATTTTATAGAAAAGAAAGTTATTGTAACAAGAAATTATTTAGTATGAACTGACAAGCTTTAGTATAAAAATTGTTTCTCACTCAAATGTCCCTTTTTGCTCAATGTTAGTATCTCTGGCCCACTGTTTCAACATCTTTGAGGATCACTCTTGTTAGAACTGAGGACAGTACAACAATGAATAAAATCCAAATGATTATAAGGTGAAATTATAATTTTCATAAGAGTTACTGGATAAAGCACTTGCAGGTAATACGGGTAAATTACTTATATCAGAACAAAGCTATTGACAAGCAAGGATGTGGAGGTTAAACCAGAAACAATAAGATAAAAATTGGCAAAGGTGAGAACAAGATAATTATTTTAAAGAGGATGATTTGACTTTGAAAGTATTATAAAGAGGACCTTAAAAATTAATGAAGCCCTTGAATACATCTGTGAAACTGACCCTTATTTGTAGTCATGCTATGAAAGTTAAATGTGAAGGTGAAGTTCTGTGGTGCAATCAATTAAAAAAAAATCAGCCCTGCCCCATTGGTATATTCATAGTTTATTTTAAGAATACAGGATAGTTTTAATTATAATGTAAATCTTTTAAACACAAGATAAAAATTAACATGGTATTTTGGTATTACTTGCTCAATATAAAATCTGCATTAAACATGTAAAAATTGTTATGAAGTTTTGGTTTTTCATTTTCTATGGATTCACTTTAAGTGGTCTTTCTCAGTTCCAATTATCCTTGGGAAACAGACTTCCTGTACTTCCTTTCACTATTTTGCTGCTCATCAGGGTGTATTTCCCTTCCTTGCTCCCTTCCATTTTTATCACACAAGTAAAATCAATTTTAATAATATATTTTATTTAACCCAATATATGCAAATACAATTTCAAAATTTAAACATTTTTTAGGAATGGAGAACCAGGGAGCTCACTTGTGTTTCTCAGACACATAAGCAGATTGTTGGGAAATAGGGGCCAGAGGGGTCTTCTGCTGAGAAAGAGTAAGCTGAGTTAGTAAGAGCGTATGTGAACGGGAATGCGGAAGAGGCCGAGGTGATGGGTGCAGGTGTTTTCTTAGATGTGTTCACTCTGAGTACAAACAGCTTCTTACAGTTGTCCAACGTGTGTACACATTAGCACTACATTCAAGACCTGGAAAAGTAATAGGTTAAGAACCTCTTTAATGCAGCCTTTCTAAAATGTATATATTTTCTTCGAGAAAACAGCCCCTCTTGCCTCCTGTTTATATTTCTTGGATTCTATCTCTTCACGTGTTGCTATTTTTTTATTATTATTTAATATCTAGTTTTATTTATTACTCTTAGAAAATCTCATTTTGACTGGACTCAAATTTAGAGGTGGAAGCCCTTAGAAAGGACAACCTCATTGTCTTGGAAATCTGTTCTGATGCTTCTTTGGCTTCTTTGGCCTCCTTTATTCTCCTGAACAAAAGTTCATCATATTCTGTAGCTTCCTTCTTGTTTTTCTCAGTATGCTGTTTCTTTAGAGCAATACACCGACATTTGTGTTGCAGGAACTGTGGAGTAACCAGTTGCTGAATCTTGGGTGCTTTGGTCCTAGGTTTCTTACCTTTTTTATTTAGGGGCTTTCTCACAAAATACTGGAAGATATCTTCTTTAGAGGGCTTGAAAAATTTGCAGATTCTGCTAGCTCATTTGCGCCTCAAGCAACAAGGTACAGTAACGTGTAATCAAAGGGAAAATTGAGATATTTTACATTTTTTTCATATAAGTCTTTGAAATCTGGTGTGTATGATATACTTAGAACACATCTCAATTTGGCCCAGACATATTTTAAGTGTCTAATAACTGTGTTCAATGCCACACTGGCATCAATGTGGACAAAAGCATTGTGCTGGGAAGGGGAGATAGTATAGTCAGGGAAAATGATTACAGCCCTTGCAAGAATCTAGTCCAGAGAAGAGGAGTCCTTGAACTAAATAAAGCCAAGGCAGTAGGGTTAGTAAGGAGGAGACAGAATTGACAGATAGGGGATGGTGAAATGTAATGGAGAAGAATATGGACTCTGAAGCCAGATATGCTGCTTAAAATCATGGTTTTATACCTTTACAGTTGTGTTTCATGCAGTTACTCAATCCATATATCTCTTATTGGGTCAGATTTAAAGTGAGGATAATAATAGTAATGTGCCTACAAAGTAGGGAGGTTATGAGGATTCAATGAGTTAACAGATATAAAACTCTTAGATGGCTAACTGGCACTTTTAAGCATTTAGGTATATTAGTTATCATTATTTAAATTAATAGGACTTGGTGATCAACTGAGTGTGGCTAGTGGGTTTAGAATAGGAGTCAAGAACTCCTCCAAAGCCTAGACTGTTCCTCTTGTTATATCCCAAAACTGATTCATAATAATCCTTTATAGGAGTTCTAAACCAGTGCTCCATATTCTTGGTTAGTTAATGGATCTTGATGACCAACACACCGATGCCTTTCTCCTCCCAGGACCTTTGTCTCTACTGGTCCCTGCAGGGGAGGAAGAAATTTTCATTTACTCAAGATTCTTCTAGCTGGACTAAGAACTAATTTGCATGAGATAGAATAACAGGAAAAAACTCCCAAGTTTCATTACATATTCATGGAGGCCCAATAATGAAATTGGTGACTAAAGAAATGACCAAGGCAGACAGTTTTTATACTTTGTAGACAAAGAGACAATAAATCTGTGAGGTACTGAAAGGACAAAGGAAACTTAACTTTGGGAGCTTCAATTAGTAAGGAATTCTAGGTGGAATTTAGGCTGAGATAGTAGATTAGTAAAAAGTAACAAGCTTTGTTTATACAGCTTTCTCAGCTTTAACATCCCTATCTCTGGTGATAAAGATGTCTATTTACTCTTTAGTACAAGGAGGGTACTTTTCTAGAGAAGATTTATTTCTTGCATTCAAGAGGATAGAGGAGGGTCTGAGAGTCCTTGCACAGGCTGTCTCTTGAGTAATTTTTATTTAAAAAATAATCAGTATTGTCAGAGTGGCACATTTTAGGTGGTCTGCCCTTGCCTTTACATCCCTCTGCTGAGAATGCACATTCCCCAGCTCTTTACATTGTTGGCTTATGGCCTATTCTCAAGTGTCAGCTTGAAATCTCAAGTCTTTAAAGAGGACTTTCTTGATCACCCAGCTATATCTCAGCCACCTTCACACCTCTTACCATACTCCATATCTATCTTACCTTATTTATTATCTGTCTCTCCCACTAGATATAAGATCTGTGATATTTATGATAGCTTGTCTATATTGTTTATTACTGCATCCTACTGCCTAGGAACAGTCCCTGGCATAAAACTGATGATATAAAATGATGTGTTCAATGAATAAACAAATGCTTAATTTTTTGTGCTTTTGAAAGGTATGAAATAGAATGAATATTAGAACACCAAAGGCAACTGGTAGGATGTAGGGAAAATCTTATTTTATTGTTTGGACATTATTTTTTTCTTATTTTATTAAAGTACTGGTGCTAAGAAGAATACATTTCACACCCTTGTGGTTAAGGTGTAGATTATCTTAGCACTATAGACCTTCATCATATAAGATCATAAAGGCAAGACTGTTAATACTGGAAGCCCACATCCAAAATTCATGTAGTCCAAGCATCTGTCTTTTCTACATCTGACATCAATTCTAAAGAGGTAGAGTGACTATAATGCATAAAGTGAGTTAAAGTCAGAATGATGAATTTTAAATCAATCTCTGGGCTCTCAAGCATCTGTTATTTATATAATATTACATTGACATTAGTGTGTGCATATATGTGTGTATATATGTATATATGTATGTATATTCAGATATATGTAATAAAGTGTGGTGGGGAATTGTTACTATATTTTGTAATGCATATTTGTGTCAATTAATTTTGATAAAATAGATATTATCCCATTGAAGTGAATGTAGAAGGTTTCTAAAAACTCTTGTTCAAACTAGAATTTTACCATTTGATTGTTGCTTAAGAAGAACATATGGTTAGGTTACTTAAGCAAATTTTTATTTTTTATTTTTGCAGTAATAGTGTTTGGTAAAATATATTTGGCTACAGGTAAATTTACTATATTGGTTCTAGGAAAAAAACTGAAATTTTCACTTAGAAGTTTTTCCCAACTTAAATTGTATTTCAGAAATCGTGATGGAAGCACATAAATAATTTGCGGCTCAAGTGCTGAGCTGCTGCTTTTCTCTAACTTAAGTTGTTTTTTATCAGAGTCCTTTGGGGAATCAATTGCCTACTCCCTCTAAGTAGTTTTTATCTAGTGCAGGTAGAGTTAGGCTCACCAGGCTTACTCCAGGTCAAATCATTTTGAAATGAATTAGTGACCCAAGGACTGGTTAAGTAATTTGCTATTTTGGCCCAAATCTACTTTGGCATCTGTTGCCACTAAAGGTTTTGCATCATTTCTGAAATCAGACTCCATTTACCCTAGTGATGCCCTACAGTTGAAAGAGTTGATTAGCTTTTGTTAGGTTGTTATTCATGATCATAGTAACTAGAAATGAAAATCCTAAGGAGCTAGAAATGGTTATGGAAGCCCATTAGACTGATTAATCTCATTTTTAAAATTTGAGTGAGAAGAGGCACATTTTTATTGCTATTCCTTCTCAATGCAAGATTGTTTATGAAATATTTTCTTATTCACTCTTACTTTTACTCTTAAGCCTACTCCTAATTTGTGTCGACTCTAGATGCCACCTTTTTCTAGTTTTCACATAGAAGTTTCAAGTTTGAGGTATAATATTAATTTGTTCATTAACAAAGAATTCCCAAGTGAGAAACATTGTGTTAGGTAGAGGCGACCTATGAGTAGGGAATTAGCAATTGATGAATATCTTAAGGCTGATGTATTCATATATTACCATGAGAATTCAGTAGGAGAAACTTATTTCCAAAAAGGTTGGGTAATGAAGGTGGTGATGATGGCAGGTTTTATGGAGGAGGTGGTTGTGTTGGACATTAAAGGATTAGGAGAATCTTACTGGGCAAAGTTAGAATCTCGTGAATGGAAGAGTCAAGAGAGTGAGGAGAAGACTTGAGGTAAGACATCCTATGAAATTCAGTTAATAGACACAGTCCTTTTGGCTAATAGTGTAGCATAGAGGATGAAGATCAAGGTGAGCCTGAAAAGAGAGGTTGAAAGCTGGTAGTGAGATACTTGAATATCATGTCCTTGGACATTATTTAGTGGACTCTGTTGAAAGCCAATACACTCTGGGCTGATCCATTCAGTTATTTATGATGCTGTTCCATTTACCTGACATGTCCTTATGATTTCATCTTGCTCAGAGGATCTCGGAAGTATAAATATCTCTTAATAATGATTGGGAGAAAGATTAAAAGGAAAGATAGAGGTTGTATCAGGCTTGTACAGGAATTTACATCTAGCCTTATCACCAGTTTGATTATTTGGTTTATATAGAATGGACGTTTGGGTTGAATCAAGAAGATAAATATGGCAGCAATAACTGTGCACTCTTGTATTTAGTTCGTAAAAGTCAGCACAGTGCAGGATAGGTTTGACAGTAGACCATGGGAAAGGGGAATTTATCTGACCAGAAGCTAGATAAGGAGTCATGTGACTGCTAAAAAAAACAACAAAAACATATAATTCAGCTTTCAGGGAAGATGGGACATTCACTGACATGACTACTGTATTGGTAAATTACTTGATGGAAAAAAATCCAAAAATTCAGTCAAAAAACTTTGCACGTGTTCACATATAATTTTAGTGATAAGTGTAGGTAAGAGTATAGAACTCCTTAATGCCCAATTTATAGTGAACTGATCTGTTTGATCCAGTTATACCTGCTGAAGGAAAGAGGTATGTAGATCATGAAAAAAAAAAAAAAAACAAAAAACTTTTACATATGGAAAAATCTCAAGCTTTGAATTCTGGTGGATTTTAGGTGTATAATTTTAAATAAGACAACCCTGAATCTATTTTCTCTAGGGATGCCATGCAGTTGAAAGAGTTGATTAGCTTTTGTTGTGCTGTTATTCATGATCAGAAACTAGAAATATAAACCCTAATGAGGTAGAAATGGTTATGGAAGCCAATTTGTAAAATATCTTTCCTATCTCCCTCAGAGGATTGTTGGAAGAATCTAGAATCTAGAATGAAAACATTCTATATACTGTGGGGCTTGAAAAGATACATGGTTTTCTGATTAATAAGAGGACATTTGTGGTTCTCCTTCTGGCTCTCAGCTTTGGACAGCCAGAAGGGTTGTTGAGGTCAGATTACTGAACACGTAGTAATGCCTCGCCTCTCCCTGGGATGTTGCTGGCAAATAAATACGTAGTGGCTCTCAAAATGTGGTTTGGGAATACCCACATAAGAAAAATGCAGAGTGGTTGTAAAAAAGAAAAAAACATGTAGATCTCTTCAGACTTGCTGAATCAGAATTACGGGGGTTGGGGAGGAAGAATTGCTGGGGGATGGCTCTCAACAATCTGTATTTTCAACAAACTATCCAGTGGTTCTCAAATGGGAGTAATTTTGTCCCCACCTTCAGGGGGCATTTGGCAAAGTTTGCAGACATTTTTGGTTGTCACAACTGAGGTAGGGCATGGGAATTGAGGGCATGTTGTGGGCAGAGACCAGAGATGTTACTAAACATCCTAGGATGCACAGGACAGCCCTCCATGACAAAGAATTTTCCAGCCCAAAATGTCCATAGTGCTGAGGTTGAGAAATCCTGTTACACACAGAACAATTTAAAATCTGCTTTTCTAGCAGGTATCACCTATATTTGGCAATTTCAATTATTTAATGTATGTATTCATCATTTGTTTATGTATTTTCAGAACTCTTTTTCAATGATCTTTACTGAAAAGGTAGAAAGATGTAGAATTTTAAGTATAATGTTGGGACTGGGCTTAACTAGTTTGGGTTCATTTCTGGATTCTTTAAAAAAAAATTCCTTAAAATTTTTCCACTGAAAGAATAGTAATCAAGAAATTTTAAGCTAGTTAGTTCTTTGCACACACTGAAAAAACTTTCTTAATTTGTAGTGGCCAAGAGGGTAATCTGACTTTAGGAAGAGTCAAATTTATAGAATATTTTAAAAATATAATTTAGTTTTGTTAGGTTGAAGGGCACAGAGATATTTTGTTGATGGCTTTCAGGGAGGAAGAGGTGGGCTATATATATCTTGAGAACTTTTTACATACAGATAACAATCATTTGTAATTAACAATTCATTGTTGAATGCAAACACTGCTGTTAAAGTGGTGATTGAAACAGTGGTTGTCCTCTACTCTCCAGTAGAAGAAACATTTTCTTCCTTTGCACTATTGATTTGCTAACAAATCTCTTTTATATTTGATGGGATAAAGATAAAATCTGCCCAGCTCTTCTAAAATATCCTAAATTCTTATAGTCCTTACAAGTGAACCACAACACCTATATTTATTCACTTTGCTTTCATTAAGCAAGAGGATTAGTATAATATAATGGTCATCCTTATTACATATTTAAACCAAATTCAAGTTTAACTTCATAAGGTGTCTCCAGCAGATGTTATCTCATAATGACTTCTATGGTGACTTTTAGTTCTGAAAAGCCTTGAATCTCTAATGAAAAATTTCAAAGTAATATGATGGAATAGAAGCACTAAAACATACTTGGAGATAGAAATTGAAATCATTTTGGCTAAATGTATCAGGTTAGAAGTTGCCCTAGTTGCTGATTGCTGCTATTAGATATTCCCCCTGTGCAAAGAAAGCCAGTTATTGATTTTTGAATTTGAATTTCTTTTGAAATAATTGATTGCCTGTATTGTAGATCCTTATCTCAGCTTATGAAAAACCAGTGTAATAGGAGTCACCTGCTTTTCTAATGCTTTCCTGATGTTTTGCCTAATTTACTTACCCCTGCTAGCCTAGAAGTTATTAGAATATACTCTTCATGGAGTGCATAAAATTAACGAGTGTCCCATTGTGTACTGATGTAGTGACACTGTATTTCAGCTACTGTTAATGATGGCTTGATTTACCTTAATCAATTCATTTCAAAGTTGTAGTTCCTGGCATCTCAGTTCTATTTTTATGTCCATAAAATTTTATTTAATGACATTACTCAGAGACCTATATATATATGTAGGTCACTGGTTAAAAAGTAAATAAGGACAAACATTCAGCAGCATGGAAAAAATCAATGCATCGGTTGGACTCCTATTTGTCATTTTATTGTACAGTTTAAAAATTATTCCATGCTTTGTGAGAATTTGCAGTTTGATTGAGACTAAGCTTTGGTTGTTGATACCAGACAAATACAGTGTACACACTTGTGGAAATGCAATTAACTGGTTTGTTATACACAGTATTCTGTTTTAGTCCCGTCTGGGGAACGGCAGTTCAGTGCACTTCTGATGCTGACAACCCAGAATCAGGATCAGGATCCACAGGTTTAAGATACCCTTACTTTAGAAGCCAGTCACAAGTTCCGGGGGTCCTGAAGCCACTCACATTTCTGACCAACTGACTACCAATTAGGGAGTTCCCACAACCAAGTGCAAGTGCAAGTTTGATAATTCACTAGAACAACTCAACTCAGGAAAGCATTAGACTTATTATGTACATATATATACACACACACACATATATATATACATACACATATGTGTGTGTGTGTGTGTATGGCATACACATAGAGCAAAGTCTGAGAGGATCTTGAATACTGAGCTTCCATGCCTTCTACCTGAAGAATTGAGGTGCTTCACTCTCCCAGCATATCAATGTGATCACCAATCAGGAAAAGGTACCACTGAATTTCACTATAAAGGCACAATTGATTAAATCAATGGCCAAGGCATTGAACTCAATCTGCAGTCTCTCACCCCTCCCTGGAGATTGACAGGGCTGAAAGTTCAACCCTGTAATTATTTGGTTGGACTTTCTGGTGACCAGCTCCAACCTGAAGCTACCTAGGAGTCCACAGGAGTCATCTGATTAGCATTGCAAAGACTCCCATCACTCAGGAATTTCTAAGAGTTTTTGAAACTCCTTATTAGAAACCTAAGGCAAAAACCAAATTATTATACTCCCCACAAGTACAACAAATACATAAACAAGTAAATTGATTCAGTAAAAATTTGAGTGTCTACTGTGTACTAGGTGTTACTTTAGTAATGGACAAATAAAGCCACCTACCTGTATAAAACTATAAAACTCCTGGAAGGTAACATAGGAAAAAACCTAGATGACCTTGGGTGTGATAATGACTTTTTGGATATAATATCAAAGACACCATCCATGAAAGAAAGAATTGATAAGCTAGTTTATTAAAATTAAAAACTTCTGGGGCGCCTGGATGGCTCAGTCGTTGAGCGTCTGCCTTCAGCTCAGGTCATGATCCCAGGGTGCTGGGATCGAGTCCTGCATTGGGCTCCCTGCTCGGCAGGAGACCTGCTTCTCCCTCTCCCACTCCTCCTGCTTGTGTTCCTGCTCTCGCTATCTCTCTCTGTCAAATAAATAAATAAAAATCTTTAAAAAAAATTAAAAACTTCTGCTCTGTGAAAGGCAATGTCAAGAGAATGTGAAGGCAAGCCACAGACTGAGAAAATATTTACAGAAGACACATCTAGTACAGGGTATTACACAAATATATATAAAGAACCCTTCCAACAAAACGATAAGAAAACAAACAACCTGATTAAAAAATGGGTCCAACAGCTTCACAGATACCTCACCAAAGAGGATATACAGATGGCATGTAAGCATATGAAAAAATGCTTCACATCATATGTCATCAGGGAAATGCAAATTAAAATAACAATGAAATACCATTATATACATATTAGAATGGTATAAATTCCAAGCATTGACAGCACCAAACGCTGGCAAGGATATGGAACAACAGGAGCTCTCATTCATTGTTGTGGAAGTACAACACAGTATATCCACTTTGAAAGAGAGTTTGGCAGTTAGTTACAAAACTAACATTGCCTTACCATCCAGCAGTCCTGCTCCTGGGTACCTACCCAGATGAATTGAAAACTTATGTCCACACAAAAACTTGCACACAGATGTCTATAGCAGCTTTATTCTTAAGTGCCTAAAGTTGAGAGCAACCAAGATATCCTTCAGTTAGGTGAGTGGATAAACTATGATATACCCAAACAATGGACAATTATCCAGCACTAAAAAGAAATGAGCTATCAAACCATTAGGAAATGTGAAGGAATCTTAAATGCATATTGCTGAGTGAAAGAAGCTAATCTGAAAAGGCTACACACTATAGGAATCCAACCATATGACATTCTGCAAAAGGTAAAACTATGGAGACATTAAAAAGATCAGAGGTTGTGGGGGTTGGGGGATGGATAGAGCACAGAGGATTTTTAGGGCAGTGAAAATATTCTGTATATTTTAATGATGGATACATGACATATATTTGTCCAAACCCCTAAAATATGCAACATCAAGAGTGAACTCTAATATAAACTACGGACTTGTGTAATTATGTGTCAACATAGGTTTTTAGGGCAGTGAAACTATTATGGTCCATACTATAATGATGTATACATATCATTATACATTTGTTAAAACCTGAAGAATATACAACACCCACAACTTAAGTCTAACGTAAACTGTGGACTTTGGGTAATAATGATGTGTCAGTGTATGTTTATCAGTTGTAACAAATGTACCCACTGTGGTGGCAGATATTGGTAGTACAGGAGATTGTGTGTTGGTGGGGCAGATGGGGGTATATGGAAACTCCAGGTACTTTTGGCTACGTTTTGCTATGAACCTAAAATTTCTCTAAAAATAAAGTTATTAATTAAAAAAAAAAAGCCCTGAAAATGTGTGCTTTCCTGAGCGGGTGTGCAGCTTTGCAGGGTTAATGTAGAATTTTCTAGGAGTTATCACAGAAGGTGGGCTGAGCCCTGAGATCAATAAGGTGGTATATTCACAAAGACCTGGAGTAAGCTTTTGCTTTTTTTGTGAATGGGTCTCACTCTAGTTGGTACTGTTTATTGAGAATTCACTGTATGGAGAATCAAATCTAGAGCCTGGGCTTCTTTTCCATTTTTGGTGAAGCTGGTAGGAGGGAAAAACTGATGGAAATTTTTTGACAGCTTGTTCTATGAATGGTGAATAAGCATAAATTTGTTTGTGGGGAGGAGGAAAAGAGTGTAGATGGTGCTTGGTCTTTAAAGCTTTACAGTTTTCTCTCCTTATATAGCTGGTTTTGCTGTCTTGGATAAATTAACTATGCGGCCAGATGTGAGATTTTCCTTTGGTCCAGGAAGTTGAGCTAAAGCTCAAATTTGAGGAAAAAGTCTCTTGTACTCTAAATTCTAATGGAAGGTACCAATGATACACAGTAATTGGGTCCAAAAAAAGAATCTTTCCTTTTATTCTCTGGCTGGATGAATACTGAACAAAAGTCTATGTAGACCAAACCTGGTTCTGTACTCTGATTTTGTGAGAGAGCCTGATATGGGGTCCTCTGAAGTTGGAGGGCATTGATGAATTTAAAGACTAGTTCCCTCTTACACATTTCTGACGGCGGGAGAATTAAAGGAGTTTTCCAGCAGAGCTTAAAGGTATTCTAGAGTAACGTGGCAGGAGTTGGGGGTAACCTCATCCCTTTCCAGTTCTCCGCAATCCTCAGACATCATAGAAGTGGACCTTGAAATATGCAGGTCTCCCCCGTGGGGGAGTGGAGGTTAGAGGAGGGACATTGGGCTTTCAGACAGGTTCAGTGACAAGGAATCGTTTTTTCAACCTGGGGAGGCATTTTGGGTGTAGTCCACTCGCAGGAGACCGAGGGAGGTCCGACTTCCCTTCTCTTGGGGGAATCCTCAGCAACTGAGGAGGGCTGGAGTGAAGTTGAACATTCTTGAGAAAGGCATTAGTGCCACTTTTGTAGACTGAGTAAAATCAGACCAAGTAGATCATACCTCCCACCACGTATACCAACATAATGCTATCTCTGGGTCTCCTTTTCCTCTTTACAGAACCCAATACAGAAATCTAGACCTTGAAAAAAGTAGGAAAGACAGAACTTTACCCACGTTACTCCAAGCAGGCAGGGCCACTGCTGTAACTTGTACTGGGTAAGAGGAGGATCTTTAAATTGATATGAAGTTAAAACTGTGAACTAGATAGGACTAAGTTTTCATAACCGAAACTGTTGAGAACATTAAAGAAACTCTCTAAGGTTTAAAAAAAAGCTGGAGAAGGGGATAAGTATGACTCAAGGTGAGGGTTCTGTTGCTGAGTTATAAATCTTCACAAATTTAGTGGCTTAAAATGGCACGTGTTTATTATCTCCCAGTTTCCAGAGGATCAGGAGTGTGGGAATGACTTAACTGGGTCCTCAGCTCAGGATCTTACAAGACTGCAATCAATGTGTCAGACAGAATGCATTCTCCTCTGGAGCTCAGGATCTAATTCCAAGCTCAGTCAGGATGTTGGCAGAATTCAGTTCCTTAGAGTTGTGGAATTCAGGCCCTCAGCTGTCCCTCTCTATAAGCAGTTCGCATCACGACTGTGTGCTTCTTCAAGGCCAGCCAGAAAGCACCTCTGCTGCTTCAGGAAGGGCCAAGACACTCTCTGAATGAACATCGATGATTGGGTCAAGCCCACCTGGATACTGTCCTTTAGAATGGCTTAAGGTCAACTGATAAGGAACTTTAATTGAATCTGGAAAGTACCTTCACCTTTGCAATATATCGTGACTCACCAGTGGGAGTGGCATCAGTCATATTCACAGGTCCTAGCCACAGTCAAGAGGAAGGTTTTATACGTTGGGTATGCCCCTGTGGGTGAGGAGTCAGGGGCCATCTTAAAATTGGATTCTACCTGCCTCAGAGAGTATGGAGTACAGTGACAAGTAAGATGGTGCATGCTTCACATACACTCAAATTCACTTTTATTTTAAACTCTACAGGCAAAACAAAGTACTGCTTAAGTTTATAGGCTACCAGTTTGTAACTCCTAGTGTAGATATGGGAAAAATTAAATCATTTCATGTTCATAATCCATTGAATTTTGACCCCCCTCAATAAACCTGTTACAAATAAGTAACTGGTAACCAATGGATAACTGGTCAGATTGAATAAGGTGTTTGTTCATATTGAACTAGTCCATGTGCAGTAAGTAATTTTGATAAAATGTATCTGACTGAACTCTTTCAAAAATCGGAGATTGCAAGTTTTCTTACTAGTGATTTTAGAACCTTAGATATTTAATATCCACAGATGTACTCTGCTGAGTTAATGTCTCTCAAGTATCTTAACTCTATTCCTGAATGATAATGGAGAGATCTTATTGTTATTCTTACAATATCACCAGGTACCATTTTATTACTCAATGGATATCAATTATTTGAAAGTACATATTTAAGTAGGTGAAGGGAGAGTTGGCAGTTTATTTCAGGAGCAACAAAATAAAACCCGAGTCTGGGAATGATAATTGTGTGTTCAATGAATTTATTCTCTCTGGAAACAAAAATTTGTATTTATCTTTGCATTTTTTTTTTTTTTCTGGAAAGAAAAGGGTTAGTCACAGAAACTTTCCATAACTGATTTCTGCTTAGCCTTTCCTTAATTAAAATAATGTGTTTGTGACTACCAGCAGTTATTAAAAGCACATAATATAAATATCTTCTCATATTTATTACTCCTCTTTGTTATTTAGAAAGAGCACTGGATTATTACCACATAATTTATTCCCTGATAATTCTCTTAATAAGGGAATAAACTTCAGGAAGTGCTTTTAAAAGACATTATGGATGAAAAGTGTTAGTGAGAAGTTATAGACCTAGACAGCTTTTCCATTTCTTTGGATTTTATGTTTTTAATAATAGATTGAATAGTTAGTTGCCTGCTTGACAAGTTTATTGTCCTTATCCAGTTGCCAAGTGAGAAACATTTTCAAACTGACAGCAGATATTAAAAACACCTACAAGTGATTCAAGCCATTAAGAAGTCATAAAACTTGAGGTGGGGTGTGAGCTCGGCTTTGCTGTTAGCCAGGCTTTTTCTCAGAGCACAGGCCCCCCCAGCTGTTGCAAGTTGAGGTAGCAGACATTTCAAGGTGAAAGCTCAATTTGTAACTGGAACTCTTAGGCTACTCCCCAAGCAACATAAAGTGTTTTCCTTATAAATATTTGAAGCTGACTCATTAGCTAATCTGGATTAAGAACAAAGGGAGTCAGGGATTGCTCTGCATTCCTCTGAAAACATCCGAGTGGTACTCGTAAAAAGCGATTCTCTTGTGACTTACTGAACCCATATTTTTTCTTTTATATTTTGTTAGAGTCTCTAAAAGGTAGGTATCAGGTCAGATTTCTTTATAATGCTGATGCTTGACACTTGTTCTATCTTTGTTAAGAGTTGGGTTCATTTAAAAGGCTCTGGCCTCCGTTTGCTGAGAATTCCATACAAGGATTGTTGTAAACCCCAATCACCTACAGGGTCCAGGGAGATAATGTACATATGTAAATCAAGAAGAGGGTTGTGAAAATAGGGAGTATGGGATCTGTTTCGAACAGGCCAGTGTTGGCCTAACCTAAATGCATGTTCAGATTTATTTTAAACACAGAAGCCAAAAAAGACTGCTTAGGTGTATAAGCCATTAGTTTGAAATCAGTGGTTGATAAGACACCCTGATACTCCCACAGGATGAAAGGAAATGGGTTTAAACATGAGTACTTCTTGTAAAAGATTTAAAAATTTACCTACTGGGCTAAATTACCTCTTTACTTTAAAGCACATACATACAGTACTTTGAAGCATTGTTTGACTAGTCTTAGCAAGGACTTCAGCCTTTTTTGGAGTTGTAATATCCTACTCTTAGGTTTATCTCAGAACATTCCTTTAACTTTGCATCTGATAAGTACTACTTGGGAAATCTTTACATTAAAAATGAAAGATACATTTATTTTATGCTTTTTTTAAAAACTGGAAAAATAAGTGACTTTTTATTGAAAATGGTGAAAACACATATTTATGCTCCTTTGCAAATTTCTCTAAAGTAACAGTAATTACATTTTCTTTCTTTCTTTTTTTTTTTTTTTTTTTTTTTTTGAAGTACACGTCACAAGAGCACAGGGAAAGGAGGGGGCAGGTAACAGTGGGTGAGCGTTGGTAGGGTCTTACATTTTTTTGAAGATAGGAAGTGGACAGTTGGGTGGGAATGACAAAGTGGGAGAGGCTAAAATCTGAGGAAAGACAGAGGGCTGCTCACCAATGCCAGTTGATTGACCTGTCAAAACTGGAATAACTCAGAAATTCAAGGAACCAGGGCACTAGAAAGATGGAGGTGAGGGATGTGATGAAAACTGGGGATGGAGGGATCTTTAGAAGAGCTGAAAAGATAAGCTAAAATCCCTGGTACCCATTCCTATTCCACACAGTAATGTGATTAGCCTAGCCCTGTCCTCAAGACAACTGGCTATTTACTTTCAGGAGCAATCATATTCTGGACTCAGGGGCACCAGACATGTAAAGGGGAGAGGTGGAGGTGTTCTGCTGGAAACAGGTGTCTGGGTTTAAAGGTACTTATGGCTGGATAAATACCCCAGGCAGGAGATTGGAGGTTTAGAGAAACTAAATCCTCAGAGAGAGACACACACAGATAGTGGTATTTGGGACTCCCTGACTAACCATGTAGCAGTGAAGCTCAACGGTCCCCAGAGTTTCTAGTGCATGTAAAAATTTTTACATAAATAGGTATGTAATAATTATTAAAATTCCAAGTAAATAGAAAAGTAGAGAAAATAACAGACCCATGAATATTACCAAGATTAAAAAAAATGCTAATATTTGCCATATTAGCTTCAAAGTCTCCTCTTTATGAAGAATAAATTAGGTACTGTGAAGGTGGCATCACCTTTATTCTCAATTCCTTTCACTCCAGGGGTAACCACTTTCCTGAAATTGTCCTGTATTATTCCCATGCAAGTTTGTCTATTTTTACTATATACATGTCCCCATAAATGTTATTGTTTTGTGTGTTTAAAAATATTTGTAAATGGTATTATCGTTGTGTTTCTTGGGTTAACTCCAATAAATCATTATATATATATATCAATATCTATATATAAATCTTTATATTGAAATTGATATATATATCTTTTTAAAATGTTAATAAGCATTTTTTCTTTCTAAGTTGTAGTTGGCCTTTTAAATATTTGACCCTACTTAATGATTGTCTAATATTTTACAACTTCCCATTTTAATTTGTGGATGCTACTTATACCTTTATTTATGAGGATTTTCAAAGATACATACCTTAAAGCTCTTTACAGATTTCTTTTATCTCTGTTTTCTTAGACAGGAAACCTCTTATTTGTAGATATTGAGTACTAACTTACATGGTGCAGGTGTTTCTCTAAACTTTATTATTACACTTTATAAGCTCAACTTCCAGAAAAGATTTCTCTTTTGTGTGCCTTGGGTTGGGTCAATTTCTGCATATAATGGTCTTATGGTTTGCTTCTCTTTTTCTCTCTTAATTTCTTATTTCCTTTCTCTGTTTCTTTTCCCCTTTCCTTTCTTTCCTCCCATTCGTTATCTTTTTTTTTTTTTTTTTTTTTTAAGGAGAGATATTGCTCTTTTTAAACTATAGAGTTTTTCTTTTTTCCTTTCAAGCAGAGGCAGGTATTTAAAAAAAAAAAATCTAAAGAACTTTTTTAAAAATTATTTATCATTTCTGGGTTTATACAGAAAAAGGAAGCTTTTAAAGATATACCTTCTTGACTGAGAAACCAAACCACTTTACTTTTATGTTAAAACTAACTGCATTAATACAAATGACAAGAAGATAAGGTACAAAGAGTTTTATTCTGTGGAAAGTTCTTCAATGGCAGATTGTCATTAAGATATTCCAGAGTGTGGGGTACATCAGAGAACCTATAGCTTTATATTTTAGTCTGAGAGATACACATGAAGAAATTGGTGATTGGAGAGACACATGAGGGAGTGGTGTAGTGTATAGAGATAGTAATGTGAGAAGAACAAATAAAAATATTTTCTTTTTTCTGCTAGGCCACAGGTTGCTGGATTTTGCATTTAAAAAAAAACTATTATTACTATCTTTTTAGCAAAAGAGTATTTTAGGTAGGCTTTAGGGGAACAGACCCCAGAATTCTTGATTCCAAGCAGGGGAAACAGTATATTATGTATGATGGTGTGATGACAAAAGGATTAGTTGGGAAAACTTTTTTTCTTAATATTCTTCTTAGAATGGATGTGTAGAAATATGATAAATGATGTGTGCAAATAGAGTGAAAGTTCTCAATCGTTATAACTATTTGAAGATTTCCGGAGGTCATTTTTCTACATTTTCTAGTATGACTTGGATTATTGAAGTTTCGCAAAACTTACTGCAAAATATAGTTTATCTGTTAATTTTATATTTGAAGGTCCATCTCTCTCTCTCTTTTTTTAAAAGACACATTTATTCAGCATCATGATCAGACTATTACATTTAGCAATCAACAGCATGGGTACAAAAAAAAAAATAATCTACATTAAAACCATTTGTTGGAATGCTTTACACTTTCCGCAGAACAGAAACTAAAATAACCTGTTATACAATTAGTCACAAATACAGTCCTCGAGTTTTTTGCCCATACACATGAGTATTGTCTAAAACATGTCTTTGTAGCAGCTAGGCCCTGCCACCACTGTGCTTGGCCGAGTTCACAAATCTGTTGTAACCTGTAGCTTCCCTGTCACTTCTCTGGCTCTCCTCTCCTGCTAAGCTTTGTTTCCTGGCAGTAATTAAAACCTCCTGTCACTGCTGTAGCTCCTGCTGCTACAGGAACCATCATAGCCACCTTGGTTTGGCAAAGTATTGGCCTCCACCACCATAGGGGCCAGAGCTTCTGCCTCCAAAATTTCCTCCTTTCAGGGATCCAAAATTTGAGGATTGATTGTTGTAATTGCCAAAATCATTATAGCTTCCTCCACCTCCAAAGTTGCTTCCATCATTACCAAATCCGTTATAACCATCCCCACTGCCACCATATCCACCACCACCTCGACTGCCATGAAAGCCACCTCAACCACTGAAGTTCCCTCCACGACCAAAGTTATTCCCACCAAAACCACCTCCACGACCACCACCAAAGTTTCCAGAACCACTTTGACCTCTTTGGCTGGATGAAGCACTAGCCATCTCTTGCTTAGATAGGGCTTTCCTTACTTCACAGTTGTGGCCATTCACAGTGTGGTATTTTTGAATGACAATCTTGTCTACAGAGTCATGGTCATCAAATGTTACAAAAGCAAAACCTCTCTTTTTGCCACTGCCTCGGTCAGTCATGATCTCAATCACTTCAATTTTCACATACTGTTCAAAATAATCTCTTAGGTGGTGTACTTCAGTGTCTTCTTTAATGCCACCAACAGAAATATTTTTCATAGTTAAGTGGGCACCAGGTCTTTGAGAATCTTCTCTTGAGACAGCCCTCTTTTGGGCCACACCTTGTATGGCCTTGCATTCATGGCTGCATCCACCTCCTCCACAGGGGCATACGTGACAAACCCAAAGACTCTGGAGTCCTTGGTGTTTGGATCTCTCATTACCACACAGTCTGTAAGTGTTCCCCATTGCTCAAAATGGCTCCTCAGACTCTCATCGGTTGTTTCAAAGCTCAAACCTCTGATGAAGAGCTTCCGCAGCTGTTCAGGCTCTTTGGGAGACTCTGACTTAGACATGATGGGGGTGGGAGGGGAAACTTTAACGATGCTTACTCGGTGGCGTCCATGGGCAAAAAGGAGTAATCTAACGAACGTATCTCTGAAGGTCCATATATGTCTTAAAACTCAATATAGACACCAGATTATATATTATGGCCTTGTTCCTTAAAGTGATTTTCATAGCCAACTCAACTCATAATACATATTTATTTTAGTAGTTACCTGTTATTTCCTATTTTTCATGTCACATACTTAAAAAGAAATACCCTATCAGTAAGTGTGTGGCATTGCACCATTTTTATTAAACTCATTATATCCTTAGGTGCAACTTCCAAAAGGATTGTAAAATAGTGTCCAATTAGTTTAGAACAAGGTTAGAACAACCTCAACCAGATCAATATAATACTCTGCATTCATAACAGAACTCTTATTTGGTTGAATGGAACCCACAAAATTCAGATACAGTGAAGGTCATTAAAACTTTTTTTTTTTTTTTTTTAAATAAAACCGTTTTCAAGTCCCCATGCAATGGTGTTGATAGGAAATTCTATATTACTTAATACTGGCTCCTTCTCTTTCTCCATTAGCCTGTAAGGATATTTTAGGGCTTAGGTGCACCAAAATGGCAATAGCCAGGTTAATTACTATTTTTATCACCATCGCCACAGTTGGGAACTTTGTGAGACAATGATATGCTCATATCTGGCTGTAGACATATGGCAGACATGGTAGTTGGGATATACAACAAGCTTGATTAGATGGAAACACTTGCTATTGTGTTCAGAATCCAAAGCACCCAGCAACTCCCTCTGTATCTGGGTTTCTGCATGCATCGAGTACATAAATCTATGGCTTTTGTAGAGCTTGCCTCTGTTTTTCAGGTCTTCAGGAATCTTGGTCTCTGAGTCATGTCATTCTTTCCGAGGATTCCAGCACTAGACACTTACTTACTTTTTTTTTTTAATTTTTATTTAAATTCCAGTTAACATACAATATTAGTTTCAGGTATAGATTTAGTGATTTATATGTAACACCTGGTACTCATCACAAGTGCACTCCTTAGTACCCATCACCCATTTAGCACATCCCCCTGCCCACTTCCTCTCCAGGAACCCTCAGTTTGTTCTCTATAGTTAAACCATTTTATCTTTGCCTCCCTCTCTCTTTTTTTTTCTTTCCTTTATGTTCATCTGTTTTGTTTCTTAAATTCCACGTATGAGTGAAATCATTGGGTATTTAAATTTCTCTAACTGAAGGCTCCTGGGTGGCTCAGTGGATTAAGCGTCAGGTCATGATCCCAGAGTCCTGGGATAGAGTCAACATGGGCTCTCTACTCAGCAGGGAGTCTGCTTCTCCCTTTGCCCTCTCCCCACCCCCCAGTTGTACACATGAGCACTCTGGTGCTCTCTTGTGCATGTGCAAAAATAAATCTTTAAAAAAATTTTAAAAAATAAATTTCTCTGACTGACTTATTTCACTTAGCATAATTATTCTACCTCCATCCACATGGTTGGAAATGGCAAGATTTCATTCCTTTTGATGGCTGCATAATATTCCATTGTTTATATATACCACATCTTCTTTATCCATTAATCTGTCGATGGACATCTTGGCTCTTTCCATAGTTTGGCTATTGTGGACATTGCTGCTATAAACATCGGGATGCACGTACCCCTTCGGATCCGTACATTTGTATCTTTGGGGTTAATACCCAGTAATGCAATTGCTGGGTCATAGGGTAGCTCTATTGTCAACTTTTTGAGGAACCGCCATACTGTTTTCCAGAGTGGCTGCACCAGCTTGCATTCCCACCAACAGTGTAGGAGGGTTCCCCTTTCTCCACATCCCCACCAACATCTGTTGTTTTCTGACTTGTTAATTTTAGCCATTCTGACTGGTGTGAGGTGGTATCTCATTGAGGTTTTGATTTGGATTTCCCTGATGCCGAGCGATGTCGAGCACTTTTTCATGGGTCTGTTGGCCATTTGGGTGTCGTCTTTGGAAATATGTCTGTTCATGTCTTCTGCCCATTTCATGATTGGATCATTTGCTCTTTGGGTGTTGAGTTTAAGAAGTTCTTTATAGATTTTGGATACTAGCTCTTTATCTGATATGTCATTTGCAAATATCTTCTCCCATTCTGTCGGGTGTCTTTTGGTTTTGTTGACTGTTTCCTTTGCTGTGCAAAAGCTTTTTATCTTGATGAAGTCCCAATAGTTCATTTTTGCCCTTGCTTCCCTTGCCTTTGGTGATGTTTCTAGGAAGCAGTTGCTGCAGCTGAAGTTGAAGAGTTTGCTGCCTGTGTTCTCCTTTAGGATTTTGATGGACTCCTGTCTCACATTGAGGTCTTTCATCCATTTTGAGTCTATTTTTGTGTGCACTGTAAGGAAAGGGTCCAGTTTCATTCTTCTGCATGTGGCTGTCCAATTTTCCCAACACCGTTTGTTGAAGAGACTTTTTTCCATTGGACATTCTTTCCTGCTTTGTCGAAGATTAGTTGACCATAGTAAATTTTTTTAAAAAGATTTTATTTAGGGGCGCCTGGGTGGCTCAGTTGGTTAAGCAACTGCCTTCGGCTCAGGTCATGATCCTGGAGTCCCGGGATCTAGTCCCGCATCGGACTCCCTGCTCAGTGGGGAGTCTGCTTCTCCCTCTGATCCTCCCCCTCTCATGCTCTCTGTCTCCCATTCTCTCTCAGATAAAAAAAAAAAAAAGATTTTATTTATTTATTTGAGAGAGAATATGAGCGAGAGAGCGCAAGTTGGGGAGAGCTGGGGGGCAGAGGGAGAGGCAGAAGCAGAGAGGGAGCCAACTCAGGGCTTGATCCCAGGATCCGGGATCATGACCTGAGCCCAAGGCAGATGCTTAACTGACTGAGCCACCCACGCTCCCCCACAATTTAAATTTTTTAAGCATTATTTTTAGCTTTGAAATAGGAGGAAAGGAAAGGAAGTGCATTTTTTCCCCCAGAAGCATTCTCTTTTCAATATATTTGAATAAAAGTCCATATCATGTTCTATTAAAATTCATGTTTTTAGCAATCAACTGGTTCCATATTTCTACAATGTAATAGTGACTGGTGCTATGCTGTCCACGGTCTTTGGGGGAAACGTAAGGTAGCATGGAGTACTTTAGAGGCGAATTCACCTTATAGGAGGTCCTTAGGCTTAATTTCTCTCCAGGGTAGATATTTTTATGAGTATTCATTTATTTACTTTTCCATTTAATCTTATATACCTGATATAAAGATTAGAAACGACATATGAAAAATATCCACAGTACATGTCACAGTGATTTCTGTGATTCCTGTTTTTTTCTTCCTGCCTCTGGATCCTCTTTCTCCTAATCATCTTTGCCAAAATCTCTTCAACCACAAATGTGAATGTTGGATTTTCCCAGGCTTATCCATAACCTTCTTTCCTCTCCCTGCTTCTCTCATCTATGGACATGAGTTCATTTTCTGTGTATGTGAGGATGGTTTCCAAGTTCTTATCTTTAGTCTACTTCCCTTCTGAACACAAGATCTTGTTTATGTACATTATTGCTGTACTTGGATGCCTTTCAAGTACCTCAAACTGAACATCCTCAAAATGGAGCTAATGATCTCCTGTCAGTATTTCCTTACTCAGCATATTGTCATGCTGACCATTCAGCTGCTCCTGCCAGAACCCTGAGATCCACTCTCAGCACCTCTCTTACCCCAGGCATCCACGAAACCACCAGATCTATGGAATTCTAACCTCCCATCAGTTTTCTCAGGTCATTTTCTCTCCATCTCCATGGGCAAATCTCTAGTTCAAGCCAGTGTCACCTCTGTCTGGCACTCTGCGGTTGTCCCCTAAATGCTTCCCGCCAGGAGCACACTCTTACCACTTTGTGATTCATTATTCATAAAGCAGTCAGAATGATCTTTTCAAAAGACAAACCTAACGTTGTTACTCTTTTGCTTAGAATTCTACAGTGTCTTTCTGCTGCTCCTGTGATAAAGCCCCAAATCCTTACAGTGATTCACAAGACCCTGCATAATATGATCCCTGCCAACACTCTCAGCAATCATCTCATTTTCCTTTTATTCTTATGATTCAGCCATGGTGCCTTTTCTTTTTCCTTATTTCCTTATTTAAATGGACACAGCTTTTCCTACTTCAGGTAGTAGATGATACCATGAAGCAATGCTATATAGGGGACTTTTAAGAAATTAATGATCCTTCTAGTGTATGTATATATATTTTTTTTTTTAGAAAAAAAGCAAATGCCATGCACTTAATTAGTATATTTATTTGTGTTATTTACAGGGATGACAAATTGGGTTATGACTAACTTTAATAAAGTGTGACCTTTTTTCTCCATAATGAGTACATTTATAAGTCCCACTAACGTATGTAATTCTGCCAAATTTATCCAAGGCTGTATTACATTATGAAAATTGAATGCTCCTTCTGCCTTATCCTAATGCCCTTTGATTTGTGATCACTAGTGAGGTTTTTCATTTTCTAGAACTCCTTGTCAGCACAATCTCTCTTCAAACTGTGGTTCAGTGTGACTTCTGTATTTTCTTCCTCCCCGAGATGTTCTTCCTTGCCTTGATGTGTTATCAGTGCTGGATGAACACTGCCTTGCAGTGCATCTTGCCAACTCAAGGTGTTGGAGGAGGGTATAGGGAAGAAGCTGTGAGATTAAAACTGGAAACAATTCCCCCCCACAAACTAAAGCTTCTCTCTTTCAATTTACTGATTGCCTCTGTCTCATCTGCTACTCGTGGCTTTTAGCGAGAGACGTTGCTTGAGGGTAAGACAGATGTGCTATATTCAGGCAGTTGACACATTCTCATAAATTGAGGGTAGTGAATTAAAAATTCAAAGGAAGAGTGCCACTCCCCTGTCTTTGTCCTCAGGCAAGGTTTAGTCTCTCTGTGAAGTTAATCAACCTGAGACAAGTTGGGGTGGCATAATGTCATGCCTAAGGGACTGAGGAGTCTTAGTTTCCTCATCTCTAATACAGGAATGGTGAAACTCACTCCATGGCCCTGAGAAAATATAAAATGGAATGGAAAATATGAGGTGTGTGACACATGCCGGACAGTAGGTGGATGAGTTCTTTTCCCCTTGCCTCCCAGCTTCATCATCTGGCAATGCCTTTTCAGAAGCTCTTCTTTGCCCAAGCCTTGGAGAATGTTGTGTTTTGTCTTGGTTCAGACCTTATCTTCCTTAACAGCTCAGTAATGGTTGATTGGGATTTGCCTTGTCCTGTAAGGTCGGTTGCATGGACATTGTTCTCTCTTTAAGAAAGACCTGTCTTGGTGGTGATATGCATGCAATGTATGTGCTGGGGTTAGCACAGGGGTGAAAACGCACTACCTATCACATAGCAAAACTGCCTAAAATCCAGACTAGACCTCTCTCCCGATCACACTTTTCCTGGTGTCTTCACCAACCCTTCTGAGCCTTCAGCCCACTGCTGCTCGCTCTCAAAGTTGCTTTCAATTTCTCTCTGACACTCTCTCCTTCTCTATTTTTCCTTTCTCCTTTTCCCTTTCTCTCCTCTTTCCATCAGTATTTCTTTTCATGCCTTTAGGATCTTTTCTTTCCTCCTGTGTGCATATTTTCATTCCTTTTCTTGTGTAAATACATTCACAACTTGGCTATTTTCCCAATCATTCGATTCACTTACCCCTTTTCTGCACCAAAAAGCTATGTGGTCCAGAGAAAGAATCTCTTCCAGCACTTGGGGAGTCTGAGAAGACTTCATTCTGTCGCAGATTTCACATTATTAGGCCCCTTGAATGGCCACCTGTCCACTTCAAAACATTGATCTCTTGACTGCAATCTTCCCACATATGAATATATTCATTTCTACTCTGGTGCCTGCTTTTTCCTTCAGGTAGGAAGCCTTTGTAGCACGTATTATATGTGATCGACTCTGTACTTGTTAAGATACCTTCCCCACTTTATTTTCAAAACTCTCCTTAACATCCGTTTTCTTTATTCAATTTTGCCAGTGAATTTTCCCTGACTCCTTTTCTCATATGCTTCTCTGTAGCAGGGCATTTTAAACATTATTTTATGCAATTGATACAATTCTAATGATATGTGCAAAACAGTGATATAGTCAGATTCTATTTTAAAAGCACAAAGACATTTGTTAATAAATATAATTCGACTCTGAATACATTTGCACACATGCATTTATTATGAAAATTAGAACCCCCATGCCTAATTGACCATTATGTAGGTCTCAGTTTTCATCTTGTATATCTGTTTAAGGTGGTTATACCCAGAGATATTTTTTTATGCTATAGTTCCACTTTAGAGATACTGAAGATACAGCTTTGTTCCTTCCTTCAGCAACTAGCAGGACACTGAAGACCAAACTACCTCCCCACAATGCAGCTTACTGTCTACTTAACATGATTTTACTATTCCATTGCCTTCATTAGCATAATCGTTTTATTCTAGGAGCCTTTTGATCAGGGAAACTTCCAGAAAGACCCATTCATTCTTCAGTGGGAAAGATCAACTGTTGAAGCCCCAAACTCCCAAACCTTTGGCCTTAAAATCCTTATCCTGCCGTTTCTAGCAATTCTAAACTGTGATATTACCGTCTGTGCACAAAGAATCCTAATCATTCCCTTGCACTGAAAGGTCCAATGAAACCAAACTTCAAATTCTCCATAAATTCTGACCTTGCCTTTTCCCCTCTGAGACAGAAATTTTGTCAGTCTTTACCACAGTGAGCAAAAAATTCAGAATTGTCATATCAGCAGAGGTTGTGTTGGTGATATTTGGGGAGCTGGTATTCCATTGCACTTTACACATAGTTGATGCTCCATAAGTTAAGTTAGAAGAACAAGCAGGCAAACAACTCAGTATTTGCTAAAAAATAAACCTTTGTAAGTTTTGGTAATTACAAAATGTTAATGCATTTGGACTCTGGAAGTTAGCAATTGGAGCACAGAGGCCATGGTTTAAGCTGACACAAGCCTATTTAATGTTAGTGTGCAAATGCTAAGTAACAGTGAGTGTTAAGTGACTGAACAGCTCATATTTCACTTTGTGATTGGAGTGCACTTTGATACTTGTTTCATGAAAGCCTTTGTAAGTTATAGGCAGAGGTTAACAGTAATCGCATTTTTTTCTTCCTCTGGTTTTAATAAATGCCTTTAGGGCATTTCATTCTGTTAAATCAAGCAGCAGACAAAAATGTAATGCACTGCTAACCTCTAAAGTGTGTGAAAAACTTAGTTCATAAAATATGTATGAGGAACACAGCGCTGCAGTGATAATGATACTTCCTTTCCGGGTTATTCTGCTGAAGGAGTTGATGCATCAGCGTCTCTAGTTCTTGATTTCTTTTGATTGGAGTTGCTCTTACTTCATATTGTATTTAGTTTTCAATGAATTTTCTTTTTTTTCTTTTTTATTATTATTTTTAAAAGATTTTATTTATTTATTTGACAGAGAGAGACACAGTGAGAGAGGGAACACAAGCAGGGGGAGTGAGAGAGGGAGAAGCAGGCTTCCCACCGAGCAGGGAGCCCTATGTGGGGCTCGATCCCAGGACCCCGGGATCATGACCTGAGCCGAAGGCAGACGCTTAACGACTGAGCCACCCAGGCGCCCCTCAATGAATTTTCTATTAGCATACACAGACATACAGTGGTTGTTTGGGGGCAGGGGGTACCAGTTGCCATGGCTGTAGATTTGTTGTATTAGGAACACTTAGAAATCGCATTCTTCTCTAGCAAGGAATATTTAAAAAAGGAATTAGTGTATATTGAAACATCAAATTTGTGTGTATATGAGTGAAAAATATGTCATTGTTTTGATCTAATTCTAGTATGGTAAATGTGCATTCATATGGGATAGTTTCTTATATATATACTATTAAGAGCCACCTGTGCCTTTTTACGTGAATGAATGTTTTACATTCTCTGCAATGGGGGAAAAACAGCAACATACTCAATATGTTTGTAAATAAACTTACGGCATGAAAAAAAAATACATTCTCCACAGTGTATCCTTCCTTTTTTGGTGAAAAACTATAAAACCATAGCTTCCGAGTCTCCGCCGAGAGTCGCCGCGGGTTCCTGCTTCAACTGTGCTTGGACGGAACCCGGCGCTCGTCCCCCACCCTGGCCGGCCGTTCAGAGCCAGCCCTCGCCATCTCCTCATAGCGCCCTGGGACCGCTCCAAGGCCCCCGCCACCGCTCCAGCGCCCCGCGGCCGCCGCTCGCCGCCGCCATGGCGACCTCGTCCCCCTCGCAGGTGCGCCGGAACTACCACCAGGGCCCGGAGGCCACCATCAACTGCCAGATCAACCTGGAGCTCTACGCCTCCTAAGTCCACCTGTCCACGTCTTACTACTTCGACCGCGGTGATGTGGCTTTGAAGAACTTTGCCAAATATTTTCTTCACCAATCTCATGAGGAGAGGGAGCATGCTGAGAAACTGATGAAGCTGCAGAACCAACGAGGTGGCCGAATCTTCCTTCAGGATATCAAGAAACCAGACCGTGATGACTGGGAGAACGGGCTGAATGCAATGGAGTGTGCATTACACTTGGAAAAGAGCGTGAATCAGTCACTACTGGAACTGCACAAACTGGCCACTGGTAAAAGTGACCCCCATTTGTGTGACTTCATTGAGACTCATTAGCTGAATGAGCAGGTGAAATCCATCAAAGAACTGGGTGACCACGTAACCAACCTGTGCAAGATGGGGGCTCCCGAATCTGGCATGGCAGAGTATCTCTTTGACAAGCACACCTTGGGAAACAGTGATAGTGAGAGCTAAGCCTTAGGCTGTCTTCCCATAGCCACAAGGGTGACTTCCCTGGTCACCAAGGCAGTGCATGCATGTTGGGGTTACCTTTACCTTTTCTATAAGTTGTACCAAAACATCTATTTAACTTCTTTCATTTGTACCATTCTTCAAATAAAGTAATTTGGTACCCAAAACAAAACAAACAGCAACCAACAAAAACCCATAGCTTCTGCTTCTTCACTACTCGGTCATTATATTATCTCCACAGGAGACAGATACACTTGTTTGATGGTATGTTTGGAATTATAAGTACGCTAATCCCATTTTAAAATATAAGCTTACTTGACATAGGGTCACTAATTTATAGTACATGAAAAATAGAAACATGGATGATATCTTGATAAATTCTTTCTTCATTTATAGTAGGTACATATAACTGAAGAATGCTTTTAAAAAATTAAGGAGCAGGGCACCTGGGGGGCTCAGTCAGTTACATGTCTGATTCTTGATTTTGGCTCAGGTCATGATCTCAGGTGTGACTGAGCCCCAGTCTGGCTCTGCACTCAGTGGGGATTCTGTTTGAGATTCTCTTTGTTCCTCCCCCCACTTGCTTGTGTGTGCTTTTTTTCCCCTCTCTCTCTAAATAAATAAAATCTTAAAATAAGTAAGGAGCAATTTAAATTTCCTCTGAAATTTTTAAGGCAAGATTAACATCTGGATCAGAAAAAAAATATTCCTGGCTGTATAGTTAAGAATAAACTTTACTGTGCCCCACCCCCCGCCCCGCCCCGCCGCCAAAAGGTCTGGACTTTGCCTTCAGCAAAGGAAGTGATCTCTGAGCCCTTAGAATGCTCTGCCTAAGGAGAGTACCTTTGTTTACTTGGGGTCCTGGATCACACCAGATAGTCTAACAATACAATTTATTGTGAGGGCTTTGGGCCACATAATATGAGCTCTATCAGGAGACTACAGGTCCATCACATGGGCAGTCAACCATGTTTACATGCTAGAGCCCTAATAAAACTCTGTACACCCAAGCTCAGGTGAGCTTCCCTGGTTGGCAATTCTCCATGCGTGTTATCACACATCATTGCTGGGAGAATTTAGCATTTCCCACAACTCCAGTGGAAGAGGACACGTGGAAGTTCGCTGTGTGTGATTTTTCTGGGCTCTGTTCCATCTGTCTCTTCTCTTGGCTGATTTTAATCTGCATCCTTTCATATTATAAACCATAACAATGAGCATAACAGCTTTCAGTGACTTACTTGAGTCCGTCTAGAAAATTATTAAAGTTGAGGGTGGTCTTGGGAACCCTGGAATTGCAATTGATGTCAGAGTGAGGGTGGTCTTGGGACTGCCCCCTAACTTCATGCTGATGATTTATTATAACAGGCCTTCCAGGGATGTAGAAGAGATAGCATTTCCTCTCTCTGGCATTTATTGTAACCATCTAGCTTTAAAATGGTAGTTTATAATCTCAGTTTTTTCCTAAATCAGAATGGCCTGTAAGTCAGTCCAAATAACTGGAGTTTCTCAATATTATGGGTTTTCATATAGTCAGCATACAAAGGTAAAATTTTTGATGTTACCCCTCTGTGCAAATTAGGGTTTTGACATGTCTGATGTTCATTTTATTTTAACTGAGAATTTCCAAACTTTGCATGATAGTTCACTCTAAGACCTTTAGAGTCAAAGTCTCATAAGGCTCTCATCTCCTATAGATGGTGCTAGGCATTGTGTTACGGGAGTTGGCTAATAATATTTTCAGCATATAAATAAGAGAAATGTCAAAATATCATTTTAGTTTCTTATATCTGTTCCTTCCTCTTGACTACTGATCATAATAATTTTTAAACTGAGGCTTAAGGGAAAGAATATGCTATAGTTTGGGGTCAGGGTCTCCCATCATAGCCTTGCTGTAACTAATTCCTTAAACTTTCTTGCCATCAGATTCTCCAAAAGCTTGCTTGTTTCTCTGTGAGCACTCCCTGGTCTCACGCATACCATACAACCTGCCTCTGTCTTCAAGTCCTTGCTCTTTCTGTAATAGTATGTACCCATAAAATTTCAAGACACACTAATGGTTATCTGCCACTGAGATGGAAAAGAAAGAACTTTGTACATGAGAGCCATTGAATCAAAGTAGTTTGATGAAGAACGTACTATAGCTGAAATATTGAGAGAAGAATTCTTAAAAAGTCTTTAGCTAGATGGACATCTTGGCTCCTTCGATAGTTTGGCTATTGGGGATATTACTGCTATAAACATTGGGGTGCACGTACCCCTTCGGATCCCTACATTTGTATCTTTGGGGTAAATACCCAGTAGTTCAATTGCTGGATCATAGGGTAACTCTATTTTCAACTTTTTGAGGAACCGCCATACTGTTTTCCAGAGTGGCTGCACCAGCTTGCATTCCCACCAACAGTGTAGGAGGGTTCCCCTTTCTCCACATCCCCACCAACATCTGTTGTTTTCTGACTTGTTAATTTTAGCCATTCTGACTGGTGTGAGGTGGTATCTCATTGAGGTTTTGATTTGGATTTCCCTGATGCCGAGTGATGTTGAGCACTTTTTCATGGGTCTGTTGGCCATTTGGATGTCTTCTTTAGAAAAATGTCTGTTCATGTCTTCTGCCCACTTCTTGATTGGATCATTTGCTCTTTGAGTGTTGAGTTTAAGAAGTTCTTTATAGATTTTGGATACTAGCTCTTTATCTGATATGTCATTTGCAAATATCTTCTCCCATTCTGTCGGGTGTCTTTTGGTTTTGTTGACTGTTTCCTTTGCTGTGCAAAAGCTTTTTATCTTGATGAAGTCCCAATAGTTCATTTTTGCCCTTGCTTCCCTTGCCTTTGGTGATGTTTCTAGGAAGCAGTTGCTGCAGCTGAGGTCAAAGAGTTTGCTGCCTGTGTTCTCCTTTAGGATTTTGATGGACTCCTGTCTCACATTGAGGTCTTTCAACCATTTTGAGTCTATTTTTGTGTGTGCTGTAAGGAAATGGTCCAGTTTCATTCTTCTGCATGTGGCTGTCCAATTTTCCCAACACCATTTGTTGAAGAGACTGTCTTTTTTCCATTGGACATTCTTCCCTGCTTTGTTGAAGATGAGTTGACCATAGAGTTGAGGGTCCATTTCTGGGCTCTCTATTCTGTTCCATTGATCTATGCATCTGTTTTTGTGCTAGTACCATACTGTCTTGATGATTACACCTTTGTAATAGAGCTGGAAGTCCGGAATTGTGATGCCACCAGCTTTGCTTTTCTTTTTCAACCTTCCTCTGGCTCTTTGGGGTCTTTTCTGGTTCCATACAAATTTAGGATTATTTGTTCCATTTCTTTGAAAAAAGTGGATGGTATTTTGATAGGGATTGTATTAAATGTGTAGATTGCTCTAGGTAGCATTGACATCTTCACAATATTTGTTCTTCCAATCCATGAGCCTGGAACATTTTTCCATTTCTTTGTGTCTTCCTCAATTTCTTTCATGAGTATTTTATAGTTTTCTGAGTACAGATTCTTTGCCTCTTTGGTTAGATTTCTTCCTAGGTATCTTATGGTTTTGGGTGCAATTGTAAATGGGATCGACTCCTTAATTTCTCTTTCTTCTGTCTTGTTGTTGGTATAGAGGAATGCCACTGATTTGTGTGCATTGATTTTCTATCCTGCCACTTTACTGAATTCCTGTATGAGTTCTAGTAGTTTTGGCGTAGAGTCTTTTGGTTTTCCACATAAGTATCATATCATCTGCAAAGAGTGAGAGTTTGACTTCTTCTTTGCTGATTCGGATGCCTATTTCTTTTTGTTGTCTGATTGCTGTGGCTAGGACTTCTAATACTATGTTGAATAGCAGTGGTGATAGTGGACATCCCTGCCATGTTCCTGACCTTAGGGGGAAAGCTCTCAGTTTTTCCCCATTGAGAATGATATTTGCTGTTGGTTTTTCATAGATGGCTTTTATGATACTGAGGTATGTACCCTCTGTCCTTACACTCTGAAGAGTTTTGATCAAGAAGGATGCTGTACTTTGTCAAATGCTTTTTCTGCATCTATTGAGAGGATCATATGGTTCTTGTTCTTTCTTTTATTAATGTATTGTATCACACTGATTGATTTGCGGATTTTGAACCAAACTTGCAGCCCAGGAATAAATTCCACTTGATTGTGGTGAATATTCCTTTTAATGTACTGTTGGATCCCATTGGCTAGTATTTTGGTGAGAATTTTTGCATCCATGTTCATCAGGGATATTGGTCTGTAATTCTCCTTTGTGATGGGGTCTTTGTCTGGTTTTGGGATCAAGGTAATGCTGGCCTCATAAAATGAGTTTGGAAGTTTTCCTTCCATTTCTATTTTTTGGAACAGTTTCAGAAGAATAGGTATCTATATACAATGGAATATTATGCAGCCATCAAAAAGACTGAAATCTTGCCATTTGCAATGACATGGATAGAACTGGAGGGTATTATGCTAAGTGACATAAGTCAATCAGAGAAAGGCATGTATCATACGATCTCACTGATATGAGGAATTCTTAATCTCAGGAAACAAACTGAGGGTTGCTAGAGTAGTGGGGGGTGGTAGGGATGGGGTGGCTGGGTGATAGACATTGGGGAGGGTATGTGCTATGGTGAGCTCTGTCAATTGTGTAAGACTGATGCATCACAGACCTGTACCTCTGAAACAAATAATACATTATATGTTTAAAAAAAAAAAAAAGATAGTAGGAAGGGAAAAATGAAGGGGGGGAATCAGGTGGAGAGGAACCATGAGAGACTATGGAGTCTGAGAAACAAACTGAGGGTTCTAGAGGGGAGGGGGTGGGGGGATGGGTTAGCCTGGTGATGGGTATTAAAGAGGGCATGTATTGAATAGAGCACTGGGTGTTATACGTGTTAAACAATGAATCATGGAACACTACATCAGAAACGAATGATGTAATGTATGGTGATTAACATAACATAATAAAAAGAAAAAGTCATTAGCTATCATGTAAAGGCCACTTACTTGAGAATCAGGGTAGCCTAGAGGATGCCAAGAAAGAGTCAGTTGTCAGGAATCCTTGGTAAATGACAATGTTCTTACCAGAATTACTGTTTGATTACATTTTCAGACCCAGTATGTGGGGTATTAGAGTGTACCTTTGTTGTTGTATTTGTTGTTATTGCTATAGGGACCTGGAATTAAGTGTGGGGGATTTTGCCACATCGGTAACCTAAAGGATTTGTTTTGAACTCCCTCAACCCCTCATACATTCAAGTACTATAGAAGGTATATGGCTTAGAGAACTGACGTGTGTGTGTGTGTGTGTGCACGCATAGGCATGTGCACATGGGCATGCACATAGAATTAGTGAGAGTTTGAAAGATGACAAGGTAAAGATTTGTTACAGAAAGAAAAATTTAATAGGAATTAGAAACAGAATTATATTAGGAGGAGTTATATCAAGAGAAATTTGTGTTATATACTGATTAGTCATTGTTGGTTAACTATATTAAATGAAAAGTTAGTTAAGATGTTTACTTGTAATGAAAATGGAATGAAATTATAGTTTGGATTGGGTTATTGTTAATTTAGATCATTACTAATTGAGGGAGAAAGGCATTGTATCCTTTTACTGAACTGTCAGTGAAAATTTTGAAAATTGTATTGGTCACCCCAATTTTAGGCAGTGCAAATAATGCACATAGTTAGTGGCCTCAAAGAAGATCTGGAAATGCTGACATTTGCTTACTGATGCAGAACTTCATTTCAGTTAGCTTTATAACAGAGTCTGGGTTACTGAGTAAATTAAATATAATGACAGGGCCATTGAAAAGGGTTCCCAAGCGAATAGAGGATCACTTCTTTTCAATAGAGGAGTGGGAAAATCAAAAATTATGAGTTAAAGAAAATTGTTCTTTTTTTCTGTGGCTTAGGTCAGGTTGACAATTATTATTATTATTATTATTATAAATGGTCAGTGCTCACAATCACAGTTATTAGCATACCTTATCACAGAATGACTATAATCCAGGTTGTTTATTTATTCCATTTTCCTGGGGAGGCAGGAAAGGATAAAAAATGAAGCTACATGAATAATACACCTGACATGGCACATGGCAATGGAATAAATGCTCCAGTTAAAATGTTTTTAGCTGGATGATTTTAAAAAGCTTAATTAAATATTCATAAGTGGGAATTAATAATTAAGCTCCTAATATTTTTTTTCCCCCTCAATTTACTATTTACTCTTCAGGCACTAACTACTTGAAGTTAATGCGGACCTTGAAGGTTGAGGTCATGGCCCTATACAAAACTCCCCTCACTTCAGACACCAGCTGCAAGCACCAGGGTTCCCAGGCTATAAATTCAGGGTCTTCCACCATCCCCTCAGGTCCAATAATTTTCTAGAATGACTCAGAACTCAAGAAAGTGCTATACTTATGATTACAGTTTTATTATAAAGGATACAGATCAGGACCAGCCAATGAAGAGACGTACAGGGTGAGGTCCCAGAGAGTCCTGAATGTGAAACTTGCATGTAAATCCCAAGGCTTAGATGCTCCCTTCTAGGAACTCAGGATGAACACCAGGCAAATTCTTTCTTATACAATGTTCCCTACATTTTGTTTTCCTGTTATATTGGGTTTTTATAAGAAATGATATGTTATTATTGAAAGGAAAATTCTTTCCCAAGCACATATACGCCACATTGAATATTCTCCTTTTCTTTTGAAGCTTTCTTTTAAGTAATGAATAAAGACAATAAGTAGAATCCAAAGTAAGAAAATCTTGTCCCAGAAAATTCTATCTGAATTTCCCCTCCCAAGCATGAGTGCTTTTACTACTTTTCATTTTTGGTCATTTTGCATCCCATGGGGATATGTTTTTGGTGGAGAAACTGAGGCCCCTGACCTAGTATGCTATGTGCAGGACTTAACATTTGCTCTGTGTGGCCTCCTGGGATGTTGTGGTGAGGGTAGGCTTGTGTATGGGGGGAGTTGAGACAGGGGCAACTCAAACAACTATTGGTTGGTAGTGACCTCTCCTTAACATTATTGGCTGGATGTTACCGGTTTTAGAAATTTAGAGTGGTGATTAATTCCTGGGACAAGAAACCAATTGGAGGGAGCCTCTTTTTTTGTCATGATTTTCTGAAAAATTTTAAAAGGAACATTACATCTATGGTCTCTTGCAGGAAACACCTTTGACAAAGTGTATTTGATACCAAGCAGCATTACTCAGGGTCCAGTAGGGACCACGCACTTACTACATCAAATCTAAACTTCTAAACTTGCTGTTAAAAGCCTATATAGTAATGAGGTTTGGTCATTCTTGTTTTTTGATTACAGTATATGAAATTACCTTCAACCTAACTGCACCTTGGCTCACACACACACACAATAAACAATGAATTATTTATTAATCACCTACTATGAACACATGTGCCAAATACCGTGAGGAAAAGATAAAAAAAATATTCACAAGAAGGAGGTTGGGATGTAGTGGGAGAGGAAAACTAATATGTGGGAAGGAATAGAGACAGAGGGAAAAAATGGGGGACTGTACATTTCCAAATAAAAACTCTTAACATTTTGGTGAGTAATATTTACCAATTCCATCCCGGCAGTATGGTCAATGGCAACAAATTTGTCTTGGCCAGTAATCCATAGAGCAGTCTGGAGGAAGGAAGAATGACCTAGTTGACAGTAGAGAGCTTAACCGCATATAGCTTGTCCTGTGCTGGTGAACGTATGTGGTGGCCTACACATAAAGGTGTATGTTCAATTTTACTTTTAGTAGGCATTGGATAATATGTTGGGTTTTAAAGAGAGTATACAGAAAATGTATATGTTCGAGATAAGAAAACTATTCTGTATTAACAGGTAATGTTTCTTCTTAAGAATGAGTAGAATATCTAAAGAAGCTAAGTCAATAGATTTTACCTTTAAAGAAATTACTTTTTTCAACACTTCTTTCCAGGAAAGTAGAGTCTATCAGGTTTCTTGTCCTGGAACGCCATTATCTTACCTATTGCTCTAATATCAGCCTTGAGTGAAAGTATAAACTCTCTAGTGAAATATTAAAATGAAAACCTCAACTGAAGGGAAATGGTAATTTGATTTTATTTAAAAGTATTTAACTTACTGATATTTTATGGTAAATGAATAACTGAGAAATTAAATGAATGGAGGCACATGTGTTTCTTTTTAAATCTGAGAAAATAAGATGTATTCATTTCATTAACATGATCTTTAATAAAATTAATTGTCATGGAGCAAGAATTCCTGTCCTCTTCAGGGTCCAGAATCAAATTGACATGAGACAGATTAATAGGAGAAAATCAAATTTAATAGCATATGTATGAGGAATTTGCACAGATATAGAAATTCCCCAAACAGGCAAAATAAGGTATACATGTCATTCTGAATTAAGGAGAAGAGGGTAGGGGTCTGGGTCTTCAAAGAGAAGGAATGCAATCTTCAGGGAGAATGAAAAAGAGTAAATGTTTGGTAAACAAATATTTGCTGGCTGCTGAGAAGCCATGGAACATAGAGGACTTTGATCAAACAGGTCTTTCTATGTTCCTTCCTGTCTACCATGTCTAGTTCATGTCGTAATGGAATTAAATCTATGGTAATAGCTCCTTCGTGGAGGATCTTCTCGATCCAAATTCTTTTTAGGCAGCTGAGGGGGAGGTAAAGAGCTTTTCCTAAATCTGCTGGGTTTTGATTGCTCTTTAACTCAAAATAATCTTTATGCCAAAGTGGCCTTTCATGGATGGGCTGCCCTTGGTTCCTTCATTATAATGGTTGCCTTGAAATTCAAGTTTTCCTCTGATTTATTTCCCTGACACCCTCTCAAATGGTTAAAAGAGCAGTGATCATCATCTCAACTAGAGAACAATAAATGAGTTGTACCCCAAAGCATCCCCTGGAGTCCTTTATTAAAATAGAGAACAAGAAGTACATTGAGGTTAAATGAAGAGTTGCCTCTTCCAACCCATTTAAGAATCTTCTGTCACATTAGTCTCTTTCTGACCTTTCTTTATTGCTGTGCTTTCTTTCTTTATTGAACTCCTACTTTGTGGATGGTAGTTTATTTGCTGTGAGGGAGATGAAGAATATAAAATTCTGGTCCCTGTCCACAATGATGTTCTTCCCATTCCCTTACAATGTCCTCTAACCGAGTGTATGACATAGTGCCCCTTTAAGATCTTACCCTTTTCTTGCTGAAAAATGTTCTCCTTCATTGGTTTGCAGCTAGACCCTCCTATTTTGTATAGATCCTTATTTGGGATTCTCTCTTTTTGGCATTCTTAAAGGCAGAGGGGAAAGGGGAAGAAGGAGGGGGAAAAGTAGAAAGGGTCTAGAAAGCCATGTGAAGCGCCCTGAGAAAGGTTTCCTCAAATTCCTAAGAATAGATTTGGACCTCAAGGCAGTTTTCTTCCTTTCTCCTCGCCACACTCAAGGTTGTGTAGCCCAAGAAATGGCGTGAGTAAGGCTTCCAAAAACTACAGCAAGGTTCTCCTAATGTAAGGGCTCCTACTACCTGTATCTTAGCACAGCTCAGGGCCAACTGTGAGCAGTCAAGCAGTCAAAGACAAAATGAAAACAAAGTAATCGGATGTCCGTAAGGAAAAATATAACCAAAGAAACTCATTAAAACGAAAAAGAGGAGGGAGGAGAAGGGGAGGGGAGAGAGAGGAAACAGCTATTGTGGCACTGGAATCTGGTTGCGAGTGCTTTAAATAATTCTACCTCTTAGCTTAAGATATTCCACCCCCTCATGATTGCTTTTGGGGACTAGAAGAAAGATCTAGGAGCAATTCAATCCAATTAGAAGGGAAAAGAGAGATTTTCTCAAGCAATTGCTATGCAGATGTGTATGTCATGAAACTGAAAAGGTGACACTAAGCAGCACATTTGGTTGTTGACTACAGAATTCCTCTTATTTCCTCCCTTCCAAAGCATTTTAAAGGAAACCTTAACCTCATAGAAAGCTGTCCTCAGTAGTCCTGTCAAGGTCAGTGCCAGCTTTCATCAGCCCCTGTAGAAGGGCAAGCTAGGCCTGGAAAAAACCACCTGGGGGCAGCTTCCCTCCTCACTTTATATTCAGTTGTCATATTCATGTTTCCAGTAATAGGAATTGCTGGTGTGTAACACTTTTTGAAACTCTTGGTATTGTGGTCTTATAGAACATTTCAATGGGTAATAGTGTCAGACAGTGGTAATTAATCTTGGAGGAGAAACCTGTTTCTGAATTGCAGCATTGCTTAAAGGTAGGACAATTTGGTGTCTACTCATTAAAAGCTGTACTTGGGCTTCTACCTTTTACCTATAGTTTAAAAAACAATCATGTTAAAAAGACCTTTGCAGCTGGAATTTGAATGTTATGAGCCGTGAGCTCTGAATAGCTCCATCTAAACTTAAATTCTTAGTCCTGCGTTTGGCAACAAGGCTGTTGAGTCTTGTGTATGGTGTTAAGGGCGGGGTGGAAGACTGGACAAGTCGAAGATGGAGAAGACCCTGAAGATCCCTGAATCTCAAGCAAAACCCTCATTTACAGAGACCATGAAGCCTAGAGAGGTTAGGAGACTGACCCAAAATCTGCTCAATAATTAATTATCAGACAGAAATCTAAGGTCTTATATTTTCACCCCCCTCCCCGCAACCCCATCCCCATGGAAACGCCATCATTTCAGTCCTGATTTCCACCTCTAAAAACCAGTCTCTCAGAGGCAAGCAAGAAAATTCTAGGGTATCCGTGGATAAAATGGAACAGTGTAAGCACATCAGAACAACTGTATTTTTACGAGCACTAGAAGCAGAGTGAGGCCAACACAACTAAATAGAGAACAAGAATGGAGTGCTTACTACAAGCCAGGCACAATCCTAGGGATGGGGCCCAGAGGCAGGTAGGAGGTACAGATACAGAAGTATGGAAAACAGAGAAAAATAGAGTGCCGTCAGATGAACAATATCCTTCAGACTTTACCTATTGAAAAATAGCCACTACAAGTGGGTACCGAAGGTAGTCATAAATAAAAATAAAAAGAACACACTTTTTCAATGCACAGTTTGATGGGATTTTTATGAAGTTCTAATCATCCTGGTATTTTCAGTATCAGCGTGAAACCGAGGTGTAGTTACTTTAATATCCTTTTCCTCTCTTCTTTATGTAAAACGTGGTTATGAAATCTCAATGGCAGTGATGCTGTTACCTATTTGATGCAGATTACATGCATAAGTTATGTCCCTGAGACCTGTTCCATTTCAACCTTGCATGAGCATTTACAAAATATATTTATAGAATATACTGTATAGCTTTTTGGGTTCTCAAATAGATACATTTTCTATTCTGTGAATATGTTCAGAATATGGGAACAAAATGGATTGATTCAGTCACCTCTTTCTGCTTCTCTTTATTACCGTGTGAAATTTTTGTTGCTGCAAAACTTTTGGTGACCAAGACTTCCAATCTCTGGGTTAAATAAATGTAGAAGGAAGGATAACTTTACAGAATTCTGTAGCTGACAATCCTGTTGCAGTGGAATCAGTCCTGGGATTTGAGCCCAAAATTTCTTTACAGCAGAGCCAGGACACACAAGCAGTTCAATTGAGCAGCCGGCAGAAATGGGAAATGCCAGTGGTAGGAACTTGTTTTTACCAAATGCGGGTGATTTCAGCCTGTGCTTTAAGTCAGCATTTAGGGTTTAAACATCAGAAAAAAAAATCTGTATATACAAAGAGTTTACTTTGATAAAACTATTGCAGAACTTACGTTTGATGAAATTCACATCTAGAGTAAAAAAGAACAGTTTGGCAACTTTTTTTAAAAATTGATTTTTATCTATATCGTCTCATTAATGGATAAGCCTTTTTAATGTTAAGCCACAGCTTTAATACAGGGTGGCCCTCAGATGAAAACTTGGGCATTTGGAATTTGAAATATTTTTCATTCTGAAAGGAATAGAAACCTCATTTACTGTTGGTTTTTTGCTCTTTTGTTCCTATACTAAAGGGAAATAAATAGCTCCTAAACATTTTTTAAAAGTTTATGTAAATATTTTTTATTATACTACAATTTATATTTTGTAGTAGTTCTTTATTTGAGAATGCAATGCATACATAGGATTTAAATAATTTCAGCTCCAGTTAACATAATACTGGACGACGACTTCAACAGGAAGTTATATTTAGCAGAGCAGTGATTCTCATGCTCTGATGTGTCTGTGACTCACCTGGGGATCTCCTCAACATGCTGTTTCAGATTCAGTAGGTCTGGAGTGAGGCCTGAGCTTCTGCATTTCTAACAAGCTGTCAAGTGATGCTGCTAACTCTGGTAAGAACACACCTACCTACAGTCTTAGATAACAAGAGATTGGGAGGTTCTGGCTTCGATTTACTATTTCCCCAAGGTCAGGATCAAAGTCTCTGTGATTCATTTTTCCAGGTCTGAATGCTGTAAGATGTTTGCTTCTGCTACGGCCATCTGTCTGCATTGATAGCAGAACAAGACAAAGGGAAAAGGCAGTGCTGTGCAATGTATTTATCGGTGAATTTTTTTTTTTTTTTTTAAGTGAAATACAGGCTCCCGCTAGTTTCACAGGGAGTCTAGTGTAGGTTATTTGAGATCCATGTCTTGGGGCTAGGTACATTGCTGTCCTGAACAAAATCACTGTTCTTTTGGCAGGAAGGGGTGAATAGGTATTGGGTAGCAACCGACAGTGCTGCCATGATGTACCTGGTGAGGAAAGGAACAGTTTCAAACGGTACAGAAAATACACAAGGAAAGATCTATCCTCAACGTTTGGTCTTTTTTCTGTAGAAGTAATAATTACTTACCATTTCCTGGTGTGTACCTTCACAAATTGTCTGCATACCTACAAATAGATAGATGTGTATATTTAAAAATGCAACGGATTTCAAAATAACCTTTAAAAATGAGGCAAAACATGATTTTTCTTCTTAATAAACTTAGCTTTTTTTAAAAAAAAAAACAACAGGGTGTTTATTGATATTTTGGAAAATTCAACACAAAGGTACATCTCCTTGCCCTTCCTATGTTTTACCCAGTAGTTGGTGGCTTTCTGCCATCTAAAAATACTCAGTAGATGACATAAGTAGGTTTTCAAACCAAAGTGTATAAGATTTAGAATTTCTTTTTTCACGCATTGGGCAAAATCCCATTCTACATTATTGGTGGCTCTTGGTGTTAAAGGTAGGTGCTCACTTTATTTTTATTTTTATTTTTTGAAGATTTTATTTATTTATTTGACAGAGAGAGACACAGCGAGAGAAGGAACACAAGCAGGGGGAGTGGGAGAGGAAGAAGCAGGCTTCCCGCTGAGTAGGGAGCCCAATGCAGGGCTCGATCCCAGGACCCTGGGATCATGACCTGAGCCGAAGGCAGATGCTTAACCGACTGAGCCACCCAGGTGCCCCAGGTGCTCACTTTAAATTGAAAAACTATCCATATCTACTTAAAAGGTGCAATGGAATTGACCCATTGATAGGTTCAGCTCAACAAGTTCAAAGGCCACCTGACAAAGAAAAGATCCCCCCTGACTTAAGCCTCTTTCTCAGCCTGGGTTTTTCTGTGTAAGAATTTTCATCTCAAAAGCTTTACTTCCAGGAAAGAAGAAAAAAATCAATCAATCCTGTCTTTGGTTAAAATATATACCTAAAGTTCCCTATTCATTTTTCTCTGCCTACTGCTTTCCTTTGTTATGTTATAGTACAATAATCCTTTTTAAGGATCTCTTCTGGATAGTCAGGTGATTTTGATCATTATTGTTGTTATTTGTCACCACATGAAAGGCCTTTTAATTTTGAACTCTCTGAGTGTGTGTGAGAGGTTGTTGGGGTTGAATAGAAAGGAAACAGCTATGACCCTTCAGTAAGTAGAGGCATAGAAAAATGATTATTAGCATAAATCTAAGTAGTATTTGTCCACTGTGGTATGTCTCTGTGGCTGATTAATCAAAAGCTATTAAACAACAGCAACAACAACAACAACCAGCAAATCCCCGAACTCTCTGGTCTGGCCAAATGTAGCTGAGATGATTCTCTTAACTGTTTTCCTGTTGGTGGAATATGTTGGTTGCTGGAGGTGAATCAGTGTGATGAGAGATTCGTTAAGACTGTCCTATGAATTTGTGTGTTCTGCTAAGGTCCTGCAAAAATATATCCTTGTGGACTCTTGCCATATGTCATGATAGGTGGAGTCATGAATCATGGTGCTTGTTAGATACATTTTGCTTTCGTTTGTTTATACTTACTTTGTATTAGACTGAAAGCTTCCGAGTGTCAATTTCTGTTAATTGAATTTTTTTTTTTTTTTTTTTTTTAGTGCTCAGTAGAGCGGTGGGTATTTGATAAATATTGGTGCATAGTCGTTAAATGAAACAAATACATTTCACTCAATAGATTGTTTAATCAGGTTGATTTTGATGTGAAACATGTAGTCCTAGAATTCATTTCTTTATCCTTTTGATATGTCTATGAAAGTATTTCAGGTAAAGATAGTTTTTATATAGATAAGACTTTATTTTACTCTTTTCTGGGTACTTTATTTTTTTATTTTTTATTTTTTTAAACTTTGCTTATAACTGTACTAAGTTTAGTGGCTTTTTTGCCATAAATATTCTTCAGAAGTTACCTTAAATAACCTGACATTATCACCTTGTTGGTAGTCCAAATGGTTTTATTGTCTAAATTTCAGTATTGCCTTGTATCTTTGCTTCATGGTGTAGTTCTTGTTTGGTAATAGAGTAAAGGTTGTGTCAAGGTGTATTTATTTATTTTCTTTTTACAGGAAAAACCTTTAGATTGTCTTTTTCTTCTACATCAGTGATTGCTGTACTCCTATGGTGATCCCTTTTCCTGGAAATAAAAATAAAAACTTGAGTCTATACTATTGTGGATCTAGTGGGAATGTATTAGAAGCTTCCCCTTAAAAGTGAGCAATAGATTTTTGCTGAGTTTGGGAAGTTTTATCCATTTTGCAGGATTCAAGCTTAGGCTACAGTAGGAGTAATATTTGGGTGTGTAATAGCATCTTGTAGCGCTCTTTCCCTGAAGCATCCTAGTGTCAGAACAGATATTCAATCCTGTTGTCGATAAGAATCAGATTAGGGACTGGCAGCCCCTGGAATTGTACTGAAGACTAATCAGGTGAAAACATAGCTTTCTCTGTGACTATGATAGAAACTACTATCTGTATATAAAGCAGCTGAGCAAAAACTGTAGAGGTTGGGGGATTTATGCAATTTAGAGAATCACACATTTGCAGCAGGTATTTGTGATTGCTTATTTGGCTGAGGCAGGTGAATGCCATCAAAATAAGTTTTAATTACCATGAGGAATGAATAAATCCCCAATCTATGCAAGTATTTCTGGTGTGGTATAAATTGTCAAAAACAGAATAAGAAAGCAGATAAAGGAATTCAATGGGGCTATGTTTCAAAGAATGGATGCCGTAGATAGCTGTATGTGAGAACAGCAAAGGTTGGATCCTATGTATTTTCTGATTAGGAGGAGCATGGAACCCCCTTTTTTCTTTCAGTAAAGTTTGCTACGGAGAGGGGAATAGAGGTAGAGACCTAACAGATGAGTCAGAATTAGCCAAGTAAAGGTAGGAAGGGGCTGGGTATGGGGAAGCAAGTGAAGAAGGGCCAACTGAATGCAAGCTGGAGTCCAGAGAGAAGTAATGCAGTGGGACGAGTAAACTAAAGTTATAGGCTGAAACATGAAACTGCTGTTTTTATAGTCTAAAGTGTTCAATATTGGCAATTTCATGTAGCTCAACCTCATAGATGAGTAATTGTGCAGCAGAAATAATAAAAAGTGGCAAGAGTTGAGACAGAAGAGATGAGTGGGCACCAAATACACAGCCATGTAAGCCATGTGGAATGAATGAATGACATTGCTTTCTTTCTGAATAACTCGAAGTGTCAAGTAGGAACACTATTAATATAAGAAAAATAGCATCTAATAAGCTGTTAGAAGGAATGCTATATATTTTTTTCACCACAATATTTAGCTCACTTTAGCCTTATTTCACCATGCCTACTCTGCACAAAGAAATTTGGACAATGAGAAGATTGTGCCAACATTTTATCTCTGCTTCTGTATGGGACATGAGTCGAGATAATAGTTTGTGTGTGCATCTGTTTGTGTTAGGATAGAGAAGGCAGTGTGGCTTGATGAATATTTTTGCTTTATACATTTCACAGTGAAGCAGAGATGGTGACTTAGTTCTCTTGATCTGTAATCTCTCTAGATTTCCTTCATAGACCATGGTGCACCAGGTATGGCAAGCCCCACCACTTAACCATGTACCAATGTTATTCTATTGACATATCTCAGTAATACTGCTTTATCTATAAATGTAGAATATATATATATTCACCTTATTACAGGAATCCTTGGATAAATATGCTATAGGATAAAAATGACTTTCCTTTTATAGTCCTCATTTCCTTTGACTCATAATAATTTCCAGAGAAGAGACAGGATTTAAAAGATGAGAAAAATTGATCCTTAGTAAATGACAGGATTTGCAGATAGCTCAGAGAAAATCAGTGCCACAATTAAACGAGAATCCTGGGGGACTGAAATCCAATACTCTAAGTATCAAGAAGAGACTTCAAAGGTTATCATCAACTAAACTTTCAATGACATTTTAATAAACATTGTTAATTAATTCTGTGCATTTAAAGTCAGCAAAATGATAAAGCTGGAGACTGTCTCTCTCTCATTTTGTTTATTAGCTTTTAGGGGTCTAGTTGAGAAATGACTTCATTTTATTTATATAACTCCCTAGATGTTGATTTGTAGCGATTGAGTATACCAGACCCAATAGAGAGGCATTTAAAATGCATTATTCTTTGAAAATTTTGCCTGATGGTTATGCATCACTTCAGTATGTAGCAGCATCTTGTGACACATGTCAACCCTATGTGACAAGCAGCATGAAAAATAGATTTGAAATCTGGAAAAAATAAATTCAAGAATCAATGACTTCTGCTGGCGGCAGTGAACTGTGTAGTCCTCCACGCTTGGCAATTTCATGTTTTATGCAGAAGAAAAACACTTGGAAAACACACTGGGGAGTCTACACTCAAAGCCATATGCAATCAATGAAACAAAAGAAATACAAGAAAGTGAGAAATAAGATCACCTATTATTTCCCAGGGACTTTTGGAGTTGTATATATCAGTATACCAAAAGGGGGAAACCCCATTTTTCTCCTAGGGATTTTGTAGGTTTATGTAGCTCAAGAATGTATCTGTTTCTGGTAAATCCACTGTAACAAAACATCAAGGAACAAGAATTCTATAGACTGGGCTGGCCCTTGGTAAGATTGAAACAGAACTTGAAATTTGTTTTCCCTCTTTCTTTTACTCCAGGCTCTTGATCTCTTCTCCAGCTATAATGCCAATGCTTGGCTTTTATTCTAGTGTACAGGTGGCAGTAGATTTGTCCTGAAGCACTGACGGGGGAAAGGAAGGCATCTGCTCCCTGATAGCACCATGGAGTATGATCTCCTTAAGGATGTCTGCTTTAGTATAGTGGATTCCTGCAGATAGAAAAGTCTTCATAACTCCAAAGACGAAAGAAGAGTGGTATGGAATATAGCAGATTATACTGGACTTTGTTTCTACTTCCACCACTTCTAGATTGCATGTCAGTGAGCAGATGCGTTTCGGCTCTTTGAGATTCCGCTTTTTCATGTGTAAAAGTTGGATGAACTTCTTTCAGGGTTAAATGAGGATTAAATGAGATCACTTGTAAAACAAAACAAAAACTTTTGGTATGATACACAACACGTAGTCAACACTCAAAATGTGACTTTACTTTCCATTCTTTAATTAAAAGACGAGGTAATATGTGGCAGCATTAATCATTGGGCACAGGATGAAACCCCAGTTGAATTTTCATTCAAATTCGGTAATGTGGTCAAATTGTTTCCTATTACCAGCATTTTTTCAGCACAGTACCTAGAAAGTAGCAGACCCTCAATAATTGTCTAAACACTGAATGGATCACTGGGTGGATGACTGGCCTTGTCTCTTTGGAAGTATGCTTCGGGATTAGAAAGGTGCATCTGATACATGTACATAACCATTTCCCAGGTCTCAAAATCCACAGGATGCTACATCACCTTATATTTCCGTATAGACATCCCATAGAAAACCCATCAACCTTGTCTTGTGCAAATATCTTTCCATAATTATGCATGTTAAAAAAAATGCCTGGAAGTCCATTTTTAAAAAAGTAAAAACTCAGAAACATCTTCAGGGGTTGGGGAGAGACTCTAATAATATTTTAAGATACAACTGTTAAGGTAAAAGCTTGTTTCAGTTTTATGCCACAATTTGATATTTATCATAGACTGCTTAGATGATGATTTTTATTTAAAAATTTTCAGTTTTTAAAAATTTCATTTTTGTCCTGTAACCACATTCTAGGTAATAATTTGCCACTCTCACATCTCCCACTCCACTCCCTCACCCCATTGGTTTTGTGCAAATTGAGAAAAATTGATAATTTTTTTGATATGTAGAACTGTACCCAGACTCTCATTTACTGGGTCATGGTTCTATTTCTGAATCATATTTCCTTAAGTGGGTACTTTCTCTTATGACCTCTCCACTTCGTTTTCAGGAACAATGAAGAGTAGCACCCTAAATAATAGCAACAGCTCATTGGAATGTGTGGAAGATATTTAATGAAACATTTTTGAAAAGGGGAAGAGGGCTTGGGTACTATTCTTTCATGCAAGTCTAATTTACCTAGCTTTGGTGGACGATTGAAGCAACTGGGGAACTTAAAGGATGATTATTAGTGAAGTATTAATAAATTAGTCAGAAATGTGTAGGTAAACAGTTGTGCTAATGGTAATACCATGGTAAAGTTATAGTCACATGATTACTGATATTGCGCTCTTCCACTCAGAATTTTCGTATTTATAAAAGCGGGAAATGCTATTGCCTTGCTGTGTAAAGACCCTATAAATACTCTAGCACTATATTAACAAAGAAGAATGGTCAATTATATCCTCTCTTACCAATTCACTTTTTTAATATAGTCAAACAGAAAAGATGGAATTTATGATAGGCTGCAATGAGCGCCCTAGAAGCCATTAAAATAGAACACAGCGAAAATGAGGATAAAAATATGCACAATATCAACCCCTGAGAATTGGATAGTTAGGGCTAAGAAAAGGATGATGAAAAACTGACTTGAAGATAGGATTTAAAACTCTTTCCTGTCACATACTGACTGGGATGATTGATGATGCTACCGTCACTGACAAGGGGAGTTTGAGAAGATGTGAATCACTTTCGGTGCAGTAGGTTCAGACTCAGATCATCTACAAATGAACTTATGTTGCTGTTTCTTAATTTTATACATTAAAAAATTCAATTCCAGGAATATAAATTATTTGTACCAGCATTGAATTTCAACTTACATTCTGTTAGCAGAGGCATGATAAATGCTTTGTTACATAGTTATATTGATGGTCTGGAAATCCTTAAACCACATACCAGCAGTTTTCAGCATGTCCTAAGAAACATTAGGCTTCTAAAAATCAATCTGTAGTGCTTCTTCAAAATAGTCATTCATTCAGGGAAAACAAACAACTACCTTATGAGGCTGGTGACTTATGCTAACACTATAGCTTTGTTCTCATCATCAATAATAATAATAGGTTAACATGAATATATTCTTGACAATTTCCATCTTGCTCTCACATGCATTACAGCCTTTTACTAACCCTCAGGGAATGGGGATAGTCATTGTTTTGCTTTAATCTGCACCCCACTTTCCTAACATCTGTCCAGGTGTACGGTCTGGTCTGACGAGATACACATGGAAGCAAACACAAGCTTGCTTTGCCGTTTCCTGCATGAGCAGACAGACCTACAAAAGTCTGGCCTATGTTCATTCCCCAAGAAGCTTAAAACAGTCCTGGAAAGGAATGGCTATCTTGCATTCTTCTTCATGTCCCCTGCTGAAATTGTTAGCTGAACAAATGAATGAGTGAAAGTCATTTAGAAGCAGTGTGACATAATTCAGAAGCAGCCTCTCCCTTCTTGCATTGGCTCCTTGGGCTCTTACAAATCAGCATCTCCGTGAATCTGTGTTGGAGCACCGTCTTCTCTTCATCTTCTGACACCTAAGGTCATGCAAAAGTTGGAGCAGGAGGTCTATACGCCCTGAGCATGTTAATGACAAAAGACTTCCAGGACTCTGTTTAATCTAAAGAATTATATCTAAGAAAATCAGAATTTGATTTTTAATATTCCCAAGTATATCCTTACTCTTAGCCTTTCTGTATTTGCACATTTACCTATTTGCTAAAGATTTATTTGCAGCCCCCAAATCAGTACTCTCAGCACCTTCAAGGCAGACCCGCATGGGGGAGTGGAAATTTGAGTTGCCCATGCTGATGTTCCCTGCTGAGCCATGGTACATGCACAAGGCTTTGTCCTGCCTTCCTGTTTCAGCTCTCATACCTTTCATAGCCTATTGAGTGTCGTGCCACTTCTTTCAAGTTCTGTATGTTTTATTGGTGCTTTTGCCCTTTCATATGGCTCCCAAGTGCAAGGCTCAAGTGTTGTCTGATGTTCCTAACCGTGAGAAAGTTGTGATGTACCTTATAGAGAGAAAAGAATGTGTATAGGAAACTTCTCTCAGCATGAGTTATAATGGTGTTGACCAGAAGTTCAATGTTAATGAATCGTCAATATATATTATAAAAGGTGCCTTAAAATAGAAACACCTGTAACAAAGGTAAATCTTCATTAGCTGATGGAAATGTGACCAGAGACTTGCAGGAACCTAACCCTGCATTTTCCCTAAGAGCAGTTGTTAAGTATTTGCTCATTCAGTGTTTGTGGCAACTTTATAGAATATATCTACTGCACATAATGACAATCAAATGTAGATTGTATTGTTAACTCTTTTACACAAGAGGAAACAGTAAAATCGGGTAAACGGTGGCTGGCAAGAGATCATATCATAGACAACAGCACAACTAGGACTTCCAAAATATTATTCTTTTAACCACAACGGACATCTTTATGTGAGTGTGTGTGTATGTGTGGGGGGGTGTTTTGGGGGGTGGTATTCGGGGGCATAGCATTAAAAGGATTTTTTTTTTTTTAAGGTGAAGAACAGGAGATACCAAATCCTATAAAAATAATGAACAGGTACCTTAATAACTTAGTATTATTTAGGTAAAGCTGAGTCCATATTTGCTGAAACTTATGCTATTTTGTCAATGAATGTTAATTGCTGTTTGGTACTCAGATATTCCTTAGATGTGTAGATAGTTAAGGAGTTCAGCCCTGGAAATACTCTCACTGTGGCATTTCCCATGAGATTCCTTTGGAGATGAGGAATGGGCTGCAAATGCACCCAAGTGTTTTTTTTTTTTTTTAAACCTATAATTCTTTTAGTGAAACTTGTCTCTGTAGACTCATTTTCTTTCACACACAGGATGATGGATAAACATATCTGCCTATGGGTGGAAGAAGTTTTTTGAGATGAGTGCTTCAAGGTCAGAAGGCTTTAAGAAGACATATTTTCCTGCCAGCTTGCTTGGTAGGGTCAAGCCTTTTCTTGGTGTTAAAAAAACTTAGAAGGCAATTAAGCTATGAACTGTTTGACTCCACTTGGTTGCCTGTAACCACTAGGTCTGCATTATTGGATAATATGCCTCATGGCAGACGGTATATAAAGGCTTCTGGTGGCAATAACTTGAAACGCCTTGTCCCTCCATTCTGTTGTATTCACTTTTATTTTAATAAGGCAATGCTTCTTGGAAAATAAACACAAGTGGCTAAATGGTGCATTTCAATTTAATTAATTCTATTAAGAATTTGCACTATGGCAAGGCTTAGACTGTCTGAAACATACTCTTACAATAGAAATGCTTTTATCTCTTGGGTTGAGAGGCTTCTAATAGTCCCAGAATGCCAGAATACAAAGAGAAAGATTTCTTACCAAGTATTGGTATGGACTGCAGTGGCTTTAAAATAAATAATCTGATTATAAAACTGGTCCTCATGTTAGCCCTGTGACCCATAACATAAATTGTATTATCCTGGATAAGTTACTGAATATCTCTGACCCTCAGTTTCTTTATTTATAAAATGGGGTAACATTGTCTACCTCATCAAGTAATTGTCAGGACTAAATGAAGAGATACATCAAGTTCTTAGCACAGGGGCTGACACATTATAATTGCTCCATAGATGTTCGTTACTATGTTGCTGCTGATGGTGTTCTCTTCCGGGGGAGTAAATACCAGCAGCCTAGAGAACCAGCAGTTCAGCCCAAGCTTTCTCTTCACCAATGAGAACACTTGGTGTTTACTTGGAGCTTAAGAATCTGAGGAGAAGGAGCCTTTCCTATGCCTGGCATTAAGATATCACAATGGACAACATTATTTTATTTACTAAATTTATAACTTGGTGCCACTCTGGATTGATTTGCCTCAGGGCATGGCTGAAAACGAAAATACTTTTATTTAAAATGCATAGGGCAGAGTGGCAGTAACAATTGGAAGTTGTTACATTCTCCGCTCTGAGGGGCCATTTAAAATGCTTTCTTGCTCTGCCTTGCATATTTGCCAATTGGAGTTTTGTTGAATCCTGATGGTTTGGTCAATTCTCTAGCTAGGGCCACCCAAGGGGAAAATTCTGACTCCCAAGGTGTGTAGGCAGGAAACTTCATTATCTGCTGTGGCCCCAATCATGCAGACACATCAAGAATCCCTTAGGTATGCTTGAAGCAGATACTGGAAACAAGAATGTTCAGTGAGCTCTTCTATGTTTCCAGTGTTTTATGGAATGATTAGAAAGTGAAGGGTTATTTTGCTCGAAGGGTGTAAGTAATGCCATGTGAAACTATCTTTGTAAAACAATCCTGGCCGTGATATTATTATGAAAGGAGGAGTAAAAAATTAAGAACTCCAAGTGTGAGCTCAGATAAGCTGAATTACATGCCCCATTTCTCTGCATGATTGTCACAGTGTATTTCAAAAGTGTATACCGATTTTTCTTGCGAAAGATACCTTTTAGTTTATCCAATCATATCAGAGTTTTCCCTATTTGCTAAATCATTTCCCTTCCACATTTATCCATTTATTTCCCTCATTTCCTTCATTTCTCTGATTTCTTTCCAATTATTATTTTATCTTACTCAAAGAGTAGCTTTATTAAAATCTATTAGGTGAAGAGCATGGATACTGAGTTTTACGAATCTCCACTGATGGACATGAGAGTTGTGGCTGACACTTGGTTCTCATCCTTATTTTCCTTTCTTTCTCTTGCTTGTAAAGCCAAGCTAATCTCTTTTCAGCTTGACTTTAAGCTAAAATGGCCTCATAATCTAGTTCTGGTCAATGAAATACAAACAAAATTCTTCTAGAAAGCTTCTGGTAAAGATTCTTGTTTCCTGATAAAAGAGAAGCACCTGATGGTTGCTTCCTGGAACTGCCACTTCCCACCTCTTTCTTCATTTCTTGAACAAGAATTTGATGCGTTATCTATAGCAGCCTTCTTACCACCATGAGGTAACAAGAAGAGTCATTATTGAACACACAACCGTATACGAGCCTGGGCATTTGATGGCACCATTATGTTGCTGAATCACTTCAGAGCTCATCTAACCTCCACATTTCTTACTGAATAAACTATAATTATGGTTTAAGTCCTGGGTAGTTGGGTTTTCTGTTGCTTAGGCCTAGATCATCTCTAATATAAGAACTGAATGCATTAAGTAACCCATCTGGAACTTATATTTTTGTGACCTTTTTCATTGTGAGAGCTGCAAGGTAAGGAAAAATAGATTATGTGCTTCTGAGAAGCATGCTATCCCACTGGGCAAAATCTTACACTGTTTAGACTTCAGCTTTGGTGAGAAACTAGATAAAGTAAGTAAAAAACTTAAAGGCTAAGTACAGATTACACTAGAAGTTTGTAAAGAAGTTATATATATGAAGAAGAGGGAGAGCTGGGAGTAAACGCGATGATCTTCCTCTCAGAGAGCTTAGTTCTTCTCTGTGGCGTTCATACTACCGGTGTATATTTATCAGCACCTAGAATGTGCTGATCATTTTAACGTGCTGAATCATTGTAATACTTGCTGTCATGTACATGGCTCACAAGGAACATACCATGATAGAGTATTGTGCCAAAGTGCTGGAGACACGGTGAAGGTGACTGTTCCTGGCTCTAAAATTGACTTGCTATGGCCTCAGACAAGACACTCAATCGCCCTGCCTCAGTTTTCCTCATCTGTAAAGCCAGAATGATCATTCTTGCACAACATGTGCCTTCAGAGGGCTACTGAAAGAATTATTAAAAGAACACGTTGAGTCCTTTGGAGAAGAAAAAATGCTTTATAAAAGGAGAAAATTTTAGTTATTTTCCCAGGAATGGAGAAAAGGAGATCTATTTCATGGCCACCTGTGGTCTGTGATGGCATCTCCGAAACAGGACTCTGGGGATGGAGTCAGTTATGGGCCTGCTCTTCAATCAGGGTTTCCTCTGTCGTGCAGGAAGGTGGAGTGCCTTGCTCCTGACACCACACTGAGGGGACAGGCAAGGCAGAGTTGCCACCTTAGGCTTTTCCATGAATATGTGGAAAAGAGAATGTAATAAGGAGTTGCCGTTCATGAAAGAAGAGATGCCCTGGCTATTCAATATGAATGCATCCATCTCCTTCAAAATTGATAAGTACCTAATTGAACAAAGCTTTGTAATAGGATTTTACCAGATGAACTATGTTGCACCACCCAGGGGCTTATGGTTTGGGCTTTTGTTAATTATTTCCTAAAATAAGATTCTACTGATGTCCCAGTATCTCTTTGTTCCTCACTATCATTATTACCTTCACATTGCTACTAGGTTCATCTTTTTAAAGCAGTTAAAAAAAATCGTATTATTTCCTCATTCAGACACTTTTAGTGTTTAACTGTTGCTTTTACAATCTCAGGACTAAATTTTACCAAAGCATTTGAGATCCTCTGCAATGTGACCTACATAAATTTTCCTCTGCCTGAATTGTTGTCCTTTCTTTTACACCTACTCTTCCCCCAGCCCACCCCATTTTTTCCAATTTAATGAAAGCCTTAGCATACACAAAGGCTTACACTAAATGCCACCTCAGAGAAACCATTTCTGGTCCCCTTAGTATATGGAATTTCCATAGTATTTTATTTTTCTCACGTGGCGCTTGTGCCGTTTCTCCTTCTGTTGTAGCCATTTGGATATCATTTTCTCTTACCCTCCTGAAAGGAACGCACTGGCCTGGAGGGAAGAGGCTGTGTCCTGGTGATCTGTCCAGCACCTCACATGTGCTGCGTCCATCAACATAGCTACTCAAGAAAATAAGCGTTAGGTGAAATTATACTCCAAAGCCACTAATGTGCACGATATTATGATAGCAGAAGTGAAATATTGAACTAAACCAGGAATGAACAATAAAGTATTTGCATTCTGATCAGTTTTCGAGTGGCTTTGGTAGAGCCATGAGGTGGGGGAGAGTGGGGTGTGGACTTAAGAGTGAAACTATGTCCACATGTCCACATACATTCAATGTCACAGACTCACCCAAAGCCTCAGAGTTAAGACCTGAAAGCTGTTCACAACTGAGTAGACAATAAAGTCGTTGATCAACATTGTGCGGGGTGGGTAGAGAGGCAGTCACCTAGAAAACATTGCTCTAAGTAAGTAGAATAGCCTAGATTTTTATGATATGACTATAAAGTTCATGGCATTTTGGCAAGTGAAAAATTCTTAATAAATGAGTTAAAATAATTATTCAAAATCAAGTAGTAATAACCCCTACCCACCACTGAATTTTTCCAGCCTGCTCCCCTTTTTCAAAGTAGGCTCCACAGTAGAGTCCAATGTAGGGCTTGAACTCATGACCCTGAGATCAAGACTTGAGCTGAAATCAAGAGTCAGGTGCTTAACTGGCTGAGCCACCCAGACACCCCAAAGTGGGGCCTCTATTTTGAGTGAATTTCATATGTTATAGTTCTTACTCATCCCCACATCCCAGTGAAGTAGGCATTATTGCTCTTCATCTTACAGAAAGGAGAACTGAGGTTAGGAAACTTGCCCATGGTCACCCAGCTGATAAGTACTAGAGCCATGATTCCCACCTAGGTCAGTCTCCAAACTACACGTCTTCCTATTTTAACTTATTTTCCCAAACAATCTTCCCTTCAAGTTCCCTTCAAGTTCTTTTCAAGTTTTCCATGGTTTGAGAGTTTGCACATTAGAAATATGAGAGGCACGCTCATGCATCTGCCTGGTCAGGTCGAGAGAACGAGTCCTAGTTCAGGATGAGGCTCCTATTCTCTAGGCACCAGGGGCAGATCAACTTATCTGTCCGTTGTATACTGAAGCTCCATCGCTTTCTTTTTGCCAGCCCACATCTTGCAGGTGTCCAACATAAACACTAACAATTTAGGAAGATAAGGCTGGAGTTCATTTGCAGTTCTTTGTTGGGCAGGTGTGCATGGTAGATGACTAAGGAGGAGGAGGGAGAGTTCACAGTCACTGTCAGCATGACGAATTTTAAAATATGACCTCACCAGTCTGTTTTAGGGATGCAAAACGTGTTCAAGGACTTATCTGTAAAGTCTGGAAGTAGGATCCTTATAAAGAAACAAAAGTGAGTTTTTAGAAAGTGACTGGAAAATTAAAAATACTAAAAAAAAAAATTAATCCACCTCAGCCAGGATGACATCATGATGTAATCACTGAAATCCGTTTGTTCTATAGAATCAGAACAAACCCCTCAAATTGACTTCTAGTTGCCTTTTTAAGAGATAAATTGGGGCTGGGAGCTGCTATGCTAATATTCAGCCAGATAAGAAGTGTGTTTTCTTCGTGACAGACTCCCTGAAATGGGGTTTGTGAAAATGAATGCCCTGCATTCACAAGAACAGCAGTGCTGCTTGGTCCTGCTGGCAATAAATCCAGCAATTCGATTGTGACTAGGATGTTTATCATCTCTCCACTTCCGTACGTTGCGATGCAAAGGGGGTGGGGGAGGGGAGGGGAGACGGCTGTAGTTCAGCTTATGGGCTGCTGGTGTCATCCCATTACCGCAGAACCGAGGTGGTGCGCGTTGTGTTTCTATTCAAGCATTTAATACATTAGTCTGTAATTTTTGTCTTGGAGGTAATGAGCCCTGACAGCTTTGGCTGGTGCACGATAACAATCCCACGTTGGTATCTTTGAAATTCTTCGTTGCCAAATTCATAAAGGAAGAAATGACTTTTGCAAAATGACAGTAAACATGCTTCATTTTATAAGACATTGTGGTTAACAACCTGAAACAATGAAGTGTTTTTTGAGCTATAGCTAAACTAATTTGGGCTATATTAAAAGTGCTGATGTGAATGCGAAGCCACTGTTTTATTTTTGTTGGCTTGTTGGGAAGGGAGAGTGATCTCAGGAAAACACATATGGTCTGATTTTCAGAGATTGATAATAGTGATGACAATAATAATCTCACCCAATATTTTCCCTCTGTAGAGCCTCATCTTGAAAAATAGACATCAAGCGGAATGGTTCTTAGAAAGGCTGAGATTGCTGCAAAGTCGCTTGAGCGCACAGATCAGCTGCCGCGGGAGGCAGGAGACATGACCCGCTGCTGAGCACCTCTCTGGCCGTGAGTATCACAGCTTTTCAGTGACGATGAAGTGCAAAGGGGGCTTTAATACAACCGGGAAACCTTTGGAAAAAGTTACTTTTAACACCATGCCAACAATTAACTGGTTCGTAAGCATAATTAATGGAAGAAACCCTCCGCAGGAGTCATTTTGTAGCTGAAATGAGCTGACAGTCCAAGGTGGCCTGGGAGTTGCTGGCATTTGAAGTGTGGACTGTTGCCAATTTCAATAAGTACATTTGCTAGGTAAACTCCCTTGGAGTACTCCGGTACCCTGGCTACTCAGGCATGAAAGAGAGGCGCCCACTGTTCAGACACAAAGTTTCTCTTTGAAAGCTGCTCAATCCCGAATGCAAACTTCTAAAAAAGAACACCAGAGTCAAAATAATGAATATAGGCAAATCTAAGAGGAATATTACCAGTTACAGGAATAAAATTGTTTCCTCTGTTTAGAATAAAGCCAGGGTATAAAGTGTGAGAAATTTGGGGATGAGGAGCAAAGATGAATTGCTTTGAGTGTCTGTATCTTTGGTTAAAAAAAAAAAGTGATCCATTGTGTTTTATTTTATAGTAATTATATAAATTAATCCTTGCTGATAGTTACTGTTAAGGGAGGAGAATGAGTAACTTTAAAATTTCAAGTTGACTTGGACAGTGGTTAAAAAACATGAGTTATAGGGTTGTAACTGCTTTTTAGAAGATACTTAATCACATCCCTGGAAGTTTATAGGCTAGGTTGTTTTTAGCATATAACAGAGATCTTCTGAAAGAAAATAAGGGAGTCAGGTAGGCAAAAGATCATGTCGCAAGTGGGTAACGTTTTTCTAATAAGAGATATATTTTTAAAAATGGCTTTCTACTTATTCAGGTTTCTCTTTACTGCAGACAATACATGACTATTGAGCAAATTGTCTGTTTGGAGCTATAACTGTGTTAGAGAGCATCTGATGTGTCAGACCAGGAAATGTCCTCAGGTGTTTCTAGGAAACATAAAAATATTCACATCAAAAGAATAAAAAGTTTATGCTCAAAAATGATTATTACATGTAATAGCTGGCCAAACATTTTGAGAGTGGGCTCTGTCCAAATTCTGAGTCTTCAAGAATCCATATTCAAAGTCATCCTATCACACACTCTGAGATTTTAGGCAAACTTTTACTTTGGCTTTATTGTCCTTGAGTTAAGTAAGGACAAGTGTTCTTAAGTAACCTCCTTCCGCACCATAACATTCACTTTAGCATAAAGAGTTCACCTTGCGCAAATATATAACTTTACTTAAAAGTTGAATGCACAGTTGAGTTTATTTTATGTAATCATATTTGAAAACTACTTGAAAGCAGATGTTAGGCCCTAATCTCACTCTTCTGAGACACTGCTGTGACTCAAAATGCTATGGACCTCTTCCAGTAGTCTCTAGGCAGGATCCCAAGACTGCCAAGAAATATAACAGGAGACATATACAGTCAGAATTGCAGAAAGCTGGGGATAGGTTTTCAAGTTGATGTAGTCTAAGGAAGACCAGTATCGTGCCTCATCAACACAAAGACACAGAGAAAGCCACTTTAGCATATACTAATAAAAACCTATAAAGTTGGATTAAAAAGACACATGATTTCTTATCTTTTAGTTATTATTTTATTTTAGGGACCTATTTTATGAATGACATTGGCATGCTAATAGAGAACAGTTATTAATGTGCTAAGGGGACTGATAATTGGCTTGAGGCTCGAGGAATCTCAAGATGTTCAGCCTGATGAAGAGAAGTCTTAATAATAGCTATTTTTTGCTAAATTGTTATATCTGTATTTATTTATTTTCTTCTGATAGGAAATAAGAGGTTTCTGGCTCAGAGATAGGCTTTTAATTACTCACGAACATTTTAATCAGTTCCCTACCTCCCAAACCCCCATGGACTGACATAATGAGGAAAGATGACATCTGCACATACAGTGGGGACAGGAACTCCAAAATTATAAATCTTGGAGCTTATTTAGGGGGTGATGGCATAGCTGTTGCGCCTCACCTCTGGGAGGATAGAGAGAGAGAGACAGAGACAGAGACAGAGGAAGGAGGGAGGAGGATGAGACAGAGCTTCGCTCTATAACGTAAACAATATAAATCATCTCTGGGAAGGAAAGCTGCTGATCCCCGGGTCTATTATCTTTTGAACCATAAATAGCTCCGGGGAGATACCTCTGTCATTAACTTTCAAGACTTGTTTGCCATTCATTCATCTTTTAACCAAAGTTGCTAGTAATATTTGCTCAATAAGCTCTGACTATGCCAAAACATGAACATATTCATCTAGTGTTGCTTCCTTGACATGTTTAAGAGTCTGAAAAATATTAATAGAAGGGAGGTAGATTTGTTTTGTATGGATTCAAATAATAGAAATGGGAAAAGTGAAGAGAAGTCCTAGGGAAACATATTTCCATTCAATTTAGAAACTAAGATCCATTCAACAATAGAACTGATTTCCTCATAAGTTTGTAGATTCTTTATCCCTGGAGATACACAAATATACTATTTATTGGAGAAGCAATTTTTGCAATGGACAAATGGACTAGGGAATCTCCAGGGTTCATTCCATTACTAAGATTCAGTGATTGATGTATTTCAGAATGGAGGCATTTTAGTTGCCGCAAGACTCCCCCCCCCAAAACTAAGATTCTATGCCATATGAAGTAAGAAATGAGGTTGTGTTTTTTGGCTCTGGTTCTAAAGAATCATGGTATGGTGTTCTGTGGGCTGCTTCACTCTCAGCACTTGGATGTTTCTAGCAAAATTCACACTTGGATGTTTCTAGCAAAATGGGAACAATGTAAATGAAGAAGGAAGAATTGTCCACATGCAGATCTGGCAAATCTGAATTTGACTGAGATAATTGTATGGGGCAGATAAGTTAGCATTCTGTACCTACCTCTGACACCAGGTAGTAAGCTCTTAAGGACAGGGAAGTGTCTTTTATTCTCTGTGATATCTTTAGAATACTGCACAGGGTCCCAAACAAAATAGCCACTGAATAAATAACTTTGTAAAAATAAATTAATAGATGGATGGATAGATGATAGATGTTAAATTTTCTGGAACTTCTTTCAAAGTCTTTTTTTTCCCCCCCAAAGTCTTTAAGTCGAGCTTAAAGCCCTTAGAAAACTCCAGGGAGAAAAGCTATACTGTCTATTAGCAAGAAAGGCATTAGGATATGTGTACTTATGTCTCTAGTTAGATGAAGAAGAATGAGATTTTAAAGACTCTAGGTTGTGGTCAAAGGGATCTGTGTCTTTACCTGCATACTTTGAATACTTTTTTTAAATAATAAGGTTTTCATTACTCTTAAATTAAAAAAAATATTTATGGGCTCAGAGGAGATCAGCAAGAGAGAACTGTCATAGGAAATTGGTAATTGATGATGGCTGGTTTGCCAAGTAGAACAAGTGGCTGATGAGTGAAGGGCTCTCCTTCCAGATTACTAAGCTCCCTGGAGGTACAGGGGTTTCAGCAAAAGTTTTAGTTCTTAGGCATGTTGGAAAGTCTCTTGTTTCAGGAGAGAAAATAGTCTAAGGTTCTTCTGAAATGTAAGACAATATAATTTTAAAGGTCATACAGTATAAATAAAATTAATAAAATTCTGGTCTTAAATTAGAATACTGATGATCATAATTTTCTGAACTTTAACTGAGATACCGAATTGGTCAGGGAGAAGTATACTTATGGCAAAAACGGGACAAAATTTAAAATCATATTGATCCAGAAATTAGGAAACATGCTTATTACATTTGGCATGGTTTAGAATTGAAATAGTGAGGTTGTATTTTGCCAAAACCTGGACAGTGACTCAAGGAATCAGTTTATTTAATTTTTTTCTTCCAGTTTATTGAGATTCACCTGGCATATAATGTTGTATTGGTTTAAGGTGTACAACATGTTGATTTCATGTATGTATGTATTGTGGAATAGTTACCATAATAAATTTAGTTAACATCCATCACTTCACATAGTTATCTTTTTTCTTATGATAAGAACATTTAGGTTGCACTTATTAACAACTTTTAAATATAAAATACAGTGTTGTTAACTGTAGTGACCATGCTGTACATTACATTCCCAGAACTTATTATATCTGGAAGTTTGTGCCTTTTGGCTACCTTCACCCATTTCCCCCACCCCCAACCCTCACCTTTGGTAATCACCAATCTGTGCTGTTTCAATGAATTGTGTGTTTTTTTGTTTGTTTTTTCAGATTTCACATAAAAGTGAGATCATGTAATATTTGTCCTTCCCTATCTGACTTATTTCACTTAGCATAATGCCTTCAAGGCCTATCTGTGTTGTTGCAAATGACAGCATTTCCTCCTTTTTTCATGGCCACATAATATGCCATTATATGTGTGTGTGTGTGTGTGTGTGTGTGTATCCATTCATCCTTTGATGGACACTTAGGTTTCCATACCTTAGTTTTTGTAAACAATGCTGCAATGAATATGGGGATGCAGATATCGCTTTGAGATTGTGACTTTGTTTCCTTCAGATATGTACCCAAAGGTTGGATTGGTGGATCATATGGTAGTTCTAATTTTGATTTTTTGAGGAGCTTTGATACTGTTTTCTATAGTGGTGGAATCCATTTACATTCCCACCAGTAGTGCACAAGGGTTCCCTTTTCAACATATCCTTGCCAATGCTTGTTACTTCTTTTTGATAAGTGCCATATGAACCGGTATGATGTGATATTTCATTGTAGTTTTGTTTGCACTTCCTTGATGATTAGTGATGTTGAGCATCTTGTCATGTACCATTGGCCATCTGTATGTATTCTTTGGAAAAATATCTATTCAGATCCTCTGACCAGTTTTTAATCAGATTTTGTTGTTGTTTTTGCTATTGAGTTGTGTGAATTCTTTATATATTTTGACTATTAGCTCCTTATCATATATATGGTTTGCACACAATTTCCCCCATTCCATAGATTACCTTTTCATTTTGTTGGTGGTTCCTTTTACTTTGCAGAGCTTTTTAGCTTGATTTAGTCCCACTTGTTTATTTTTGCTTTTGTTGCCTTTGCTTTTGTTATCAAGCCCCCCAAAATCAATTTGGATACCTTTTATTTCTTTTTCTTGGCTAATTGCTCTGGGTAGGACTTACAGGACTATGTTAATTTAAAGTGGCAAAAGTGATCATTCTTTTCTTGTTCCTGATCCTGCATTGAGTATGATGTTAGCTGTGGGTTTGTCATATATGGACTTTACTTTTGAAGTATATTCCCTCTGTACCCAGTTTGTTAAGAGTTTTTATCATGAATGGGTGTTGAATTTTGTCAGATGATTTTTATGCATCTATAGAGATGATCATATTATTTTTATTCCTCATTTTGTTGATGTGGTATATCACAATTAGTTTGCGGATGTTCAACTGTCCTTGCATCCCTGGAATAAATCCTACTCAATCGTGGTGTATGATCCTTTTAATGTACTGTGGAATTCAGTACTAATATTTTGTAGAGGACTTTTGCATCTACATTCTTCTTGGAAATTTGCCTCATGGAATCAGATTTAAGGAATAGTGTGGTTGGTTTTATTTTCAAACCTCATTTCCCCCCATTATCATCCTTTTCCCTCTCTTCCTCCCTCTCTCCCTTGTTTTCTTTTTCCCTTCTTTCCTTCTGTTTTCATTCATATCTGACACATATTCCTACATGTGTCACACACCATAGTTGGTACTGGGGACGAGTGGTGAAATGCTGAACATGGTTTATTTAATCATGAAACATACAGTCTACTAGAGAAGTTATACTCTAAAACAAATGATGAGTGTTTTTGAAGGGTGTTAAGGGTGTATGTAGGATGAAATAGTTTGCCAAAGGGTGATGTGCTTATGCTTCCACAGTCATTTTCTCTTGGATTCCATTAATTCTATTAATAGGCATTTTGAGCACAAATTATAAACTTGTCACTACTCTAGGCACTGATGATCTACCTCTTTTCCTGCTGTTTGGTATACCCTCTCTCTTTTTTTAAATTTAAATTCAACTTACCAACATATAGTATATCATCAGTTTCAGATGTAGAGTTTAGTAATTCATCAGTTGCATATAACACCCAGGGCTCGTTAGATCATGTGTTCTCCTTAATGCCCTTAAAGATCACCCAATTACCCCATTCCCCCCACCTACCTCCCCTCCAGCAACCCTCAGTTTCTTTCCCATAGTTAAGAGTCTCTCATGGTTTGTCTCCCTCTCTGATTTCTTCCCATTCCATCTTTCCTCCCTTCCCTTCTGCATTTTGTCCTACATTCCTCATATGAGGGAAGCCATATGATAATTGTCTTCCTCTGATTAACTTATTTCACTCAGCGTAATAACCTCCATTCCATCCACGTCGATGTAAGTGGTAAGATTTCATCCTTTCTGATGGCTGAGTAATATTCCATTATATATATATATATGTATATATACCACATCTTTATCCATTCATCTATCAATGGACCTCTCAGCTCTTTCCGTAGTTTGGTTATTGTGGACATTGCTGCTATAAACATTGGGGTGCAGGTGTCCCTTCCTTCCTTCTTCCCATCCTTCCTTTTTCTTGTCTATCTTTTTTTCCCCTTTTCTTGAGTATAATCTTATTCTCCCATGCCCAGATATAGTAGGAAGCAGAAGTGGTATTAATACTTTTATCTACTTATTTTTTAATTTACTTGTTCAACAGACATCTATTCAGTAAACATTGATTGAACAAATATCTAATGAGGGTGTAGTCTTTGTCAGACACTGAATTAGGTTCTGCTTTTGATGTTCTCCTTGCTCTTGTCACTTTTATACCCTTCGGCTCTCAGGTATATGCTACCTGGTTGTTAACCCAGTGCTCCTCTGGTTGCTGTTTTCTTCTGAACTCACAGGTAATCTATCTTCTTCTTTGAGGGCTTTGACTCTAACATGAATCTTCTTTTTTTTTTTTTAAGATTTTATTTATTTATTTGAGAGAGAGAATGAGAGACAGAGAGCACAAGAGGGAAGAGGGTCAGAGGGAGAAGAAGACCCCCTGCTGAGCAGGGAGCCCGATGCGGGACTTGATCCCGGGACTCCAGGATCATGACCTGAGCCGAAGGCAGTCGCTTAACCAACTGAGCCACCCAGGCACCCCTGAATCTTCTTTTTTATCATATCCTCTGACATCTTATAATGGCAGTATCCATATGGATAAATTCATGCTCTCCAAAAAGTATTGAAGAACTTATTCTTTAATTATTTCTCTCTCCAAATAAATATCTCTCAATTTATGTCTTTGACATAGAGCAAAATTAACTGGGTATAATATTGACTGGTAGTTGGTGTTCAACAGATAATTTTCCAAAATTTTTATTGGTATTTAATTATAAATATTGTATTTTTCTACTTAACAATACATTATCCTAACTTTTAGCTTTTAATTTTTTTAGGTAACTAGAAAAATATGCTTAAATCTATTTACAGTATCTGTGACTTTCTCAAGATGATTAACAAATGATTCAAGTAAAAATATGAATTAGGTTTATGAACATTTTAAGGGGCAGTCTTAATACTTTATTATGATCAATAAAGAAAATAAAACTTGATTAACAACAGTATATTTAGCCATAAAACTCTCAACAGGTTAGTTGCAAAGTTGCAAGTAATAGTTCATTCAAAACCTTAATGGGATGTAGTACTAAATTGATCTTAACTGTAATTTATTACTTTGAATAAGATTTTGAAGACTCATATTTGAAATAACGTACTGGAAAATTTTAGTGACTATGTTAAAATTTGATTATATGATATAACATTCAACTAATTAACTAAAGAGAGATGAAGTTTCTTTTATTAGAGAAGTAGTCCTTTTTGAAAGTAATGAAATTGAGCATATAGTTACATTAATTTCATACCATATTTGCTTGAAATGTAAACTCAGCATATTTCTAGTTACAGAAATGTTTAAGGTACCTGATGTTAACAGGTTTAAATTTGGTGTTACCACTTCGATAGATATGAAATTCTGGCTATACAATAAATTGATGATATCTGATTATTTGCTTGCACTGGACAAAAAGTGGATATATTGCTCTCAGGTAAAAGTGCAAACATCCTTTTTGTGTGAAATAGGTTAAAATAATGTAATTCACTTATAAATTTTATTTATAAGGATGATCTGTAAATTGTTGGATTTATAAGAAAAGATGCATTGAAGAGAAATCATATAATACTTCTTGGGAATAACATTAGCTACTTTTGCTCCTTGAGATAAAAATGCAACTGCAGAGTCAAGTTAGACCTAAATTTGAGATTACTTGTTAGGGTAAGTTTTGGCTTAAGACCTTTGTACAAATACGCTGAGAGTATTTCAGAAATGTTTTTATGCCATGGTATTTTAATTTGTTTGGCTTTTATCAATATAGTTTAAGTTGGTTCAAAAAAGAGATTTCTAAGATTTTAGAAAAAATTACATTGTAAACATCGTAATTCCAAACCTTGGAATAAACTTGAGTTGGTCATGTTGTATGATCCTTATTAGGTATTGCTGAGTTATATTTAATAATATCTTGTTTAGGAGTTTTACAAATGTGTTTTTGAGAGACTAGTTTGTAATTCTAGTTTCTTTGGTCCTCATCAGCTTCTGTTTTTGGAATTGTGCTAGCTCCTTCCAAAATGTTGGGGCAATTTTCTTCCTTTTTTTTTTCCCTCCCTCTATTATATAAAAGGGTTTATGTTTGATGGTTAGGAAGAGTTCATGGATAAGGGTATGTGGGCCTGGGGTTATATTTTTAGCAAGGTTTTAAATAATGGATTCAACTAGATAGTTATGTATTTTGGTTTTCTGTTTTATCTTTGGTCTGTTTTACTGAACTGTATTTTTATTTTATTTATTTATTTTTTACTAAGTTGTATTTTTTTACTAAGTTGTATTTTTTACTATTTTTTTACTAAGTTGTATTTTTAAAGGAATTTGTCTATTTCATCCAAATTTTCAAATTTATTGGTATAAAATTATTAATATCTGTTTACTTTCCTTTTGATGTCTATAGTTCCCTTTGTCTTCCTTAAGTTGGTAATTTGTGTTTTCATTTTGTTTTTCTTGCTTAATTTTACTAGTAGTTTGTAAAGTTTATTAATTTTTTTAAAGAGGCACATATGGTTTTAAATTTTTTTTATTTTACACTCATTACCTATTAGTGATTTCATTGATTTCTGCTTTTATATGTATTTCATTTCTTTTGTTTTTTAAGTTTTGATTTGCTGTCGTATTCCAGCTTCTTGAAATGGAAGCTTAGATCTTTGATTTTTAGCTTTTCCTCTTTTTTTATATATGCACCTAAGTCCATAATTTTTTCTATCAGCACTGCCTTGATGGCAGCTCACAATTCTCAATATGTTTTGTATTCATTGTCCTTTGAGTTAAAAATACTTGAAAATTTGTTTCCATTTTCCACTTGAAAATAATCTTAGTTTTGCTTCCTATCTTTCTTTCTTCATGTATTTGACAAAGTGTTAAAAAAGCATTGTTTGTTAGATATATTTTTCTTGCTTGAACAAATTTAGTTTATTATTACAAAAATCTATTATTTTCTAGATGAGATGCCAGTGAAAAATTTTATTGCTAGGCATCAAAAAAATGTCAAGCAGTATATATTGCAGAATACCAATTATTGACGTTTTTGACTTGTCAGTAAAATTTTACTGACATCAGGAAGTTTTATTTGTTTTGTTTTGCTCTGTATTGTTTTGGAAAACACTTCCACTGAATTTTATAAGGCATTCATGGTATTAATACAACTATATCTTTCTATTATGAATGTTCAGGTTTTTTTTTTAACTTAAGATTTTTTAATGTATGTGCATATATTGTATTAGTCTGCTAGGGCCGCCATAACAAAATACAACAGACTGGATGGTTTAAACAATAGCAATTTATTTTCTTACAATACTGGAGGGTGGAAGTCTAATATCAAGATGCTGGCAGGGTTGGTTTCTTGTGGGCTCTTTTTTTCTGGCTTGTAGAGGGCCACCTTTTAACTGTGTCCTCAACATGGCCTTTCTTCTGTGTGTGCATTCTCCTGGTATCTCTTTCTCCTTTTAGAAGGACACTAGTCCTATTGATTAGGGCCCCAACCTAATGACCTCATTTAACCTTAATTATCTTCTTAAAGGCCCTATCTCCAAAAATAGTCACATTGGGAGGTAGGACTTCAACGTATTATTTTTTGGGGGGGGACACAATTCAGTCCATAACATATGTTTCCTTATATATTTTTTAGCATTACTATTTCCTTACTGTAGCAACATTGCCCTATATGTAGTATTGCATTATAATAAGGTTAAAATACGTACATTATCTACCTACTTTTTATTAGTTTGAGAAGACAGCTAATATAAAAGCATAAGAATTATTCAAAGGAATTTGATCTTTTTTTTTTTTTTTTTAACTGTAATCTTAATAAAAGTATTTTAGGGATGCCTGGGTGGCTCAGTCGGTTAAGCGGCTGCCTTCGGCTCAGGTCAGGATCCCAGGATCCTGGGATCGAGTCCCACATTGGGCTCCTTGCTCGGCAGGGAGCCTGCTTCTCCCTCTGCCTGCCTCTCCCCCTGCTTGTGTTCTGTTTCTCTCTCTGACAAATAAATAAATAAAATCTTTAAAAAAAATAAAAAAAATAAAAATAAAAGTATTTTAAAAATTCTGTTAGAAACATTGATTTAGATTTCCCTTTTTGGGTATACAGCAGAAGAGATGTACAAAATGATATATTTTAAAGACATTTTAAATGTATTTTGGGACAGCATACAAATAAGTAATTTTGAATTCAGAAAAATACTGAGTACTGAAAGTACTGAGTCTAATGTGTACCTGAGGATCTCTGTTTATCATTGAGGGCTGTTTTCCAATTCTGATGGATTTAGAGACACTCTTTCACCTTGCATAAATCAGGATCCTCTGAGATGATAAGCAAGTGGTAAATTAGAGATAGTTGCCTTGCAGGGAGTATGGAGGGAATTGTGTCTGTATTATTCTTGGCTTAGGGTACAGTAAGAAAAGAAAATGTCATTCCAGATCATTTGTAACCTAAGGTAAGGATTCATACTTTGTGAATTGAGTTGAAAATTTAGTTGCAATTGATCTCAGATGTGACCCCAGAAGCATGGAAGAATCAAACGCAAACATATAAAAATTGACAAGAATTTTAAGAAAAGAATCAAATAAAACTTCAGTATTAGAAAATAGTATACATAATAATTGAACTTAGAAAATAAATGGATCAGGGGTGCCTGCGTGGCTCAGTCATTAAGCATCTGCCTTTGGCTCAGGTCATGATCACAGGGTCCTGGGAATGAGCCCCACATCCGGCTCCCTGCTCCGCGGGAAGCTTGCTTCTCCCTCTCCCACTCTTCCTGCTTGTGTTCCCTCTCTTGCTGTGTCTCTCTCTATCAAATAAATAAGTAAGTAAGTAAATAAATAAGTAAATAAATAAATAAATAAATAAAATCTTAAAAAAAAACCGGATCATTAAAATTCAGGATGGCACTGATGAAGAGACTATTAGTGATTTGAAAACTAATATGAAGAAAATATTCACAGGTAAGAACAGTAAAAAAAAAAAAAAGAAAATGTTAGATATGTGAAGGACAGATTGAGAAGATCTAAAATACATCTCTTAAATGTCCCAGAAAGGGAGAATAGAGGATATACAATATTTAAAAGGGGGGAAAAATCAATGTACATTTTCCAGAACTGATGAAAAACACCAATCAAAAAGCTTAACAGATTTCAGAACAACAAATCAAAGAGGATGTCTAAATGTAATTAGAGAAAAAAGAGATTAGTTAGGAAGGAACAATTAATTAGCCTGCTAACTGATTTCTCAGTAGTAATAATGGAAGGCAGAAAACAATGGAAAGGCATTATCAATGTGCTAAAAAAGTCATTATCAGTTTATTATTCTACACTTAGTAAAATTATCTTTCAAGAATGAAGATAATATAAAGATATACTTAAATGATAACTGAATGTATTTACAACCAATAGACCCCCATTAAGATATTTCTCAAGAATGTATTCCAGAGGAAAGAAAATCATAATATAGTTTATTCTTATTATTTGTTGCAGTTATATTCTATTAAGTTGCTGTGAACATTGAATTAGCAAATACAGAATTACTTCTTTTGGTGGAAATAGAGTCATGATTCTTTATCTGGTCATAACATTTTTACCAGCCAATCAATATATGTTTTATGACTGTTTTATGAGTGTTTATATTTAAAGATGTCTTATTTAATATGTATTTTTGATTCATTCACATTGATCTCCTGGCCAACAGCACTATAATGCATGCCTGAGCAAAGCTTATCTAGCATACGTACTTTCTTTGGAAGGGACGCCACAGCTTCATTGTAGTTAGGCACACCAGACAGAACCTCAGGACTATGCTTGGGGTTACTAAAACAGTGAAATCACCAACAAAAATGAGAAAACACAGCACTAAATAGACCACAAAAAGGATATTTGTTTATTGAATGAGAACTGAAAGAAGTGCCACCTTGTTCAACTTCAGCTGGGAGTGCATGCATTAAATGACTCAAGTTTTTTTTGCTGTTGTGAGCTGGTGTGTGTGTGCAAATGACTACAAAAGTGCCACAATGGCTAATTTTGGGGTTACCCCCATTTTAGTAAGTAGGTAAATTCACAAATATAGAATCTACAAATAGGAGGTTTGACTATATAAAGAATACTTGAGCAGGAAGACATGGTCAACATTTAGATTAAGCAAAAAGTGAGTATGTATGACATTAATATTGTCTGATTTGAAGACATATAAGCAAGACAAACTAAATTATTGTTAATTTGTGGTATATAAAGGAAATAATTGCAGTTTGAGCACTGTGGTGTCCTTGTTATCAATAAATTGATTAACCATAGATTTTGTCAAGTATACATTTGAAAATTTCTTTAGAAATAGAATATTACCTCCTTTCTGCTAGAAAAAAATGGAATGAGAGTTAAGTTTGAAATAAAGAAAAAATCAGAAATAGTAGATCAACAGGGTGCAAAATAAGATGATAGAAAGGAATTCAAATATATTAATAATCAAAATAAATTTAAACAAAGTACAGCTTCCAGTTAAAAGACTGTCAGATCTACATATATTTATAATAGTTCAATTAATTTCCATTTATAGTGATTCAGTAAGCTTGAAAGTAATGTAAAAAGATGAACTAGAAAAATATGAATTGGATGAATATTGCTATAGGTATACTAATGCCAGATAACATTAGTTTGAAGTCAAAAAACATTGCTAATCATAAGTCTGTCTATATTAATTAAAAAGTCAAGTCACCAAGAGATATACAAATTTTAAACTGTATGCAACTGATAAAGTAGTTTCAAGATACACAAAGCAAAATAATCGGAAGTGCAAGGACAAACCAGTGTTATGGGAGAGATTAGCTCACCTTTTTAGTGGTTACTAGATCAGTGAATAAAATGTCAATAAAGATGTAGATGATTTGAGCAAACTGATTAAATAACTAGATCTAATGGATGTGAATAGAATCATACAACCAACATTTAAAAAATAAAGATTCTTTTCAAGCACACATAGATCATGCAAAAATGTTGATCATGTGGTAAGTCATAAAGCAAATCTGGGTTTCTATCAAATATTTGCTATTATCCATGTCAAGTCAACTTACCAAAAAGAAATTAAGTTAGCTTCAAAGATGAAACAAAGTATAAAATGACACTTATTAGGATATCAAAAAACATACCTCTAAATAATTTTGTCAAAATGAAATTATAATGGGAAATAGAAATATTTACAATGAAATGATAATGGAAATACTATATAACAAAATTATAGGCCACAGCTAAAACATTCTTTCAATCAGAATTAGATTTTTTTTTCTGTAAGGCCCAGGAAATAAATATTTTGGGGTGTGTGAACAACATATGTTCTCTGTCACGTATTCTTTTTTATTTTGTACTTACAACCCTTTAAAAAATATAAAAACCATTTTTACCCTTGCGGGCATACAACATGCCTGGAGTTGGCCTGTAGCCAGAGTGTGCCAGTCTCTGATTTAGAGAGTTATATATATGGTCTTCATTTTTCTAGTTGAAAGAGAGAATGACTAGAAATTAATGAGCTCAACATTCAACTTGAAAATTAATGAAAGACAAAATCAAAGAAGATAGAATGAAATAACACAGGTAAGAGTAAATTAAATTAAAAATACACTCAATAAAAGGATTGGTATATCCAGAAGATGGTCCTTTGAAGTGATGAATAAAATTGAATTAGTGTTTAACTATTTAATTTGGTCAAAGTGACAAAGTAAAATATAACATATAATCTTTTTATCAGATGGAAACATATACTGATGTTTGTTTAATCCTGGATGTCTTGCAATTGTGGAATAGATTATCATCTGGGTATCAGGAAACATTACACATGAATTGTTGGGAGAAAGAGCACTCTACATATGACCTGATTGATAATATAATCAAATCTGGAGTGCTTCTAGTATCATTTGACAATAGGATAATTATAATAAAGAAATTATTGCTTTGGATTAATTTAAAAAATTATTAGGATGCAATTCCCAAGACTCCTTAGAAAACAAACTCAAGGTGATTACAAATTGCTTTTTCTTTTTTTTTTTTTTAAAGATTTTATTTATTTGAGAGAGAGAATGAGAGAGAGAGAGAGCATGAGAGGGGGGAGGGTCAGAGGGAGAAGCAGACTCCCCGCTGAGCAGGGAGCCCGATGAGGGACTCCATCCCGGGACCCTGGGATCATGATCTGAGCCGAAGGCAGTCGCTTAACCAACTGAGCCACCCAGGCGCCCCACAAATTACTTTTTCAGTGTAGCAGATGATCAGCAGATAGATACTGCTTTTCTACCATGTGACAAGCACCAAGCTAGGCATTTTGTATGTAGTGGAGACTAATTCAATGTGGTTTCTGACCTTATATCCATTAAATGTCTAAGCATAAGCTTGGCATACACATAGTTTAAAAATTGAGACATATTAAGAAGGAAAACTCAGGATGTTATGAAAAAGGAAAATAAGAGGGAACAAAGTTTTATTGGGGAATAGAGAAATTCTCTCCATGAAAGAGATATTTGGATGGAAAGCCTGAATGTGAGTAGGGGTTAGCCAAGTTAAAGGTGGAGGCAGGGATGAGGGTAGGCTAGAGGCTATGCCATCAGCAGCAGCTATGATGTCTCCTGATTTGTGGAATGAAGGAGGCTAGTGTTTGTATTATATTGTGAGAGAAAAGACACATACAATGAACAAGATTTTATAGTTAAACAGGATAAATCACACAGATATTGAAGGACTTGGCAAAGATCTTGGATTAAATTCTTAGATGAGAAGTCATAGAATGTTTTTAACGTTAAAAAATAGTATAGATGCTAGGTGGAGAATGGTTTATAGGGAATAGAATTAGGGAGGCAATGAGAAGCTTCAGAGATCAGGTATGGTGGCTTGGGCCAGGGTTGCAGCAGTGGAGACGGTGAGATGGTAAGATGTGGACAGATTTGTGATATAATATGGAGATAGAATTGGCAGGTTTTGTGGATTTGCTATAGAAAAGCGAAGAAATTCTTACTTAATGGCTTCTATTTGAGTCTCACAGAAGTATGAAATGAGATTGGCAACCGAGAGTGATTTAATTTTGGCTGCACATTAGAATCATTCAAGCACTTTAAAGACACTTTCAACTTTGTCTGAACTCTTGAGGGTGGTCTAATTGGTCCGGGGTAAGGCCCAGGCATCTTTAAATATTTCTAAATAATTTACCTGGGGTTAGGGCAGGCCCTCACTGGGGGCAAAAGTGGAATTGGAAGCGCAATTGAAGTTGGCAGTCACAAATTTGAAGTGCTGGAGCTCTTCTCTAGTTTTAAGAATGGGGCACTGAAAAAACAATTGGTTGAGTTTAGTTAGGGGTCTTGCTAGTCAAGAGTGATGGAGAGAGGGAGGATCACATGAGGTATTTATAAGAGCATGGTTATGATGATAAATCATGGACTCTAACGTGTGTGAGGAAGGAAGACAAGGAACAGGTGCCCATAGAATAGTGGTGGAGCCACTAGGCAAGGGGTCTCTCGAAGGTCACTAGATGATTTCAGGAGGAATAGCAGGTGCAATTTGGGGGAGAAGGAAAGAAATTGTGTCTGAGTGATTTGTGACTTAGAGGATCCAGGTGGCTACCTCTTCTACTTCCAGGATAGAATATGATAGTGACAATGGCCGAAAAGAAAGAAGTACCCTCAGGGTGTATCTGTGTATCACTTAGAGCTGAAATGTAAAAGGGAACATTTGAAGGTAAAGGTTTTTGCCTTATGTGTGTTACTTGTTGTTGTTGTCATCATCATTACCCTGAGGAAAATTCATGTAAGGCATCAGAGCACACTTACCACGAATACCTGAAATCTCTCATTTACTGGGAAAATGGAAAATAGTAGGAGGTCCAGAATTCATTGTACTTCATGTTGTCTATCTGGAAGACTAAAAAGTGGACTCAATTCTGTATGAATTCTTTGGAACACCATTTGCGTTGTGGTGGGCATGGGCTACTATCAGGAACCTTAGAGCGACTGGTCATTGACTTAGTATTCTATACCATAGGGCCTAAAAAGCACAAGTGCTTCCATCGTAGTGCTTGGGTACAAATCCCAGCTCTGCCACTTACAAGGTGTGTTACCTTGGGCACGTTACTTAATCATCCCATCTCATAGGGTAGTATGCCAAGCCCTTAGAATATTCTCTGGCACATAATCCTTCAGTGCGCTAGCTATCATAGGCACGTGTACACATTGATAGGTAATTAACAATTTTAAAACACTTTAAAAAAACCATATTAGATCACATCAGACCCCTACTTAAAAACCTTGGCTGCCTTCCTATTACTTGGGATTAGATCAAACTCATCCCTGTGATTTGGCTCTTTCCTACTTCTCCAGTCTCATGCCTATACATTCTCCCCCTCACTATCCCTGAAGGTCAGTGCTCCAATCTCTGCCAGCCATTGGCATTTGCAAAGGTTTATGCTCCACAGAACTAACACTCCTCCTTGGGATTCATTTGTGTTCCTAACATCCCTGGTGCATTCAATTGAGCTTCGCTTGCCCTTTTTCTTAAGGCTCCACATTTGAAAATAAGAAGAAACACCCCTCAGACCCATATAAAGAATCACAGCTTGAAGCATGAAGCTCTCAAAAGCAGAATAAAACACTTCAGTATTTAAAAGTTAATCAGCATTTTAATTACTGAGCTTTAAGCCTTTCTTTTAAAAGGAGAGGCAAAGCACATCCATGCTGACAAACCGAGTTTGTGTCTGATGTTACTTGAAATGTCAATTAGAAACCTTAGAAAGGAAAATCCGAAGCAACACAATAATTCCATGGTACAAGGGGAAGAATCCCATGGGAGGGGAGTGCCCTTATCTGATGGCTTGTGAAAGCCTGTGGGGTTTGGGGTTACCAGCACCCCGGGCCCGGGAAGTGGGGTTCTACAGGTTGCCTTGGAAGGGCAGCATATAGACTGTCAGGACAGTTCCTCTGCCAGCGCAGCCTTTGTTCCTGGCGTGCGAGGAAGCTAAGCTGGCTGCAAAGGAAGAGTGACATGAGCTCACAGAAATGTGGGCTTTGATTAAACCATTATTCTAAATAAAGCTTCCTTTAACTCCTTCAAAGTCCGGAATTGAAGTGCAGGGTAGGGTAGAACCCAAGTATTCCCCCTTTCCCTTGCCACCCTCCCATAATGGCTTATTTAAAATACCCATTTTTGTGTGTGTGTGTGTGAGGTTTTGACAGTTCTCAGCTCAGCAGGCAGTTTGTTTCCTGTCAGTTTCCCAGCCTTTTTCTGGCAGTCTGAACTATTTCATTGTGAGGTCTGTTCTGCTAGGGAGTCTCGACTTGAAAATTCTTCAGGGTCATAGAGGCCTAAGTATTTTCAGTGTGAACGACAGAGATTTTGAAAGGAAAAATAATGTTTCCTTAAGCAGTGGTAGTATCCTAGGGCTGTGCATTATTTTGTACTTTGTTGATCAGTTTTTCCTTCGTAACCGTTCTAGCCGACTTGTTCATCCATTTCCCTTCGGGAAGTTCTGTTACGGCCCTTCATTTACATACTGTATGTTGTTGGTGCTGCCATTCCTCCTACACTAATCTGTTTCGTGACCTTATAAAAGCATTGGACAGGGATGAAACATCTTCCAGAAAGCAGAAAAGTACAAATGTGGGCAGGCTTTTGCTGGTTTACAAAGGGTCAGTTTGAAATCTCAGTTTCTGGACAGTGGTCTGTGAATTACTCATATGACTTAATAATAGTACTGGTTTTCCACAATAAAAGAAAAGAAATAATACGTTTCTCTTCAGATGATTTGAAGACACAGGACTGAGGGGGTGGAGGAAAAGATAAACTGCAAGAAGTACAGTATTAGAAAGATTCCATAAATGTGGAAGCTGGAAAGAATCTTAGCAATCACCTAGCAAACCAATTCATTTTGCAGATGATGAGATGAAGCCTCACCCAACTCAAAAAAAAAGGTGGAAATGAGTCCAGGGCTTCTAACTCCCAGGCTCATATTCTTGATTTTTCCACTACCCAGCTGCTGGTCATTAAATGCTCCAAGGAGCCTCCAGCAGCTGTAATTGGTCTATGTGACTCTTACCAATTAAAACAAACCAAACAACAAATTAGTCACTTCCACTGTCAAGTTCCAATAACAACTTGAAAATAGTCAGTTGCAACAATTTCACATTTTAACTGTTGGTTTGTGTATCTGTTTTCCTAATTAGAATGTCCCTAAGGTGGGACCTGTCATTCTCTTTCGAATATTCTCAGGGCTTGTACAATTTCTGGCAGAGAGCCTAGGCTCAATAAATGTTTATTGAATGGATACCGGTCTTATATACCTATCATATTAGGAAGAAGAAATTTCAGTCTTTAGCTATGGTAGATATTTCAGAGAATTTTCCAGAGGTATGCTATTTTGTGTGCTGTTCACTCTGAAGTTGTAGCAAGACCTTTCACTTAGGCAGCTCTTTCCTACTTACATAAGTGAAAAGATAGAACAGGGAAAGAAAAGGTTTTGTAAAATAACCACTCCAGATCTCAATATCAAAATCAAAACAAAAGCACAAGAACTTGTAAATTATTAAGTGATTGCACTTTGTGTTCATAGAGCATGTTTAATCTCAGGAACTCCCTGTGCTTTGGAGAATCCACCCCTTTATCTTGATAACACTTTAAAGGTGGATAGGGGGTAGTATTATTTTGCTAATGGAAAAAATGAGGCTCAGCGGGGTTAAATGATTTGCTTGGGGTCACGCAGGGCGCATTCTCTCTTTGTTATTTGTTTAGAAGTTGCTTCTGAAAAACATTGCTGCTTTACTATAGAGAAATTATTAGGTAGCCATGGGTCTGAACCTCTTTCCTGGGATTTCCTGTTTACAGAAAAAGTTAAGATGCTAGTTAGGGGTTACGCTGGGCATTTTGCCTACTACATCTTAATGAAGATTTCATTTTGCAGGGGGATAGAAACCAGAATGATTTTGTTTCTCTAACCCTGATCCACTCTGTCTTCATCCTTTCCCCTAACAGCTGGAGCTCTTTGCCTTCCACCCTAAATTTCTTTCTTTCTCTTTTTAAAGCTGCTATATAGATTCCTCTAGATAAAATTTGGGTTTTAAAATTATTGTCCAAAAGCACTTTCCAAATGCTTTTTTTTCTAGGTGCTATTGCAATGAGAGATTATTTTGACTTTTAAACACTTTACTATTAAAGCAGGTATTATTGATATCTGAAAAATTCTCATACAACAACCCAATTATCCTACACCCACCCAGGGATATATTAAAATTCAGTTGATTTCAATTCAAAGCTTACTGAATGGTGGTTGTGTGCAGGCACAATGCCATTAAGTATGACAATACAAAACACTGGTACCTGGCTTTACGCTATAAACAGTCATAAAAAGTAAATTAAAAAAACAGTGCTGCCATAAACATAATTCCATTTGATCTTCTCAATAATCTTGGGAAGTGGACATCATCATCTCCATTTGTAGATGAAGAAGGTAAGACCCAGAGACTTGGTCAGTATCACACAGAGAGCAAGTAGCAGGGCTAGTATTTGAAACCTAGATATTAGATTTAGTGTCTTCAATATCCTCCTCAGCATCACAGCAACAACAATACCAAAATCTTTTGGGTAGTTATCAAGTCTTTTATATGTTCTAAGTACTTTGCTAAATATTTTCCATTAATCCTCCCCCAGCTTCACTATGGTTCATGAGAAATGCTGAGAAACCTCAAGCAAATTTTGATGAATAATTACAAACAGGGTGATTCTTTAAAAGGACTTTATGAAAAGTGTGAGACAGAAAATTAACCCCCTACAGAAAGAACACATACAAACAGTGCCTGTATAGATGCATAAATCTTTAACAAAATACTAGCAGACTTAATGTAGTCCCATATAAAAAAAGATTATAAGTGCCTCTTTCTCTTTTTCCCCCATGCTCATTTGTTTTGTTTCTTAAATTCCACATATGAGTGAAATCATATGGTATTTGTCTTTCTCTGACAGACTTATTTCGCTTAGTATAATACCCTCTAGCTCCATCCACGTCATTGCAAAAGGCAAGATTTCATTCTTTTCGATGGCTGACTAATATTCCAGTGTGTGTTTGTGTGTCTGTGTGTGTGTGTGAGTGAGAGAGAGAGAGAGAGAGAGAGAGAGAAAGTTCTTCTTTATTGATTCATCAGTCAGTGGACACTTGGGCTGTTTCCATAGTTTGGCTATTGTAGATAATAATGCTATAAACATTGGGGTGAATGTATCCCTTTTAATTAGTATTTTTGTATTCTTTGGGTTAATATCTAGTAGATCAATTGCTGGATCTTTAACATTTTTGAGGAACCTCCATACTGTTTTCCAGAGTGGCTACACCAGTTTGCATTCCCACCAACATTGCAGGAGGATTCCCCTTGCCCCACATACTAACACCTGTTGTTTCTTGTGTTGTTGACTTTAGCCATTGTGACAGGTATGAGGTGACATCTCATTGTGTTTTTGATGTTTATTTCCCTGATAATCAGTGATGATGAGCATCTTTTCATGTGTCTGTTGCCTATCTGTAGGTCTTCTTTAGAAAAATGTCTATTCACGTGTTCTGCCCATTTTTTAATTGGATTATTTGTTTTTTTGGGTGTTGAGTTTTATAAATTCTTTATATATTTTAGATACTAACCCTTAATCAGATATTTGAAGAATATATCATTCGCAAATATCTTCTCCCCTTCTCCCAAAGGTTGTCTTTTGGTTTTGTTGATTGTTTCCTTTGCTATGCAGGTTTTTATTTTGATACCAAAGCAACTTTGAAAAAGAAAAGCAAGGCTGGAGGCATCACAGTTCTGGACTTCAAGTTATATTGTAAAGCTGTAGTGAGCAAAACAGTCTGGTACTGGCTTAAAAATAGACACATTGATCAATGGAACAGAATAAAACAACCCAGAAATGGGGACGCCTGGGTGGCCCAGTCATTACGCGTCTGCCTTTGGCTCAGGTCATGATCCCAGGGTCCTGGGATCGAGCCCCATATCGGGCTCCCTGCTCACTGGGAAGACTGCTTCTCCCTCTCCCACTCCCCCTGCTTGTGTTCCTGCTCTCGCTATCTCTCTCTCTCTGTCAAATAAATAAATAAATAAAATCTTAAAAAAGACCCAGAAATGAATCCACAACTATATGGCCAATTAATCTTTGACATAGCAAGAAAGAATATCCAATGGGGAAAGGACAGTCTCTTCAAAAAATGGTGTTGGGAAAACTGAACAGCAACATGCAAAAGAATGAAACTGGACGACTTTCTTACACCATACACAAAAATAAATTCAAAATGGATTAAAGACCTAAATGTGAGATCTAAAACCGTAAAAATCCTAGAGGAGGACACGGGCAGTAACTCCTTCGGCATCAACTGTAGCAACTTCTTACTAGATATGTCTCCAGAGACAAGGGAAACAAAAGCAAAAATAAACTATTGGGACTTCATCGAAATGTGTGTATATTTTTAACTAAAGAGTACATTAAGTAAAAATACACTTTGGTTACAGTTTCTTCTTAGAAGTTTCTCTCTTACCATGGAACTGTTCTAAATGTTGTGGAGAAAATTAGGAATGTTTTCTTCTATCCTTAGTTCCATTATATCTTTTAAGAGGAGAGTCCATGGTCAAGGATGTGTAAATATGACTTGGTCCTTCCTCACCCTATAATACCCCAAATGATGGACAGCCATGACATCCATTTATGAGTTTATCATTCACATTAGGGTACTCTGTGTGGGCTGCTTCTGTTCCCTAACAGGGGAATTGCAAAGTAACAATAAGCAAGAAATCTCACAACATCATGCAAGATAAAGACTAACGAATGGAACATCTATTTGATTCCCTTTTTATTATAACTTATACAAGTTGTCCTGTTACAATCTATAGTCTTTTCCTATACCATGTTCTCCTAGTGTCAATATAGTAATTCCACATGAGTAATTCTACAGATGAAGCAAGCATTTTCCATAGGATTGCACCCTCGTCCCTAAAGGAGCTATGTTTTCTGTTCCTAGGGACATTAACACCAAAAAAGCTCAATTTCTTGTGTTGTTATTACTCTGCAGAGAGTATTTTCAACATCAAGGACCTGTGGATCAAACCCATGAAGTAATCCTTGGTTTATCAGCACCCGAAATTACACAGGCCCAGAAAAACCTGAGTCAACCTTAAACCTGTGTGCTAACCTGTGTGCTAAGAGTTTCAGTCTATGAAAGATTAGCTTCTGCCTCGTAGTCTGTTTTTGACTATTTCTGCCCAGTAAGCACATACCACATGCTCACATACTGGCATTCACACACATCCATGAAGATCTAATTCCTCTTTTTCAGTTTTTCTTGACTACCAGATGTTGTACTTGCCACAGACACTAAATTTCTAAAACCTAAAGAGAATATTGGGCTCTGCACCAAAGCTACCAGACTGTCAAGCTTGAGTGCGCACTGTCCTTCAAGAACCTGTCAGAACTAACCATGTGGTCCCTTATCTCTATTTTTCTTAGCGGACTCCTAAAGTGAAAACCAGCCCTTCCCATGTTCCAGTGATTTCATAACTCCTATTATTGTTAGTCAGAACACCTGCAAAAGTCCTCCAGCCCTCACTGAACTTTAACCGTATCAACTCTCCAGCACATTGATCCTGATCATTTCTCTCTTATCGTCTGCCCTCTCCTTTTTGCACTCCTGCACCTACCCAGATCATGCTCATAATATTGATCAGTTCACGTGTGATAACACCCCAAATTCCTTAGCTTCCTGTCCTTTTGTTTTACTCTCTCAGAAGAAAGAAGGCACTTGAGGAACTCAGTGCAATAAATCATTTTTATATCTGAGTTCGGAATACCTGGGGTTCTTGCTAAAATGCAAAGTCTGGTTCCAGAGATATGGGGTGAGCCTGAGTTTCTGTATTTTTTTTTTTTAAAGATTTGATTTATTTATTTGAGAGAGAGAGAGAGCACATGAGAGGGGGGAGGGTCAGAGGGAGAAACAGACTCCCCGCTGAGCAGGGAGCCCGATGCGGGACTCGATCCCGGGACTCCAGGATCATGACCTGAGCCGAAGGCAGTCGCTTAACCAACTGAGCCACCCAGGCGCCCCAGTTTCTGTATTTTTTAACAAGTTCCCAGGTGAGATCATAGAAGAACATTTGAGTTCCAAGACTGTATGTGAGCCTTTTGGGAAAGACTCAAATAGGATAGATTGGCACAACTACAAAGTCATCCCCTTCTCAGTCGAGCGTGTACTACTGACTGCCTTCAGCTCAGGTCACGATCCCAGGGTCCTGGGATAGCGCCCTGCATCAGGCTTCCAGCTCGGTGCGGAGCCTGCTTCTCCCTCTCCCTCTGCTGCTCCCCCTGCTTGTGCTCTTGTCAAATAAATGAATAAAATCCTTAAAAAAAAAGCCATGGAAAATCACTTAGATTAGACAGTTTTGAAAATTGCATGTTTTCATTCTGTGGTTTGCATTGGGTAGAGAAATTCTGTGGATTGGACATGTTTTCAGTGATGTTGGCTGTGTTTGTTTAAAGGGATGGCCTAGTTCTCATTGTATAGTGCCCATTGCAGCATTTGCTGAGTATCAGGGCACTTTTACTATTTTTAGCACATTATTCCATCCCTTGTGTCTCTCTATTTGGGTTTATTGGAGAGGAGAGTTCAACTATCTTTATAAAAGTCCCTTACATTATATGAGAGGGTGTACAGGTTAGAGAACAGGCAGATAGGTTGGAGAATGTTCAGAAAGGAGCACTATAACTCTGTCTACCCATCTGTTTTTACAGAGGGAGGGAATTTTAGGTAATAGTGTGCCATTTAACTGCTATCAAATATTTAGAGCTTTGTGCTATAGAATAGATATGCAGGCCCCCCTTTTTCAGTATAAAGTTATTGTTCTAGGATGAAGTGCCCAAGGGTGACTGTGAATAGAAAATCTGCAGGGCCTAGGGATCCCCGCCCCCCTCCAAAGTAGCTTTATCCTTCGGCAACAGGCAGAATTGTTCTTAATGTGAGAAGGAGTAGTATCAGAAAAGAAGTTGGGTATTGCCATAGTAGGTTTTTGGAATAAAAGCTGGGCCAAACTGGCTAAGAAAGGCCACCCTTTTGCCCAAGCAATTTAATCAAACTCTGGGGAAAATAAAAACTTTTCAGAGGAGACTGTCTAATACAAAAATCTTCATGGTGGCAGCACGGTCCCCACCCCCCCATAGGACACAGCCTTGCTATTGCGAAAATTTAAATTGCCTCTGCTTTAGATCTGAGAAGAACTTCCAATGAGTTTAAGTGAACAATGAAGGGAGTTAGTGATAATCCACCCACACTAGTTTTGGGCAGATGCCAGCTCTGAATAAATTCTTATTCAAGAATGAATAACAGTTTCGTCCTACATGGAGTCTACTCCAAGTTGTGGCAACAAAGGGAAATAGCATTCATGAGGGAGAAGAGCATAATTTGAGTTGTTTTTTTTTTTTAAACTACAGGAAACAGGAGTAAATTTCAGAGTGAGTTTGTACCCTTTTTTTATTATGTTAATCACCATACATTACATCATTAGTTTTTGATGTAGTGTTCCATGATTCATTGTTTGCATATAACAACCAGTGCTCCATGCAGTATGTGCCCTCCTTAATACCCATCAGCAGGCTAACCCATCCCCCCATGCCTCTCCCCTCTAGAACCCTCAGTTTGTTTCTCAGAGTCCATAGTCTCTCATGGTTCGTCTCCTCTCTCATGGTTCGTCTCCCCTTCCAATTCCCCCCCTTCATTACTCCCCTCCTATCTTTTTTTTTTTTTTTTTTTTTGATCGACATTGGGGAGGGTATGTACTATGGTGAGCGCTATGAATTGTGCAAGACTGTTGAATCACAGATCTGTACCTCTGAAACAAATAATACATTATATGTGAGTTTGTACCCTTAAGAAAATGAATTAAAAATATATTTTCTGAAGTTATAAAATAGATGATAAAATAGTGATAAAATAGGAAAACAGGCTTAGATAGACAAAAGGTAGCAGGCTCATGGAAGAGACAGGAAAAAAAAACATAAGGAAGAAAATAAAAAATGAGTCAATGAATTAATAATTGCTTTAGAAATAATGGCAAACTCAAAATAGAGATATGGAATGTGAGCTTGGGAGAGATGTTCCCAGCACCCTGACAAAAAACATAGATATTTAGTCTGAGAGAAGATGATTGATGAGTAGTGTTACCAGGAAAACATGATGAATGTAATTTTTGAATACTGAGTTTGTTGTGTATATAAAACACTAATGGTTGATTGGCCAGTAGGCAGAGGAACGTGAAATCACCTTTAGGTAGTGTGACTAGCCAAAGCAATCATGAGAAGGAGGAGCAAAGCTGGAGTTTTTTCAAATTATACTACAAAGCTATAGTAATCAAAAATAGTATGGCAGTGGCATAAAAACAGACACATGGACAAATGGAACAGAATCAAGAGCTCAGAAATGACTGCACGCATATGTGGTCAATTAATCTTTGACAGGGACACAAAGAATGCACATGGAGAATTGATAGTCTCTGCAATAAATGATACTGGGAAAATTGGGTATTTACATGCAAAAGAATGAAACTGGACCCCTGCCTCACACCACTGACAAAAATTATTTCAAAATGTGACTTAAATGTAATACCTGAAACCATAAAAGAAGAAAACAAAGGGAAAAATCTCCTTGATACTGGTTTTGACAAGGTTTTTTGGAAATGACACCAGAAACACAAGTGATAAAGGAAAAATAAGCAAGTGAGATGACAACAAAGTAAAAATCTGCACAGCAAAAGAAACAATCGACAAAATGGGAAGACAGCCTGTGGAATGGGAGAGAATATTTGCAAACCATATATATGATGAGATTGATAACTAAAAAATATATGAAACACGTACAACTCAGTAGCAAAAAGTAAATAATTCAATTAAAAATGGGTAAAGAGCCCGAATAGACATTTTTCCAAACACATACAAATGGCCAGCAAGTACATGAAAAGGTACTCAACATCACTATTCATCAGGGAAATGAAGATCAAAACTGATGAGATATCACCTCATTCCTGGCAGGATGGCTTTTGTCAACAACAACAAAACAAAAAAATGAGAGATAACAAATGAATGTTGGCAAGGATGTGGAGAAAGCACATCCCTTTTTTACTGTTGGTGGAAATGCTAAATTGGTACAGCCATCATGCAAAAACAGTATGGAGCTTCCTCAGAATTAAAAAAACAGAGCTATCATATGATCCAGCTTTCCTACTTTTGGTTATACATCTAAAGGAAGTGAAATCAGTGTCTCAAATAGATATCTGCACTCCCAAGTTAACTGAGCATTATTCATAATAGCTAAGATATGGAAACAACCTGAGTGTCTGTCAGTGGATGAAAGGATAAAGAAAATGTGAAAAAAAATATAATATGTGAAAAAAATACACATGTATAATATACATTTTAATATATGTATTAATTAATTAAATACATATATTAAAAAAGAAGGAAATGCCACTTGAGACAACATGGATAAGCCTGAAAGGTATTATGCTAAGTAAAATAATCTGGACAAAGATTGACAAATACTGCCTGGTATCTTAAAAGAAAAAAAAAAGGGCAAACTCATAGAAACAAAAAATAGAATGGTGGTTGCCAGGGGTTAGGTTATGGGGGAAATGGAGAGACATAGGTCAAAACCTAAAAACTTTTAGTTATAAGATGAATAAATCCTTAGGATCTAATGTATAACATGGTGACTGTAGTTCATAATACTGTATTGTATACTTTGAATTTTTTTTTTTAAATAGACAGGATTTTATTTATTTATTTATTTATTTATTTATTTATTTATTTATTTATTTATATATATTTGAGTATAGTTGACATACAATGTTACATTAGTTTCAGGTGAATGACATAGTGATTCACCAACTCTGTACCTTATGCTGTGTTCACAAGTATACCAATGGTAGAATTTGAATTACAGCTTCCTAATGCCCATTGGGGTTTAGATCTACTGGAAGCTCCATCCCAGCTTTCTATCCCGAGTCCTTTTTTTTCTTTTTTCAAAGATTTTATATATATATATATATTTTTTATTCTTATGTTAATCCCCTACATTACATCATTAGTTTTTGATGTAGTGTTCCATGATTCATTGTTTGCATATAACACCCAGTGCTCCATGCAGTATGTGCCCTCCTTAATACCCATCAGCAGGCTAACCCATCCTCCCACCCCCCTCCCCTCTAGAACCCTCAGTTTGTTTTTCAGAGTCCATCGTCTCTCATGGTTCGTCTACCCCTCCGATTGAAATCTTAGGCATTCTCACCACAAAAATAAAGAAAAAATAATTGGGAGGTAATGGATGTGTTAACTTGATTGTCAGAGCCCTTTTGCCACATATATGTATATCAAGTCATCACACTTGATGTGTACACACATTGTACACTTGAAATATATACCGTTTTATTTCTCAATTATACCTCAGAAAAGCTGGGGAAAAAGGCAAAAATACTGTATATCCTTTTAAAAGTCTCAAAAAAAAAAAATAGATAAGCGACAAGAGGAGATTGAGCGAACCACAGAGAGCCCGTTACGGGGTCGTAAGCATAGGAAGAGGAGCTGTTAAAAAAGCTATACTAGGAGACATAAGGAGGAAATGCTACTGTAGAAGCTACAGGAATAAAACATCTCAAGAATAGCAGCAGGTTTAGCAGTGTCAAATCCTATGGTGAGGTCAAGAAAGATAAGAATTTTAAAGAGGCCTTTGGATTGGCGAGAAAGAGGCTATCAGTATGTTCTGCATGCTTGGACTCTGTCAGAGATGGAGTGGGAAACTCTAAACAGCAATGAGTTGCCACTGTCTGAGAACAAAGAGGTTTTTTTGCTTTTTGTTTTTATTTTTTGGTGAGACATCTCAATATAAAATTGGGTCAGTGGAGAAAGAGAAAGATAGAAATTCTCTCTTTAAAATGATTCTTAGCGTCTACGAGACATGGAGAAAGAAATAAAATTTCATCTAACACTTACTTGTAAGAATTTTCTATTGGTTTTTATATGGCTTATTTTCTTTCACCATCCTGAAAATCTTTTGTGATAAGCATTTAGGGTGAGAAAATGGGCTCAATTGGTCATCATTTTGTTAGCGAGAGGTGGAGCTGAGTCTAGGCATTGGGACTTGAGATGTCGGTCCTTTTTTATTAGGTGATACTTTCTCCAGCCAACTTCCCGGAAAATAACAGGAGAAGCCATTGTACTGCTTTAACAGCAGCATGTGCAGAATGTTAGAAAAATAACACTGTTGACTTACTGTATGAAGAAGAAAATAAAAACAAAAAGTATTAGTATCTATTGGAAGAAAAAGCTGTGTTTTTCTTCCCCACCGTGGAAAGAAAAGGATGACTACATCCACTCTCTCTCTTTTTAAATCTCTGTCTCCTGCCCCCACTTGCTTTTCTGTCTCCCTACCCTGTTCCTACTACAGACATATTTCATCCATAATGTAAGATTTTCAACTTATAAGTCAGGGAACTAAAAACATGATGTAGTTAAATTGATGAAGAAGCAGCAAAAAAAAAAAAAACAAAAACAAATTATTTATCTATGTTTCCAAATTAGACAAGGTGTTGACAAATTGGGGATGATGAAGAAAAGTGGCCATCAGATGCTTGTAATCACTTGAATGATCTAAAACTTTCATTATCAAAAGATAGTCATGTTATATCCCATTAACAAAATATAACTCTTAACAAAACCAATCATAAACCAACAGATTACATACAAAACCTTAAGAACATTTAGATGTTTAACATTTGAAAGGGATAAATGATAAGATATTTTAAGATCTCTCAATGATATGAATACTGTTTCGCCAAATAGTTTAGCCCACATTGTTATTTTTTTCTTACAAGTAGACCATGATGAAGATGCTTTGCCATGTGATTTTTGTTTACTTGGTTCATTCACTAGTTTCTGTTTGGACAGACTTGTCAGTGATGCAATTAAATGTATGCTTCAACAAAATTATAAATTACTATAGCTCTTGGATCTTAAAGGACAGACAGTTGCAAATACTTGAACCTAAGAATGTAAAATCCAAGAAAGTTGAATATGTGCTCCAATACATCTGGCTCATTATTATGTTTTAATTATCAAGTGTGTAAACTGATTTAATAACATTTATAACATTTTCCCCTAGTGAACTTTGTAAAACAAATGTAGACATTGGTAACATGAATGTGTTGATTTATCAAATCTTTGTAGCCATAGTGTGTTATAGAACAATAGAGCTATAATTGTTGTTACAGATTATTAACAAAGAACTGGGTAAAGCAATGTGGGTGCTTGGCGAAGCAAGGTTGGGATCAGCAGTCAGAAAGGGAACATGCCAAGCAAGCAGACTGGAACCCCATAAGCATGAGCTGAATCTTGGAGCCCCTTTGATTTCCAAGGTCCATGAACAAGTGTGTATGAATTACAACTTTGAACAACTCCTGTACAAATGTTTTTTCTTATAGATTTTGTTACCTTTCCCTTAGTAAGTTCTAAGTGAGTCTTGTTGAAGCTCATAGGGTTTAAGATATGGTGCTGACATATTATGGCTACTTCGGAAGTGCAACAAATAAATTGTGAAATTAGACATTTGGCATAAAGAAAATGTGACAGCTTCCATGAGAATGTGACTCTGTACATCTGCTGTAATTGGCCGTTATTATTGCCCTGTAAGATGATACCGGATGGTCCCAAAGAAAGATCACTGGAGTCCTTGAGAAGGTGAGAGCTACAGTGGTGAGCAGCAGAGGGTGGGCAAATCTGTACTGAGAGCAGGCAAATTATGATCTAGCTGCTAAAGTGAGGGTGGGTAAGCAACTCATGTTTTCTGTTTCCTTGACTCATTTCTATTCCCTATACCAACCATAGGGGAAGCATGTTAGTTCTGAAATGACACAGTATGGGTTAAAATGTTAGAATGCTTTCAAAATTATAAAATATTAAAAATGACTAATACTTAAAATTAGGGAAAGGGAGGTTGCACTTTTCAAAGAAAAAAGACCTATTTTGAGGTTGAAAGAAAAGTCATACTTAAATGCTTAAACTTTAACTTTCCATCAGCTTAAAGAGATAGGCATTTTTATTTCATTTACTAGAATTTAGAAAATGTGATGAAAATAGTTCAAATGGGAAATCCCAGGACAGTATCAGATGTGAATAGTCACAAAATATTTCTGCCAGAATATTAGAAGCTTAATGAAGAGAGATCACACAGTTGTGTAGCCTAGTTAAATTTTTAGAGGACATGTTTCATGTGAGTATTTCTGCTTTGAAGCTAAGAAATATTTTGAAATTAAAGTTTTAAACCCACATTAAGAAATATATATGTTAAGGACTATATTTTAATATTTTAATATACAATATTGAGATCAAAGAGAAATCTAGATGGATGTATCTGTAAGCAGATTACCAAGGTGTCAGGTAAGATCTAAAAGATGGCTCATGAGATTCATTGAGATGCGAAATGATACCTAATTTACTAATACACACAACTCACATGCTATTTATTTTATTTATTTATTTATTTATTTATTTATTTATTTATTTATTTATTTATTTATTTACTTTATTCTTATGTTAATCCCCATACATTACATTTAAAATCCTACTGTTTTGAGTTTCAGTAAAGCAGTAAGATTAGTTTTATGTATTCTTGAATGACATGGCCTGAAAACTATTTGAAAAAATATAGGGGAACTTTAAAGTCAGTGTTTTTCACCTACGTTTATGTGCTTCGTGTAGGAGACTGATGGCTTTTGTCATTTAACACCTCAAGCAGGAGTATATCTGGTTGCCATAATGGCTACGATGTTATGTTTCCAAAGAAAGAAGTCATTCCTACATAAGTTAAAGGAGCTTTGACAATTCCCTATACGAGTTAAATTCATAAACTTTTATTGCATGCCTATGATTTGCCAGGCAGCATATTAAGCTCTGGAAATGCAAGAGGACTCCCATTCAGACATTTTTAAAAGGCTTCTCTGTCAAATAGGGGAGACAGATAGGAAACCAGAAACATTGCAGTATCGCGTGGTAAGTCCTCTAACAAAGACCTTCACAAGGTAGAGCATTCGAAGGAGTGCATTGAGATGGGGAGGAGAGAAGATCTGAAGAGTGAGCAGGTTCATCACAGAAATGGCTGTCTGTCCTTCCAGCATTACTTGCTGATGGGACCTGTGTATTCTGGGAGGAAAAAAAACTCAGTGATTTTTCTTGCATTTCAGTGGTTGGTTAACAAATGTGACCTTGTTTTCCTTGATAGAAATAGAAGAAAAATATACATTTTATCCATGAGCAGCTTGCACCTTGAAGTGGAAGTTAAGATTCACTTTATCTTTTTTCTGTGTTGTGTAAATCTGCATCTACTTAGTGACGGCATCGGCTACTGAGTGATGAGTTTTTACGTGCGATCAATTTCTTGAACTTACTGTCTCAGTTAAGCACTGGAATAATGCTTATTATAATAAATAGGAATAATGTCCATAATATAACATACACCATTTATAATGGGCTTATTTTGTGGGAAGCTCTTTGAAAATCTCTTTATATATATTACCTTATTGCATTCCTATAAGAATTCTGTGAAGTAGATAAAAATATTATCCTCCTTTCCCAGATGATGAAGCAGAATGGTTATTTAATCAATCTAGAGTCTCACACTTAAGAAGTGATGTCGTTAGGATTGAAATTCAGATTTACTTGATAGCAGAGTCTATGTGTCCTTAGCCACTTTACTAGATTTAATATAAAGGAACTCCAAAGCAGAAGGTAAAGCATGGACTGAAAGGAAATCTTGAATACAAAATCTCTAGTTTGGCAAGACTCATGGAACTAACAAAAAATAGATTTCTAAAGAAAACACTCCCCCCCCAACAAAAAATTCCCTGTGTTTTTAATGGATTTTTCCTTTATGTTTAGCTTGTAGAATTTTATATAATTACCACTAATTTTCCTGTTGTCTGAATTTCATATGAGAATACAGGGAGTACTGTCTTTAGTGGCAAATAGAGTGGAAATTACTTTTCAAGTTTTTTTTTCTAAGAAGTTGGAGAGAAAACCAAGACTAAGGCCCAATATTCTTGACTTTGGTCCAAATATATTTCTCTTATTTTATTTTTAGGAAAAACATTCATTCTAAACAATATTTGCAATCTAACCCATTGTGACGATTCATTGATTTGTAGAAAAATACTTATTCTTTATTCTAAAACATTTAGGTAAGAATGATCTAGTCAATATTTCTCTATAAGCTTATATTTTAATATTTATGTGGAATGTTATCTCATTTTATCAGATTTTTCATTGAATATATAGATATTTTTATGCCCTTAGCTTTATTTTGCATTTTATATCTTTTTGCTTTGCTCATATTAAAATTGTACAAAGCTCTTCTGCATTTATTCTTCCACATTCAAACAATTAAGTGGTGGTCCTGTTTTGCAGATAAGACCACTGAGGCCTTGGTGGTTGAGAAATTTTGCCAAGGTCATAAAACTTGCAAGTGGTACCATGGGGATTTTACATCAATCTGCATTTCCCAAAGTTCTAGAAAGTTATTTCCCCACAGAAGATTACTTTAAAATGTAGAAAACAGGGGTGCCTGGGTGGCTCAGTCATTAAGTGTCTGCCTTTGGCTCAGGTCATGGTCCCAGGGTCCTGGGATTGAGTCCTGCATCGGGCTCCCTGCCCAGCGCGGTGTCTGCTTCTCCCCCTCCCACTCCCCCTGCTTGTGTTCCCTCTCTCGCTGTCTCTCTCTGTCCAATAAATAAATAAAATCTTTAAAAAAAATAAATAAAATGCAGAAAACATTCTGGCTTTATGTAGTATGATTTCTTTACAAAGAAAACACACATTTCTTTCCAAAACTGTACAGAGAAATTGTTCTATAACAATCAGTTTTAACTAGCACTCAATTTGAAAATAATTGTTAGCTTCATTTCTAGGAGAAATTTCCACTGATTTCTGTAGAACCTGGCACTTAGCACAGCTCACATGCAATTGTATGACACATTATTCTCAGGCAGCTCAACCTTAGCTGTACATAAAGCGGGTTTCTTTTCCTGTGGGATCTGGCAAGGTCAGATTCTGTCTGTAGGGTCTGTTTCTTCTATTCATGACACACAGCGCTGCTGCCATATAAATTGTTTAACATAGTCCTCTGAATTAACTATAAAAGTAATTGTATACTTGGCCATCAAATATGATTTTCGAAAACAAAGACAGAGTGGGCCTTAGAGGGCTAAAACTTCAGTGGTCTGTACCCAGGATGTTTTGAATGATGGAGACTGAGGGACGTGGTGGACATCTGTTGTTTTTGCCTGACTAATATCAACTCTTCATTCTTCTCCTAACAACTGGTCTCTGTGTTAAATTCCGTTTTGCCTCAAATCCAAGCCAGACCTTTCAAACCTTTTTAATGTGCATTCTCCCTGGGGATTTTTTGCAAACTGCTGGAAAATCAAAGTGCTCATTCTGCTGGGGTGGCCGATCTCGAGGGATGAAAGCTTGGCCATCATTTTACCACATGGGGAGACCATTCCTGAGAAAGAAGCCAACACAGAGGCAAGCTAAACGAGAGATGGAAAAAGGCAGGTTTCTGACATCATTTGAGTACGTCGATGCATCCATGCTTGAAGCCAGTTTATGTCTCGGCTAATACATTTCTGTGTGCTTGAGCCAGTCTAAGTTGGGTTTCTCTACTTCTTGTTGAAAAAATTCTGGTTATTTCATGTACTATTTCATGGGGTAAGTACGGTGATTCCTAGACAACTCTGTGATTTAGAGCAAGTAGTTCTGGGTTCTAGGTAACAATGTAAACATCAAGATTCATCAGCCTAACACTGAAAAACATCCTGCCCTGCCAACTGTGGTCTTCTCTATACTGGAGTTGGCTTAGAGACAATGTCAGACATCCAGATGTAGAAGGAGGCTGCCAGTTTCCGTGGCAAGGGGAAAGGCTCTCTGAGCCCCCAAACTGCCCTGTTAGTCTTTGACACTTAAAAAGAAATTGGACCTTAATAATTAGAGAAAATATGCAGAGTGCAGAGATAGTGCATTAATTTAAACCTGTCCTGGTGTATCCATGACTAACATGATGACATACTACTTTACTGTTTGTCTTACTTTATCATATATATCGCCTGTACAAACCCTCATAGTAACCTAGGAAGTCTTACTTATGTTTCATAGGTTAGGACTCTAAGAAGCAAAGTAATGTCTTCAAGGTTACCTGGGTAATAAAATTTGTTTTTTGACTATTTGTTAAGAGTTATTCCCACTCTCCACAATTATAAGAAACCCTACACAGGCATGGCTGTTGGGACTGGAGGAGAGACGTTCTGGCAGTGAATTCTTGGTTACATGGGAAATTGGTGCCTTGAAATGAGGAAAAGTCCTAGAAAGCACGGCTGAATATTGCGCAGACAGCATTATCAGTTTCCTACACAATTTCCTAAACTCAGCCATGACCTGAGTGGATTTCTGAGGATGAAGGTTTAGGATATATGGAGTTAGAATTTGTGTGCCTATATAAATTCTCTTTTAGATGTCCATCAAGCCATCCTTCAGCTTTGAAGATAAATACTCTTATGAGCAAGTGAGATTTTTCTGTTTACATTTCTAGACTCTAGAACTGGAAAAATTTGTCCTTTAAAATGCCTTGTAGGGTGCCTGGGTGGCTCAGTTGGTTAAGCGACTGCCTTCAGCTCAGGTCATGATCCCAGGGTCCTGGGATCGAGTCCTGCATCGGGCTCCCTGCTCTGCGGGGAGCCTGCTTCTCCCTCTCCCACTCCCCCTGCTTGTGTTCCCTCTCTCGCTGTGTCTCTCTCTGTCAAATAAAAAAAAAAAAATCTTTAAAATGCCTTGTAATATCTGTAGAAATAGGAAAAGCAAATCACTTTCATTTGTTGGTTTTATGAGCTCCCCTGAGAGAGTTTTCTGTTGTATACTCAGTTCTAAAATCAGGATCTGCTTGTGCCAAGGAGGAAACATAATGGCAGCAATGTCGTGCCTTTTATGTAGGATGATTATGATAATTAGTGCCGGTCAACAGGGAGAGCTCTCCTGGGGAAGGAGCTACTGGAGATTCTGTTGATTGAAAATTTGGACTAACAAATTTAGGTCTATGTAAAATGAAAAATACTTATATTAGATATATACAGTTATTTTCACATCAGTTATAGTATGGTAGCTACTGTAGATTTATTCATCTGCAGCATGTACCCCCTGTGGTTTTCCTTAATTAGGCAAAGTTGGAACACGAGGGGAGGGACATTAGTGAATGAAAACGTATCTTCCAGGTTCCCTGTCATGTAACATTTAAGTATTTTGCAATATTAATTTGATCATTGGGCATGGAATAACTTCTGGAAGACTTGAAAATGATCTATTTGTGGCTCATAATAAATCTGGATGAAGTTTTACTGTCCTTTATTTTTCCTAATAAAGTGGAGTTAAAAATATATGTGAAAATATGAACATGGTTAAAAAGTAGGAAACAAGCTTTCTGTTTACACAGCAAGAAATTAATGATGAGGTTGGGAATTTGGATTGGGGCAGTGGGAAGGGTGTGTTATTATTTTGTATCCATCTAGTCTGGTAAAAAAAAAATCTAAATCTTTGTTGTAAATGGCTCCTTGGTCTGCAATGGGTTTTAGTGAGAGGTATAATTTTTTTTTAAGGTAAGGAAAAAGAAAATTAGAAGATTAAGATAAACTGGACCAAGATAGTTTATTCTTTGAGGACCAACCTTCTTAGCTGCAAACTGAGAGGGTACAAATAGATGATCTTTAGAATTCCTTCTGACTATTTACATTTCTGTGAGTGAAAGAAGGAAAAGTCATTGCAAATAACAGTTTATAAAGTACGTGTAGGAATAAAGTGCAAGACCAGAATGAGTGATTTTTTTTTTCTCTTACTGCTGCTGAGGAAGCATTTGGGAGATTTTTAACTCCCAATTGTGTTTTTAATAGGTGAGTGGGATATATGTTCTCTATTTATAAAAAGCAGTGATGATATTTTGAGCCACTAATAGGCAAACCAGGTTTAAAGATTAGTAATACTGACCTAACTTTATTGAGTGCTTAGTGTGCACCAGGCCTGTGCTAGACACTTAGCTACATTATCGCATTTATTCTAACAACAAATCTGCAAAGTATAATGCCTATTAATACGCTGATGTATTTGGACAAAAATATTAAAGGGAGGGTGCCTGGGTGGCTCAGTTGGTTAAGCGACTGCCTTCGGCTCAGGTCATGATCCTGGAGTCCCTGGATGGAGTCCCACATCTGGCTCCCTGCTCGGCAGGGAGTCTGTTTCTCCCTCTGGCCCTCCTCCCTCTCATGCTCTCTGTCTCTCATTCTCTCTCTCTCAAATAAATAAAGTCTTTAAAAAAAATATTAAAGGGAAAGTATTCATGGCTCTCTCCTTCCCCTTGTCTTGTAAGGAGAGAGTATCTTTCTGTTTGTTTTTTTTGTTTTGTTTTGTTTATGAACTGTCCAGTTTAAAATGGAAACAAAACCAAAACCAAGAAAAGTGGTAGATTGAGTCATATTAGAATGTATCTTCTGGACAAGATGGCTCACTTAGTTTGTACTCAGATTTAGCTCCATATACTACAAACACAGAGCAACAATATAAAAATATAAAAATAGGATAGAATGCAACTGACAAATCAAGATAAACATCTCTATGGACTAGAAACAGAACAGAATCACCAAAAATTGAGTGGACAGAAGCCACAGGCTTGTTGGAATCTGAGTCCAGAAGGAGGCAGGTGAGAAACCAGCTCTTTAAGAGAAAAGAACATTAAAACAAGATATTTGTGAGACTCTAGACCACAGCCAGTTTCACTCTTTGACTTTGAGGACTTGGGTAGAAACCTGTAGAATGGTGACTCAAAAATGTGTTGACTTGTTGGCTAGGGCTATAGTTTTATAGGCAGTTGAGGACCTGCCCATATCCCCGCATCTAGGTACTAGGTACTAATTGCAGCCCTTCTCCCTTCACTCCCAGCAGCTGGATCTGAGATATTCCATACAGAATTGTGGAAAAGGAAATGTAGAAGACCATTATAAGATAATACTACCAAATTGACTTACAGAAAGAGGTAAAACTAAATTAAACAAAAAATGTAAAAGACAAAAAAACCCTCAAATATAAAATGGATCTGCAACTCCAAATTCCAAAATGCATAAATATACTCAATGGTAAGATTTTACCAACAAAATGAACAACTAGTACTTGAATTCATTTCAGTTGAAAGTAATTTTACAGAAAAGTTAGCAAAAAATGTGAAGTGTTTAGAATACCCACAAAGATAAATACAATGTTATTTTTTCTTAGATAGAAAAATAGACACAAAGTCCAAAAATATATGTATATGTGCATATATATGTGTGTGTATATAGATACACACACATATATATGTAGAGGTATATATGTGTGTGTATGTAGGTATATATTCATGTCTGTAGAATGAAATTAATGATACTTGGAAACTGAAGAATAAATAAAAAATGAATCCTAGATTAGACACCATTAAAGAAAAGATTTTATGAACTGGAAGTTAGTTTTAAGAAATTCACACAAAAGAGAAGAGGAGACAAATTATAAAAGAATATGGAAAGAATATAAAAGAAACATGGAAAGCCTTGAGGGGCTCAAAAAGGTTTGATTGGAATCCAGCTGTAGAAAATAAAAATAAGATTAGAGAAGTAATAATTGAGGAGAAAATAGTATTTTCCAGAATTGAAAAAAAAAATAGGGGCACCTGGGTGGCTCAGTCCTTAAGCGTCTGCCTTCGGCTCAGGTCATGATCTCAGGGTCCTGGGATCGAGCCCCGCATCGGGCTCCCTGCTTGGCGGGAAGCCTGCTTCTCCCTCTCCCGCTCCCCCTGCTTGTGTTCCCTCTCTCGCTATGTCTCTCTCTGTCAAAAAAAAAAAAAAAAAAAAAAAAAGAAACCCATCTATCTCTATATAAAAGAACTCTTTGGATACTATGCCAAATAAAAATACACAACTTGACATATCATTGTCAGACTGCAAATTGTGACAGAAAAACGGAATTACTTTAAATATTTCCCAGATATAAAGACTTAATTCTTAGAAAGGGATAGTATTGAAATTGGTTTTTGGCATTTCTTCAACAACTATAGAAACTAGGAAAAAAAAATGAGTATTTTCAAAGTACTAAAGGAAAATGATTGCCAACTTAGAATTTTATTCAGCTAACCCATATTTTAGAGTAGGGACAAACAAAAATAAAAAGGATATTTTTAAAGCCAAAAAAGGGTAGTTTAAAGCTAGAAAGACTGAGGTTTAATAGCACAGTTAAAAAAGAATTATTAAAAAAGAATTATTACAGGATGATATAAATCCTTTACTATTTTTTAAATTAAAATTTAAAAGGTAAACTAAATTCCTAAATTTTAATAAACTAAACAGTACACTGTGATAATGAAAAAATTAAATGTAGACAGAAAACACTAACTTTTTAAAAAAAATTAAAGTTGGCGCACAATGCCACATTAGCTTCAGGTGTACAACCTAGTGTTCATCATCTACACATTATGCTGTGCTCACCACAGGTGTGGCTACCATCTGTCACCACACAGCACTATTACAATACCATTGACTATATTCCCTGTGCTGTACCTTTCATTCCTGTCACTTATTCATTCCATAACTGAAGGCCTATACTTCCCACTCCCCTTCATCCATTTTTACCCATGATCCTCCTTCCTCCCATCTGGCAACTACCAGCTTGTTCTCTGTATTTATGGGTCTGGTTCTTCTTCTTTCTTCTTTCTTCTTCTTCCTTCTTCTTTTCTTCTTTCTTCTTCTTCTTCTTCTTTTTCTTCTTCTTTCTTCCTTCTTCTTTTTCTTCTTCTTCTTCTTCCTTCTTTCTTCTTCTTCTTTCCTTCTTCTTTCTTCTTCCTTCTTCTTCTTTCCTTTCTTCTTCCTGATTCCACATTTAAGTGAAATCATATGGTATTTATTTCTCTGCCTGACATTTCATTTAGCATAATACCCTCTAGTCCATCCATATCATTGCAAATGGCAAGAGGTCATTCTTTTTTTATGACTGGGTAATATTCCATTGTGTGTATTTATGTGTGTGTGTGTCTGTATGTATACACATCTTCTTTATCCATTTATTGATGGACACTTGGGTTGCTTCCATATCTTGGGGGTTACAAATAATGTTGCAGTAAACATGGGGTGCATATAGCTTTTTGAATTCTTTTGAATTTGTGTTTTCATTTTCTTTGGGTAAATACACAGGAGTGGAATTACTGGATTGCATGATGTATCTAGTTTTAATTTTTTGAGGAAACTTCATACTGTAATCCACAGTGACTGTACCAGTTGCATTCCCACCAACAGTGCACAGGGGTTCCTTTTCCTCCATATCCTTGCAAACACCTGTTGTTCTAGCCTTTTTGACTCTAGCTATTCTGACAGGTGTAGGGCAGTATCTCATTGTGATTTTGATTTTCATTTTCCTGATGATATGTGTTGTTGAGCATCTTTTCATGTGTCTGTTGACCATCTCTATGTCTTCTTTGGAAGAATGTCTATTCAGGTTCTCTGCCCATTTTTATTTACTTTTTTAAATTAAAACAATTTTTTTTCTCTGTCCATTTTTAATCAAATTATTTGCTTTTTTAATTTTCTTGGTGTTGAGTTGTATAATTCCTTATATATTTTGGATATTAACCCCTTATCAGATATATCATTTGCAGATATCTTTTCCCATTCAGTAGGTTGCCTTTTCATTTTGTTGATTGTTTCCTTCACTGTTCAAAAGCTGTTTATTTTGGTGTAGTCTCAACTGTTTATTTTTGCTTTTGTTTCTCTTGTCTGGGGAGGCATATCTAGAAAAATGTTGCTAAGGCCAATGTCCTACAGATAATTGCCTATGTTGTTTTGTAGGTGTTTTATGGTTTCAGGTCTCATATTTAGGTCTTTAATGCATTTTGAATTTATTTTTGTGTATGGTGTAAGAAAGTGGTCCAGTTTCATTCTTTTGGATGTAGCTGTCCAGTTTCCCTGACACCATTTGTTGAAAACTGTCTTCTCCTTATTGTTTATTCTTTTCTCCTTTGTTGTAGATTAATTGACAATATAAGTGTGGGCTTATTTCTGGGCTCTCTATTCTGTTCCACTGACCTATGTGTCTATTTTGGTATTAGGACATGCTGTTTTCATTATTATAGCTTTATAGTATATCTTAAAATCTGGGATTGTGATACCTCCAGCTCTGTTCTTCTTTCTCAAGATTGCCTTGGTTATTTGGGCTCTTTCGTGGTTTCACACAATTTTGGTATTATTTGTTCTAGTTCTGTGTGAAATGATATTGGTATTTTGATAGGGATTGCATTGAATCTATGGAGTGCTTTGGGTAGTATGGACATTTTAACATATTAATTCTTCCAATCCATGAGCATAGAATATCTCTCCATTTGTTTGTGTTGTCTTCAATGTTTTTCATCAGCGTTTTATGGTTTTCAGAGCATAGGTCTTTCCCCTCCTTGGTTAAATTTTTTTAAAAAAGATTTTATTTATTTATTTGAGAGAGAAAATGAGAGAGAGAGAGCATGAGAGGGGGGAGGGGAAAGGAGACTCCCTGCTGATCAGGGAGCCCAATGTGGGACTCGATCCCGGGACTCCAGGATCATGACTGGAGCCAAAGGCAGTCACTCAACCAACTGAGCCACCCAGGTAGCCTCCTTGGTTAAATTTATTTTAGGTATTTTATTCTTTTTGGAGCAATTGTAAATGAAATTTTTCTTAATTTCTCTTCCTGTTACTTTGATATTAGTGTATAGAAACATAATAGGTTGCTGCACATTAATTTTGTATCCTGTAATTTTGCTGAATTCATTTATTACTTCTAAAGTGTTTTTAGTTTTTCCCTGTATAATATTATGCCATCTGTGACAGCTTTAATTCTTTCTTCCAATTTGGATGCCTAGAAAATACTCTCCCTTTAAAAGAAATTATCATATTGGCTCTTAAAAATATATGCTGCTTATAAGAGACACTTCTAAAATTAAAACACACCAAATGATTGATATATAGATAAATGAAAAGATAAATTATGTAAATTCTTACCAACAGGAAACTCATGGAACAATCTTATCAGTTAAAATAGAATCTAATTTAATCGAAATGGACTCCATATAATAATAAATTTAAAAAACCGAGATATAGTCATCATGAACTTATATGCATTTAACAACATAGCTGTAAAATATATGAAGCCCAAACTGTCAAAGTCTTGAGAAAAAATGGCCTAGTTCTATCATGAATTACTACATATTATAAATATATAGCAGTTTTCAGAGTGTAGTAATAGAAAAATAACATTTGAATGCAGCAGGAGACTAAACAGATCACTCATATGCAGAGATTTGTCATATTGAAAAGATGGTGTAGCAAATCTATAAGAGAAAGAATGGACTTTTCAATGACAGATGTTGGGGCAGTGGTTTTGAAACAGAAATATTTCTTTAAAAATAACAAAATATCTCAACATATAAAGGAAATTATAGTAAATTTGACTTCACTGAATTATTCTAAATGGAGAAGTAGGTGCTATAAGCAAATTAAAGAAAAATAAGAACAACAAAAAAGCCACTGATGGGAGAAGATATTTGTAGTACATTGAGAGAAAACATAGTACTCCCACCGTATAAACAACTTCTAAAAAAATGGCAAATGCCTCATTAGAAAATGGGCACATATATAAACAGACATTTCACAGAAGAGGGAAAATGAATGACCAGTGAGCATTACCGATGCCCAACTTTATGGGAATCATGGAAATTTGAATTAAAATAAATATTTCAATTAAATTCTGTCAGAAAATTAGAGAGAAGACTTAAAAGTTGCTGTTTTCTGCATAAAAAGGTACATTCCCTTTGTAGAACAGCGTTTGGGAGTGTTGACAATACATATATCCTAAATCCCTACAACTTTGCTCAGAGAGCGTCTTGCACGCTATAAGGCTATATCATGACTGTGGCTAGCGTCACCAGTAATAGCAGAACCTGCAGTGAGGAGCGCGATACATCAGTGCTTTTGAGAATTTAATTTACATATAAACCATGGGGTCTCTTGTTAAAGTGCATCTTCTGATACAGTAGGTCTAGCGTGGGCCTTGAGATCCTACATTCCTAAGAAGCTACTGGTTTATGCCAGTGCTGCTTGTTTCTGGACCATCCTGTTATGACAGGTCCCATTTGAAGGCTAAACTGTGTGAGGCACCATTCTAAAACTCTCCACATCAGTGAGAATGCTTATTGCAGCAAGTTGCATAATAGAGAAAAGATGGAGATAACTTCTGTGTTCATCAACAAAGGAATGAGAATAATTTGGGGCAAATGAATATAGTGGAATGTGATCCAGTACTAAGATGAATAAATTGTTAAGGGAAATGAGCAGGTTGCAGAATGGAATGAGCATCATACCATTTATGGTTGGAAAGTATGCAAAGTAATTCTATGTATTATTTATTAATATACACATAGTCAGTGGTAGCTTGTAAAATTTCATAGGGATACTGATCCCCATATTGTAGATAGTGGTTACTCCTGAGGAAAGTGGGAAGTTGCAATGCAAGACAATGGGAACAGTTAGAGTTAGACAGGGTTCTTTTTATATTTCTTATTTAATTAAAATTTCAGGTTTCTTCTTATTATTATTTTTAATATGAAAATATAAAGCAACCACTGTAAATTATTAGGTGGGTTTGTGAGTATTCATTAATCTTCAAAGTTTTCTGCATGTTTATTTCTAAAGGAGGTAGGAAGGAAGGATCAATAGTGAAATGGGAGGGATTTCTGAGAAAAGAAGGCTAGTCAGGGCCAGAGATTGCCAACAGAGAAAGGGAAGGTTTTATGGAAGCAGTTTCTGGGATGAGCAGGAATTTGAGGAAATGTATGAAGGAAAATAACTTTTTAAATTAAGGTTTTCCTTCTGTTTAAAAAAAATGCCGCACCTTACTTCAATAAATACTTAGAGCCAAGACACCCATAGATGAAAAAATGTGATGTAATTTATGTCTATCAAAAGTTTATTGGGCCTAAAATACCTCAAGAATCACTATAAAATCATTTTCTATAGAATGAGCAAAGAAATTTTCCATGATGTGACCAGAAACATTTCACAATTTTCAAGGATAGTAGTTCTAGTAAATTTAAGCCAAAACTTTTTGAGTGCTACTTTACCTATTTAATGGAAAAGTTGAGAATAATTATCTCTGGAGGTTAGCTAAACTGAATATAATGATTATTTAAATATAGTCCTATTTAATACATTCATATTTAGTTCATAGTTGACACAAAAGAAAATAAGCATGGCTTCTCACAACTTTTTCTTAGTGCTGCAATCAAAGATTAGACCCAGTTCGGCAATTCTTACTGCCTAATGGGTGTTCAGGGGATTCTAGGCAACCCATTTAGTATTAATATGTATAATTTATAGATATATCTGGGAAGTTTTTTCTCTTTTATATTGCTCTTGCCGCATTGATCTTAGCTCTTTTAAACTCTAATTTTTGCCTAGGGTAGATGTGTGTGTATGCGTACCTTATGTTTTACAAGCCCTTTATATGTGCCGTTCTCTTATTTAGTTGATCCCTAAAAACTACTGTGGAGTAGTATATTACTTGAGAGTTGCTCCAGAATTTCAGGGAGAACAGGTATCACTTAGTACTGGTCATAGAATGATCAGTGAGTGTGGTTGTAGAGCTAGAGCTGGTGTGCATTTGAATGTATCTGAAGTGTGAATGAATGAGGATTCTCCAGAGAAATGGAACTGATTTTGTGTGTGTGTGTGTGTGTGTGTGTAGAGAGAGAGATTTGTTATAAGGAATTGGCTCACATGATTATGGAGGATGAGAAGTCCCACCAGGAAAGCAGGTGCTATAATTCAATTTGAGTCTAAGAGCAGGAGAAAATGAGATGTCCCAACTCAAGCAAGGAGGCAGAAAAAAGGGGCAGATTCCTGAGACCCTCAAGATGCCCACTTACATTGGGGAGGTCAGTCTATTTTACTGAGTCTGCAGGTTCAAATGCTAATCTTATCCATAAACACCCTCATAGACACACCCAGAAATAATGTTTAATCTGGACACCCTGCGGCCAGTCAAGTTGACACAGAAAATTAACCATCACGGTGAGTAATCCAGGTCCTATCACATCACCCCAGAGTAGCCAGGGAATCAGCGGAATTGAGAAATAAGGAATATAAATAGGAAAGTAATGAAAAGCAATGCACTTGGAAAAGAGAGAGCTACAAACTAAGAACATTATATTGCTAATTAAAACAAAACGAAGCAAAAACAAAACCGGGATGCCTGGGTGGCTCAGTTGGTAAAGCATCCAACTCTTGATTTCTGCTCAGGTCATGATCCCAGGGTCATGAGATCGAGCCTAGCATTGGGTTCTTCACTCAGTGGGGAGTCTGCTTGAGATTCTCTCTTTCCATCTTCCTCTGCTCCACATTCCACTTATGGGTGCATGCTACCTCTCTCTCTCTCAAATAAATAAATCTTAAAAAAAAGAGTTCTCAGGAACTGAGAACAAAAATTATAACAAAAGATGCTCCCATTGTTCTATCATTCAGGAAATTCCAAGGGTTTGGGGAGCTGTAAGCCAGGAACCTTGGATGAAGACTAAATATATGGCTATCTGAATGACCAACTATATATTTCTTGTAACTGACAACATTATACTTTGTCGGGGAGCAAAATTCTTGTCCCCTTCAAGGGTCCTTCTAATTGGACTAAGAATCAAATTGATATGAGACAGATTAACAGAACATCAAATTTCATAGCATGTGTGCAGGAAATCCACACAGACATAGGAATTCCAAAGACAGGCAAAATGAGGTATATATGTCATCCTGAACTAAGGAGAAGGGGACAGGGTCTGGGACTTCAGAGGAAAGAAATGCATTTCATAGGGCGATAAGAAGAGGAGATGTTTAGTAATTAGATGTCTGCCCTGTCATACAGATGGGTCACTCAGATAAAATTTACCTCTGCTGGTGGTAACCATTATTCTGGGAAAAGCCCTAATTTAGATTTTTCTATGTAGTTAAGGGAGCGGTAATAGTTTCTCTTGAGCCTGCAGGGTCTCCATTGCCTTCAGCTCAAAATAACCCACAAGCCAGAGTGGTCCTTTCTGGGGATCCTGTCCTGAACCCCTTCAACTGGTTATGAACACAAGCAAAACAGTGGGACAGCCAAGGAAGTCAAAATATCATGTTGTCTAGCACATACTAGCTGCTTGGGCCAAGAACTTCGTATCTCTGGACTTAGTTGCCTTGTCATTAGAACAATCATATCTGATGATGTTGAGTGTTAAAATGCACACGTAGTTGACAAGCATTTTATATTTAATCATCATAACAACCTATGAGATAGATATAGTTATTAGCTACATTGTAAGTGTGGAATTGTATAAAATTTCTGGACATAAGAGCCTCCATTTTGAGGCTCCATTTTCTAAGTCATGAACCTTTGAACTGGACCAGAAGCAGCATTGTTTTCCAAGCAGTTGCTCATAAAATTTCAGCAGAGTAACTGGCATTTGGATCATCTGAGGACTCTAAAGTTAATTAATACATAGCAGGGATAGTTTCATTTGATAGCACCAATAAAATAATCAATGAGATAGTAAGCAGAAGTGGCTCAACCAGTCAGCACCAAATTAGCAGGTTTTTTCTCTTTATCTGAATTGTGTGATTACCCTTTCCTTCTTATAAAAACTCCATGCTTTCCCTGAATGAGTGGGACACTTTTCTGGGTACTCTGGAATCCGTGCAAACTGAATTGCAATTCTGAGACCCCCCAAATAAAGCCCTTGGTTCTTTTTCAGTTTCACCTTCTTTTTGAAGTTGACATAAGGTAAGGAAACCTGATACTTAGAAAAATCAAAGTAACTTATCCAAAGACACAGAAATTGTCCATGGCAAAACTATCTGAAATCCAACCCCTAAGCTGCTAACCTTCACATTTTTCAGGGTCTGTATTTCTCCATTCTACAAGGCATTGGGACTGGATGACGTTTCCTACCATGTTTTCATGAATCAGTCTAAGGAAAGTTGAAACAGATTCTTTGCAAATAATTTTGGGAAATATGAATTAAAAAAAATAAAGCTGTGCTCTTTACTAAGAGTCTTTTCAAATCCTTTATTATGGTAATATATGTTATTTACCACCAGGAAGAAAATACTATATATGAGGTTTCCCAAAATCATTTTGACAATAAAATCTTTTTTTCCCCAAAATAATTTGTGAGGCTTGTGTTCTATGGAATGTAGTTTGTGAATCACTGTACTGGAAAATTTCTGGGGTTTGTTCTAACCCTTCCCTTCTATACTTTATGATTGTTAAAGTGTTAGTGGGCCAAAGAAGTTTATTTACTCTGTTACACTTTTCCAATGACAATTGAATTTTAGTAAGCATGCAAAAACTAAGTAATTATATCAGTTAAAGCAGCAAGACCTGAAAATTTGCAGTGCGTAGGATTTTTTTTTTTTTAATTTATTTGAGAGAGAGAGAGAGAGAGGACAAGCTAGAGGAGAGGCAGACAGAGAGGGAAAAGCAGACTCCCTACTGAGCAGAGAGCCTGATGTGGGACTTGATCCCAGGACCCCGGGATCATGACCTGAGCCGAAGGCAGACGCTTAACTGACTGAGCCAACCAGGCATCCCAATGTGGGTAGGATTTTTGATGTTATTAAAATTGCAGTAATTCAGTTTGTGCAGTGTTTATGAATAATCCTCTTTGTGAAAATTGTTAAATTAGTCATATGAAAGAAATGTAAAACATGGTCCCTGTCTTCAAAGAGATGCACCTGAGATTTCAAAGTTTATGTATCTGAAATGTGAATCCATATACTTATAAAATGCATGTAATATAACCAGTAATCTGAAACATGAATTGTTACTCTATAAATAATTGCTCCTTTATTTTACTTTTTTTTAACCTATAGAGAAATTACTTGCATTATATTTAGCTTTTACTATTATCTTCTGCAGTCATTGTGTATTTTGGGTCACTGTTTTTCTTATTCATCTGTTTTTCTTTCAAATACTTCTGCTTTTAGAGTAGAGATGATTGCATGCTGATATTTTTTGCAAGAAGTTCTGTAGTTACATTTATTTATCAGCCTATTTATATAGGTGATAATCATGGAATTCACATATTTTGAGAAATTTACCTAAGCAAGTAACATGGATTGTAATTAATGTATCTTATCTAAGCTCGCTCTCTCTCTTTTTTTCCACTCCCAGGCTTACATTTCATTTGCTCTACAGTTGATTGGAATCCTTTTGGAAATTTTCATTTTCTAAAAAATAAAAAAAAAAAAAAAAGGGAGGGAGGGAGGAAAGGAGGAAGGGAGGAAGGAAAGAAGGAAGGAAATGTCCTGACTGATTTCATCAAAGTTAACAGCCTTTTTCCAATGGAGTAAAGTTCTAACCTTGGCAAAGCTCTCACAGTTTTTTATGATCTGGGTTTCAATTCCCATTTCCCTCTTTTGTTCCCAAATTACTTCCCACAATTCACCTTCTCCTACTACGTGGTTGAGCTAATAAAAGTAGTCATTTGCTCTTCTTCACACAAAGAGACATCTAATCACTTTTAAGCTCTTTAATAAATTAGAGTTAATTAGTATAGTGTTCATATATTCTAATAAACTATAAGCTCAGTGATAGTAGTAGAATCTATATTTATTTATCTTTGCAACTCCTATAACACCTAGTAAGACTATAATGAATATATTGAATGCTCTATAAATATTTTTGAGTGTATTATGCATAATATGAAAAGTCAGTAAGTTTTGTGTACCTTTGTTAGATGTGGCAATTTAATGGTACCATAAAGACTCAAAGGATCAGAGAATGTTTTTTATTTAGAATTGGTAAATGACTCTAATAAAACTAGGGATCTTTTAAAATTATTTCAACAACTCTTTTATCATATATTAGATGGAGAAATCACATAATGTGAAAATACTCATAATGATGCTGGGAGGTATGCTTAATACACAATTAAGCACTTTAATGGGTCCCATCTACTGTAGCCTAGGTTATTAGTGGTTCTTTGGTATCTTATTTTACTTTCAGCTTGTCTATTAGCAATTTCATACCGACTCTAAGTTATATGTACTTGAGCTTTCCAAAGCTAGATTTTAATTAAACTGAATGGCAGGAAAGAAATTTCATTGTTGCATTCTTTTAATATTTTATGAAGAGAGAGAATAGTTTTTTTCTAATATATGAAATTCATTTCTTAAACAGTATTCCCTGGGAAGAGAAAAATAAAATGTAAACTTGTATCTTTTGAATGCTTGCCAGGTAACATTCAACTTACAGTATATGCCTTCCAGAACTAATTAAAGAGCCACATTATTATCTATACAAACAGAATAAAAGCTTTGTGCAAGCATACACTCTATGTCTGGAAATTCTGTCTGGGACCAGCTGTCAATTTCTGGGTTCCCTTTTTTCCTTTGAAGACTCTTCGTAAAATGGAGATAAACACATTCCCTGCCTGCAGTATAAGTGTACCTGCAAATGTTTAATGCATCAGGGCATTTGGGAGATTATTTTAATGGATTTTTACCAAATCATGTTTGACAGTCAATTTAAATACATTTAAGTTACCACTTTTCACCTCTGCTGAAATCCAGTGGGAGACAGGGAAGTTCTCTTGTGAAATGATGGAGGAAGCTGAGGATGAAAGGCTCCATTCAAAATAAAAAAGCTCAGTAAAAGAAACATGAGTTAATCAAATTGTCGTGGTTGAGAAAATATCCTTTCCTGTACAAGTACCCAAGTCGAAGTCATGTAGATAGAGGGAAGCTGCTCTTACAAAATTCATATTTAATTCTCTTGATAGCTGGTGAACTTTTGAACCAGTGTGCTATGATTGTGCATAAAAATAGTAAATAGAAAAATATTTTTTTTCTCTTTAAGTAGTGATAAAACTGCTGGTTTCTGACAAAGTTCTTCTTAGCTTTGGGAATAATATTCTTGACTTTTTATTTACCCACCTAAGGTAAAAGTCACAAGCCTATTTAGGATACTACCATCACATCATATACTTTATAACATCATATACTTTGTGCTAAAATTCAAGTAGTTGTCTATTTGTCTCCTTGTTGTGACCAGTAACTAATCGTTAGGAGCAAGGTACTGACACTTTAAAGAATGAAAACAGTTATTACAACATGCTACTTCCTTGGCTGGCTGACCCTGAAAAAACAAAAAAGCTCAGGAGAATAGAGTGAAAGACCATGAAAACATGCAGAAGTCAACACAATTAAGTTGTCTCCTCCTGAAGATAGGAAGGCTCTTAAAAATATTTCAGAATGCCTTACAAATATTAACTAATGATTCTTTACCCTTTGCACTAAGTAACATTATTAGCATTATAATTAATTAGATGAAGAAGTTAAGGAAGTGCTGAAATAATTGTACATGGGAGAATATCCAGGCTGCTGGCCCAGTTATAAATCAGGGCATGAAATGATCCTGCTCCTTATTGCCAGCCGTGGAATTGTGTAAGAGGGTGCGAGTGTGTGTGTGTGTGTGTGTACTCAATGTTAATTTTTCTTGACCACTATAGGTAGGCAAAGGTATAATCAGAATGTACAGCAACAGAATGCTTCTCAGATAATTTAATGGTCCTCTATTATAATGACAAATACCTTCATGTAGAACTTGTTTATATTTAGTTGTTTAGAAATAAAAATATGAAGATAATAAAATTGTGTATACCCATCGAGTGACTGTCTATGCTAAATACTTGAGGTATATTATTACATTTAATTTATTCAGCTGTCCAGAAGTTTGGCATAATTATTTTTATTTTATGGAAAAGGAAACAGAGATTTAGGTCTATAACTTGGCCAAGGCCAAACTATTAAGTGAATAACAGAATGGAGAGTTAGGCTTGGGACTGTCTGCTTCAGAGCTTTTGTATTTTACTATTAATGCATCATGAATTTACCATTACTGTACTTTGTACTCTACCTGCTGTTTTCCATAACAGTAAAACAGAGAACAGTCATCAGTCTTATTCCAGTTCTGCTTATGGGTATATCTTTTAGTTTATTTCTTCCATACTCATCTACATTAGAGAAGAAATTATAGCCCTTAAACTTAAATATCACCATACATATGTTTCTCCATTCCATTCCTAATGTGCACTAAAGATGGATTTACAGTAACTAGTTTTCTGGGTCTAGGCCCTTCTTACAGGTCAGGGTCCCTGCAACAGCCCCCACCTGTGGCAAACTTCACTAGCTATTGTTCAAAATTCATGTCATTCAGCTTTTCTGCTAACAGAACTGTTTTGTGCCAGTCTCAGCCTACTGATAACTAATATTGTGGTTGGGCCAGCCCTTGTGGTTTTTATTATGACTGCAAGATGCCCTTCAGCAATAAACATCAGGAAACTTAAAAGAAAAAAAGATTTATTACTTAAGGGACCTAGAAATTACATGGCACACTTGGGCCTATACAGCGAAGTCTCAGGTAGAGAGAATGAAAACAATGCATGGGCCTGGGGTTCTGCTTTTATTGGGGTCGAGGGTGGGGGCCTAGGGTTTTATAGGCCCACTTTTTTTTTTTTTGATAAGTTAAACACAAGAGTGGGGACTTAAAACACAGGAAGAGGAAAAAAAAAAGTGGTTCAAATGTTCAATTATTGGAATCAGCCAAGATCTGGAAAACAGAGGAGCCTCAGTGGAGGGAGGTGGCCTGGCTCTTTACCTAGTTGTGTGGCTGGTGATGGGTTTGAGACAGGCATTTGTATTACTAAATAAAACCCCAAAACCAAAAACCAAAAAAACCGCAAACGAAAAAAAAAAAAAACAAAAAAACAAGAAAGAAAGAGAAACTGTCAGGGTTTATGCTACAAGGAAACAGATATTGTTCTGTGTGTTTTTTTCAGAATATTCTCTTGAATTCATGGTCCATTTTTTATAACTTCCAGGTGGCCTTTGACAGGTTCCCTGTCGTATGTTGGCCTCCATCTACAGGTTCCCCTCCTGTAACCTGTGTTGCCTATGAAGCCATAGTTCCTAGATCCTGTCCCCACAGTTTTTACTCGGGGTTCCTATTCCTGCAGCACTGTGATTCCCCCACAGTGGTACAACTGAGGCCGACAGTTGCCATTTTGTTATGTTGCAGCCTGCAAAGCGCCAAAACTGTGCTGTCAGCTTTGTTGAAAAGAATGTCTTCTTCTTAAAGAGAGACAGCCTCTGTTATGTGAATTGTCTTATTTCTCAAAGTCTTGGAAGAAATTTCAAAGAAATGAGTCATGGATCTTTTCATCCTTAACACACTCTTTCTCCAAGAATCTAAATGAGACTCTGAGAAACTGGAACAAATATGAGTAACAAATACTGTATGGTTATCAGAATATGATTTCTTCAAGGACAGAGACATTGCTATTGGGCATATCTGAGTGCTTAGCTCTGTTCCAAAGTTTCCTTCCAGGAAGTCATTTTCATGCAAAGAAATACCTGGTGGGGAGACTTCCCATGTCCGCTCCTCATAGTCAAATGTGTTTTGATTTCAGTGCTGAACATCCAGTAGACTGTTGATAGTTAATTTTGTGTCAAAACTGTGACTGAATCATGGGATGCCCAGATATCTGGTTAAACACTTTTTTCCTGGGTATGTTTGTGAGGGTGTTTTGGAAGAGATTAATATTTAACTTGATAGGCTGAGTAAATCAAATCGACTTCTCCAATGTATATATGGGTATCATCTAATCTATTGAGGACCAGAATAGATAAAACAAGATGGAAGAAGGGGGGGGACTTGCTCTCTTTTCTTGACTGTGTAAGCCAGACATGCATCTTCACCTGCCCTTGGAATGCCTGGCTCTCAGGTCCTCACACTCAGGCTGGAATCCACACCGTTGGCCCTCCAGCCCCCAGCCCTTCAAACTACACAACTGGCTTTCCAGGGGCACCAGCTTGTAGACAGCAGATTGTGGAACTGCTCAGTCCACATAATCATGTGAGCCAATTTCTTATAATTCCTTATAATAAATCTCATATATACGTGGGTGAGATATGTACACATGTACATGTATGTATATATATATATACATATATATTTCATATATAAACATTTCATTTGGCAAAAATGTTGCACATACATACATAACAGTCAAATCTGCAAAATCTTCCCTTATTTTTCTTCGATCTAGAATTCATCATTGTATGCAATTTATTTTTTATACAGAAAATTGTATTCAGCAACATATTTTGGTGTTGGATTGCTTGTACCATTTTACCTTCCAAGAATAATGGTGTTTCCTCTGCTTCCAAGTTCTTAAAAGAAACTTTGTAAACCCTTTCAGACTGCCAACAGAGAGACCCACAAAAGGGAAGATGAAGTATTGTTAAATCTCATGGAATGTTTGGGGAAGGACAATAGTTTGGTGTCAGTGAAGTCAGGGTGATAGCTTGAGTTAATTCATCAGTCAGCATGCAGGGCGTGTGCACCATGTTCCGTCTTACTGTTCATTCACACAATAATCTTTGTCTAGAGTCATTAATCTTCTATGAAGGACCCACATTTGGGGTATGTTTTTCTGTTAGTTGTTACTTTGATTCAACTCTCCCTATTATTTATATTTTGTAATCACATGACATGATGAAACAATACATGTGAAAAATATATGTGAAAGTGGGAATGATGACATTAGCAGTTAAGAATTTGATACTTGCCAGCTTCTGTGTTAGGTGTTCTTCATATGAGACCCACAATTTCATAGCAAGCCTGAGAAGTAGAGAGGCTATGTTAAGAAAACTGAGAACAAATGAAGTATGAGCAATCCCATTCTCTTCATCTCTTCCTTCCCCTCAGAGAATACTGCCTACTTTTCTTCTCCGCCTAAGTGTCCTCATTCTACGAGAGGGTCTGTCTAACCTCACTCCTTCTTGGTATTGTGTTTTATGAATAGAATAGTGAAAGTATGGAGAAATTGGAAAACTCTGAGGCCAGCTGGATTTCCATTGGAAAAGGAAGAGAGATACAGCAGGCAGGAGAAAAAATTAGATAGTCATAAAGGAGAGTGCATGTATAAGATACTTTGACAGAGAAACATACATATATATATATGTATATTAGGGAGGAATATATATATATGTATATTAGGGAGGAATATATATATGTATATTAGGGAGGACTATATATATATATATATATATATATATGAGGAAATATCTCTCATTTTGAAAAGCAGTGTGTACTTTATGACTGTAATATCAAGACGCCCTTGCTCAAATTGCCACAGAAGATATTAATTCCTTACACAGAGATAGCAAAGACCTATGTGCCCCCAAGTACCTCTCACCCACCTAATCCATACACCTTCCCTCTCCCAAGCTATTTTGACAAAATCTCAGATGTATTTTATCTGTACATATTTTGGTATGTGTATCTAAAGATTCTTGAAAAACATATTCCCAATTCTCTTATTCTCTCTCTTTCTCTTTTTCTAAATAATTAAGTACTCCAATTTTGGAGATGTAATTTATTATGTATAATCTCCCATATATGTCAGTTAATACTTTTTCAATTCCCCAAATGTGAAAACACTTAACAGTAGTTTCTTCTGTTTATACATCCTTTTGTCTTTTTTTAATATTTTCGCTTTATATATGTGTTATATCAATGTTGTTTTTATTGTTGTTTTAACCAATCGGTATCAATTTCCATGTTTACCCCACCTAGTGCTTTTCATTCCTGCTGGAGTGATTTTACTTCACATTAAAGAACTGTCACATTTTTTGTGGGTCTTCTGACAACAAATTCTTTTATGTTTTCCTTTCTGAAAATATTTTCGTTTTGACTCTATTTTTTTGGTAAGGTAATTGTTCCTAGGTACATACAGAATTCTATGCTGTTTCTTTTTCTTTCATTGCTTTAAAGATCTCTTTATTGTCTTCTGGCTCCCATACTTATTTTGAAAAATTAGCTGCTGTTCTCATCTTTGCTCTCTTGGCATTGATAGATCTCTTCCTTTGCCTTTGATGTGCCAGCGTGTGATTTTCTTCATATTTATTCTTCTTGGTTTTGTTAACTACATTGAATTTGAGGTTTGTAATCTTTCACAAGATTTACATATTCTAAGTCTTTATTTCCTCAAATAGAGTTTCTTGTTTTACTTTTTCTCTATTCACTTTCTCAGTTTTCAGAAAGACACACATAACACCTTTGAACATGTCCTCCAAGTTACTTATGCTTTGCTTTTTTTGTTTCTCTGAATTTCAGGTTGGATATTTTTTACTGAAATTTAGTAACACCATCTTCTGCCAAATCCAGTCTGAGGTTAAACTCATCGAATGAACTCTTAATTTCAGATTCTTTATTTTACTGTTTTAGAATGAGCATATTTTTCCTATATAATAAAAAGAAAATGTATTCTCTTTAACATTAACAATTGTCTTAGTCCGTTTGGGCTGCTATAATAAAATATCACAGATTGGATGACTTGTAAACAACAGAAATTTATTCCTCACAGTTCTGGAAACTGGAAGTCCTGGATCAGGGTACCAGCCCAAGTCAGTTCTGGTGAGACTCCTTTTCCAGTTTGCAGACTGCTGACTTCTCTGAGTGTCCTCCCATGTGGAAGGGGTTAAGGAGCTCTGTGGGGTCTCTTGTATAAAAGCCCTAATCCCCATCCATTAGGGCTCCACCTTCATGACCTTCTCACATCCCAAAGGCGTCACTTCTAATACCATCACATTGGGTGTTAGGATTCTAATGTGAATTTTGGGGGGACAATTACATTAGACCATAGCAATAATCATAAAGATATTTTTGAAGTTGCTCTCTCCTGCTAACTCCAGTATCTGGACCACTTCTGTCCTGTTTCTTATCTTTTTTATTTTTTGATTATTGATCACTTTTTACTTCATCTTCACATACCCAGTAGTTTTGATTACATATTGGGTATTTTGATTAATATATAATAAAGGCTCTTGATTATGTTATTATCCTTTGAAGACTATAAAGCTTTTTTGGTAGACAGATACATTACAAGTGGGTGTCCTTGATACTAATGAGGCACACTTTTTGTTTTTATTAAACCAGTGAGTATAGTTTTGCCCTTATTCCTAGGGACTAGCCCATACACTTAGTGTGTGATTCTTATTTCTGTGGTGTGTTACTCTTATGGTTACTGAGCATGTGAATTAAAAGACCAAGATATTAATTATGACCTTTTGACTTAGACCTAAGTTCTGAGTCAGTACAGAGACCACTCCTGGATAGCCTCTCAAATCTCTGCTAAGCTCTCTTGCTTCCCAGTGGCTCTTGGTTCATTAGAACTCCTCAAGTCTCATTTAGTACTTATGAGTTGCCAAGGACCAAAGGAAAGTTTTTACATATTCTTGGGGGAATTTATTCTGTATTTTCCCCCCTAAATATTAGTCAGCTGGACACCCCTGAGTTCTTATTTTTATTCCCTTGGCTTAGTTGCTTTCTCCTTGGGCTCTGTTTCCCTGTGCCATGATTTAGAAATGCCATCAGGGGAAAAGCCAGCATGACCATAGAGCTAATTTTGCATGCTTCTCTTTTCTCAAAGGTTGTACCCCTGCCTTGATTGTTATGTAATACCTGTAAGAATTGTTTTATGTCTTTTTTCTAGTTTTTAAAGTTATTTTTACTGGGATGGTTAATCTGATATCCTCTTATGAGAATCAATAGACTCCAAGTGCTTGATCTTAACATAGATTATGTGTTTAAATTTATTGCAGTTATTCTCTCTGTTGCTCCTGTTATTCCACCTGACCATTGGGAGATTAAATGTTTTAAAATTATTCTCCTAGGGGTGCCTAGGTGGCACAGTCGGTTAAGCATCGGACTCTGTTCCAGCTCAGGTCCTGATCTCAGGGTCCTGAGATTGAGCCCAGCATTGGGCTCTGCACTCATTGCAGAGTCTGCTTAAGATTGCCTCTCCCTCGGGGCGCCTGGGTGGCTCAGTTGGTTAAGTGACTGCCTTCGGCTCAGGTCTTGATCCTGGAGTCCCGGGATCGAGTCCCGCATCGGGCTCCCTGCTCAGCAGGGAGCCTGCTTCTCCCTCTGACCCTCCCCCCTCTCATGTGCTCTCTGTCTCTCTCATTCTCTCTGTCTCAAATAAACAAATAAAATCTTAAAAAAAAAAAAAAAAAGATTGCCTCTCCCTCTCCCTCTGCCCTGCCTCTCCTCCCCAAACTGTGCGTACTCTTTCTCTAAAAAAAAAAAAAAAAAAAAAAAACTAAAAAAAAATTATTTTTCTAGGTGGACTAATATTGCTTTGACCATGACAGTTTTTTATGGTGGATTTTTTAGAAGTCAGGCTTTATACAGGTATAATCTTATAGTCAGATGAGGAAATGAAGGTTCATAGCAGATAATTGTCTAGTGCAACAGAGTAGGTAAATAGTAAAGGCAAGAGTCAAATATTTGTGCTTGTTTTATTAAAGCCTCCTGTTACTGTTTTATGTCTAATCTACAGTTTGATAGTTACCATATATTTTAGAGTGGCTGTAAGTTAACTTGAAATTTAAATTCATTTAAAATGAATTAATTTTTGAGAAAATTGGCCATTCTATAATTTTATAGTCATGTTAAGGTGATCAAACTGATCACTGTTTTCATTTGTTTTTTTATGTGAACTAATATATTTGACCTGCTGCCTGATGAGCTTGTAGGTAGAACTTATTAATAGATGTGTTAGTGGGAAGTTCAGGATAATCATACGAGTCATCTTTTGGTAAACAGACTGAATGCTCGTGTATTTTTTTCTAAGAAGGAAAGGAAAATAGTATTTATTTGTTGTCAACTATGTATTATATTGGAGTCTTCATGTGAACTATTTCACAATCTAATGATTATTTGGGTGACAGATGTTATCCCAACTGATGTAGTTAAAGAAATTGAGACTAGTTTGATGAGGTTGTTTAAGATATTATAGAGTTGAGATTCAGCACAGTTTGCATTTTTCAGGACACAGAAGGTCTAAATGCCTACAACTCTAGAGTCCTGCAATACTGAGACAAGGAACCAAACACCTTATATAAAGAAAAAAACACATAGCCATAAAACCTTAACATACTGAAAAATGTTTGATTGCCTTATTTGCAATAAAATATTTTAATTAAGCAATATTATACCTTCTCTTTTATTTATCAAATTAGCAAATTGACAGATTTGCAAGATAGAACTGTCACTCCAGGATTCTAGTGGTGGGGTGTAATATTCTTTGGGATATAATTTTGTAAAATTTTTATACTATAAGACTTAGTTACCAACATTAAGCAAATCTATCATAAGGAAATAATTAAATTCCTGAAATTTATTGATGAACATGATAGGATTATTCCCAAAGCAAGAACTTGAAGATAATCTAAATTCCCAAGAATGGAAGATTGGTTAATTAAAATAATGATATACCATAGAATGGAATATTATATACTCATATTGATGTATTTTCCTTAAGCAAATATAAAAATGGAATTTACAGGATAATATCAATTATATCAATATATGCAATGGAAAATATACAAGGAAACAAACTATGCTAATGGTGATTTTCTCCAAGTGATGGTGTTCCAGGTGGCTTTAAAATGTCTTTTATACTCTTTTGTATTTTCTAATTTTCAACACATATTGTTTTAATAATCAGGTAAAAAGACTCATTATACATACTTACTACACATGCATTGACTTTGGGGATTGAGACTGACTACTGACATGGAACCCACCTCTCCTTTGTAGGAATACAGAGAGACAACGTTGCTCAGTCTCCACAGGTTGGTGAGGCTTTGTGATGAAGTTCTAGTAGGTGCAGTATGAGCACAAATGCTGTTCCTCTTCTAGGCAGAGCCAATGGAAAGCTCCCCTCGTGATCCTCTGGTCTTCTTCCCCTTCCGTGAATTTGATGTAGAAGAGTCATCAAGGTTTGATTATACAGAGGTTCTCTGAATCTTGAGTTTGGGAAAGTCATTATGGAAGTAGATTTTTTTTGTGAGTGAAAAGTAAAGCCTATCTTACTTGAGCCATCGTAGATTTTATTTAACTTAGCGGTTAGCATTATCTTAAAAACCTCTTTGTCTCAGTTTTCTCACTATAACATGGAGGTAACAACAATAATAATAATCTCGTAGGGTAATTGCAAAGTAAATACACATAGTTCTCCTCAAATCTTAACTACTATTATAAACTTTATGTATTAATCTATAGTGCTATAGATGGGTACTAGGATGCTGTTCTGGTCCAGTGTTTGAGAGAGCAGCTCCCTGGAGGTAAAACTTTGTTATTAACAGTAACTTGCTTATTGAGGAGTTTACAAACCTTGAATGTGAAGTAGTTGATTTCCAAGAATAAGAAGCATAATGTCCACCCAACTTGATTCTTGGGTACTTTTACTAAGCCCTCTATATTTTGATTAGCATTTATTCAATAAATATAAGCATCCTATTTGTTGTTTTTCTCACTGGATTCAAATGCACAAGAAGAAACCTTATAATTTACTAGGTATGAATCATGAAAAGAAAGGAGTCAAAACAAAACTGAGTTCATGGGAATAAATCCATTAATTTTTTAAAACGTGAACTTGCATAGGTCACACAATTGTTTCTATCATCGCTGTGTTAAATCTTCTGGAGCCATTGACGTATGCTAATCATTGAGACTGATCATATGTAGCCAAATTTGGGGCATTTTTCTCCAAGAAAAATAATAAACATTGAACCAATATTTTAAAATATGTCCTCACTGGAATGGGATTTGGAAACTTTTCCAAGAAAATGTAGTTCAATATACATAGAAAAAGCTATCATGCTTTCAATACCCCTTTTGGCTAGGTGAAAATGTATAGATAATAAGGGGCAAGGTGGGAATGTCCTATGTAATATAACTGAAAAAAAATTGAGAAAGATCTGCTTTTAAATATAGTTAAATAAGAAATCTGCAGAAATTTTAAAGTGGATTCATCTCTAAAGATGTAAGAATGAATTAAATGAAATAGGTCCATGCCATGCTAACCTTGAAGCAAGAGACTCTTTGGAGTATGATTTATTCATTACTAAAATCTTCAACAGTCCCAGCTTTATAATTCACCAGAGAAACTGGTTGTGTAGAGGTGAGATTTGAAGGTTGCTAGGAATGACACCTCTCACAAAAATACCTCTCTTATAGGCGCCTAAAAGTTCACCCATGGAAGGGCTATGCTTTGGGCCTTCAGTATTTTGGTAAAGAGAGTAGTGTAGTTGAATGTCAGATTCCGGTTTGAATTCTGGCTCCGCCACTTACTAGTTATGTCCCTGGATAAATTACCTAATCTTTCTGAGACATAAGTTCTTTATCTGTAAAATCCAGTTTATACTACCTAACTTTAAGCCTATTTTTATGGAGCTTAAAAGGTATAGTTAACATAAAGCATTAAATATCAATCCTGGAAAGTAACTGTCAACAGATTGAAGAAACTCCTCAAGAGCTCATTATTTGAAGGATTTCTTCCAGCTAACTAGTAATGGAAGCTGTATCCTTAATCTTAATGTAGGACAGACACTAGGAAAGTTTAGGTAGGTGATGCGTCTAGAGGAAAAAGAAGAAATATACAAGGCAACTTCTAAAAGAAATTTAATATTTTTTTTCTTACCTTGGACACAGTAATCTCCTCTCTGAAATTCTGAGGAATAATTGTAAAAATGAAACAGCTATATACAAGATGTCCTTTCCATACTTTTTTACAATTATAATAATAACAATGAAAATAGAAAATATGTATGTTTAAAAACAGGGAAATGTTGAAATATATCACAATATAGCCAGTGGATAGAGCATTACACAATCATTGGAGGTGACTACTGTAAGAGGAAAAGGATACTGATGTGTGTATTTACATGTCTAGAAATATAAGATTGGGAGAGGATGCAACAAAATATTTATAGAAATGTAATTAAGGGAGAAATTTCTTCCTTTTTTCTCCTTTTCTGTAAAGAGTTTTTATTGATTTTACAGAAACAAAATAAGATGCAGAGCAAAGGGTGATTTTTTTCACAGCAAATGTTCACAATGGTCTGTAGCCATGTAGATGTGAGCACAGCCACCAGGCTGCCTGACCTGACAATAGACCACATTAGTTTTCAAGTTCCAAGAACTAAAATTTCAGTAGACGCTGTTGAAAGTAGTAGGTTAGTGACACTTGCTCTTCATATCTTTTATACATTTAGGCATGAAACGATAGCGCAACGGAATTCAAGGTATTCATAGTTAAGTGTCACTGATTAACTCGAAACAATGGCCTACTACATTTGAAAACAGAATGGAAAAAATGTTGAATTAAGGCTTAAGTAAATAGTCTCTTTTCTGAATACTATCCCTTTTCCACTTGTTGGCTCAGTTGAACTTGATCTTGAATTTCCCTTGAATTTTTTCCCATGACGTGTTGGGGACTACTGGAGTCACCGGCATCTGGACTTGCCTCAAGGCAGTGGCAAATCTCAATGCTACCACACAGGGCTTGGAGAAAGCTAATAGACTAAATATTCTAATGTGAATTTTCTGTAATGGTGATAAAATATAGAAGTTATAAAATGGAGCATTACATTTGAATGATGAGCTCCTTTATCTTTATAATAAATACATCAAAATAACAAGTTACTAGGGCAAGGTGATAGGATGATTAGCACAAGCCACACTACCCCTATGTTAAGTGTGCACCATATATGACTGGATTAATCTAGAACTGACATACAGAGTCTCGAGCTTATGTTTCTTTTTAATTGGTGCATTTCACTTTAATTTCATCAGAAAATAGGTAAATTCTTGAGAGCCAACTTTATAGCTCAGAAGCTCTGGAAATATATCAAATAAGTTTGAAATGCTGAGCCTATTTGCTTGATACAATCTTTTTATTAATTCATATTTCAATTATGGATCTCACAGTCTAATGTATTTCCCTCATTATGTCAAAGAAGCAGTTGGAAGACAATTTTCCATTGGTCTCTCACATTTCCACATATCTTGTGAGCAGAGGCCCTGACCATCTTTGTTCTAAACTATGTTTTCTAGGATGTTTTTATAGCGAACAGTCTTGGCAGATAAGAGTGTCTTCTTTGAAGCAGAAGATAGGTTTTTTTTTTTTTTCTTGTCCAGTATAGAAAAGATAATGTCTCCCTCTGGGGAAAAGGGCCAATTTGCTAGCTGCCTGCTCTAACATCGTAGGGTTTCCTGAGGTTGGCATTCCTCAGCTATGAGCAAAATCACTGCATGCGGCCCACCCCAAATATTTGCCTGGCTCGCTCTGGGTTGTTCTATGGGACACGGGGGACAAGGGCAATGGATGCTACTGGGAAGCTCATGCTGCTTACTATGCTATGTCTTCTGCCCAGATCCATAAAGTTGATGGTCTAACTTAGTTTGCAAGCAGGGCGAAATCCCAGGCCCTTCATATTTCTTGACAGAAATTTAGACTTAAATTTGCTCGCTATCTGTAGCAACAGCACAGAACTTACTGTTTTTTTTTTTTTTTTAATCATCTCTATGTCCATTCTTACATGAATATTTTCTATCTCATTTTCTGTTTCTTCAGATTACTTCAGGATTGTGTATAGTGTGTATTACTTTGTGGAGCAAAATCATATGTCTATATTATGTATGTATTGATGTATAAATAACCAGAGATCTAGATTTAAGATAGAAGCATTGATTCTTTGGGATGTGGCTTTTTAATTGAAGAGAAATGGATCTGGTATTGAAGGAAAAAAAAAAAAAAGAAAAGCAATAGGAGAAGATAAACACTGGGTCCTTGCTTCCTTCCTTATTCCCTGTTCTCTCTACATCTCCGATATCTTTGTATTTTTAAGTGGCCTAGTTTCTCTCTTTGTTCATCCTAAGGAGAGTTGCTGTGATAAGGGCTGTGCAGACATAAGGGAAAGCAGAGTAAAAGAACGAAGGAGAGATAGAAAGGGAAAACTGAGAGACAGGTTAGAGGATGAATTCTCTCCTTTCTATCCTCTCACGGCTCTTTATTCTGCTTTCAGTATGCTGACAGTGAATTGCAGTTTAAGTTGCCATTTAGAGAACACGTTTGAGTGGATTCTTTCTAACCCCATAACTTTCTACCCTTGATGATGCTTATTCTCCCACACACAGATATTTCTGGTTTTACTTGGGAACCTCAATTTGTCTAGATCTGAAATTGGCTTTATTAGTTTAGAAGAAACAATTTTGGAAACATAGGCTGGGGTTTACATTTGGAGTGTTTTGTTGGACCCAAGCAGTAAAGAAGCTTTTTCTAAGCCTAAGAGATATCAGAAATAAAGCTTAGAATTAAGAAGAAGAAACTTTGTCAGTGGGCCTAAGGAAAACAGATGACATGACAAGGACAGAAATAAAAGATTGGGGAAGGTAAGTGGAATGAATACATGTAATACTTGAACAACCACAGTTTGATGGTTGAATTGGTTTGGGCAAAGTGTATAAACAACAGGTGGTAGCAGAGAAGAAAGAATGTTGTTTTATTCGTGGTAGTGAAGAGAAACTATGGGAAGTAGTAAAGAGAAACTAGACTAAGGAAAGCATTGAAATTATAATTGCTGAGAGCATAGATGGAGAAAGTGAAAATACTTTTCAAGACTAAAATGATACATTCTGAAGAGAATGTTTCTCTCTTACACTGTTCTTCAGGGAGTGGAAGTTGTTCCGGAGTTGGGGTTATTCACATACTACCCGTATTAGTTTCCTGTGGCTGTTGTAGTGAATTGTCACAAATCTGTGGCTTGAAACATCAGCAGATGTGTCAGCAAGGCTGCATTCACCTGGAAGGCTGTCAGAGAGAATCTGTTCCTTGCCTCTTCTAGCTTTTGCTGGCTGCTGGCTTTCCTTGTCCCATGACTGTGTCACTACACCTTATGCCTCCTTCACGTTGTCTTCTCTGGGCGGGAGGGTGGGGGTGGGGGGGTCCTGACTAATCTGCATCTGCCTTCCCCTCATAAGGATACATAAAATGGCAATCAGGGCCCACCTGGATAATCCAGGATAATTTCTCATTTCAAAATCTGTAATTTAACTACATCTACAAAGATTCTTCCATGTATAGTAACATTTACAAGTTCAAGGGGTTGGGGCTGGATATGTTTGAAGCCCATTCCTGGGCTGACTGCATTCATTACCCACGAGTGGCCAGCCAAGGGGATAGCTGGGGACTGAGAACCCAGTCGTTTCTCTGCCTGCCAAGCTGGACCACCCAGAGGGCAATGAGCTCTTTTACAACTCACACAGCGGGTATTACCAGAACCGAGGACGTTTGAAAGAATATTGGAAAAGTTGATAGACAGCAGAATTTAATAAGGTAAGGTTTTCCCTAGAAGGCAGTCCGAAAGAAGTAACTAGACTAGAGGGGAAAGTGTATGCCCAAGGAATTTCTGTTCATGGAAGATTAAAATGAACAGTATTAGGAAGGAAAAGTTTTTGACCATTTTTATACAAATTAAACCAAAATACTTCTTTTTTTATTGTTAATTTTACTGTCTTTGTGTTCTCCGAAGAGGCATACTTACCTTAGTGACTTTCAAAGAAACATCTTGAGGGAACTTCTGTTATGGTAAGTGTCTGAAGTAATTCTTCATTTCTTCTATTGAAATAGAAGTCCTAGCTGTTAAAACCATGAGACGCAGCGGAGACGGTCCCCTTTCACAGGAACTATCCCTGGCTTCATGTGAAGATGAGGTTTAGAGTTAGGGAAAAGCCACTCTCTTGAGGATACCACTCACTGTAATTTTGCACAATTCACTGAACTTCTTTGAACTTCAGTTTTCTCTGCATAATAGAAATGATCACATCCAAATCATAAGGATGCTGTCAGGGAAACAGCATCATAAAGGAAAGCTTTAAACATGGTATCCGAAAATATAAATTTACATCCTATTTCTTTTTTTGTGAGCTGAGCAGTATCCCACAGAAACATGGAGAATGACCAGTCAGGCAGTAACCATCGAATATAGCTTTTTTTTTTTTTTTTTTTTTTGCCATTTATTAAAGGTAAAAAATGCCAATTATTCCAAGGTATATTAGTGGTTGTTAATATTTTAATTTTGTATCTATATGGCAGAGTCGTGCTAGCTCTGCAGTAACTATTTCCTTTTCCTTTTTGGGGCACAGAGTGTATGACATCGCCTTGCCTTGCCTATAGTTAGGTAGCCATGAAGTATGACCGATAACATGTAGGCCTAATGGATATATGCCACTTCTAAGGCTAGGCCTCTCATGAAATATTTCATTCACTGTTCATGCCCTTGCTTGGTAGGAAGACTTCCCAAAAGTTGGCAGATGTGTCCTATAAAGGGCCCATTAGTATTTTAGACTTTGTGGCTCATACAGTCTCTCTTAAAACTACTCAACTCTGCCTTTGTGGGGCGAACGCAACCACAGACAATACAACAAGAAACCAATGTGTATGGCTCTCTCCACTAAACTTTATTTACAGGAACAAGCATCTGGTCAGATTGGGCCTGTGAACCATAGTTTGCTGACTCCTGGTCTGACCTGACTCCTAAACCACACCAGTGGTTTTCATCCTACCTGTATAATGGACACACTTGAAGAGTTTTTATAACGATCAGTGACAATTTTCCATCTCAGAACAATTAAAGCAGGTGTCTGAGGGTGAGGACAGGGCCCCGGGACTTTTTTAAAGTTTCTTGGGTGATACAAATGTACAGTCAGTGTTAAGAACAACTGTCCTACATTGTACTGCCTCCAAGAATGAAGGAAATTGTCCTCATTATTGCCTTGCTGAAAAGGTAAGTAGAGCCTATTGGAAGTACCTTGAGAGATGAGGGCACCTTGAGAAGAACTGCAGTAATAATTATTTATTGAAAAAACAATGATGCTCATTTGAATCTCTTCATATATTGCAATGGAAAAATTTTATTTTCAAAGTGATGTAAAATTTACACATATGTTGAAGTTATAATACCAACTGTCTAGATATCTGATTACAAAATTATGATTAAATTCCTTAAAACTGGAATTTTTTAAGCTTGTGCCCTAACCTTAGGTTGCCTATTAGGGGAGGCAGAACTCCTCCTGGGATATTATATCTCAGTTCTGGAGAATCCACACACATACCAACAGATAAGCATTTTATCAAATTCCCTGTGTCATTGCAAAAAGAGCTATTTTGTGGCTTTGTCTGTTGGGAGAGTTGTGATTTTCATTTTTCCTCTTACTACATCTAGGCACACTCATGTACAAGGGTAATTTGTCTTCTTCCTGATTTTTACTTTTAGCCTATTTTCAGGACAGGCTTGTTTTAAATTATAATTAGGTTTTCAGATCGTTATCCTTTGAGTAGTCTCACCTCTAGACTGACCATAGACAGGATAATTATCAAGCTTCTTGTCAAGGCTGATAACCTGCAGCCTTTGGTTGTTTGGATAACATTTTCTCTTTCTTGTCCTACCAAGAGCTGAAAGTTTCTTTTTTTTTTTAATTTTTTTTAAAGATTTTATTTATTTATTTGAGAGAGAGAGAATGAGAGACAGCACGAGAGAGAAGAGGGTCAGAGGGAGAAGCAGACCCCCCGCTGAGCAGGGAGCCCGATGTGGGACTCGATCCCGGGACTCCAGGATCACGACCTGAGCCGAAGGCAGTCGCTTAACCAACTGAGCCACCCAGGCGCCCCGCTGAAAGTTTCTTCAAAGCTAAAACTAGTATAGGGACCTATTGTTGGCACACTTTGCTGTGCTTGCTATGAATCTGGGCAAATCAGCGCCCATTACTCTATGAGTGGGAGCCCCTCAGATTTGTATTCAGAAGAATGAAATTATCATCCAAGATAGTTTTGAGAGAGCTGTTTAGAGTCAAGTACATTTCAGCCACTCTTCTGTAATAACAAAGCCTACAAGTGGCCTTGGTAAACAACATTGTAAGGTTAATAGAATGCTAAAATACCAGAAGCTGACAGGCTGAAAATGATCCATCTGAAAGAGTGCACAACCAAGAATTGTCACTAAAGACACAGATGATCCCACATAAATAGCACATTGTCAAATGTATACTTGTATGGTGCCAAACTTCCTGACAAAAATTGACAATTTTAGCTAAACGTTTGGTATTTCCATTATTAAAAATTCACTTGCAATAAAAAGACATTATATCATATCAAAATACCCATATCATAAAACAGAAAATTGGTTTAGTAAATCTGGCAAATGGGATGTCATCTCTGAATCAAGCTCTTTGACTTGAAATAAACAGCTTACAGGTTTATTGATTCACTTCCCTTCAGTTTAGGCACATTGTATTCCTGAAGCTTCTGTATTAAGTTTATTTAAGTATACTATGCATACAGTAAAGTGTGAAAATATTAAGTCTACAACTTGGTCACACCCTTGCAAACATCAATCAGATCAAGATAAAGAATATTAGCAGCACCAAGAAGCTCCCACATGCATCCTTCTCTCTCACTGCTTTCCAAAGATAATCATTATTCTTACTTTATCACTATGAATTATTTTGACTTATTTTGACCTTTAAATAATTGGAATCATATGTTATGTACTCTTTGTTATTTGGCTTCTTGTATGTCTATCATATTCAATCCATGTTGTTATGTATAAAATTAATTCAACCTTTTTATTTATTTTTTGTTGTGGTAAAACACATGTGACATGAAATCTACCCTTACAACAAATTTGTAAGTATACAGTGCAGTATTGTTAACTACGTGCACATTATCATTTTTTCTACCCCCAGCCCCTGACAACCACCATTATACTTTCTGCTTCTATGAATTTGACTACTTTAGTTACCTCATATATATGGAAACACAATATTTGTCCTTCATGACTGGCTTTTTTCACTTACTATAATGTCCTCAAAGTCTATCCATGTTGTAATACATGATAGAGTTTCCTTCTTTATAAAGGCTGAATAATACTCCATTCTATGTATGCACCATATTTTCTTTATTCATCTGTCAATAAATATTTCGGTTGTTTCCAACTCTTGGCTATTGTGAGTAGTAGTGCTGTGAGCATGAATACAAATACTTCAAGATACCAATTTCAGTTCTTTTGGATAAAGACCCAGAATGGGATTTCTGGATCATATGTAGTTCTGTTTTCAATTTTTTGAGGAACCTCCATACGGTTTTCCATAGTGGTTATGCCATTTTACATTTCTACCAATAACATACAAGGGTTCCAATTTCTCCGTATCCTCACCAACACTTGTGTTTTAACTTTTCTGTTATTTTGATAATGGCCAACTTAACATGTATGAGGTCGTATCTTAATTGTGGTTTTGATTTGCATCTCCCTGATGTTAGTGATGTTGCACACCTTCTCATATTCCTGTTGGCCATTTGTATGTCATCTTTGAAGAAATGCCTATTCGAGTCCTTTGCTAGTTTTCAATGTGTTATTCAGGTTTTTTGCTATTGAATTGTAGGGGTTCTTTTATATTTTGGATATTACCACCTTATCAGATATATGATTTGCAAGTATTTTCTCACATTCTGTAGATTGCCTTTTTGCTGTATTTGTGGACTTCTTTGGGTTTATTATACATAGAAGTTAGTTAGGTTTCTTGAATCTGGATGTCCATTTCCTTCCTCATATTGGGAAATCTTCAGGCATTATTTATTCAAAAAAGCTATCTTCCTCTTTCTCTCTCTCTCTCCTTCTGGCAGTCCTACATTGCATATATTCATCTGTTGATAATATTTCAGAAATTCCTTAGGTGTTCTTCACTCTTTTTTATTCTTTTTTTCTTTTTGTTTCTCTGACTAAATGATTTCAAATGATCTGCCTTTGAGTTTGCTGATTCTTTAGCTTGATCAAGTCTGCTGTTGGACTTCCCTCCCCGCCCCACCCCCAGTGATTTTTTTCACCTCAGTTATTGTATTCTTTAGGTCCAAAATTTTTGTTTGATTCTTTTTTAATATTTTCTCTTTGTTGATATCCTCATTTTATTCATGCATTGCTTTCTTTAGCTTATCAAGTATCTTTATGATTCTTATTTTGAATTCTTGTCAGATAATTCATATACCTGTTTTCTTAGGATTGGTTTCTAGAGAATATTTTATTCCTTTTATTGGGTCACATTTCCCTGTTTCTTGTGTCACTGTAATTTTGTGCTGGGATCTGAACACTTGAAAAAAAAGTAGCGATCTCTCCCAAGCTTTACAGATTGTCTTGACCTGGGAAAGATCTTCACCAGTCAGTCCAAGTAGATATTCTGGGTGAACTCTCAAACTTTCTCTATGGAGGTATCTTCTTTGGATTCATTCATGTAAATCCACAATTAAAGGGATTTGTTGGTTTCTTTTATCAGCAGCTCATAATTTCTCATACCTTTTGGTGTCTGTCTGGGTATGGCAGGTTCTTTGCACTTGCTGCAAGATACTCAAATCTCTTTTATTTTCAGTTGCCCCTAGAATTCCAGAATATGTAGGATACCTTCAGAATTTATAGTCAGGGAAGACATAAACCAGTCCCTCAAGCAACTCCCTGGAAAGGTAGAATGTTGGATGCATGCTCCAACTTTTTTTTTCCCTAGAGAGAAGCTGAGAGTTGGGGGTTTTCTCCCACTTGTTCTACCCAGGGGGAAGAACTATAGTGAGTGAGTACATGCTGGTTCAAATGATCACCTTTGTTCTTGGCATCCCCCAACCTGGTGCCCTTTTCTGTCGATGCTTAGATTCAGGCAAGATAGAAACAAGTCCCTCAGGCAGACCCCAAAAGGTCTGAACATTTGATGCTTGTTTCAGTCTTCTCTTTCTTTCCAGTTAGAAGCCAGTATATGAGACTTTTTTTTCCCAGTTGTGCCACACTGAGCTGGGAGGTGGATGTATTACAAGTGAGGTGAATTTTACTACGAGCTGCAGTGCAGTTTTGTGCTTCCCTGAGGGGTAGGAGCCCCTTAACTGATTTTTGAATTTCTTACAAAGAGAATTGGTCCCTGTATTGTTGTTGAGTTGATGTCTTTGTGGGGAAAGAAAGATCTGGAGCTTCCTGTTCTGCCATTATGCTGACACCACCTTGCATAAGTTTATTCTTTTTATTACTACACAGTATTTCGCTCTATAATTTTGCAAGTTTATCCATTCTATTGTTGCCAGAAGACAGAGGAACTGAGAAAATGAATTCTCATTATTAATTAATAAATTGGAAATTTCATTTGTATATCTAGTAATTAATGACTTGGTTCACTGCTTTTCTTTTTAAAGTAATGATTATATTCAATTTTAAATATTATATGCTTGTCTTTTAAGTAGTTAAAAGTAAGACTTTATCCATGAACCATGGAGACACTAATACCGATTAGCTGTGAATTCTTCAGTATTTATTTTATGCTTACACAGGATATACACATAAAATTTTTCACATGTGGTAATGAACATATGACATAGTTTGACATTTGCTTTTTTCACTTTATTGAATATTATATAAAATTACCTCTTTCTTTTTAAGGCTACATAATATTTGGTTATAGAGATGTATCAACATTTATTTATGCAGCCTCATACTGATGGACGTATATTCCATTATAGTTGAAGCAGTTTCCAATCTTTTGCTGTTACAGACAATATTGGATCAAATGAATATCTTTGCTATTGTATCATTTTACTTGTGTGAATATATCTGTGGGATGAATTCTTAGAAATTTAGTTGCTAAGGGAAAGATTATAGACATTTTAAATTTTGATAAATATCATCAAAATGCCCTGCACAGAGATTATAAGTATTTACTGCAGGAATTTTTAAGAGGACCTGTTTTCCCATGTCTTTTATAATGTTCTATCATTAAAAAAAAAAAAGGATTAAAAAGTAGTAACAATGTTAGTTTCCATTTCTTTTGTTATTAATAGCTTGAGCATCTTTATATGTGTTTAAGATTCATTTTTTTCCCTAAGCTGTCAGTTTATTCTCTTTTTATTGGATTTTAGCCTTTTTCCCATTGATTTATAAAGCCATTTGTATAATTTGGAAATTAATGTTTTGTGGTAAGTTGTTTTCATTACTTTAAAAGTTCTTCTTTTGAGTTTATGGTAGAACTTTTTCACATAGATTAAAAAACTTTAATTATTGATTTTTTCTTTGAGTTTTGGCATCTGAGTTATATTTGGAAAAGTACTACTCACTGTAAAGAGAAACAAGTACAAAACAAACCCTCTCAGATTTTAATGTATAACTTTTCTGGTTTTATTCTTTTGGTTTGATTCTTGATCTACTTACAATTTATTTGTTTTTTTTTAAATTATTATTGTTATGTTAATCACCATACATTACATCATTAGTTTTTGATGTAGTGTTCCGTGATTCATTGTTTGTGTATAACACCCAGTGCTCCATGCAGAACGTGCCCTCTTTAATACGCATCACCAGGCTAACCCATCCCCCCCCCCAGAACCCTCCGTTTGTTTCTCAGAGTCCATAGTCTTTCGTGGTTCGTCTCCCCTCCGATATCCCCCCTCATTCTTCCCCTCCTGCTATCTACTTCTTCTTCTTCTTCTTTTTTTTTTTTAACATATATTGCATTATTTGTTTCAGAGGTACAGGTCTGTGATTCAACAGTCTTACACAATTCATAGCACTCACCATAGCACATACCCTCCCCAATGTCTATCACCCAGCCACCCCATCCCTCCCACCCCCACCACTCCATCAACCCTCAGTTTGTTTCCTGAGATTAAGAATTCCTCATATCAGTGAGGTCACATGTCTTTCTCTGATTGACTTATTTCACTCAACATAATACCCTCCAGTTCCATCCACGTTGTTGCAAATGGCAAGATTTCATTCCTTTTGGTGGCTGCATAATATTCCATTGTGTGTGTGTGTATATATATATATACACACACACACACCACATCTTCTTTATCCATTCATCTGTCAATGGACATCTTGGCTCTTTCCACAGTTTGGCTGTGGTGGGCATTGCTGCTATAAACATCTGGGTGCACGTACCCCTTCGGATCCCTCCATTTGTATCTTTGGGGTAAATACCCAGTAGTTCAATTGCTGGATCGTCTGGTAGCTCTATTTTCAACTTTTTGAGGAACCTCCATACTGTTTTCCAGAGTGGCTGCACCAGCTTGCATTCCCACCAACAGTGTAGAAGGGTTCCGCTTTCTCCGCATCCCCACCAACCTCTGTCATTTCCTGACTTGTTAATTTTAGCCATTCTGACTGGTGTGAGGTGGTATCTCATTGAGGTTTTGATTTGGATTTCCCTCATGCCAAGTGAGGTTGAGCACTTTTTCATGTGTCTGTTGGCCATTTGGGTGTCTTCTTTAGAAAAATGTCTGTTCATGTCTTCTGCCCATTTCTTGATTGGATCATTTGTTCTTTGGGTGTTGAGTTTAATAAATTCTTTATAGATTTTGAGTTTAAGGAATGAGGTAAATTTCAAAATTTATTTAAGTTTTCCAAATAGCTATTGCTTTGTCCAAACACCAGTTATAAAGCAATGCATCTTTTTGCCTGATTTGATATGCCTACCTTGTTTTACTTAAGTATGTATTCGGGTTTATCACTGCACATCATGTTCTGTTGAATTTGATGCATACATCTCCATACTGTATAACTTGCATGCATTTGTGGTTATAGCTTAATGTGCTTTAATATCTGGTAGGGCTAATTCCCCTCCATTACCCCTCAAAAGTTTTTCTGGTAATCTTGACTGTTTATTTTTTCCACATAAAATGTAGGGTCAGCTTGTCTAGAGAAAATAAAAAATCCTAATGGCATTTTTTTTGTGATTCTATTAAAATATTTGATTCACCAATTGACAAAAGTATTGCTGTCTTTATGATGGTGTTTCTTCCTATCAAGAAATGTGGTACCCCTTTTCATTTCCTCTTCTATTTAGTAGTGCTTTTAAAGTTTTCTTAGAGCTTTCTTATTTTTTATTAAGCTCATTTCTAAGTATTTTATCCATCTTTGGTATTGTCTTTCATTATGTCCCCTAGTTGATAGTTGTGTTAAGGAAGTTTAATTTCTGTGAGTTAATCTTGCATTCAGACGTGCACTAAATTCTCTTATTCTTTATAAAAATCTCTCTTAGTTTATTGTTTGGCTTTATGGTAGTTTTTTTTTTAATAATGATTTTATTTATTTGAGAGAGAGAGAGAGGGCAAAGGGGGGAGCGACAGGCAGAGGGAGAGGGAGAGGGAGAAGCAGGCTCCAGCTGAGCAGGGAGCCCGACATGGGATTCGATCCCAGGACCCTGAGATCTTGACCTGAGCCGAAGGCAGATGCTTAACAGACTGAACCACCCAGGTGCCCTATGGTAGTTTTTTCCATGCAAAATTTTTGGATTTGTAAGGTACATACTATGATTTTTAGCATAAATCATATTTCATGTAAATGGTAGTAATTCATTTTCTTTATAAAAAATATTTATTTTGAACTACAGTTGACACACAACGTTACATTAGTTTTAGGTATACAACTTAATGCTTCCACAACTCTATACACTATACTGTGCTTACCACAAGTATAGCTATCATCTGTCACCTGTTACAGCACCATTGACTTTATTCCCTATGCTGTAGCTTTCATCCCTGTGACTTAATTATTGCTTTAGTTTTTAATTATTCAACTTTCTATTTATTATGCCAATTATTTATTTGTCTTATCTACTTGTCTGACATCTCCAGTTGAAGTAAAATTATTTTTATCATTATATATATTTTCTTGGGTCCAAAGGAAACAAAAGAAATCATTATTGTGCAATAGTTAGAAAAAAAATCAATAGTTAAACACTGTAAATCACACTTTTAGATATATAGCCAAATTAGTGATAAAGGAAGGAAAAATTTGTAATCTAGAATAGTGGTATTTTTAAGGAAGAATAAAATTAAAATGAATTAGCATCTAACATAATAAAAATAAAATAAATTTAAGGAAAACAGATAAAATAATGAAGTAGAAGAGAGAAAAACTGTTGAGTAGGTACAAAAGCAGGTTAAAAATAATGACCATAATAATACAATTAATAAAAATAACCCTGAAATGATAGTAAAAGCAAGCATTTATGTAGCACTTACTGTGTACTGGGAGCTCTTTTACATCCTGACACAGAGTAATTCATTAAATATTCACAAAAACTATGTTAGGTAGGTCCTTAATAATCCCCATTTTACAGTGGAAGAAACTGAGGGCCAGAGAGATGAAATAACTTGCTCAAGCTTGCACAATTGATAGAGGTGACATTTGAATTCAAACCCAGACAGTTGAGCTCCAGAGTCTCTGCAGTGTATCAGTATGATGTATTGCCATTCAAACTTACATATCTTGTCCCTACTAAATAGAGAAAGAAACAATTATGATAATGTACATAGTACTTTGAAATATAAGATACAAAGAATTTTTTAAAAATCAAGTATTTTAATGTGAAACGTGGATATTTCTTGGAATCAGTTATATAATTGATCCTATGGTGGGTTGCAGTGTTCATGATGGGACAGCTAAAATTCCTCTTTGAAACCCTAACATGGATTGAGAAGCCCTGAGGAAGGTAAAGAGTTGGTGCCTAATTCTAACAGGGAATAAATTGTGTATCATTCATGTTCTTTTCCACATTAATTAGTTGTAATTAAAGACATAATTCATTGGTGTTACAAGACAGAGTTCACCTTCAAAAAAAAAAAAAAAAGAATTCTTTAATTGCTGGATCTGTTTTCACATTAATCACCTTTCTAGCACCAGGAATCACTTAATAAGGAAACTATGAATCACTTCCCGAGGACCCTTCAAGAAGTGATCCTAATGTGAAGTTCCCATTAAGGGAGTGGAGATCCAGACTCTGCGGGTGTAAAGCCTTTTCCTGTGGAGTTCTATGGCTATTTGTTACCACTCACGGCTTTTAATACAAATTTCGCAGTGACCTTTTAAACACAAAAATAGTTCTTTGTTATTCTTTCCCCCCTCTCTTCTTTATTCTTTTGTCATACTTTCATGTTCGACTGTTCTGTGCATTCTTTAAATCTCCAAAGAAATCACCTCTGCACCACAGCCTACAGCAAATGCTGCTGGAGGGGGCTGAGGTAGATGTAGAGGAACGGGACGTTTTCCCCAAAGACTGAATGTGGACAGCTTGAGCAGGTACAAAATTGGCTATATTCAGCACCAGGAGAATTGAAAAGAATGTGAGAAGACTTTGGTCTAAAAATAAATTTTTTTTTTTTTAAATCCCTGGGCGTTTTGAGAACAAAATGAGCAAAACTGATATTGTAAATTCCTACCTTAAGTGTATATGCTTTTCCTTATTGTGTCATGTTCATTTTAAGATTTTTATGCCTTAGGATAAAATTATTACATTTTACCATCCTCTCTGTTTTTATGTTTCCTTTTTATTTCTTAAACCTTTACATTTCATTTTGTTTGAATCCTGAGAATGTAGCAATTGACTGAAAGTCTGCCACACTAGACTGGGCAATGTGAAGTTTTTTAGTGTTTTGACAAGCAACATTTTTTCAATGAGCAATTGCAATTTTATATAAAAATGCCTTTCAGTTAAAACAGTGACCAAATAAAAGTAACATATCCTAATAGTTTTGTGTTGCACATTTCAGAGATTTAGGAAGGGGAACTGGACATCTTATTTATTTTATTTTAGCAAATACATTTGAACAAGGTGGTCCAAATTAAAAAAAAAAAAAAGATGAGAGGGGAAAATTGTCTTGGGTCTTCGTGTACATATGTAATTGGGATTTGAAAACTTTTGGGGCCACTGATTAGCACTAATAACATTTTGAAATATTTTCTTGCTTCTGGACTATATTTCATAAAATCTTAAAAAATACTTTCCTCAACCGGCATAGTTAGAGAATAAACTTGGGTCACTGTAAATGCAAAGAATAGAAGAGAACTTAGTTATAAATACATTTAAAATTAGTGACAGAATTTTCATAGGAAAACAAAGTTTAGAAAGATATTCATTGATATAGTAATACTTTTTATTTCTGAGTGGTGGAATTTGTGAAGGTTGTAATTTCCATATTTCCTGGCTTTTAGTATTTCAATTTTTTTCTTAGGGAAAAATGATATTGTATCTGCAGTAGACACACAAATACAGAAACCTCCACACTATAATCACAAAAGAAGAGAACCCTACAACTAGACTACCCTTGCTGAATTTGAATCCTCAAAGGAGTAATTATTTCATTCAATAAGTATTTACTGAGCACCTATAATGTGCGAGACACTGTTGTAAGTGCTGGATACATAGTAGCAAACAAAACAGACAAAGTCCCTGATCTCACTGATGCATCATTCAAGTGTTGGTGTGTAGACAATCAATAATATATTAGGTGACAGTAAGTGAGAAAATAAAGCCAGATGAGAGAAGACAAGCCATAAAAACAAGATAGAGAGTGGGTATAGCAGGATACTTCCTAGATGCAGTGGTCTATGCTGAGACCTGAATGAATTAAGGAGGGAACTGTGCAGTACTACACGTATGCATATGTGCATGTGTATGTAGGATCATAGTGTGGCTAAATTAATTTGAGCAGAAGGAAGGAAGAAAAAGAAGACTCAGAAGTAGCCAAGGTTCAGATTCAACAATGAAGTGGGCAGACTTTTTTTTTTTTTTTAGAGAGAGAGCACATGAAGGGAGGAGAGTGGGTGAGGAAGGACAGAAGGAGAGAGAGTGAGAGAGAGAGAATCCCAAGCAGGGTCCCCACTGAGTACAGAGCCCCGCATGGTACTCAATCTCAGGACCCTGAGATCATGACCTGAACCAAAACCAAGAGTTGAAATCAAGAGTCGCTTAACTGACTGAGCCACTCAGGCACCCCGACATTTTTAAGTTTTGAGAAGTAAGTGAAAAGAAAGCTTTGTGGAAAATAGACTGTCTTGGTCTTGGTCTGATAGACTGGGCAGGTGCAGATACCAGTGTTTGGAGATGGAGTGATGGCAGCTTATCCAGGTGGCCATGGTGGAGACAGTGAGAAGTGGTGAGATTTTGGAAGGATGAGTTCAGTAAAGGATGTTCCTGGTTTGAGGGTCCAGGAGTACCTCCTTAGTTTAAAACATTTAAAGTTTTAGATTACTGTTCTGATTTTCCAAGCCTCATTGGTCTTGCTGAGATGTCATTTAAAAGCACAAGTGTCTGGCAGGTCAAATGGAAGAATTTAATCTAGTTGATGTGCACATGTAGATATGTACAGAATTACTCTTATCTGGAGGTATGTTTTGAAGATAGATATATAGACATTAATAATAGGGTTAGAGTGACAGGATTGTTGTATGGAAATTAAAAAATATACATACATATAGTTAAAATTTATATATGTATGTATGTTTAGTTTAAAAGTCCTCATATTGCAATACTGTCATTATAACAGAAATTATTACCTATATTTCATTTTTCTGTGTTTTTCACAGAAGAAAAGGAACAACTCAGAACATTTATGTAACTGTATGTCATATGTAAATAATATATACATTTTCTTTAATTCTTTTTTCATGTTATGACTGGGCATTGTTGTGAATGAAATAAAAATGATCACTGAGGATAGTCTAAGATAAATGCTAAGCATTTTTTTAGAATTAATTACTTCCTAATCTAGACTAAACTTTAGTGTCATGCTATTATGAAGATTTATATCTTATTTTAAACAAATGTTTGATTAAGTGTGATTATCTATAGACATACTCATTTGTATTGTTATTGAATCATTTAGACACATTGGGTTCTTAAAATAAGATCACAATTTTCAGAAGATAAATTTTTAGTTGGAACTTGAGGATAGCATCTAATTACTGTCTCCTTTGGTTTTAAATGAATGATACTTTCAGTAAATACAGGTTAATCATAAAGTAGATTCATTGAATTTTGAAGGTCAGCTGCAATAACATCTTTTCCAAGTAAGGTGTAAAACATTTATCATTTTCCTCCCTACCAATATTTTTAAGGTTATTGCTATTTTGAGTGCGCATTATTATGATGAATGACATCACTTTCCTTTACTTCCATTTCAGAAGAAAGTACTTGAGTGACTATTTACAAGCAGAAATTAAGGTGACTCACATGCTTGTTTGCATTTTCCTCAAGAGAAAAATTGCCAAGAGTTTGGGTAGCTTTTTTTAGTGTCGACATTTTGCCTCCCATGATGATTATCATAGGAAATGGTGTATGCAATCTACATTCAAATTGTTTGTATGTATGGTTCTGCATTTGAGACTGATAATTTAGGATGCAAATCAAAATGAATGATTTGGCATCTGAAAGTTTCTTTGCATAAAAATAAAAAGGAGTAACAATTCTGTAAATTAGTTCCATTTTTTTTTCATTATCAGAATGGTATGGCTACACATTTCAGAATTGATTGTTATTCCCTTACATTTATACTAATTAATGTGTGCAGATTAAATGGAGTTTTAAAAAAGTTATTAAATGGCCCCCAGGACTACATAGTTTCAGTAGAATAGAGTTGTGTCATAATGGAGTAGACCTTTAGCCAGAGGAAAAGCCAGGATATTTATCAGAAAATAATCATCATGGTGAATAAGAAGATTTTTTTTTTTTTTTTTTGCACAGGATGTTTTTACTCTGTTACCACTTTCCACTTGATTTTCCTTGGGCTTTTTCTCTACAGCAGTCGGTGATTAACAACTGCAGTACTGCTTTATTGTCCCAATCCTATTCATATCAGGTGGCACTAAAAGCCCCTTATGATTCAATCTGATTGGCTCTTTGCACATTTTTTCCAACCAGACTGCACTGAATATACATTCAGTCAAATATCAATTAACAAAAATTTCTGTAACAAACCTATGCTTAGTGGTATAGTGACAGGTGGCCCCAGTAATTCTCTGCTTGATTCCTTGCTTTATGGACATTTTCTCTATTGATTTGTTACATTTGAGGGTTTTCATAGTCATTGGATGTTATTTGATATCAAGGGAAAATAATTTCACTTTGCTATTGAAATCTCTGAAATTTGCCTGGATTGCCTAAACTTGGGTGTAAGAATTACTGTTGCAGTGGTGGCATCTATGATGGTTTCGTACTTTTGGTTGTCTGTGTTTATCTAGTGCCTGTGATGGGCTAGGTGCCAGGCTGGTGAAAACATGGCAAATAAGTTTGTGTCTACATCCCATGAATTCTTTCAGCTTCCTTGCAGTTCTCTGTTAGCTGTGATAAACTGTGAATACTTTTCCAGCCCAGACTTATAAATAGATTTCTCCGTTCTTCGCAAGGAGTTATGTTTCCCTTGGTTCTCTAGAGTAACTTGGAAGTTTCTAATGATGGGGAACCTCTGTTCAAATATTATTCACTTCAGTTAAGTACAGGGAAAACAAAGAACATGTAATATAGCTTCCCCTGTGCATGAGAATCAACCACACAATGTGGGAGCCTTTTCATACACTGATGGCCCAAAGACCACACTCTCACCATTGCTTCTGGAGATACACAAATATCTTATGACACTAACAAAAGGATTTACTTAGTGTTTTAGATGGCTTTTCATTAACACTCTTGCGTAGATGCACAGCAGTTTTTCTTTCACAGCATTCTTAAGACAGTCATGATAGATGAAACAGTCATTCAAGAATGTCATAGGAGTATTATTCAAATACTGACATAAAGACAAATCACACACCAGCTATCATCAAATAAAATATAGTGCATGATAAAATACAAAGAGAAAACACAGTTTTCAGAAAATGATTGCCACCTGAGTTTGTTTGTTCTTTCATTCATTCACAGTATTTCCAGCCACTGCTGACATGGTACCTGATAGTCCTCGATGCTGTAAATCCATTTGCTATGGCTGTAACTCATATCCAGAATCTAAGATAATTTTGCAGATAATAAAAAATGATAACAAAAACAAAAATCATAAAATTATGGAAAAGCAATTTTTTTTAGCCTTTCTAAGTAAGATCAGTTGAAATCTGAGTCCAATTTCACCAGACTGTGTGCATAGATTAAATGCTCCATACATATATTCTCCATTTTACATTTGTGGTGGCAAAAATATACCAGAGAACATTAGATAATTCCCAATCCTGACACTCCAATGCCTGGCACCATGTCTGACATAAAGTAAGTTCTTGATACATAGTTGTTGAAGGGATGTCTGGATAAAAAATAAGTTAGGAGTCTATTAAAATGACCCAATTCACAGATTCCAGCTTTGTATATAAATTCACCAGTTATAATGCATCACATGCAACCACTGCTCCCTTTCCAGGAAAGTTGTTTTTAGTCAGTTCATTTCTACTTAACAAGTACTGGCATCAATTGTCCAAAGATATGTTCCCTATTCCCCATGATGCATATGTTATATTGATGAATTAATCACGAATCAATATGAGAAAACTCAATATTTTAGTTTCTCAGTAGATATCACTACTTGAGTCCCTTCCAAGAACATTTGCTGTGGCCATATATAAATGTAATTAAAAAAACCAAACATTGAATTTAAATTACTTTTGAATTATCTACCATTTTGGTTTATCCACATCTCCATTTGTGTAGATTCAGAGTTGGTATTTTATATTCATGATTATGGTTTGAGTACATAAGTGAAATTATTTTTAAATGATATTGCTACTGGAAACTGAATTGGATGCTAGATATTTTTTGTCCACTGCCACGAGCAAATTTTAATTCTATCACTGATTCACAAGTCATTACGTAACTGTAGCATTTCTATATTGACAGAAAGCAATCTCAAAAATCACCTGTGAGGAATAGTGCACAAAATAGATTATGAGCTCATGGGGTTTTAACCCAGGCTCCCCTTATTATGCTATGTAAATTTTTCAGCTAGGGTTGTATATATTTAAACAACTTTGCATAATTTTTATTTTTGGAAATGAATATTCCTGATCAGTCTGCAAAGTTAAGAATTCACCCTGTTAGATATATCAGCTAATTGATTAACAAAAAGTTGTGGTTTTATTTGTTGTGTAATTGATGGCTCAGACATAGATGTTACTATTTCCTAAAGCAGAGTATCTGTGCAACTGTCTATTACAATTTAAATCCTCCTTATAACTTTTTAGACTTTTACTACCCATTATAAAGTGAAGGATAGTAAAAAGAGTGGGTTGTACATTGATGTTGATAAAAATAAATAGGCCGTGCTTTTGTCTTTTAGATGCCCTGTCCTTCCCCTTCTTGCTCTCTGGATGAAATAGAAAAAGAACATGGAGGGTTGAGGCCTGCCTAGAAATGGGAGTTCTAACTCAAATTCTCTCAGTAACTCACTGAATAGCCATGAGAAGGTCATAGACTCTTCCTGAAGCTTATTTGTAAAAAGATGGTATTCAAATAGATTTTTAATAAGTTTTTGTTCCGTGGTTAAAAGTCTTCAGTCTTTATACAAAAAAAAAAAACCCAAAAAAAACCTCTTCAGTCTTTTGCAATGTTTGGTCCCCATATTATTTCTCTTTTCTTCCTCTTCCTCCTCCACATCCTTGGCCTCATGTTGTGTGATGCCCTTTACACAGAGAGACTGTCAGGAGTCCATGGGCTTTCCCTTCTCTGCTGTCCATCCTAATCTTCCCAGAGAAGATACATATTGCGGGATCCTCTTAAGTGGACTTACTTGTCTGTTTACCCAAAGCATTAAAAGCTTATGGAGGAAAAGAATCATCTTGTTCTCCAGTACATCCAGAGAACACAGCATTTTGCCTGATGAATAGGTGCCTTAAAATATTTGTTGAATGATGAAAATTTGCCCATATTTTCTACATCTTTTCCTTGTGGGATGCTTTGCTTTGCCCCGAGGCAAATCTCTGCTCAGCTGTAATGTTATCCTAGCTTATTAAAGGGGAAGAACTTCCTTCTTGTAAATGCATTGTCAGGAGCTACGCAATTGCATTGCCTGGAACTGACTGCAGCAGCAGCACCAATATCTGGGATATTTGCATGATGTCTGTAAGCAAGAGAGAAAAGTCTGGAAGAATTGAGGGTCCGAGATACGTCTCTTTAGAGACATTTTTTTCTCTTTCAATATACAATGCAAAAACACTGAATGTTCCTCTGTAAAGGCAGGCACATTGTTTTTCTCCAATATATCTATAGCAACTAGAAAATATTCTAAAACTATAGGATAGAATTTTACATCTTTTTGGCTCAGTTGACTTACTGTTATTACTGATTTGTGACTATTGAGGTTTTTTAAAAAATATGTCACTGAGAAAAGGTTATTTTTATGTAAATCTAAAACATTGCTAGGTGAAAACAAAGTTCCAGAAATCATTTAGCTTTTATTTTACATAGTAAAAATAGAAGCTCAGATCATTTGAGTCTTACCCAAAGTCGTTCAGCTTATCACATGGACTTGGCCTCTTGACTCCATTTCCATTCTGTTAATTCCTATCCTGGGACCTAATGTACTTGTGTGTGCTTCTGTGATGTTATAAAGACTTTTCCCTCTGTGGAATATCATTTCTGTTGTCACAGTGAAAGTCATAGAGAATGATTTCATTTACAAACTTAGATTTACACACTACTTACACACACCGTCTGCCATTTTGTAAAGTAAAATATATTTGTGTGGTTTTTTTCCACCTCAAAATGGGTTGTCCTGTTTGGCTTCTTTTTCAAGAATTGTCACATACTTTGGTAAAGAATATTCAGGAAGAGGGTGATCTTCGTTTAGTAAGTGGCCCTTGCGGCCACAGTGACACATGGTGAGCACCCTCTGCCTCCTTTAACCAAATGTCTGAATGTCATCAGCCAGCTGCAGCCCACAGTGTGACATTCTGCAGTGAGATCTTTGGCTCTTGTACTGACACAGAAGCCCAGCTGAGCAGCCATGAGAACAGCCCTCCTGCAAACGAGAATCACATCTTCCTTGTGATTGTCACTCTACGAACCTGAACCTCTTGTTGCCTGGGCATTCTCAATCCCTTGATAGTCCAGCTTGCCTCCTTTACTTTTCATTTGACCTTTCTTAGAATTTTGCTTGATTGAGCTCTTGACAACAATTATCAGACAAAGGGATAAGTGTATCATCTTGTTATAAATGTATCATCATCAATTTTCAGTTAGAGTTATATTTCTGATTTGAAGGCAGGAACATGAATTATGGACATAATTTTGAAGTAAATAAACATTGTAATACTTTATTGTGTAACGCATTTCTTTCAGTGTTTTTTAAAAATTAACTTAGGGATTGAAATACAAAAGTTAAAGAAGGTATCTGCATATATGTGAGGAATTGTACTGCCGTTAATGAGGTAGTCTATGCCATCACTCAGCCCTTGGCAAAACAGAAGCGTAAGTCATAGTAATATTAAAAGTTCAAAGAATTAGAAGTAAAATAATGAAAATGAACCAGAGATAACATTGTATTGCATGACCTAGAATGTTCAGATTATTTCATATTGTATACCTATATTCTTTTCTGTGCCAAGCACTGTTCAAAATTCTTATAAATATTAATTTTCCATAACAACCCTGTAAGTTAAATAGGATCATCCTTACCATCTTACAGATGAAGCAGCTGAGGCTTAGAGAAGTGTGGTACCTTGCACAAGATCACCCAGCTAGTAATGGAAGAACTGTGTTGAAACCCAGGTGTCGAGCTCCAGAGTCCATGCTCTGAGCCACTCACTAAGGCTATTTTATTTGCCCAAGGAAATAGAGCAGTTGATTCAATACCAATCAGAATCTTCTGCATTCTTTAGAAGAAATTGAACCTTGAGCTTTAATGTCTTTATCCTATCTCTTCCTTCCCCCCTGTTATACCCTTAGGGGAAAAACATACCCTATTGTGATAGAAAGCACTATGAACAAGCCAAGATCAGGATTGCTGTGTTTGGCATTATAACCATCTGGTTAAGATGTCTTTTTAAGATCTAACTTTTCTAACTCTTTCTGAATAGGAAAGAGACATCTAAGTGTGGCTGAAACAAAATCTAAGAAAATGCACTATGCTTTTTCTCTCATTATAAGTGCTTTGTGTTAGGAAATTGTGTGCTAACTTCATATGAGTCATAAAGGAGAATTGCAACAGGCTGCTTGTAAATCACTAAACCCAGTTCATTAGCCATTTTTTCATCTGTGTTGTTTTTATATGGCACATTCCATTGATGTAAATTTGCACTAAAGGCAGATTGAAAGTTTAAATCATTATCACCTGATTGGAATTGATCAGGATAATTTAGGTCAAAACTTATCAAATTTAGGGGAACTTGGTAGTCACCTGGACAGCTTGTTAATAGAGATTCCTGTGGTCTAGAAGCTCTTAATTTAGTAGATCTGGGCTGAGGCTCCATAATTTGCATTTCTAATAAGATCTCAGGTGATGTTGATGTTGTCTAGATATGGACCTTTTTTTTTTTTTTTTAAGTTTTAAGTTTTTATTTAAATTCCAGTTAGTGAACATACAGTGTAGTATTAGAATATTAGTTTCAGGTCTGTGGATGAATTTTTGAGTAGCACTGGCTTCTATAACTTCCAAAGGTTGTTATGATGGTGAGAGTTTTTGTTTAGGGGGATAAGAGAATATGCATCCCTCATTATAGTCTATGTGCTCTGTCCTAGAGATCCTCTTGACAGTTTTTCATAGGTATCTGTTCTTTAGGCTGTTCAGTGTTCTTTCTCGGGAAGAAATTTTTCTGAGATTTCTTTACAACATATCTTTAATCAGCTCTCAAATAGGCTCTGGACTACCACTGGAGGATTTGACTTCGCAAGTACAGAGAGTACTGCAGAATAAATACTAAACCATGGGCTGCTAATATTTACTTGCACTAAGAAGTTCTCAGGGTTTCTGCTAAGAAGGTTTCCATTCCTTGTCCGATATGTTAGCACAGTACCTGGCTTTATTCCTGATACACAGTATGTCCTTAAGAACCATTCTTGTCGAATGAGCGGTGGAATGACAACTGTTTCAAGCATTATGATTAAACTGTTTTGTTTTTGAGTTCTCTCCTGCACTGATGGAGCAGATAGGAAAGCCCTCTTATCTACTCATACAAATTTTGTGCACTTGTGTGGCTAAGTGGCACTATGTTATTGATTTGGTGGAGCTGAATATAGTTTGAGAAGCTTCATATGGTCAGGGAGTGTATTTATGACTTACGCTCAGAAGCAAATTATGTTTAGCAAAGTGTTAAAAATGCCTTTCTTAGCCTAGCCTGTCAAAGAATTTGAATCAGACCATTTTTCACATTTAAGAATGCATGTACTCTTATTCTATGTTTCTTTTGAACTTTCTGCAAATGCATTATAACCATTATCTTGTTTTTCCTTACAATGCCATTCAGAGGTGTGTAACCAAGTAGTGTTATCCTCATTGTACAGGCACATAGAAGTTAATTGACTTTCTTCAGGTCATGGTGAAGTAGGGAGAACCAGCAATAAAAGAAACATTTACCTGCTTTTTTAGAGTGTGAGCACAATGGCCAGCATAGAACTCCTAACCCTGTCTTTCTACCCTCTCAGACAAAATATCCTCTCTCCATGAGATTACCTTCAAACAAACAAACAAACAAACAAAAAACCAGGCTGCTTGAAAGATGTTTGTGTGGATTACAGTAGTTCCAATTTAGGTCAAACAAAAGCATTCCCCCACTTGTGATTTCATAAAGTATTCAACCACCTTTTTGTGTGTGTGTGAATAAAAGAGATTCAGGTCATTCCAAAATCACAGAGAAGTTGTTTAAAAGTTTCTAAGATTTTTGTTTAAATTTTTGCATTGCCCTTTTAAGACACCTAAGCTCATATTACACAACCCCATTTCTTTTCTAATGTGCCTGGGTGGCAGTGTGCTCTGGGCTTCTTAGGTTCCTACATGTCTTGTGAAGTATTTCCAAACCACTAGATCCTGACGATTCTTTCCACGCTGGCCACTTACCTGGATTGTTTCCGTAGCTGGGAATTCTGAAAAGTGAGCAAATGCTTCAGAAGAATGCTTCACATAGTCCTGCACCGCACTTGGGCTCTGTCTGGACCAAGAACAGATTATTTAGTGCTTGCTATAAAAAATGGCAGAGGTTTTAAGATCAGAGTTCCTAAATTGTAGTGCAATCCTCTTCTTGCATAGCCATTCATCTGAGCCTGTTACATTTGTTCATGGACTTCAGGGCAAAGGGAACCAGCAGAAATATGCTGAGATGCCTGTTGCTGTTTTTTGTTGTGATTAATAAACTCCTTTGTGTCTGATCCAGGAGACTCACGACTTCTTTCAGGAACGATGGATCTGTGACAGACTATTTTATAAACTTGTATTTAATCCAGTGGGAATTCTCCTTTTAGCTCTCCTCCACAGTGTAAAACATACTAAAGTAGGGCAAAATCCCCACCACTCCACTTAGTTTCTTCCCAGTAGATTCTTCCTAAACTTTCGGTTATTTCATGGAAAATTTTTATGTTAGTCACATCATGGTGCTCATTGGATTAAATGAGGCTCTAGGAGGGTAAAAACCAAGATGAAATGAGAATATTAGAAGTCTATGAGACCTGGCTTAGGAGGCAGGGAGACATAATTTCTTCCTCTTGTGACATTGTTATTTGGTGTCCTTTAGCAGTAGTATCTGGGTTTCTGTGTCTTAAGTAACTGTCACAAATGCAAATATCTACTACTCTCCATAGCTGCTGAAGATGAACTCTGAGGTGTTAGGGGACAGGCTAACAACAGCATTTGCCACCATAAGACACAGTGGTAAGGTGGTGTTCCTCTGTGTTATTGTTGCTGTGAGCAATCTGAGAGTAAGAGCTGTGGTATTTATTCCTGTTCCTTTGTGATGCCAGTTGTCATGCCTTCAACTTAGAAGTGTTTATGGAATGTTTGTCAAATAAGCAAAATCAAAGGCCTTATTGGAAGAGGCTGTATGGTATAGACTGAAGTCAGTCTGCCTGGGATCCAATCTCAGTTCTGACACTTAACTAGCTGCACACTTGGTCAGTTTCTTTAATCTCTTCCTCAGTGTCCTAATCTGTTAGGATGAAGTAATAATAGGATCTTCCTCACAGAGTTGTGAAACTTAGCACTTAGTAAATACTTAGTAGTTGTAAGTATTGGCACAAAAGCATTAGAATTCCATAGAACTCAAATTTTAAATATTCAAGAAAAAACCAAAACGAAACTATCCTTGCTGTTGTGTTGTAAATTGTCATTGGTAGTCATTGGCCCAAATATAGATTTACATTGTAGTAACCATATTTTAAGTCTTAAATCTAAATTCATCATAGACTGCAAAATTCACCTTATTTTTTTTTTTAAATGTGAATGCATGTTCTCTTGTACGGTGGAAGAAATGTAAATATTAAGCTAGGTTTTCACCTCTTACAATTATTGTCCATTCTTTGGCAACATGAACGTCTTTCCATTGCTTTATATAAACATTTCCCCCACATTTACCACCTTGCCCAACACCGTAGCTAATTCGAGTCAAAATCAACACAGGCTGTCAATTTGGTATGCATAACATCTCGTTGCTTCCACATTTATCATTTGTGGAGGTGAAGGTGGTGTATTTCATTTGGAAATTGTGTCATTGGGTCCTGCCAATCCACTCCTCAGTCCTCCTCCTTGAGGAAGATATTTCTAAACTCTTATTTCTGCTTGCATTTCGAGGTCTTCTAAAGAAAACTTTACCCCTAGATTGGGTCTGTCTCCTTACCCATCATGTAGTTGTTTCATTTTAAAGCACTCTTAAAGAGCATAATATCTTGCTGTAATATCTACAATCAACACAGATAATGTTACATTACCCAAATTGCTGGAACTCCATTATGCCCTATATATGGAGTAAACGAGCAGCAAATCTACACAGCTGCTGCTAACTGCTCTTTTAGACTTCCCTGTAGTTAAGTAATGAATCTTTATCAACTTCCTGAATAATTTACTCCTAAATGCATTAAATTGAATGTAAAAGGAAGTTTTACAAAATGAAGACAAACCAGTTCTGGGAGTTGGTGATAATCTTAAAACTTCCATAATGTTCTTCTTTCTTTTAAATAAGCATGATTCAGTTTTTTCTTCTCTGGTCTGAGCTTTAAGTGATATAAAAGCATTAGCCTTAAGAAATATTTAAGATAAATAACAACAACAAATCCAATTGTAAAAAATCCAATTGAATATAAATAGGAGAGAAGTTTCTGTGATTAGAATACAAATGAAGGTTCTGTAATTAGAATAAAATGACCTTGTATAATTATTTGAACCTGGTATTTTTAAAAGATCTATTGTATATTATATATCTTATATCTTATGTATATCTTATATCATATATGTACATATGTACACATATGTAAATATACAGGGAAAAACACAGTTTGGTGGAATTATTAAAAATAATGAAAGAATCATCTTGAATGAGGGACTGCGCCTAGGCCAGATTTGAATGACCTAAACTCATTCTTCGTAGCTATTCCCATTTTCATGTCTCCATTTTCAACAGCTCTTTGCTTTCCCATTTCTTAATGATAATGTTCATGTTACTCAAAACTCAGAGTTGGAAGGGGCTTTGAAAGTTTGTTGGTGATATTCCCTCATTTACTGATTGAGAAAATGAAAGCCGATCAACCCAAATGACACTGATAGCTTAGACCAGTTGGCTAGTTAGTGGTGGAGCACAAGACTGAAACTCAGTTTCTAAATCCTAATCCATTTCCTTTAAGAAAAAGTATCATTGCTTCAACAAAGATGCAGGAATATCAAATGAGATCTTTTCTAGACAATCCTGTCAGAGGTCTTACCTTGGTAGCCAGATCAAGTATTCTCTGATGGGTGTAACACCCATTCCCTCTAGCTTTGCTTTTTCCACATGTCATCATAAATTTACTGTCCTTTCATCCTCAGGGTGATGCATAACTAATAATGTAGAATGGACACTAAGTAAATATGTTAACCCTCCCATAGTTAATGTTTATATTTTAATGAGACCTTCTGGAGATACAGATATTTTATAAAAAAGAATGTATCTCCATTGTCATTTGATAAGCCCACCAGGAATACTTTTGAGAAGGCTAGCTATTCAATAAATCTCAGTTTTTAACTATCAGGAAGGTAACCACTGAAGTTCCTGAGATAACTAATGAGGCTAGGCATTCACCAGTTTTACAAGAAAGGGTTTCAGCTGTGTTCCAATAAACAAGGAACAGTTATTCATGCAGTGCAACTAAAACCATACAGTTCAACATCCTTAATCACTGGACCCTTTATTCTTTGGTGAAGATTGATTTGCTCTCTTTACAAAAGATAGGATTTCTAAGAGTCAAATACTGCAGGCTAAAAGACCTGAGTTAAAAAAAAAACAACATGGCAGTATAATTAAATCCTACTCATGGCTTTAATAGAGAATGGAAATCATCATCCATTGTTGCCTAGACTCTTATCTGTTCCAATTTTATTTCCATACCATCACTTGAATTATTGAAAAGTGATATTGCACAAAACCCCTATTATGTTACATATTAAACTCTATTGCAATTGTCTGTTTCTTTGACTATTTTTCCAACAACTGTGAGCTCTGTCAGGACTGGCATGAGATTGAGGAAGTATTTCGTTCATTGTCTAGCACAGCACTCTGCACAGAGTAGAAGCTGTTGAAAACTTTTTAAAGTAATCTGTAATTATTTTGATAAATAAAAATATATAAAATACCGTAAGAGTAGTGTTCTGATTTTATATTGGCTTCTAATTCCTTTATGAAATACATTTTAAACATAGCATTTCTACTTAAGTTAAAAAATATCCCCATTCAACAGAATAATTTAATTCAGTGATTCAGTTGTTTTCACATACCAAAAATAGACATGTCAATTTATCATATAAAGTGAAAAAAAATTTTGATTTACTAAATAGAATCGAATGTAATTTTGTATTCTTAAGAAAAAGACAGAAGAGATTAATAAACAATGGCCTTTAGGTTCATCCAGTTCTTGACCTTTCAATAAATGCCCTTTTCAATAAAATGCCCTTTTCCCAACCAAAGTCCTACTGATATCAGAGCAAAGAGGGCATGTCATATGTAAACAGCATTCAGTGGTATCTGTAGAAGTCTATTAAAAAAAAAAAAAAAAGAACATAATGGTTCTGTTGTCCCATGATGAAATGTAGGAGCAATAACCTGTCTTTTAAAAAAGGCGTAGACGAAGGAGTGTATATTCACAGGGAAATTTCTTAATTTAATTGGCAAAGTTCTAACACCTACCTACACACACAAACACACAAACACACACACACACTCACTCACTCACTCATTCATTCACACATCATGTCATGCAGCAGACCATTGGCTCAGCTGGTAACCGAAGGCAAAATCTAATCTTGACATTAGTGAACTTCATTTATCTGTAAGGGGGAAAATAATGATCGAGTTTAATTACATAAAACTTTTGTTAAAAGGAAACCAATAACAATGTGTTTAGCCAAATTTACTTGTTTAAAAGAAAAATGGAAGGTTTTGAGGGAGTCATCAACATTAATAGGCAATTTTAAATCCCTAATTTGAAGTCTCTCTTTGAATTAATCAAACAATAAGAAATGAAGGACCATAGAGAGAGAAACGGGCCGGGAGTCAAGAAACTTAATTCTCGACACATCTCTGCTACTAATTAAGTGTGTGGCCTTGAGCAAGTTACTTTTTTTTATTTTTTATTTTTTTTTATTTTTTGATAGACGGCGAGAGAGGGAACACAAGCAGAGGGAGTGGGAGAAGGAGAAGCAGGCTTCCCTGCTGAGCAAGGAGCCCAATGCGGGGCTCGATCCCAGGACCCTGGGATCATGACCTGAGCAGAAGGCAGATGCTAAACGGCTGAGCCACCCAGGCGCCCCGAGCAAGTTACTTTTGTTGGTCCTCACCAAGTCCTGCTAATTCTGTTTTGGTAAATATTTCCCAGGCCTGCAAGGATTTTTATTACCTGTATTATTACTGATTGAAAACCACTGCCACTGGCGTTAATCCCCCCCTCTTTCTCTCCACAAACTCTGCCTCTCATCCCAACACTGTTTTTCACACCTCTGCCAGCATGATTTTTCTGTAAAGTCTCACTCAGCAATTTAAATCCTTTAAAGGCCTGCTATTAGCTACAGGGTACATGGAAACCTCTTCGTGGAGACCCCCGAGTCCCTGAGTGACCTGACCCATGACTACCCCTTTTCATTAGTGCTACTCAGTCCTTCCCCATATGCAACAAGTTATCAGCTCACATGGAATCACTAGAATCACTTGCCATTCCTTTTACAGCTGCCATTTATGGTTTCTTCTCTTTATAATGCCCCTCCATCATTTACCTGGCTAAATTGTTTTTCATCCTTCAAGACTCAATCTAAAAGCCACTTTGTCTGTGAAGTCTCCCTGACCCCTTCAGGAAAATCATATTACAGATAGTAGGAAAGTGATCTTACACCTCTGTTCCCATTGTTTGCTATATAAACTGTTCCTGCAGATGGTCATTTTGTTTTTATTCTCTGCCATTATACTGTTCATATTGTTTAATTGCCTGTCTTCTTTAATAGACCGTGAGATTTTTGAATGTGAGATATGTCTTTTTTTTTTTTTCACTCTCCCTCTTTCTCTCTCTCTGTCCTCATCTTCTTGGAATAATACAATATGTGGCTCAATGTAGGTATAAAATATATGTTACTGTAGTGAATGAATGGAACATGGTATCTGGTCTGTGACAGTATGTCCTGAAGTCTTTGAATAACCTAAAAGTTTGTGAATGGATGTACATGCATAGTCATATTCTTAGGTAAACACCCATGGTTTCATTAGGTTTCCTAAAGGATTTATTATTCAAAGGTTGTATCCAGTTCTAATGGTGGGTCAGTCTAAACTGACAAGACCAACAAGAAAATACAGTAAGGAAATGCCCTCCAAGCCAGACCCTGCCCTTTCAGGAGTCAGGAAGCCATCCAAGTCATCCTTGGCCCTCAGTTCTCTCACTGAATCTTTTCATTGCCACTTGATGAGCCCAGGGAAGCAAAAGCGGAAGCAGTGCTACACTTTACATTATTTTACATACTTTGAAGAATAGTATAATCAGATTTGTGCGAATGAGAGATTGGAGCTGAGAAATGCACTGAGAAATTTCAACATGAGACTCTGAGCAGTTAGAATTTGTCTTATGTTGGTCAGTTTGTTTAAAAACGTCTAAACTCTGTATTCACAGTTTCCGACTTATCCTCAGACATTTCATAAAATTCAAAGAACGTTTTAAATTATTTTTAGCATTTAAGAAGCTAGTTTTCAGTTTATGACTACAGTGAGCCACATACTACTATTCTACTTGGAAAATCACTGGTTTCAGTTTGCCAAAAGAAAATTTTCCTTCTCTAATTCTGAATTGAATATTTTCCTTCATTGTCTTGTCTTCAAAATGGAAATTTTATTAGCAAATCCATGAATGTATGCATAAAAGTTATGCTTAAATTTTTTGGAGGAAATTCAAAATCTATTTTAGAGTTCATTTTTTTCTAATAAGGTAAAATACATGTGTTACGTGTTCATGTCATGATCCTATTTTTAAAATTTCTTTAGTCTTGGGGCAACCTAATCATATGTGAGTGTAGACACAGTTGTAGGATATGTATTAAAATATACTAATCAAAATCTTTGTGAAAACACAATTTATCATTCAATGGCATCCAGAAAATTCTTTTGGAAAAGTGGTTTGAAATATGATAATTTGTTGGAAACATGAACATTAGCTATATTATATTGAGAAATTATAATGTCATCATTAATGTTCTTATATTAATTATTAATCACAAATGCAGCCCAGAGACATGGATATGCCCTTAATTAGTACACAGGCTAAGTGTATAGACTATTCTTGATCTCAGAGTAAGAGAAAATAGAAAACAACATGAGAATACTGTATTTTTCGCCTAAATTCATAATTCTTTCTTAAACTAAAAATATTAATCACTGTTGTTTACACATTTTTGTGGGGTTTTTGTTTACTTGTTTGTTTTTGGAAGAAATGTCACACAGATGCCACCTTGTACAGATCACTGGCTGCCAGGGTTGAAGCATCCCATTGAAGCATCTAGGTTGATGCCCAGAGTCAACTTTTTTGGGGGTGAGAATGGGGTTGTAGGAGGGCACCGTTGAAAGACACAGGTAGGTACAAATCACTGATAACTTCTGACTGATACCAAATTCTACAAGTAGAAACACATAAGTGTCTTTAAGTAAATTCAAGCTTTCAGGTACTAGTTAAAGTTGCACCTTCATAAATTCAACCCTATTGAATTAATTTTGATTTTATAATTTACTGTAAGAATATTCTTTATTCTCTCCTACAATGATTTCAGATGTTGCAAAAAAATTGTAACAGTCTCTGAGTGGCATCCCAGAAAACAATTTGTGAATTTATGTTAAAAATTCTTAAAGAGCATTTTATAAGGCATGGGGACATTATAATCTCTCTATATTACCAACTCCAGAGTTTCTTCCTAATAAAGGAAGGAGGAGAGAAATAGAGCAATATTATATCTATTTTTCCCAAGTCCCCATTAGATCTCTGCTAACCCTATGATGTACTTTTTGATTGTTTTAATTATTTGTTTACTCAACAAATATTTATTGACTATTATATGTCAGATTTTATTCTAGGTACTAGGATATGACAATGAACAAAATATTCAAGTCTTGCCCTTAGAACTTATATTTTAGTAGGAAGAGATTGTCAGCAAACATAAAAATTATACTATATATATAATTTTATGTACACACTATAGCTATGTATGTTATGTATGTATACACTATATGTGTATATGCATATCTATATGTGTGTGCATATGTGTGTGTGTGTGTGTGTATGATAAGTGCTATGGAGAAAACAAAAATAAAGCAAAGGAAAGGTTGTAGGAAAGAAAAGGTGTAATTTTAAATAAAGTAGTCTGCTAATGCCTCACTGTGGTGACGTTTGAGCAAAGCCTCTACACAGGTGAGAGTAAGCTGCACAAATAATTGTGGGAAAAGGATTCTAGACAGAGAAAAGAGAGAAAAGAGTGAGTATAAAGACCCTGAGCTGGAGGTACTTCCAAGCGTTCATGCTCCAAAGAACATCTCAGAAGCCATTGTGCTTGGGCAAAATGAGCAAGGGCCAAAGGCTGAGGCATGGAGGCTGATGATGCAATGGGAGAGTTGGTCACAGGCATACTGAGCTGGGGCTTCTAGTCTACTGTAAGGATTTCTGCTTTTATTCTGAGTGATGTGAGAACCTGTTGGAAGATTTTGAACAGAGGAGTGACATGTTCTAACTCCCATTTTAAAGGGCTCACTTTGGCTTCTCTGTTGGGAATTAACACTAAAAGGGGATCAGGCAGAAAAAGGGGACCAGTCAGTAGGCTATTGCAAGAGTCCAGGCAAAAGTTGGAGATGGCTTGGGCCAGGGTAGTAACAGGACAGGTAGGTAGTGAGCCAAGCTCAGATTCAGAATCTATCTTGAAGTGAGCCTGTAGGATTTTCTGATGGCTTAGATGTAGAGTATGAGATAAAGACAAACTCTACTTCCCTTCTTTGTGCTAAACCTTACAAAATATGTTTGTGAAAATTGTTTATAAATAAAAGTATAAACATATAGAGCAGTTTACTTATAAGCCTGCACTATGGCAAATCTTGGTCTGGTAAAAACTAAGACGTCTGAATGAGAAATGAGCCTGAAGAAAAAGTGTTTTTATAACTAAAATGTTATTTATATAGATACACTCACCCATACATACATAAACGCACATACACATCCAGCTTTCTGTGAAGGCACAAAAATATCAGCTGGCAGAAAGAGGGAGAATTTTTAAAATTTTAAGTTCTGATTATAGCACAGAGTCATATAAATATTTAATATATAATGCTGTATCCTACTAAATTCAGAACTTTAGTATTGTTTTTTATATCTTACTATTTCATATTCAAATACATTTTGAATTATTAAATCAGGAAAACTTTAAGCATTCTAATTTAGGGTTTAAAATCAAGAGTCATATAACATTAAGATATGTTAAAGACCAATATGTCTGCTTTGGTTGTAAAGCAAATATAATATCTATTATAACTCAAAATTCTACATTCTTGATACATCATTCCCCTGCAAATATAATTTTAAAACTATTTGGAGTGTTAGATAACTAAGTGCAAAAAAATTTTGCTTTTTAAAAGACTGCAAATCAAACAGTTGGAGAGTATTTACATTTTTTATTGCTTAGGTAATGCATACTTTCACATCCATTTGAGGCTTGTACATTAAAAGATACAAACACAATACAGTTAAAACATGGGTTACATTTAGTGAAATTCAGCACAAAATTTAATTCCTAGGTTTCTGACAGCTAAAGTTAAAAGAAAAGCACTATTGGTCATATCTGTCTCATTAGGTAGTGAAAGAAGAGCAAGTGAAAGCTATTCAGAGTCCATAAGCATATTGGTAGGTCTGAACGTAGAGACGAATGTACTGTGCTAGGTTTTAAGTAAACAGATTTGCTTACAGTGAACTCTGTTTTTAATAGAAGCTTCATAGAGGAATTGGATTCAATTGAATTTAACAAACTTTTCTTGATAGCCATTTTCATAGTAGGTTAGGAATTGAGATAAAGAAAAAATATGTAGCATGATCTTGCCCTCAAAACCAGTAATTTAGTGTTGTTCAGTATTAAAGGCAGAAGAGGGAAGATGAAAGTGTTCTGTAGGCAGCAACTCAAACAAATGCCTCGTAAGAACCTTAGACTCTACTCTTTTAAGCAAGTAATGATTTCTTCTCAAAGGTTTTATGTTAATAAAAGACATGTTTGGAATTGAATTTTAAAATACTTACACTGTGGCAATATGTAAAGGGTTGTTTGGATAAAAGCTGAAATTGAAATCAGGAAAGCCAGTTAAAAAATCTCTTCCAAAATCTCAGCCATGTGCTCAAAATATCGGACCAAAGTTGCCTGCATCAAAAACTAAGTCAAGGACTATGTCTCCCCCCCAACCCCCCTCTGGCAGACCATGCTCTTACACATACCTGTGTTCCTAGCCTCCAACTGGGGGCCTCTTTTTTGAGGGTCTTTGTTAGAGGTCTTCCCCAGGTGCCTCTGCAAAGACTTCCTTATCAGGGGGAAGAGAGGAGCCTTGAAAACACTTCTCTCCACTCTGAAGCAGTACTCAGTATGTTTCTACTCCTAGTTCTTTCTTCCTGCCCCCAGGCCCTCTGGGCCATAAAACCACAGAAGCTGGATGTCTGTGTTGATCCACTTGTCTTTCAACTGGTGCTCTTCCATGAAGAAACACAGAATGGGGGGTGGGTCAGTTGGTGCTTGCTTCTTTTTAGCCTCTGGCTTATACTATTGCAGTAAGTGATTAAAACCTTGATTGTTACTTTCATTTTGGCTTTTCTTAATCAGCTACCCTGGCACCTGGCAGCTCAGTTCAGCTGTCTCCAAGCTTAGCTCCTCAGTAGAAATATCCAGGAATCTGCATTTTTAACACGTTCCCCAAGTAACTCATCTGTGTATTTTTGGTAAAATTACTGGTCAAATCAGTAGATAAAAGGGACCCAAATTCAGCCAGTGGTGGTGGATAAGGAGGAAGAATTCCAGAAATATCAGGATTCAGTGTGAGAATTAGAATCTTATTAAAATTGTGGAATAAAAATGAATGAAAAACAAATTTCATGTCAACAAAAAGTGGAAATACAGGAGAAGAAGGAGCAGTATGGACACATTGAGTTTTAAGATATGTATATGGTGCTGAGGAATAAATTTAATCATGCGATTGGACAAGGGGATATATGAACTGAGATCTTAGCAAAAGTATGCATGTGAGATAATGATTTAGAAGTCAGTCATGTGTGTGGAGATAGGGGAGGTTAAAATCATGACTGTAAATGAGAAAACCAGGGAGAAAGTATGGAGTAAAAAGAGAGATGAAGGTGGGTGGTGGCACCCTGTGGAGCCATTTGATAATTAGGAGGAAGAAGAGTCCAGTGGAGGCTGAGAAGAATGGTCACTCTTCTTTGCAAGCATTTATTTTACACTTATTTTACTCTTGATAAGTTCAAAAGCATAATATGAAATTGCAATTCTGTGAAGGCATTTATTTAGGTAATTCAAGTGATACTTTTCAGATACCTGATTTTCTGGAGTCTTATTTTCAAATAAATGAATGTCTTTCCTGTGGGTTCTACCATGCTAATTATTTCTTTTTTCTTTTTTTTAAGATTTTATTTACTTATTTGTCAGAGAGTGAGAGAGAGAGAGAGAGAGAGCGTGCACGCACAAGCAGGGGGAGTGGCAGGCAGAGAGAGAAGCAGGCTCCCTGCTGAGCAAGGAGCCTGATGCGGGACTCGATCCCGGGATCCTGAGATCATGACCTGAGCTGAACGCAGACGCTTAACCATCTGAGCCACCCAGGTGTCCCATACCATGCTAATTATTTCAACTGAATTTTTTACAAGAGTAATTGCATAGTAGATAACTCAAAATTAAGATGCTAGTCAACAGTGTGGAGGTGGGCTTCCATGATTCTAACTGAAGTGGTAACATGAGCACCTTCATCCCTAAATTAGTATTTATTATTATATTTTATGTTTTCAGCTGAGATAAATAATTGATAAATGAATAAAAAATTGGCTTAGGGAACATTTAAATTTAATGAATTCTTAGTAATGTTCCCTGAAGTCTATTTAACATGTTCTCGTAGAGACTATTCTGGGTATTCCTTGCTTCCTTTCAATCTTTCAATAAATTGCATCAGTGATTTTTATTTCTAAGTTGAAAGAATTATTAGACTCTAAGAACCCTGAAATACATTTAAAATAAATACTAATAGATTATAAAAGTTATAGGGGAGAGTTTTCCAGGGGTCATTTCTATTATTATATATTGCTTTTAAAGAAATTATTATTAATATCAACAGGATCCCAAATGCCCCAGTTTTCTGAGGGAATGAGGGGGTTCCCAGAATGGGTGACTTTCCCAGGATGGGTTTTGTGAGAGAAAAGTTTCTGTAAACTGGGACCAGTTGGTCACCCCATTAAAATATCCACAGATGCTGGAAGTTTGATTTGAGGTGTGTGTGTGTTTGTGTATGTATGTCCTTGTGTGTATATATGTGCTTGTGCATGTACAGGAGAGTGAAGAGAGAGAGAGGAATAGAGAGAGAGATTGCTATTTTGTTATCTGTTCCACAAAATCTACACTCACCTTTTTCTAAAAGAATAGAAGTTTATTGGGCATGTGGTAACAAAGTCAAATCATTTTTCAGTTCCCTTGCAGTTCTGTGTGACTATGTAACTACACTCTGAACAATGAATGATATATGAGTGATAATGACTTGTGAAACTTCTGGGTGATGTTCTCTAAAGGGAAGCTGCCTGCCCTCCATTATCTTTTTCCTCCCTCCTATGAGCTCGGAAGTGATGACACCTGGAGCAGTCATTTTGGATCCAAAGATGGAAGCCGTGTAGTCAGCACAGAAGGGCTACCCCAGCGAACTTCGGGTGACTCCTTGGCTTCTGGTTTCTTTGATCCATTTCTATTTCTCATGTTCTTGTAATTCCTTAGGCCCACAAGTATGAGCTTTATTCTCCTCTTCGCTTTTGTTAGAAAGCACTTTTATTAAACTCTATGATATGTATCACCAGGTTAGTTTTTTGGATATGTTAGTTGGTGGAGATAAAGACATTTAGAAATTTTTTTTTTTTTCTTAAAGCCTATTTTGCAAGGTTGCTGACTTGCTGAGTACTGGACTATCCTATCTTTTTTTTAAAAACAATTTTTAAAAAGATTTTCTTTATTTATTTGTCAGAGAGCACAAGCAGGGGGAGTGGCAGGCAGAGCAGGCAGAGGGAGAAGCAGGCTCCCCACTGAGCAAGGAGCCTGATGTGGGACTTGATGCCACGACCCTGGGATCATGACCTGAGCCGAAGGCAGATGCTTAACCGACTGAGCCACCCAGGCATCCCTGAAATATCTTATCTTTGGTGTGAGTATATCCTTTGGGGTATCCCTGGGATAAAATATGAAGAATAGGGGGACTTTCGCTAATCAGAAATTAAGAACAATAAAATAATTTTTAAAGGCAGAGATTAGGAGGATTTGTGGACTGATCCACACGCACACCACGTCTCCCAATCTTGCATTCAACCAAGACAGTGGGCTTCTTGATCTGACAGTGTCCTCCTTTCCAGGGTCAAGAAGCAAGGCCTTGATGACCTAAATCTCTGTGCCTGTGCAGGTTGGTGGGGACCTTAAAAGAAGTGACTTCTGATTCACAGGGCACAGGCTGAGACCTGACCCAAATTTCAGAAGCCTCCATTGGACGGAAAATAATGTGGGTGCCAACAACAAATGGATGAACAGAGTAGTTTCATTCAGAGCTCAGTCACAGATTACTGTCACTATTTTGTGCATCAGAGAGGTCCTAGGTCTGGAGCTCTAGGCTGTCTCTTCAACTGAGAAGTGAAGAAGGCTATCAGAGGGTTAAACTTGTATAACTGATACATTAGGATAAACTTACTACCATAAACTCAGGCATGCAATGTAACCTTTCTGGTTTTTCGTATAACTGGGATTAATTTCTCTTTTCAGCCTTCTACAGAAAACTTGATCTGGTCACATAATCATTTAAATGATTTTCCTTGGTCTTATTATCTTGGATTTAAATCCATTTTAGGATTTCATCTTCCCTCCTTTTTTCTCCAGTGGCATCTGGGTTCAGTAGAGTCACACCTGATATCACAGCACTGAGAGGACAATATCTAGTCCTTTATCAGTATCTGTAGTTACCATTTTCTGCTCATCCTGTCTGGTGGGTCCTAGGTTGCTTACATCTCTGCATTGACATTGTCAGAGATGGTCCTTTGCCAATCCAGTCATAAGGCTGGATGGAGGCATGTAAGCAGCATTCTTTGCAGCAGAGTCCCCCTCCTCCAGCCATGACAATGACTTTCCTTTTTCTGCTAATTTCTAAGATTAGCTCACAAGTGTGTCTTTGCTTCTCATGGCTCACCAAGATCCCCTGGATTTGTGAGATTATTACCTGAACACCTCACACAGAGCTGCTCCTAATCTGGCTCCCCACACCAAAAAAAAAACACACCCAAAGAATAAAGATACAAATCCCTGTGTTCTGGATATGCCAGAACTATCTCATAATCACATGTAACTCTTACTTTATAAGTAAATACTGTCCCACCCTGCCCCAAAGAGAGAATTTTATTGCTTCATCTTACGGGGGCGGGGGGGGAGGAATCTGGTTAGCAAATTATTCTTTGTATTCTACTCTATGCCAGGACCTGACCCTTGGATGTTGAAATTCCAGAAGTAACACCTTTTGTTTCTCTTTGTATTTCTGAGGAATCTTCCCTTTCCACTGGGCAGGGAGGATGACGTCCAGTTTGAGTGAGAGGGATGGCCAATTACACTAAAAATTTGCAAGTCCCATAAAACTACATTACAACTTCATGTACCAACCCATGCATTTCCTATTTTGAGCAATGCATCCTAGTAAATAGGCCTCTGTTCAAGAGCTCAGTTCTCTAACATTTTTGCTCAGGACAGTCAGATGAATGGCGATAATTTTGTCTTGACACAGATTCAACTAGGATACCTGTCATATATAACCAGGGTAGGCTTTATTTTTATCTTGTTCTTATCTATAATTCTTCTCTCCCATGCTCTAGTTATCCTTATCAATAAGGAATTGGGATAAATTTACATTTACTCATGTCATATTCTAAATATGGAACTTGGAATTCGTGTTGCTTCTTTTGGTAAATAATGAAGTCTAAATATGTACATGCTCTCCATTCCAAGGGGAAGATTTATTTTCTCCTCTCTGTTGTCAAGGAATCTTATGCTGCTGGGAATAAAAAGATACATAGACTAACAGATGATAGGGCTCCAATATGCTCACTTTATTCTTTGAGGTTCTTTAGGGGCAACTCTAGGCACTGGGAGGGGACATTACAGTGATTTATAGATTGACCGTCCCCCACCATATACATACACATACATGAAAAAGAGCAGCATTGCCTTGCGCATCCCTTTTTATTGGGATGCTACATAAGATTTTGGTTGGAAATTTTTTTCCTATACTTCACACAACCATTGTAGTTTGACATTAAAAAAGAGAACATTTCCTGGACAAAGTTACAACCTAGTTTGCATGAGTTAAATATAAGTTCTGAGATTTAAAAAGGGGTGGTTAGGGAAAACAAAATAACCAGTAAACTATATTATATTAATGAATGACTTTAATTAGAAGTATTAATTAAATGGTTTGAATTAGGGGCAAAGTAATATTAAACACATATGACTTCAAATCATTTCTCTTTTTAGTGCTTCTGGCAAGAAAATAGTATTTATCCACAGTGCCAGAATTGGAAGTAGTAATTGGTCCTAGCTTTAATTTACTGAAGATCTAGTTTAAGTATAATTAAATTGAAAATCAATAGCTAAAATAATCAGGAAAACTTGTTAATTTAGGAACAAAACTGATTTTATTCTCTAACTTTTTATATAATTAATTTACAAAACTAATTGCATATAGTCTAGCCTGCCATTCTTTATTTTTATTCTGAACAAAATTTTCACAAATCATAATAAAAATACTGTGTTTTAGTTATGTGACTATAGTTATGAAATGCTAACTATTTAATAATCTTGAAATTTAAAAAAAAGGTAATATAGATGTGAAAGTCAAGGTAAATGAATAATTCTAGAGTAAGAGTTGAAACTGTCTAGGTAAGCGTTATCCTAGATCAGGGAAGGTCTTTAAAATAAAACCTCATAACGATGCTATACTACTGTGTGTCCTGATTTAGGTAAAATAAATACATTGAAGTAGTGGATGAAAAACATTTTCCAAAAAGTGATGGAAGGAGAGAGCAGAAGGTTTCAGATTTCCTCAAGCAATAAAAAAAAATTTCAATAATAAAACTCCTTTAGAAATACAAGAAGCTAGATGAAACTCTAAAGAATAGTATTACACCATCTCTCCATAAAGCTTTGCCAGACTGAACAAAAGGGATGCATTTTTTATTTCCCAGCCAGAAGGTGTTTTATTTTAAAAAAGATAACTGAGAAAGTGTTTACAAACAGACTGCGGGGGAAACCTTTTGCTAATTTTAGAAATCAAAGAGGAGGCAATCTCCAGGTTGATGATTGCTATGGTCTGAATGTTTGTGCCCACCCTCCCCTTCATGTGCTGAAAACCTAGTCATGAGGGTGGAGCCCTCATGAATGGGATTAGTGTTCTTATAAAAGAGGCCCCAGAGAGCCTCTTAGCCTCTACTACTACCTGAGGACACCAGGAGAAGTTGGCAGGCTCCCTGCCTTCACCAGAACTTGGCTATGCTGCCGCCTGATTTTGGACTTTTGGCTTCCAGAACTGTGAGAAATAAATCTCTGTTGTTTGTTAAAAATGAATGAATGAATGAATGAATGAATGAATGAATGATTGAATAAATGAAGGAAGGAAGAGAAAGAAAGAAAAAGAAAGAAAAAGAAAGAAAGAGAAGTAAAGAAAAGAAAGAATAGTACCTGACAGGTTGAATTGGGTATGAGGTAAGGTGTTTTCCTCTTTCTTTTGTTGAAGTATTTTAAAGCCACTTTTTATACCCTAATAATCTTTACTTTTGTGAATATATAATTGTAGCTCTTCTTTGCATGGGGCTTGCCCAAAAGCAAGCTTCTTCTGAATTCTGTTTCACGAATCCCAGTGGTGGCAACCCCTGTGCATAAGTCAGTAGCAAACTCCCCAGAAACAGTGGTCCAGTTGTAATTCATATTCTGCATATTTCACTGTAAATAGACATATTGGTTAAGATTAAGAATAAACCAAAATTCGCCAGCCAGAATTCCCTTCATGTATCACGTGACCCTAATTTTTGTAATTGCTGTGGCAAATCTTTTCACTGAGACTTTTCAAGTGCTTTTATTTTTGCCTGACAGCTCCAGGTAGGAGTATTGAATCTAAAATTTTATGTGTCAAATCATAGCTTTTCAAAATTTATTATGCATACTAGGGGCATTTTTAAAATGCAGATTCTGATTCAGTCAGTTTAGTGTAGAGCTTGAGATGCTGCATTTGTAATGAGTTATAGGTGATATCAATGTTGCTGGTCCATAGACCATACTTTGATTATCAAGGTTCCAAACATTGTAGGCTTTATTTGATTTCTGCTTAGGAAATGTCCTAAAGAACATAGGCATATTTTTTACAAGATTTCCAATTGATTCTAATACAGGCAGGACTTTTTTTTTTTTTTTTTTGATTTTTTTTATTATGTTATGTTAATCACCATACATTACATCGTTAGTTTTTGATGTAGTGTTCCATGATTCATTGTTTGTGTATATCACCCAGTGCTCCATTCAGTACGTGCCCTCTTTAATACCCATCACCAGGCTAACCCATCCCCCCACCCCCCTCCCCTCTAGAACTCTCAGTTTGTTTCTCAGAGTCCATCATCTCTTATGGTTTTCTCCCCCTCCGATTTCCCCCCCTTAATTTTTCCCCTCCTGCTATCTTCTTCTTCTTCTTCTTCTTTTTTTTTTTTTTAACATATAATGTATTATTTGTTTCAGAGGTACAGGTCTGTGATTCATCAGTCTTACACAATTCACAGCACTTACCATAGCACATACTCTCCCCAATGTCTATCACCCAGCCACCCCATCCCTCCTACCCCCTGGCAGGACACATTTTGAGAAACACTATGCTGTATAATCTATAATAGCTTAAAGGTTCTAGTTTTTTGGGTTTTATCCATGGTTCCACTTGATCTGGCTGCTGTGGTATTAATGTAAAAGTATTAGTGAAAGAAATAACTTCAACTTAATTCGTAGAAAAATATTTTGATTCAATAACAGTTCATCTTAGTCTTAATATTTAGGCTTTGTAGGTCATAGGATTTCTGCTCCAACTGCCCAGTTTTGCCATTGTAGCATGAAAGCAGCCACAGACAACATGCAAGCAAATGAGTCTGCCTGTGTTTCCATAAAAGTTTATTTCTAAAAACAGGCAGATTAAATTTGGCCCAAGGGCTGTAGTTTGCCCACCCGTGTTCTAGTAAAGCATTTACAGCATATATATAATTCCTTTAAAATGTGTTCATTTCAAAATGGAACCTAGTTTAGAGCCCAATACCCTGATACAATTAAAGAATAACTGTTAAGGGGCGCCTGGGTGGCTCAGTCAGTTAAGCGTCTGCCTTCGGCTCAGGTCATGGTCCCAGGGTCTTGGGATCGAGTCCCGCATGGGGCTCCCTGCTCCACGGGAAGCCTGCTTCTCCCTCTCCCGCTCCCCCTGCTTGTGTTCCCTCTCTCGCTGTGTCTCTCTCTGTCAAATAAATAAATAAAATCTTTAAAAAAAATTAAAAAAAATAAAAGAATAACTGTTAGGATTATAACTATTTATTGCCATAAGTTTACATTTTGAAGTAGAGTTATTTTTTTCCTTAAAAATAAGATCCCATACAAAACTAACTTCAACCTTATGAGCTTACCAGTATTTTATAAATAAGAAAATTAAGACTCAGGTTAACTGATTTTTCAGTATTACATTTTTAGAAAGCAGAAGAGCCAGAGCCTGAGAAAGCCTTATGAGTTAGAGTAGCTGTATTGGTACCATGAACTAAAAGAAGACATATCAACTCTTAAATGATCTTAAAAATAAGTATACTATTTAGATTTTTGCATTTCATAGGAATTGAGTTTTTTAGAGTCAGGTAAGATTTTTTTGCCAGAGTTTTATACTTTTAGTTGTAGAGACAATTTTATTCAACTTATTGTATTCTGGTACATTAGATATTCATTCATTCAATGAAACTTAGATGGAGTCAAGAAGTAGAAAATTTGTCTTCGTGCATTCTCAAGGAAAAATTTCACTATTGGAGTATTGGCTTATGAATAATTGTGGGCCCTCTGAAGATACCTCACTTAAATATTCAGCAGCACCTCTGAAAGTGTTTAAATGCGTGCTGAAAATGATCTTGAATAACTCAATTTTATTTCTATGCTGTTATCTAGGAGAATATATATAAATTGATATAAACAAATTGCAATACATATAATTAAAAACCACCTACCAAGTAGGTTTTATATATATATATATATATATATAGTGTTGCATCATTAAAACAGTTCTTGTTTCAATTGTAATTCTTCGTGCAATTCTAGTTGCAAGAATGAAAGAACTTCCCAAATAGCTATTTACCATATAAGCTTTTATTAAATGAGTGGGTGCCAAATTTTGAATTGTGACAAAATGCTTTGTTTTCTTTTAAATTTTATAATTTAAATATAAATAAATTATAAATATAATTTAAATATAAATAAATTATAAATAAATATAATTATTTTATAAATAATTTTATAAATTATTTGTGGTAACTTTGGGATTTGTACTTGCCTAAGATACTTAAAAATTATTTAAACTGATACTTTTATTATTTATCAAAGCATTTATAGAACTGTATGCAACTTTAGGGTATGAAAATTTTAGACACCTGAAATGACATTTTAGTCAGGCTAATTGCAATGACTTCAGAATCTATATTTTCTTATAAGAAAATAAATTTTATGTAATTTTGACTGTATATATTATGGATCATTATCTGCAAAAACTATCAGGCTTATGTTCCATGAGTTTATGCTTAGAGTTGGAGGATAAAAGAAACTCTAGGTTAACATTTATCAAAGTAAGGGATCTTAGGCGGTTCCTGAGACCCTTTGAGGGTATCTACAAGGTCAAACTATTTTCAGAATGAATGAATGAATGAGTGAATGAATGAATGAATGAATGAACGAATCCACTGTGTTGACATTTCCAATGAAAATGTGAACACAATGGTGAATAAACCTGCAGGTACTCCTTTGGAAGGATCAAGGCAGTGACACCACCACAAAAAAGAGGAGTTTAGCAACATGTGGAATTACTGCTGTTAGATTTTGGTAAGGGTTTTGTAAAGGCTTGCTTCTTCCTGTTTGCTATTCTTGTATCTCTCTTTTTTTTTTCCCATTCATTTTCTGATTATCATAGAAGTCTTGAAAAAAATAGGATATTATTCTTACTTTAAGAGCAGTGGAGAGAAAATAAGAGAAATTCAGTAGAAAATATGGGTAGAGAAAGCTTTATAAAGAAAAAGTTCAGATACTTATGTCTATGGAAGGAAATAGAACACAGAGAGCCTGAGAGTTAACTTTATTGACCAGCTACTATGTAGGATCCCTTTTCCAATGTCTCTGAATTAAAGCAGCCTACTATCATGACAAAAGGGAAATATTGCCCATGCTTGGGTCCCTTTACCTGTCTCTGCCCCATTTCCTCATTATTGCCTCCCCCTCCCCTATTGTGCTCCTACTGCCATTTGAACAAAGGAAAGAAGAACCTTCACTTCTCCATCTGGCCCATTAAGTCATGCCTTTTAGCTGCAAAGCCTTCCATGTATACTAAATGATATGAATACATGGATATTTTATCCTCTAAAATTTCTCTTGGAAAATATATATGTTGATAAAGTAGGAGAAGGAGGACCCCAGAGGCTATGCCCATGTAATAAACAATGGCACTAGAATTTTCTTAAGAGAGTATGTCCAGACAGGTGTTTGTTTATACCTTTGTTTTGCTACACCTGGAATTGAATTTGGATCTATAATTTAGGAGGGAAGCTAGAGCAAAGCTGCATTGTTTCACATATTAGAAGAAAGAGGAATTTAAAGGATGATTATGAGATAGAGCCCAGAGTAAAGGAGGGTCAGAAGAAAACAAAACTCCACAAAAAAGGGCTTTGGAGATCAGAACTACTTCCTGACTAGTTTTTAATTTGTTTGCTGTATGTAGAGTGAAATAAATGTTCTTTACCATCTTCCTTATAACAGGTCTTAAGCAAAACACACACTTCCCTCTAATGCATTTTTGTGGTTGGATCCTTTCAGAGGACAAAAAGAAAATAGGAGTTATATGTCTGGGTTGTTAAGCTAAAAGAGGTTGCTTATATAACTAGAAGGTTGAGGGATGATAGCTGATATCGCTTTCCTAATTCCAGTTTCCAAGAAAGGACTTTGATAGGTTCAGCTTGCCTTTCTCACCCTTCCTGAACCAATAAACTGTGGCCCAGGGTACAATTGTGTCACTTTGTACAAATATGACATCTCCTCCTTCACCCATATGGAAAAGGTTTTGTTCTCAGAAAAGCAAAAGATGGGGCGCCTGGGTGGCTCAGTTGGTTAAGCGACTGCCTTCGGCTCAGGTCATGATCCTGGAGTCCCTGGATCGAGTCCCGCATCGGGCTCCCTGCTCGGCAGGGAGCCTGCTTCTCCCTCTGACCCTCCCCCCTCTCATGTGCTCTCTCTCTCTCTCTCATTCTCTCTGTCTCAAATAAATAAATAAAATCTTAAAAAAAAAAAAAGAAAAGCAAAAGATGGGGAACTGAACATGTAAATCTATCAGTGTTCCTATTTCTTTTCTCCTTACAACAATATTTCAGCCAATAAAATATTGAGCCATGATTCAAATGTAAGCATGTATATCTTCAAACCAAAATCACTTCCATTCTGTCTCCTACCAAGAATACTTGCATAGAAACACAAAACCCCACAAAACATGTAGAAATTAATATGTTGTAGATCTGTAGGCACTTGAGAAATGATTAGGTGGTTGGGTCTTCCAAATTTGGAAAATTGTTTTAGGTTTATTAGTTTTGACTGCATGTATGCTTTGTAAGAAAATTGGATGTTTTGTCATCAATTATTACAGGGAAAAGTATTATTGGAAGCAGCTGAAAGGTAATTAGAGAAGGGAGAATTAATTTATTTGCTTAGAGAGTAATTACATGAATAAAATCACCTTTTAATTTTAAATAAAGTTATGATCTTAAAAATTTACAAAAAATTAATAATAGGAGGCTCAGACTCACTTATCTGTGACTTGTTTAAAGGTTGGATTATTTATTTCTTGGGTTTCCTCAAATCACTTAATTTTCACTAAAATGCTAGTATCCTAATTAACAGTCTTCATTCATATTCCTTAAAAAATAGTAATAAAATCTCTAAAATGTTAAAAAGTGAAATTTCTCAAATTCCATCAAGGAAATCATTAAAAATTTAAGGTTATGTATAGAGAAGTATAATGAAGAATGAAACATGTAAAAGGATAGAATTTGTCTAAGAGAAAAGTATTTCCTGAATGTAGCTGGATAATTTAAATAAATCAACAGATACTGCCTTGCAGTTAAAAAATTAGGAGTAACAGAGTTTTTCATAATAGTATAAGAGCAATTATTATTTTCATCTTTTTGCATTTGAATTATTTTTGCTTTCACTTGTTGTCTCCCCTTTTTCTCTATTCTATTTTTTTTTTTTCTCTATTCTTTTCTACTACAAATGGGAAACTTTCCTCAGGCTTTGTTGAAAATGAAAGCAAAAAAAAAGCTCAACCAAGAGGAGGTGTGATTTCTACTAATGCTTGGTGTCTTAGAGGACTTGCTCAGATTATTTGGAAGGATGCAGAAGTTCACTTTAAATACGATTATCAACATATGCTCATCAAGGCAGAAGAGAACCAAGTGACTTACGTTATTTATGTCTGGCTGTGTTGGCACCGTTCTCATCTATAATGCCTGATGAAGAAGGGTGTCACATTCCCTGGAAAGAAAAGATATTCCTGTTGGGTAGAATGTAAGAAATCCTAGACTTGAGTTGTAGAAGGGTCCTTGGGGATCTAATTTCACCCCTTTTCCTTTTAAAAGTGAGAAAATTGCTGTTCAGAGAATTCAAAATTCCTCAAGGTCACACTGCTAGTTCTCTTTCTTTTTCAAGCAGGGCATTGAGAATGACTTAATTGTCTGAAAAGGAAGCCCTTATTTAAAGATAATGCCAAAAAAAAAAAAAAAGACAATGCCAAGAAATTCAAAGATGTGAGGGGTTGGCAACTTTTGAACAGCAGTGTGGCTGTGAAGTGACCCTTTCTCTCTAGTATATAGCAGTAAAGGAATATCTTTCACATGTTGTTTTCTATAAGAAATAGAAAAAATTTCCACCGGTTGCCAAATTTCAGTGTGGCAGAAACTCTCAGAAGCAGCTAGGACGCAATGGTAACTAGTCTACATTCCAGTGGAAATTGACCACTGTGTGACTTTAGTCCCCAAGCCAAATTTGTTCAACATTTAAATTATGTTTTCCAGTTAGCTGCTTTTATTTTTTCTTTTTAAAGATTTTATTTATTTATTTTAGAGAGAGAGACACAGCGAGAGAGGGAACACAAGCAGGGGGAGTGGGAGAGGGAGAAGCAGGCTTCCTGCTGAGCAGGGAGCCCGATGCGGGGCTTGATCCCAGGACCCTGGGATCATGACCTGAGCTGAAGGCAGTCGCTGAACGACTGAGCCCCCCGGGCGCCCCAACATCATCACTATTTTATGAACAGGAAACTGAAGACCAGAGAAGATGAGTCAATGGCACAAAGTCACACACATACTAGTAAGGGATAGAGCTAGAATTAGGACGTTGGCAGTGTGATTTCAGAATCATAATATTAAACACAGTATTAGCTTCTTGTTATATTTTGCTTTTCACAAACTCCGTCCTATAAGAAATTTCTATCACTTATTTCCCATAAGGAAAAATTTGCCTTGCAGCGTTTATTTTACTTATTTTATTTAAGTCAGCATTAGAAAATGAAAAAAAAGAAAAAGACTGTTAAACTATGTTTCCAAGTGACTCTGGCAAATGAGAATTATTGTGTGAACCTGTTCCTGCTCCAGAAATGCTGTTTAATCAGGATTCGAATGGCATCTAAGGAATAGGAGAAAGTTTGTTTTAGGTTAAGAGAAACAGGGATTTGCCTCAAAGGGGCCTTTCTTCATCTGTCCAGTCCCTTTGATTTTCTCAGTAAACACTGGAATCTTCTCTTAGCTTCTGTGCTTTGTTGATAGCTGAGGTCTCAGTTTAACCTTAGTAAAAATTTTTTAAGTAATTATTTTGTATTGTTCTATACTTCCAGTTTCCTGAGTACTTTCTGGTTTCTAGCTGTGACACAGCTGCCCATCTGGTTAATTATTTCCATGTGGTCTTCATTTCAGACCTGCCTTCTTTTCTCTCTTCCCCTCCCTGCTGAGTCTCAGCATCCCTTCCCCACGGGGGCTAGGAGGGCCGCCTGCTGTCAGACAGTTGGTCATCCCTAACCTGAGGGCTTTGCTCTTACTTGTCTCCAGGTGGTCATCCTCAGGAACCTGCAAGGATAGACCTAACATCAGGCTCAGGTATTAACCATTCTGTTTTCAACTTCTGGCACTTTTATTTGAGTAAACTTTAAAAGAGAATTGCTTAGATTAAAGCTTACTGTTATGAATAAATGACAGATTTGGCTTTATGATATAGGAAGTTGAAAGTCTTCTTTTCCATAATTTAAATTAATTCGTTTTTTTGCACTAGTAACTGGTAGATGAATGAGACCTCTGAGTAAAAACTGTAATGGTTATTATAATGCAAAAGGGAATCTCACTGTACCTTACACACCCAATGTTATTTCATATTAAAATGTGATAAAAACTCTTCTCTCCTTTTGTTTTTGCCATGCAGGAGATATCCCTTTCTTTGGCTTGTACCTCCTCCAATTCTAGACGCTCTTGACTTCAGACTCCTGGAAGCCTGTTAAAAACCACTACCCTCTCAGGCAGACCACGAAACAAACTGGAAGTGAAGGGAGCTAGAATCATGAATTCATCAACCACTATTCTGTTCATGAGAAGTAAATGTCACATTAAGTAGGTGCATAAAATATTCAGTCAAGCTCTAGACAAGTGTTGAGATCCTAGAAATCTAATCCAGAGAGTAAAAATGTGATATAAATTCAGATATACTGGGTTACACAGGTGACACAGTGTGAATAATTTTCAGGGTCATCCATTTACCAAGGGTAAAATTAACAAGAATTGTCAAACTTTCAAGAAAAAGGGATAAAAACGGTGAGATGAGAAAACATGCCTCCAATTGGCTGGAGACAGCAGCCCTTTCTCTTACCCAAAATTCAAAGTGATCTGTTGTGGAGTAATGGAGCTAGGGAGTTGTTTAAGATGCAGATGTAAGGGAGACCGGAAAGGAGGACTGAGGTGGCTGTAGAACAGGGCCCAGTAAATGGCCTTATTTCTCCATGGGCAGTTTAGAGAGGTTGTCACTTGATTTTGTTACTAAAGATTTTGGCCTTTTGACTCTTTTTGTGTGTGTGTGTGATAAGACATATATACATAAAATTTACAATTTTAACCATCTTTAAGTGTACAGTTTTGTGATATTAAGTACATTCACAATGTTGTGTAACCAATCACCAGAACTCTTTTCATCTTACAAAATGGAAATTCTATACTCATTTAACAACAATTCCTCATGCCCCCTTTTACCCATCTCTGAACACCACCATTCTACTTTCTGTTTCTAGGAATTGACTACTCTAGGTATTTCCTATTAAGTGGAATCATACAGTACTTGGTTTATTTCCCTTAGCCAAATATCCTCAAGGTGAATCCATGTTGTACCATCAGTCAGAATTTCCTTTTTAAAGATGAATAATTCCATAGTATGTATAACCATTCATCTGTCCATGGACATCTGGTTACTTCCATATTTTGATTATTGTGAATAACGCTGCTGTGAACATTGGTGTATAGATACCTGTTCAAGTCCTTGGTTTAACTTCTTTTGGCTATATACCCAAAAGTAGAATTGCTAGATCATATGGTAACTCTGTTTAACTTTTTGAAGAATCACCATAGTATCTTCCATAGTGACTGCAGAATTTTACAATCCCACCAGCAATACACAAAGGTTCTGATTTCTCCACATTCTTGCCAACACTTTTTTATTTTATTTTATTTGTTTTATTTTTATTTTGGTATGAAATGGTAGCTCTCTCACTATCTCATTGTGGTTTTGTTGACCTGTTGACTCTTAGGGGCTAAACCCATAATACATTTACAAAGGCATCTTAAATGCTCTCAGAAATAATGTGTTTTATTACAAAATAACTAAAATAAATGGGCAAGGACTTCTGGGGAAGATGGCAGAGTAGGAGGATCCTTAGCTCACTTCATTTCATAAATACAGCTAGATAACAACATCCACATCAGTGTAAATAACCTAGAAGATGTCCTGAAGTCTGGCAGAACAGACTCTCCACAACTAAATGTAGAGGCCACATCAGAAAGGGTGGAAAGGGCAGAGAACCAGAATTAACATTTGTTGCTTCAAAGATTCCATGTTTGAGTCACACAAAGAATACATTTCTCTCTGTGCCTGAGTAGAGCAGGTCTGGTACCCTCTAATGTTATACAGAAACTGACAGAAATAGATTTCATATAGAAACAAGTGCTAATGATTTATAAGACAACTTCCATGGCTTACCATTAAGATAATAGTAAACACACTAAATTTGTTAGAGTTACCACAAAAAGTGTGTGCTTGCAAGGATTATCCATATAGATACATGCATATATATTCCATAGGGATTTCACACATATGTCCCTTACCTGTGCACAGACAACATGCACTCACATATATAGAACAAAAGAGATAAATCTGGTCAACAGTGGAAGTGGCTCATCATTGCTTAAATTTCTATTTGTACCTCTGCAATTTAAAATAAATCACACTTCATTATTCTCTGTTCCTGCACTTTTTTCATTCCTTTCCCAAGGATAATTATATATTGATTTAATCTTTATTTTGTTAAAGTTACAATTTTATCTGGATGGGTAATCTCATTCTAAATACTTTCAAAGTAAATATTTTGGCACAAAAATGATTGAAATATAGCAGTCACATTAAAATTATTTGCAGTTGTCACATGACTCCTAACACTCTACCTACAATTAATTGGGATCTTAAAATGATTCTCAAACAGATAAGATTTTAAAGAGGTTTTTTTTTTTTCCTTAAAACATCCCACTCAGCACATTTGCATAGCAAGTACCTCTAAAGAAATTTATAGATGTTTCAATCTTTTCTAACATCATTATAAATGACTTCATGACAAGTGCAAATTTTCCTCCTTGTTCTTTGGGAAGTACCAATCAGACATGGATTTGAGTGACATCTCTTTTAAGAAAGAACAAAGGGGATAGGCAGCTCAAATAATTATAAAATCCTGACTTGTTACTGTCACAATGATTGCCTGAGCTTTAAAAAAGAAACGGGACATTAATGTACAATGTAAATAATTGCGTAGGCTCTGAGATGATTAGTTAGCAAGGTGGCAGAATTATCTTGTCAAAAATAAAGTATTTTTAAATATCTGAAGAGGAACTCTAAAATATCCATCCTAATAATGAATCCCATGACATCCAGCAATACTATACCCAGAATAATGATAACTAAAAATAGGATTCTGTGTTTTTCACCAAAAATGCTTATAAAGAAAATGTTGTTCTCTATGTCTCTTAATCTTCAGTTCATTATAAAATGCCATCCTAGCAGTTCAACTGTATCAAAATGAAATGCTTCATCTTGGGATTGTAGGCATTCCTGCTAAAGTCCTGATTTGTTTTTTATGAGCCACTTCTATCATTGTTATTGTCATTGGTATAATAACTTATATTGCCGACCACTTATTCTGTGCTATTCTGAATTTTTTACATTTTTTTTCGCTCATTATTTCTCACAGCAACACTATGAAATAGTTACTATTATTATGTTCAATGTATGGATGTGAAAATTACAGTTTGGAGAATATAAGTAACTTGGCCAAGATTATTTAGCTAGTATGGGGCAAAAGTAGGATTTGCATACAAGTCAATCTTCATTGTCTTCAAAAAAAAGTATTAAAGATAATTTTTCCCTATTTTTTAATTAATATTTGAAAACACAAAAATTCAGTGATTACATAACATTTTATCTTTTAAATGTATTTTTTCTTAATCATTTTGAAGTTTTCTTTGGGAAATGTTGCTAGAAGCAGTTTTACTGGTTAAAATTTTCATAAATATTGCAAAACTGCTTTCAGAGATTTATATTTCTACTAGAAGCATATGAAAGTATTCTTTTTACTTCTACTTTGCCTATAATAAGTATTTTTTTTAAAGATTTTTTTATTTATTTGACAGAGAGACACAGCGAGAGAGGGAACACAAGCAGGGGGAGTGGGAGAGGGAGAAGCAGGCTTCCCACTGAGTAGGGAGCCCGATGTGGTGCTTGATCCCAGGACCCTGGGATCATGACCTGAGCCGAAGGCAGACGCTTAACGACTGAGCCACCCAGGCGCCCCTATAATAAGTATTTTTTTAAGGATTTTATTTATTTATTTGACAGGATAGCAAGAGCAGGAACACAAGCAGGGGGAGTGGGAGAGGGAGAAGCAGGCTTCTCACTGAGCAAGGAGCCCAATGAGGGGCTCGATCCCAGGACCCCGGCATCATGCCCTGAGCCAAAGGCAGATGCTTAACCGACTGAGCCACCCAGGCACCTCAATATAATAAGTATTTTTTAAAATGTTTATTTGGGGCACCTAGGTGCTCAATCAGTTAAGCATCCAACTCTTGATTTCTGCAGAGGGTGGTGAGATCAAGCCCTGCATCCCTGTGTTGGGCTGGGTGTGGAGACGGCTTAAGATTCTCTCTCTCTCCTTCTGCCCCTCGTCACCCCCGCACCACTTGTGTGTGTGCTCTCTCTCTCAAAAAAAAAAGATGTTTTACTTGATAGGCAAAAATTTTTCTGTTTTCTTGTCAGCTATATTTTTTAACAGAATATTATACATGAAAACATAAAAATATTAGATTGTTGGTAATTAAAAGGTATCAACATATTATTATCTGACCTTAATTATTTTAACCCTTAATGAGCTCATTTTATTTGCCAGAAACTCTGCAGAGTTCTCTAGGCCAAGATAAATAAGCCCATTCTGGTGCTTCAGGAGCCTTGATGGAAAGCTATGATAGCAATAAAGATTTTGCATGAGTACTACAATACGAGTGAAAAGTTGCTTTTTAACTTTTGGCCTGTGTTACTGGGAGAACCTCATGGAGGAGATGACGTTTGCATTTTGTCTTGATAGATGAATAGGGATCTGTAAAGTAGAAAATAGGAGTATTTTAGGGAAGGCATAGAGCATAACCAAAGTGAAGAGGAATGAAAACAAAAGTTAAATTCAAGGAATGGTTAAAAAAATAAGTTTTTACTGGAACGTTGAATGATCCTTCTCAGAACGACAAGGGATGGAACATAAAAGATTGTAGCAAGGCATGGAGATCCTTTCCGTGTATTAGAATGAAATGTCAATAAATAGATTCACTATTTAATTGTAACAAACTATATCAGCCTTGACAAGTCATTTCAAAAAGTATGCTCATAATTAGAAATTCAATATCTGGTAATTTCTTTTAATTCAATTTTGTAACAAATTATTCTTAAATATCCTGATGATGATAATTGGTACCTTCTAAAGTGCTAAAATCTTCCAGTAGCCACACTTGTCTTCTCCAGTTGTATGTCCCACAACCTCTCCAAAATGCCCAGTCATTGGTCTGGACTGAACAGCTCTGAATTGCCTCTAACGAGCATTGCACTGGCTCTGACTTAAACTATTTACTCATTTTGTTCCTACATGAAATATGCTCACTCTGCCCTCCTCTGTCCATATATAATGTATCCATCAAGACTAAGCTTAAATATTTGCTTTTACGTAAGTCTTCCAGCTCCTTTTGGAAACATTTCTATAGCGCTGATATTCTCTGTATCCCAAAGTTTGCATTTTATGCATTGTCTTTTTTCTAATTTTGCTTTCATAGTTCATAAAATTGAGCTTTCAGGGATTTGTGCATTATCTTCTATTCTTACAGACAAAGAAAATTAGACTAAGAAACTACCTAAAGATCATACTAACAATTATTTTGTGCATTTGTTCATTTATTTATTTTTCAAGTAATTACTGTGTTCTTAGTACATGAAAGTCATTTACTTGTCAGGTACTAAAGATCAAAAGTGAACATGGTTCATGTTTTCAGAAGGAGTTAAGAGTCTATTAGGGAAGCTAGATAGTTAAACAGCTTTTTGAGTTATTTATATGATATGAGGAGAATAGCAATCTACCCATTGTGGGTGGAGATGGAAGTTGAAGTGTGTGAAATTTAGTAAGACTTTATAGAAAGGAGGAATGCCTACAGGTTTGTGAAGAATGGGGTGTTTAACAGGCTAATAAATGAGATATATATTTCTAGACAAGAAATAGCATATACGAATGAGCAGAGAAGACATATCAGGGAACTGGAGATGCTGTGGTATGTTGAATTATGAGGTTAGGAATGGGGAAAACACACAGTGAGACTAAGAAGGTAGACAAGGACCTTTGTGACTTGAAATGGGGTTTTGAGTGTATCTTGAAATTGAAATGGCAGTCTTGAAGGATTTAATCAGTAAGGTACCAGGTTCACATTTGTGTATTCAAAATATTACCCTGTGGAATAGTGGAAAATGAATCGAGGATAGAAGAAACTGAAGTCAGGGGATAAAGTTAAGGATCTGTTTTAGTATTCCAGGTAAGAAAGGCTTTAAGATTGGTAATGGGAAGAGAAAGAAGGGTCATTTCTGTACAAGTATTCTTTCAGATAAAATAGGATTTTGTAACTGAATGGATACAACAAGTAAGGGAGAGGAAGAACCCAAAGATGATACCTAGATTTTTCTGCTTAGGTAACCAGATGGTGCATTAGCCAAGATAAGCTAGCTAGGACAAGAAACTGGATGATGGGTGTAATAAATTCTGTTATATAAATGCTAATTTAGAGGCTGTTATGGGTCCAGGAAATGGTCATATAAAATAGGATACTGAATATACCTTTCTGGGTCTTAGAAGAAAGATCTGGGCTAAGGATGTAGTTAAGTCATCAGAATGGAAATAGGTAAAAATCACTAAGAAAGATAGTCAAGAATGAAAAGCATATACTCTTGAAGGACACAGATATCTAAGGGCTCCCGTTCCTTGTCATATGTGCATCAATACAAATCTCTGTTTTGATATTTGAAATGCAAAGCTGTTATCAAGGCACATATATTTGACAAATCAGAGACAACTTAAAACCTGTAATGGGGCCGAGGAACCTATGCACATTGCAGGTGAATTCAAATTTGCTCCTTTATAGTTCTTTCATTGAAACCTGGAACAAATGGAGTTCAAAACAAGATTAAGAACACCTAATGTTGAGTTGAATGATTTTTAGAATTTCACATATTGATGAAACTCATATGGAACTTGGCTACCTTTTGTTAATTTGATGTCTAGCCTAGCAGTCCTTGCTAGACAACAGATTTTAGGTTTACAAAAATCCTTCTACCCATAAGAGGTGAAGGGAACCCTAAATTAGACTAAAAGTGGTAAAATAATGAAGGGAAGCTAACAAAGGGAATTGAGACAATGTGCTAAAACACTGTCATATGTTTCACAGAGCTCATGTTTCTTCTAAGTAATGCAAGAATTAATTTGCATTCTAGTGGGGCATTACTCTAGGAGTCCTCATTTCTATAGGTTGGGGATTGATTGTGAGCTATAGAATTAGAAAGAGCCTATATTCATTTGAGAAGGGGAGTGTAGGAGGCAGTAAAAAACTGTTCATAGATTGTGCATTTAACACTGTGGTTATGGGAGTCTTATCTGTTCCTTTTCACATTGACCTTCCTATTTCTTTTTTTTTTTTTTAAAGATTTTATTTATTTATTTGACAGAGAGAGACACAGTGAGAGAGGGAACACAAGCAGGGGGAGTGGGAGAGGGAGAAGCAGGCTCCCCGCAGAGCAGGGAGCCCTATGTGGGACTCGATCCCAGGACCCTGGGATCATGACCTGAGCCGAAGGCAGTTGCTCAACCGACTGAGCCACCCAGGCGCCCTTGACCTTCCTATTTCTACTGTAAATTTCTCAGTGAAATAATATGGCACTTCCTCCTTGTCTCCCTTTCCTCCCTCCCTCTCTGCATTCCTTTCTTCCTTCCTTTGCTTTGTAGCTTTTAGCATGGAGCATAACATTCTGGTTAATAAATACTCAGACATTTTAAAAGTACTCATAAATGTGAATGAAGTTATTTCAATCACTTAGTTTTTTATGGTTGATGAAAACTTTGGATCCTGTTTACAACAGATGTGTAAGGTTTTTGGGCCCTTAATTTCATTTCTTCATATTTCATATCCACCTTTTATAACTTACTACTCAAATTTTGTAATTTCAGAGCACTAGTAATGTATTTACTTATAAGCCATTTGAAGAGATTGAATTGCCAAAACATAGACTGATAATGTTCTGCTTCAAACAGAATGCTGAGCTGTAGTAAATTTGTTCAGCAAAGTTGTTTGGATTTCAACTTATTTTAAATTTACGGGAATTGGCAGCCCTCTTTCTTTATCCAGAGGCAATGCTTCAGGCACTTTTTCCTATTTTCATCATATGTACAGGAAAATATGAATGTGTTTATCTTAAAAGTATTTGAAATTCTTTGTGCCCACATTTTGATTCTAGTTTTAGAATCTTCTTTAGTATGTGTACAGATGCTAATTATTCAAGTATCACATCTTGTTAAGTATTCTGGGAATATTACTGTGTTTCTTTTTAATAAGTCACAGATAATTAAGACTAACTCTAGAAATAAAGTAACTGCCTGTATTGTGTTCTATCCATTATTTTAGATTAAGACTAGAGGTATAAATTTTGTCCACCAAAAAGCAAATGTTCGAATACTATGCTTTGGATTTGGAGAGGAGGAACAAAGACTTGGTTCTTGTGAAAATTCCACTGAAACTAAATATGTGACTTACGTTGTAGTATTCTGTTGTTGTCTAACTATTTCAAAACTTAGTGCTTTAAGCAGTGACCACTGTCTCTGTTAACATTCAGGTAGAACTTGGGTGGGTTTTTTTTTTTCCTGCTGCATGTGTCATCAGTCTCTCAAGTGGTTGCAGTAAGAAGGAGGCTGAGCCTGAATATCCAATATGGCTTCTCTCGTCTGGTGCCGAGGCTGAGCCAATCCTTCACTCTCCACATGGCTTTTTTCTACATGGCCTGCCCTGGGCTTCCTTACTTGGACAGCTCCTAGGAGCCAATATTCTAAACAGATACAAAATTGCAAAGGTTTTTAGGACCACACTCAGAAGTTGCACAACATCATTTCGACTGCATTCTATCGGTCAAAACAAACCACAAGGTCAATCTAGGTCTAAGGGGAGAGGAACTAGACTCTTTCTTGATAGGGGACTGACAAGGACACTTTGCAAATGAGCGTGTGTCATAGGAAATACTGTTGTGACCATTGTTAGAAACCCCATCTACCATAGCCTGGTTCAGTTCTCTTTGTTTTATTGAGGCTAGGTTTTCTTCATTTGTAAAATGAGGTGATTAATTAATTTATGTCATATATAATAACTAGGCAGTTTAAATAGAGTGTTGAAGAAAACAGATACAGCTTTCATCCCATGGAGCTCATTTTGGGACTGGATTGGGTGCAGTTTAAGATTTTCTCTCTTAGGACTCTGAATGATTGAGAACAAACTGAGCGTTGATGGAGGGAGGTGGGTGGGGGATGGGTTAGATGGGTGATGGGTATTAAGGAGGGCACTTGTTGTGATGAGCACTTGGTGTTATATATCAGTGATTAATCACTAAATTCTACTCCTGAAACCAATATTATTACTATATGTCAACTAACTAGAATTTAAATAAAGATTTGGAAAAAAGAAGATTCCCTCTCAGAATATTCAATGGCATTTCAAATGAAGCAAAAGAACAGCCATAGTTTCTTACTGGAGAACATGCTTTCTCCTAAACAATATTTTATTGTCTGATGTAGAATAGTTTTCTTGTTTAGATTTTTTTTAAGTGACCTGATTGCTGCAGATACTGTGATAGTTCATTATTTTAAAATTATTTCTATTTCTGTATACACCAAACAAAAAGGAAAACCTCCATCTCTGAACAGTTAAATAAAATTTTGATGAAGGAAGGAAGACACATTGGTTGGAGTTCTATAAACTAGCTACTGACAGAATTAGATATAATTATTTAAATTTATTTGCTAGGCACAAAGACTAGATATTAAATGACATAGAATAAAATACCAAAATTTCCCTTTTATTCACTATCTGATAGTAATTAAAACACAAAGCGTGGTAGCTCAGCTTTTTAGTGAGACCCAAGTCTTGGGGACAAAGTTATGATGTCCAATTTGTCAGCATCACCATTTACAGTAAAATGAAATAAGCAACTCTTATACCTTTCCCAAATGGTTGTATTTAGCCTTTCAAAATCTTGTGGTTGTAAGTTTCAAAAGCAGAGTCAATTACCCAGACATATGAAACTGATGAATTAACTAATTTGTATTCTCTCTGTTTGGATCAAACTCCATAAACATGCTGTTAGTTCCGTTCCTCTGAGCTTTGAATAGTTTACTGTTCGTGATGATAAAAGCACGACAGGGAATACTTTAACATATGCCAGATTCAAACTGAGTGAAATATGACAGTTTATAATCTGTGAGACAGAAGATTGATCTTTGAAAAATATTTGCATATAAAGTACCTGCTTCAACACCATAATTCTAAAAGCCCACATGAACAGATATCCAGTGCTTTCACTTAGTATGTTGTGTAAGTCATAAAAGTAGGGTGTATCTCCTTAATTGTACATAAAATACTTTTTCCTCTGGGACTGTTTTTGTAGGTATTATTTTAATTAATAATGTAAAGATGAGAACTGTGGAAATAGTAACCAAAAGAAAATTGTAATGCTCAATTTGAGGGAATGAAATGTTATGATTTTTTTCTGAAGAATAATACATCCACGTGAATATATAAGTATGAAGATGTACTAAGAGAGACTTCTCCCACTGTTTTCATTCAGTCCTTTTCTCTTTGAAGAAAGAAATGGAGCAGAGAACTTTTAATTTTTGCTCACAGAAAGTACAGGGACCATGATTCCTTTGTTATTTTGTTCTGTTTTTAATTTAAATACTAACATTCAGTGAAATCGACTTTTTAAATACACAATTCTCAGGGCGCCTAGGTGGCTCAGTCGGTTTGGCATCTGCCTTCAGCTCGGGTCATGGTCCCAGGGTCCTGGGATAAGGCCCCGCATTGGACTCCCTGCTCCACAGGAAGCCTGCTTCTCCCTCTCCCACTCCCCCTGCTTGTGTTCCCTCTGCCAAATAAATAAATAAAATATTAAAAAAAATAAATATGCAATTCTATGAATTTAACTTGTGAATAGACTCATATAACTACCACCACAGTTAGGTATAGAGCAGTTACATCATCCCAAAGAGCTCTCTTGTGCTATCTCTTTGTCATCACCCCCTTCATCTCTGACAACCACTAATCTGCATTTTATCATTATAGTTTTTTTTCTCTTTAAGAGTGTTACAGAAATGTAATCATATAGTATGTAACCTTTTGAGACTGGATACTTCCAGTCAGCATAATGTATTTGCAATTCATCCAAATTGTTGCATTTATCAATAGTTAATTTATTTTTATTGCTTAATGGCTTTCCATTGTGTGGATGTTACCACAGTGTGTTTATCAATTTACTCAGTAAAGGACATCTGGGTCATTTCCAGTGTTTAGTACTTATTAGTAGAGCTGCTATAATCATTCATGTATAGGTTTTATATGGAAATATGCTTCTATTTCTCTAAGGTAAATACCCAAAAGCAGGATGTCTGGGTTTATGGTAGGTGTATGTTTAACTTTGTCCAGGAACTTTTCCAGGGTGGCTGAATCACTTCACACCCCCTAAGCAAGATATTAGAGTTTAGTTGCTCCCCATTCTTGCCAACACTTGGCTTGTCAGTATTTTTTTTTTCTTTAGCCATTCTAAAATACTTTTTAAACACACATCCCCACACACACCCACACACACACATCCTAACTTATTAACTCCTTGGTTTTTAGACAAGAGTAGCATGGTAAGCCATTAAAGTAAAATCTTTTTTTTTAAATAGAATAGTATATTAGACTCCATTCATAGAAGTTTTATACCATTAAAAATCCAAAGTGGAGTATGAAAACCGAATAAAACATGGTAATATACCTTCCAAATTTTAAAAAATGTTTTTGATTAAAAATAGTATAAAATGCACTGAAAATAATTCGTTAGGAAAAAAATCTGCCTGGAATACACCGTGTGAAGCTTTTCTAAGTTGAAGTGTAAAGAAATTTGGCCTCTTGACAGCTTAATTTTTAGATAAACAAGCAAAAATTCTAGGCATGGTATAAACCTAGACTAATGTATTTGATAGCTATGTACTCATTTTCTGATGAAACTAAAAATCCATTTTTCTTTCGAAAAGTGTTAATGAGTAAATGTATCCCAAATTTTCTTATATGCAATACTACATATCTACATATTTTCTTGATAAAGAGTAGTGTGTGTGTGTGTGTATTATTGAGATACATTTGCCAACGTCTCCAGGCTTGCAGAGCTCTGAGGTGTGCTGTCTGTAATTGTTCTCTGACACTAATCCAATGGGTCCTGCCAAACAGTCACTGGCATTGACCTGATAGGTCATTTTTCCTCATTGCGATTTTGATTCCTGAATAATTTATTTTTTCTCACAAGATCATTCCCTATAAAAATATGCTCTGTCTGTACTGCAAGCAATTGATGGTGATTACCTATAAAGTCTATATAATGATATAAAAACAAATTGTTTCCAGGATTCAGAGATGTGCTATAATAGTTATGATATCTATGATTCTGAGGTTATAGTTCTGATTTTTCAGAGCTTCTTGGGGTAAAACATACATACCATGTTTTAAGCAGTGCATTTTGTTCATTTTATTTTGCAGGGATGATATGTGAATATCATCTACTCACATATATATATCTGCTACTTACTCCCAATTTTGGCACAAAGTAGGCATTCAGATCTATGAAAACCAGTGGGTTAGAATTCTTTATGATATTAACACTTAGGGACTCAAAAGTATTACATAATTATTTATATGAGAAACCTGTCTTGGAATCGTACTTTCTAAAAGTATAGTTGAGTTGTGGGAGGTGTTAGTGAAATAATGTGGACTGAATGTGACTCAATAATTTTTATTATTGAAACTTGAGTAGATAAAAATGTAAGGCAGAGTAATCTAAAAGTTTGGTTTAAAATTGGGATCTGATCTAAAAGCATTTCAAAATGATTATTGAATATGTTTTACCTTTTGTTACAAGTAATTTTTGAAGCGCAATTATATTTTTTGTGTAAGATTGAAAAATGCAATACATACCTTGTGTTTTCTCAAATTATTCATTTTTATATTAGTTTCCAAAAGGTTTTTTGGGCCTGTACCAAGATTTCAGTATATTTGAAATTTCTTTGTGTCTTTTAGTTAATATAACTTGTTCATGAAAATATGGAATTTGTAGTGTTGTGCTTCAACTTTTTCTGTGTTCTTCATCTCATTAATAATATCACTGTTTATCCATGTAAGGGCCACTAGAAATGTTTTAGACTTTCCTCTTCTCACTTCCCATACTAAATCATCCTTGTTCTTTTTTATTTAATCTTTTTTTTTTAAAGATTTTTTAATTTATTTATTAAAGAGAGAGAGTGACCGAGAGAGAGAGAGCACAAGCAGGGGGAGGGCCAAATGGAGGGGGAGCAGGCTCCCCGCTGAGCAGGGAGCCCGATGCAGGACTCAATCCCAGGACCCTGGATCATGACCTGAGCTGAAGGCAGACGCTTAACCGAATGAGCCACCCAGGTGCCCCTTGATTTAATCTTCTAATTATCATTTCAAACTATTACTTTTTCTCCGTGCCCCTGTCTAGGCTGAACATTCATTATTTCCTATTTGGACAATAGTGATAGCCTACCAACCAATTTCACTACTTTTGGTCTCTTTGTCCTCCAATCAACCCTTCAAATTGTTAATAACATTATCATTCTAAAATAGAAATCTAGTTATAATACTCTCTTGCTTTGACCCCTTATTGCCTTAAGGTAAAGTCTCAAGTCCTTAGTTTGTCATTTAAGACTCTTTACTCAGTCACAACCTACCTTCACAGCATCCATGGCAGTTAATCCAGGCACTCTGGAATCTTCACTCTTCTGAGTAAAACCCATGATAGTTCAGGTTCTGGAATCTTTGTAGCTGCGTTGAATAACTCTGCTCTTCTCCACCCAGTGCAGTCCTTTCTCTATAGTACTCCACTGATGACTCAGAAGTGAGTTCTTCTCTCTTCGACTCTTCCAGTTCTTTGAAGGGCACGGCTATATCATATTCATCTTTGTAACTGCAACACATTTCCCTGACATTAAAATGCATTTCAATTCTTTGGTGTTGAATGATTGATTGATTTGATTTTACAAATTAGGACACTGAAGCATTCGTGGTTAAGTAACAAAAGTTAACAGAAGAGCAGAGATGCATTTAAAAGAGGAATACAGTATGAATATGGTGACTTTTTCACCAAAGCATCTCACTAATGTATGAGTCCTGGTAATCTAAATTAATTGATTTGAATGGTTGACTTCATGATGATTACACTTAGAAAAAAATTGATAATCGTCTTTTGAGAATAAGAAAAGGAGGAAAAATGTACAAGGTTTAACTAATCTTTTAATGGTACTCAGGATTTGTTTTTATTGGGAATGGTAAGATACACAGACCCAAAAATGACTGTTGTGAAGAAAGTTTATTATACTCAGTTCCCTAGAAGTTGGAGGCATGGCACACCACACAAGGGGGCCATACAGGGAGGCAATGGGGTTGGCCATGAGGCAGAGGAAGCAAGAGAAATTAGAGACAAGAGCCTTTATTGTAGTTTCCTCAGGAAGGAACCAGCCAGACTGGATAAGAAGGTTTAGGATTAATTCGTTTCAGTAATTGCAGCCGACTCTGGGGCACAGAAGCTGGTTGTCTGCTCCCTGGCCCAGGGGTGATTAGAGCAGGTGGATAGTGGCCTGAAGTGAGGCCCTAATAAAGGCAGGTGGTTAACAGTATGTGCTTTAGATTGACTGGTTCGAATATAAAAGGTATGCTCACAAGTTGTTTACTATCCCTATGAAAATCGGCTAACCCTGGGAGGGCTGGTCTCTTCAGGATTAGCAAGGCTCCGAGATGGCAAAGCATCAAAATATAGAAAATAAAAGACGTGGTTAGGACAATTGGAAATAGGATAAAGGTGTGTGAAATGTCTCAAACAATGATGAAGTAACTAATAAAGGGTGTTTATCACCTCTTCTTTGCTTTTTAGACAAGAAAAAAAAAAATCTTTATTTGTGGTTGTCTATTGTGACCTACGAAGTAAATTGGTTAGTACCTGCAGATGACAGAAAACAGCTCTGAAAGCAGAGGCTTTGTGTGCAAACAGCTCAAATTGCAAGACCTGATGATGGAAAAACTGAACGCTCCCCCTCTTTCTGAAACACAGCCAGGGAAAGAAGCTCAGGTGGTGAGCTGCAGAGCAAGCACACCTCATCCACGGAGAATAGCTCTCATGCATTAGTCAACTGCTATCGTGGCAAAGGTCTTCGAGACCCTGGGAGGGGCGGAGGTATGGCAGGGACTGGATGATGTTTGTTTCTAAACCGTTTGTGGTCTGCACAGTCCCTTCTATCAAATTACTGGCTATGGTGTGGTGCATTCTGTTTTATTTTACTAGAGATAAAGAGTGATGAATTAAAGCTTTGAAGCAAGGAAGGGTGAAAAACGAAAGAGTATTTTTCAGCCACTCTAGTTCAAAGCCATTTATAAGCACTGCCTGTCTGGCCTGCTAGTCCATCCATCATCCTTTTATGCAATTCATCAATCCACTTTTGCTCATGGGTAAGTAGTTACCTTCCATTTACACTGAAGTGTTAGTGCCAGGGATATCATGGGGTCATCTGGTGGCTTCTTTCATGTTAATACCCAAATGAGGGACATGAATTAATGGAACCACAGGAAGCCAAGCTTCTCTAGTTTAAAGGAAGCTGTCTTGAATTCTTAGGGGGTTGGGATGGTGAGAAAACAAGCTGCCCTTCTTTAAAGAGTGATTCACTAACAATGGAGACCTGTTTTTGTTAAAAAAAAATCACATCAGTGCATAGTTTTAGTCCCCACAGAAAATTAAATAGAAATTTGTGGCCAAGTTTCTTTCTCTACTGAGACAACCAGAGGTGCATTAAAGCCACTATCACTGACCTTAATATAAAACAGGACATGCTTAGTCACTGAAATCAGGAAGGATTTTTGGACTCCATTAACTTTTCTTCTTTCTGGCCTGCCTGAAAGTGCACCGAGCATAGCTGGAAGCCCTACCTGTCCATCGAAGAGAGAAGAATTCTAGGCTCCTGCTGTTGCCTTCTCATTCGTTGCCTTTTTTTTTTTTTTTTTTTTGTAGACTTGGTAAAGCAAGTGAGGAAGCTACAGCTGCATGACTTAAGGAAGCGCTTTCTTTTAAATGGCACCCAGATGGGGGAAAATGTGCTATTGGAGGTTATGATTCTGTTTGTCAATGCAAATGGATCATTTAAGATTTGATTATGAAGATATTCAGGAGCACTTGATTGTAGTATAATATCCCAGTAGATTGGAGTTTATAGAAATAATATAATTATTGTAATTGGAGAATGACTTAAATTTTCTACCAGGGACACAGGGGCAAGGAGTGAGATGAGGAAAGAAAGGGAATAGATAAGCTAAATCATGATCTCTGCCACAAAAATAGAGTGTTAAGGGTAAGAATGGATTTGAAATGCTTAAAAACAAGCACACATGCACACAAAAGACTTGTAGGTCCTCTCTGAATCTCTTCTAAATGGAACCCCATCCTACTCTATACTTATCCAGATATAATTGCATGAGACTTTCCAAAGCAGTTTAAGAAGCTCTGAAATTCATCAAAGGCAATTTCCTATGGTTATCAACAAGTAAATCTTGTTTTTACAATTTATGACTTCTCTAAAAATGAAATATGTAGATGGCTTTATAGAATGTGAGTTAAAAATAAAAAAACAACAAAATGCCTGCTTTCAATGGAAGAAAGAAAACCTATAATAAAACTCTTTTCCACCCTCTTTAAATTCTATAGTCACCTATGAACACCTTCTATGTGCAATGTGCAGAGCAGGGCCAAGCACAAAGATCTACAGCGTGCATAGTCTTTGGCTTGAAAGTTGCTCAGTCTTATAGGGCAAGAGAGCCACATAAACAAGGAACTACCTTGCAAGAGAAGAATAAAAATGCCACACAAGTCTTAATGCCTCATAATAAGGGATTCAGCCAAACAATACAAAATGTTTGTAGATAAGTTCTAGCTATTGTACCTGCTGAACCATGTGTTGTCCTAGTAACCTAGCTGAATCTGTTAATTTAGAGAAATTTCCACTAAACGTGGTGGGTTTTTTTGTTTATTTGTTTTTGGTGGGAGTATCTCTATTGCCACTCAGGACTTGTATATGCAGTAGGAACTCAACACATTTTTTGCTAAGCTGAACTAAAACAGAAGGTGTTTACTCTTAAAAGAGCCTTAGTAATTACATCTATTTTTCTATTCTGTTTTTTTTCTTTTTAAAAAAATTTTATTATGTATGTTAATCTATTGTTCTTTTTTTTTTTTCTTTGCCAGTAATTTTATTATATCTGTATTTGGGTGAAGTAGATTAAAAAGAAAGCACACAGGTATATGCTAATACATACTCATATTCATGTGTAACAAATACAAATTTTGTTAAGCAGTGGAACATTTTAAAAATATTTCATCATTTTTATTTATTTTTTATTTTTTATTTTTTTAGATTTTATTTATTTAAGAGAGAGAGACAGAGATAGTGAGAGAGCACAAGTGGGGAGGAGAGGGAGAAGCAGGCTCCCCACAGAGCAGGGAGCCCAATGCGGGCTCGATCCCAGGACCCTGGGACCATGACCTGAGCCGAAGGCAGACGCTTAACCGACTGAGCCACCCAGGCGCCCTCATCATTTTTATTTTAAACTAGTACTTGAGAAAAGGTAACAGGTAGAAGTACTCCATTTAAAATTTTTTGAATGTTTTCTTATTCAGAAGGAATAAATAAGTGGAGTCATATCATCAAAAGGGAGATTGTCATTGAGTTAGAATTCAGGTACAGCTAATCTGATATTTCCAGAAAGGTATCTGTGGTAGGCAAAACAATGGTCCTCCACAGATGTCCATGTCCTAATCCCTAGAAGCTGTGAATGTTTTTGGTTGTATAGCAAAGGGAAATTATGGGTGTCAGTGGAATTCAAGTTGCTAATTAGCTGACCTTAAAACAAGGAGATTATACTGGATTATCTGGGTGGGACCCATGTAATCATAAGGGTCCTTGAAAGTAGAAGAGAGAGCAGACGAAAGTCAGAATCTGATGAGACTACAGAATAGTCAGAGAGATACAGTGTAGCTTTAAAAAATGATGAAAGACACATAACATAAAATTTACCATTTTAGCCATTTTTAAGTATTAATTATATATAATGTGTAATAGATCTCTAGAATTTTTCATCTTGCAAAACTAAAACTTTATACCGATTGAACAACCTCCCTTTCCTCCCTTTCCTTGGTTACTACCATTCTATTTTTTTTTGTCAATTTTTTTGTCCTTTTATTATTATTATTATTATTATTATTATTATGTTAATCACCATACATTACATCATTAGTCTTTGATGTAGTGTTCCATGATTCATTGTTTGCGTATAACACCCAGTGCTCCATGAAGAACATATCCTCTTTAATACCCACCACCAGGCTAACCCATCCCCCCACCCCCCTCCCCTCTAGAACCCTCGTTTGTTTCTCAGAGTCCATAGTCTCTCATGGTTCATCTCCCCCTCTGATTTCCCCCCTTTCATTCTTCCCCTCCTGCTATCTTCTTCTTTTTCTTCTTTTTTTTTTAACATATAGTGTATTATTTGTTTCAGAAGTACAGGTCTGTCTATTCTGTTCTTAATATGAGATTGACTTATAGCTGGTAGCTGATGCTGAGATGTGCAGTTTGCAATTCTTTCTAATTCTCAGCTTTTAAAAAATATCTAAAATGAAATAATTTCACTCATACCACAACCTAGATGTGGAGGTCATTGATTGGTATTTTTGTTTGCTTGCCATTTTTAAAGGTATCATTTAGTAAAATAGATAGTTTTTCTTTTGGTGTTCACGTCTATGAATTTTTAACACATTTATATTTGTTTATATTTGTCTAACCACCACTATAATCAGGATACAGAATGGTTCTATTAATGTAAAAGATTCTCTCATGCTATCCTCTGTAGACACTCTCCCCCCGCCACCATACCCTTGACAACCACAGATCTCTTCTCCATTACAATGGTATTGTCATTGGAGAATGCCAGATAAATATATTATGCAGTATGTATCTTTTTGAGACTGGTTACTTTTACTCCATGTAATGACTTTGAGATTCATTGAAACTTTATGTATCACTAACTCATTCTTTTTTTTTTTTTTATTGCCGAGTAATATTCCATTGAATGGATACACCAGTGTTTATATTCCAGTTTACTCGTTGAAGGACATTTGGGCTGTTCTAGTTTTTGGTGTTTATTAATAGAGTTGCTATGAACATTCATGTACATATTTTTGTGTGAATGTAAGTTTTCATTTATCTAGGGTAACATTCAGGAATTTGATTGTTTGGTCATTTTGTTAAGTGTATGACTCACTGTCTCATAGCTTTTTTGAAATTTTTTTATTTAAAAAGAATTCCTTCCCATGTTTCTTTTGGATGAGGGTAACAAATTGGGCACTTAGATGGGTAAGGTTAGTAGCCACATTTCCAGAGTTTTTTCAGGATATAATAGACAAAAAAAAACCTCACAGGTAATTTAGACTTTGGAAAATTCAGAGTGATCTAAAGTTCTTAGAGAAGTGCTATTTCCAAAGTTAGGTGACTAACTTTCTTACCTTGTATTATTTCTGTATCACATACTTTAGTTGCACTGTTTTCACCTACAGCATCCCAAGGCCTTCCAGAGTTTCTAGTGAAATAATTCTGTCAGTTGATAGCAGCTGTAACCTGTCTCCATAGGCTTCAGTGTTAATTGGGGCTAGACCAGGAGACAAGTCTGAATAATAGATTTTTTTTTATATGATCAGAATTGTTTCTCTATTACCTCCTAATGCCAAGGCTTTGAGTCTAGCTCAAGTTGGTTACAGCAGGGTCCCTATTTCTTCAGGAATAGTCCTTTCTCAAGATAATTCTCACCCTTTGTACAAATACAACTTTTGGCCCAAGCAACCAGCTCACCAAAGTCAGGCCTATCTGAGTTTCATTAATATACATAGCTTAGACAAAAACTAGGACCCTCTCACTGTATTCTGCCTTCTTTATTAGCCAATTTGTTAGTCCTAAGGTAAATGATCTACTCTCTGACTCTTTTTTCATTTGTAAAATAAGTACCATATTGTCACCTACCTCACAGGGTTGTGGAGTAATTAAGTCAATAAACACTTTGAATAGCATCTAGCAAGTAGTTGGTGCTCAATGATGTCAAATTGCAGTTATTACTACCATTTACTCTTCTGAGAAGAAGTTTGGAGTTAGAAATGGGGCTCTTACCTTGGCAGATCTCCCAAAAGGGACTAAAAGAGAAACTGTCCTCAAATTTGTGAATTGTGGCTTGAGAAGCTTAAGGGCCAATCTGTGACCACCACATTCCATTGACCTCTGCCCGCCAGTCTTTGCGATGAATTGTTCAGCAACTTGTTGCTAGTTGTCTCATACTTGAAATGCCATTGAAAATAATCCATTGCATATAAATAGACACACCAAATATTAGTTGTAGAGTAACATTAATAATTATTTGAATATTCTTAATTTTTTGGAGAAGCTGAACTAAACTGGCATGAAATTAATAATTTTTCCCTCACATTTCCATTTAAAACCCCTAAACAAATTTACCCCAAATAAATTTTCAAAATTTTGTAGAAGGTGTTAAATAAATTTAGGAGTATCTCCCAATGTTTTGCTAAATTCATAATTTTTGATAACACTCTAGTGATAGCTTTTTAAGATAAGATATAGCTATCTGAGAGAGTTTAATTTAAAAAATGAAATCCTGATACTCTATGATATGTGGTTATGTAAGTGTTTACCAATTCATTTTCATGGTCCACACAGGTATTTAATAAATATGGAAGGAGGTGAATTAGGCAAAATAAAACCCTATGGTGACTCACTATACTGCATTAAAGTGCCTTTTAGTATATATTGATAGTTTATTTTAAAGGACAATTACTTTCATATAAAGTAGGAGGGAAAATTGTTAACATGCTAACACTAATCCCAAATTAGCATTTTCCTATGTTCCATCTGTGGATCACCAAATCCCCAGAAAACAAATAGGTAATAAGAAGTATGATATAAATGAGTTGACTTCTGTAGACATTTTCATTTGGCATTTGATCAGAATAGTGGTATTGATGACAAAATCCCCTTTTTATTATTTTGAAGAATATTAAAAGAAGATTAAAATTACTGTCTCCATTGATTGCTTGCTAAAATGGAAAAATACTTGTAGTTTAGTCTTTTAACAGGACTTACAGTGTCTTTACAGAAACAGTGGTGTTTCAAGCATGGTTAGTAATATTTTAATTCAACACAAGAACAAGAAATGGATTTTATTGCTCTGTGCTTTATGGATCATGAATTTAACTGAACTAAGTAGTCAAAAGATGTGTGATAAATACTGCTGTAGTGGGATGTTAACCGCATTTGCTTCTGTATTTTACTAATGCTATTTTTCATTTTATCCAAGTCAGCTTTTTGTAAAATTAGCATCTATCCTTAAACACCTGTATGTATCACCACAAAATGGGGAAACAATCAACCGCTCTATTTACCTCAGCCCATTGAACAACCCTTGACTTACGTGTGTATGTAGAAGGTAAACCTAATTCGGCAAAACTGAGCAACAAACTATTGATTTACTTTTAAAACATAAACCAGCCACCGTAAAATGTTGAGAACCATGAAAAGACAGTATTAAAGGTAATATTAGTAGCTTGAGGGAGGAACACATCATTTTCTCTTTTCAATTAGACTTCCCGACTGAATTCCGGTGTGTGCTCCTTAATGAGACGAATTGGGTGGTCTAGCCAGCTCAACCACAGTCCATTACTTTCTCAGTTATAAACATCTTTTTATTTCACAAAGGCCATGTGTTGGCTGCTTATAACCTCATTAATTCTAATACCCTTAAATGTAATAGCTGTTTCAGACTGGGGAGCTACAAATCCAAGGTTTCCAGTTGACAAAGCAAAAGGAAATTCTGCTTTCACTGTGGGTTGGGACATGCTAATGCACTAAAAAGACTTCACTCATGGGTCACCAATCTTCCCATCTATAACTTCTCATCCTGGAGTCCTGCCCTATATTGTATGCATATTTTAGTCCTTGCAGCATGTCTTCTTTTTTGTATCTATGAAGTAGATTTATTCTCAGAGCATTGAATGATAAATGGTCACCTCTAGTATGGACTCAGCCTAGAGCTCTAGGTCACATCATTGAGTCTGTAGAAGTTCATATTAGGTACTATTCTGCCATCCAATGAATTCTTGCTTCCTATGTCTACTATATATCCCATCCCACTTCTGTGGGCTCAAATGTTAATTTTAATGCTCTTTTGCTAACTGAAAATGCTGTAAGCCACAGATCACAAGTAGGTGGCAACAATTATCATTTAGTTGTAGTTCCTTGGGGTGCTGTGTTTACAAAACTTTGGAGGCCACATTTGGCTTTAAGGGAAAAAAATATTAGGGTAATGGACATTCCAGTGGGAGTTTATATTTTGATGGGGAACCTTTGAAAAGGAAAAAAAAAATGCCCTAGAATTCACAGACATAAAATTATAAAGACAAAATAAAGAAATTTTACTTTTTGCTTTTTTGTTTTTAATGGAGTATTGAGTTTGGCCTACAGAGATGTATCGAGCCTGTGCCAAAGGAAACTCTACCTTTCCTCTGAAACCTGTTCACTGGTAAACTCTCCTCTAATTTTTACAGTAGTTAAATATATTTCTGGAAGGTGTTTTTTTTTTCTGTTCGGAAACCTCCCCTCTGATGGCTGTTATGAGTTCACTCATTATTTTTAGCTCTATCAATTCAAATTGGAGTGTTGTGGTCCTACAGTATTAGGTCTGGGAAAGAACAACCTTCAGATCTAATAAATAGATACAGATTTGATAAGTTAAATGACTTACACTTTACAGTTTTAAGGACTCTACTGCCTTAATACTTACATCTTGATTTGTAGAAGAATGCTTAATGACATAATGACTTTCCCTTGATAATATCTGTGACTGTGGTTGGCAATTTCTATTTTAAAAATTGCTTTAAAAAACATGTGATCTCTTGTTTTTAAAGTAATAAACCATTTACACTAGTATAAAAATGTCTCATAAAATACCCAGTGTCTCTTTTAAGATCTGCTATCAAAAGCCATATTACTTTAATTTTACATAATTGGTTTTATTCATTTATTTTAAGATTTCTTCTACATACTGTTGTTATTTTTTAAATAAAAGGCAAACAAAGTATAAAGTTAATGCACTGAGAATTTAAATGGTATATATTTGAGAGTTTTTAAAAAGAACACAGAAACTAAATTATATCTGCCTGCTTTGTCTGTAAGTAAACATATGATCATTTCAGTATTTCACAACCTACTCTTCATATGTTTTTATTATGCATTTTTCTCTTCTTTCTCCTACCTTAAGTGTGTATGTTAAAGTGTTTAAAACATCTCTTAAATGTCTTACAATTTGTAAGAGCATAAGTGGTTTAGAATGTTTATCCTCATTGAAAAAGAGAATGGTTAAGTTCAGTACGGTCCATAATTGATTGAATGCTTTAAGAAAGAAAAAACGTTATTGCTTTCTGAGCTTTTGTTGAAGTCAGAACTTCCTCAAATCCACGACATGAAGTTGTCAGGGAGAAAGCTCTAAGCAATATTTTAATTGTTCTCATCCTTGAAAGAACTGTAAAAACCTCCCGTCCTTTTCCCCCACTTAATAATGAAGCTATTGTTTTATATATGCAGAAGGGAAAGTTTAGGCAGAAGAGAATGAAATTGCAGTGTTTCACATCTTCCACATTCCAGGTGTTTCCCTCTGTCAGTCTTTCTTGAGCATCCACCAAATCCAGGTAATGCTTCATGAAGGGGTAGAGAATGAAAGGAGGAAGAAGAATTTCTCATAGAGTTTTGAGTATGTAAATGCTATGAAAGAGTTATCAGCTAAAAATATGACTTATTTACTCTTCCACAGCATATTATTGACAAGTTCAAACTGTATTTCTAATGTTCTCATCAGTACCCATGCCTCAAATAACAATAAAATAATGTCTTCCAAGAGGATTCATTCTTCTATTAATTCACTCCTTTGTCTGTAAGGTAAATATTTAATGTGAATTTTCAGTGAATCAAGGTGTAAATACTTCCACCATGGCCAATTTCAGGTACTGTGATAGACACTGAGTATTCAGCAGGGAACAAGATGAGCTCAGACTTACTCCAAAAGGCTTCTATGCGTGGGTATAGGGAGACATACATTAAACCAAAATTTATACGAACAAATAATAAGTGTTACAAAAAAGAAGCACAAAGTGAACAAATAAAAGGGGGACAGGAAAGAGATTGGAACTGGAAACTTGGGTAAGATTTATAGAACTAATTTAATTATAAACAATTTTATCTACCTCAGCCAACTCTACAAAACTGACATACATGCATTTTTAGGTTTAAATTTATTCTTTCATGAATTTTGATAATGTAAACAGAATGTGTGTGTGTATATATATATGTATAAATATAGTTACAAATTTTAGAGATATAAGAATATTTGCAGTTTACAAATAATAAACTTAAAATACTCTTTGTTGTAAATTCCATACAGCCAGTTGATTCTTTCAGAGTGCTTGCATTGATTTTTGCTGAACTCTTGTCTACGTAGCTGAACTATAGTTGTGAATGACAAATGAGTAAAGTTCTAACATAAATATTGTCAAATCAAAACATTGGTATTTTCATTTACATTGACAAATAAGACAAAAGTGAGATAATGAAAATATGTTTGGAACTTTATTTGTTCTTCAGTGATGTGAACAACTGCTTTGCCAAATCAGATAGTAGTGTTAGGACTTGCAAGGCTATTTCCTTGAGTTTCTGTGCTGATCACAATATGAACATAAACATGCCTAATTTTATTTTTTTATTTTTTCTAAAGATTTTATTTATTTATCTGACAGAGAGAGAGATAGCAAGAGCAGGAACACAAGCAGGGGGAGTGGGAGAGGGAGAAGCAGGCCTCCCGCCGAGCAGGGAGCCTGAAGCAGGGCTCGATCCCAGGACTCTGGGATCGTGACCGGAGCCAAAGGCAGACGCTTAATGACTGAGCCACCCAGGCACCCCAACATGCCTAATTTTAAGTTCATCTGCACTATTAAAATTCTTTCTATCACTTTCTTAAGTCTAGACCATCAACAAAACAATAAACCAAGCCCTGCTCTGTAGTCTTTATGGTGTTAAGATTCCCACCATGGCTGATTTTTTACAGTGTGGTCCCTGAACATGGAGTTGAGAAAAGATGTGAAGTAGCACACCTTTATGTAGTATTTCCACCCCTACACATACAATAGTAGAAATCAGCTCAACAGCATAAACAATAGATGTAGTAAAAGTATTAAAAGATTAGTGGATGTGTCTTTAGATAACGATCTGCCTTTCCTCTTTCCAATAAGTACTCTTTGTTGGTTTCCTCTACCAATTTGTGTGGCTAAGTTTTATGTATGCTATAAAAAAGACTAGAAGATTATACATTTTTGGGCGCCTGGGTGGCTCAGTTGGTTAAGTGGCTGCCTTCGGCTCAGGTCATGATCCTGGGGTCCCGGGATCGAGTCCCGCATCGGGCTCCCTGCTCAGCAGGGAGTCTGCTTCTCCCTCTGACCCTCCTCCCTCTCATGCTCTCTGTCTCTCATTCTCTCTCTCTCAAATAAATAAATAAAATCTTAAAAAAAAATTATACATTTTTGACTATTTATACCTGTGTTTATTTAACTCAGCAAGTGCTCACAAATTCCTGAAATTTTAACAATTAAATGGCTCCAGTACACCACTAACAAGTATTTAGCAAAATAAACTATTAAGGAAAATTCGTTACTACACATCTCGGTTCTGTCTCTAGGATTTCTTAAGTGGTGGTGTTCTTAGAGCTGACTTGGTTAAGCAATAGGAAAAATATCCGTAGGTTCAGGAAGAACAAAATGATGTTCAGATTTTGGTCCAGAAGTCCAGGATTTTGGCACCAGGTTCCTTGTTTTGCTTTCAGAGTCTAGCCGTACTTAGTCTACTTGATGGGCAAAACTCTTTTCCGTTGGTCATTCCTACTTGAAACTTAGTCACTCTGAAGGAACAGATGCTCTCTACATTCAAAATATTCTGGAGCTTGTACTCTAGAAGTTGCCACAATAATTTAAATGCTACATTTTCTAATACTTTTATTCACACCTAGGTAAGATTGATGAGTCTTTCCATCATGTCCGCATTGCTTCAGGTGTGCATATCTAGCCCCTTTGACTACATTTCTTTGCAGACATTCATTTCCTGCTTCAAGTTGTTGGCTGTAAAATCCATTTGGACAAATTTTGGATACTGTATGTATTTGACATTCTAGTTAGCCTTCAATTAAAAAATCATCAAATAAATATGTGAATAAGTGGCAACATAATTGTTTTTCTTGACCTGGTAGTTGTCCTAGCAAAAAGTAGGTTCTATGGGGCTGACATTTTCATATGCATTGGAACCATGAGCCCAAGTCATATGTTTGTCCCTCATCTTCATTACTTGAAAGTAAGCCAATCATTTTGCATTACCACTTTGTATAGACTGGTTCCAGTATTAAATATTTAGTCTCATCAGTCAAAGCATCCTGTTTTCTGAATCTTTCTCAACTGAATGGTATACTTGTTTTGTAATTGTTAATATCTTTATGATCAAAGACTGGTGAAGCCTATTCATATGCCTTATTACCCTTTCTCTTCATTTATTAAAAATATTTCGAGCACCTGTAAGGTAGGACACAGGAGTTCGAGAATGGAAGTCACAAATATGACTAAGTTACGATAGTCTTTTAGGACTCGACAGTTTGATGATGAGGGAGACAAAGGCACATAGACTATGAAATGTAGTCATTGCTATTGCAGAACTGTAAGCAAAGTGTTCTAGGAACAGACTTCGAAGCAGCAGATTTTGTTTTATCATGCAGGCTATCCTCCATTTTTTAAATAATTTTTTTATTTTTATGTTAATCACCATACATCACATCATTAGTTTTTGATAGGCTATCCTCCATTTAAAAGAAAATTATAAAAGGAGAAAATGGGGCCCTTAGGTTTAGGAAAGGAAATACTTCCCTAGGTATTTTAAAACACTTGTCTTTCAGGTTCTGAAGGAGTTAAGATTTTGTTTTTGTTTTTATCTTGTACACAAAGTTACTATAAGTCATTCAAGACTACAAGTATTTTGATTCCTATTTTTAAAATTAAAAATAACACTATTTATAATCTTTTCAAAAGTCCAGAGTCCTGGGAATAGTTGAAGCTGTGTTCCATTTCTGAGTAAATATTAGTTTAAACTGTTTTTCAGTTACTGGTAGGCTCCTACTAAATGGAAGTTGTACACAGAAGTAATAAATAAATAAAGGGAGAGAGGAAATGAGGGACAGACATGGAGAGAGATTCCCATACTGCATTTCACTTTCTTTTTTTTTTTTTTTAAAGATTTTGTTTATTTATCTGAGACAGAATGAGAGAGACAGAGAGCACATGAGACAGGGGAGGGTCAGAGGGAGAAGCAGGCTCCCTGCAGAGCAGGGAGCCTGATGCGGGACTTGATCCCGGGACTCCAGGATCATGACCCGAGCCGAAGGCAGTCGCCTAACCAACTGAGCCACCCAGGGGCCCTGCATTTCACTTTCTATAGTTGAAGTAATAGTTTATTCAATCATAGCTATTTATATTTCTAAATGCAGAGCCAATATAATTAGGCAGCTAATATCATATTGCAACTTTGTACAAATTAGAAACTGAATTAAGCTTGTAAATTATATGTTTCACTTTCCTGCCTATGCAGGAGAAATTTCCACATTAAGCATTTCAGTTTTGGGGCAAATTTTATATTTATCAATACTATTTTCATTAAATTAACCTATTCTTTATTCTTAGGGCTCTTTCCTGACAAAATTTGCAGTCACCTCTTAACTGGAATGTTAACATAAACTATATCATCTATGTTTCATCTGTATCTATTTGTCAATCTATCATCTATGTCTGTCTGTCTACCTACCTACCTACCGATCTATCTAATGATCTGTCATCTGTCACTGTCTCTCTCTGTTTCAGCCTCCCTGTCTCTCTCTTACCTACCTCTGCTTCTAATTTCTCTTAATCTGGCTAGCACTGTCTCTAAAACATAGTTTTCTTACTTGCCTCATAATAAGAAAGTATATCAGTTCTTATCAGTTGATTGGATGAGATTATATAGTAACTGAAGAAAAAAAAATACTATGCTGAAATGTAGGGTCTGGGAAACTCATTAAGTCTGCTAACAACCTAACAACCCCCCTCTCACAAATTAGACTCCCCAGACAGAGTTAGCATCAGTGAAACTAAAATTTACTGACCCCTTCGTATATGCCAAGCACTCCGCTAGGCATTATCTGACCCAATCCTCACAACAGAAACATATGATGACCTGTATCTGTCTATAAGAAATAGGCACAGAGAGGTTGAGTAACTTGCCTAAGTTCCGAAAGTGGAGGAGCCAGGGTTCAGACCCAGGTAGTCTGATTCTAGCATCATTGCATTTTATTGAATTCAAAGGCCTCTTGGTCTTCTGGGTATGCAAAATCTCATGCTTGGTTTCACTTCCTATTTTTCTAATTGAATGTACTGTTTTACCATGGAATTCACATAAGAGATATCTTCTACTACTTAATTCACAGGTGTAGTCTATATAAAATTATGCATGTAAATATGAATTTATTTTTAGCTTTAACTTTTAAGGGACACACAATTTGGGATATTCCATCTATGAAATTTGTTGAATTAGGCATGACTTGATATTGAAATATTAACATTGCATTATATTAATATCATACTATTTAATGTAATTAATGACATTGCATTGATATTAATGTAAAATATACTTTTGCTGATCATACATGTGGAACTGTTTGCTTAAGTCATAAATCAAAAAAGGATAAGCCAAACTTCAGTGTAGACGATACAGCTACATAGATCAATTGGTTAAGTAAAGTAATATTACAAAAATCATTGCCAAGTTGGTCTAGTAAGGTTAAAACCTTAAATAAGGTTAAACAAAAAGACATAATTGAGTGAATTTGAAATGATTCACTTCATCCTCATGACATTTACCCAGGACTTTTCTAGTTACAGTGCCATTTCTGCTCACAATTAGCACATATAAATGGGTATGTCAGCAAAATTTTAAATTGCTATGGGCTATGGATCACTGACTCCCTTGGGAATTGCTGAAATTACAAGTGTTAAATCCATGAATGTCAGGGTTCTTGAGTAATCTGCATTATAGCACAAACATCATCCAAGTCGGGCAGTAATTATGTGACATGAGAAAATATTAGTAAATTATCTTTGCCAGTAATTAATCAAAATGTGAATACAAGCCCTTTATGGCTTATTTGTTTAAACTGTTGAACAGTGATTATTCATTGCCCCCATAAATGTAAGTTCGTTATTTATAACTTACAAATATGTTTTGTTCAGAAAAAATTTAGTTTTATTAATGTTAATCAAATCTTAGGACTTACACCAGAACAAAATAAAGATATTTTTAAAGACCTACAAAATGAAGATAGTTTTAGGGCTTGAGGCCCTTCAACAAAGTGAATGCTTAATATGCCTAATGAAAAATAGATCATCGTTTTAAAAAACTCACACTTAAAGTAGGATTATAGGTATTGATTTATTTCTTTTTCTTTTTTTTAATATTTTATTTATTTATTTGTCAGAGAGAGAGCACAAGCAGGGGGAGTGGCAGGCAGAGAGAGAAGCAGGCTCTCCGCTGAGCAGGGTGCCCGATGTGGGGCTCGATCCCAGGATCTGGGATCATGACCTGAGCTGAAGGCAGATGCTTAACCGTTTGAGCCACCCAGGCATCCCAGATTTCTTTATTTCATATGGCATATTTCAAAACAAACTTTCTATCTTCACCTTAAATCTCGATTTTTAAAATGTGGTCATGTTTGAATTTTATTATGTACACTTTTCTAGCATAAAGTATCTCTGTCCTTTATAATTTTTTAGCATGTACATGTAATGCTGACTTTCTATTTTTTTGTGTGTGTCTAGGAAGTATCAGAGTCTTTATAAAGTATTGCTTTAGAAGCTTGCTTAGCTCACAATATGGGAACTATTGACATCTGCAGTTCGGTAAACATGTCTCACAGACTCAGTGTACAAAATACAAGACTTCTCAAAGGTCAAAGCAATTCTCATCAGTATCAGAGAATGATAGAGTTGTATAGGGTAAATGTGGAGATACTGAATTTAGGTGCTGTGTGCTCTACAAGGTAGAAGGCAAGATCTGCTAACCCCAACTCATTTTCTTTCCCCTGGTCACCTTCTTATTTCATGTTGGTCTTTTATATAGATATTTTCAAGTCAAGAAACTTCATTGTTGAAGCCTGTTTCTGCAGCTGTTTTTTTAAAATGTGTGTCCAAATTATATGTTTTCTTCTTGGAAATTTTATTGCAGAAAATCTGATTTTAATTAAATGTTGTTTCTAGTCTTATTTATAATTTTCTTTTCAAAAAAGGAATTATAATTATTGTGTCTATGCCAGAGATTTCTTCCTGAATTGCAACTTTTAGATTTTGAAAAAAACTGTTTGGTTGTATTATGTTTTTCTTGAAGTAAATGCTGCTTGCATTATGCATCACTCATTTTTACGTGTGGAAATCTAATGAAACTGATATCACTATCTCCAAAATAAATGTAAATGATAATGTAACATCCCCCTTTATATAGTTCTGTAAGAAGCCAGAATTCATTAAGCAATGTTCTTTTTAAATATCATGTGCTTATAATAAAAATATATTTACAAGCAAGAAAGTTGTGGGGAACCAAGACTAAGAGGCTAGTCTTATTATCTTTCCTCCTTACTTCACTTCTAGATTCTTAGTAGGTATCAGTTGAAGTATTCAAATTTTTGTATGTGATCAATCTGATGGGACTATTTTGACTAAGTTGTCTGGACAATAAAACAAATCAATTAACCTAAGTGATTGGCAGAATATTTAGCCAGGATATTTCTAGACATAGCTCCATTATCTCCAGAGGTATTTATAGACTTAAGTATGTGTATTACATAATACTACAAATATTATTTTGATTAGAAAGGATTTGGTGCAGTTAAAACCCTACTTTAATGATATCATTTGGGTTTTGAGATTTGTTCTCATGTTTCCTAACTTCTCCAATATATTATTTCTCATGTTTTTCTTCCTTACGAGAAAATTCTTTTATTTTTTCTCCTCTTCCGCTTGATTTATTCTTTTCCATTTCTTGGCTTTGTGCCCTTGGCCTTCAAAGTCCTCCTTTATTTCATTTGCCATGTCTCTGGTTACAGATTTTCTGCCTATGTTCTTAGAACCTGTGTGATTGTCATTCAAATCCTTTGCTCAAATTTGCAGTACAACGCAACAGGCCATAAAAGTCTTCAATACATCTATTATTAATAGATAGGAACTAAAAAGATGCCAAGAAAATCTAAAAGCATTGCTTCTGTGGCAGTGTTTCTATAAAACAGGGAGTCATGAAGGTGAAAAACTAATAGGTGTTACAGGAATGAATTAGTCAACTCAAGAAATCTAGATCTAAACATTTCTACGCAAAGATAGCATTACTGAAGAGTTTCTATCTCACTAAGGCATAACATTATCCATATTAGAATGCACAATATTTTTATTTCAGATATATATAGAGAGAGAGATAGAGAGAGAGGGGGGAGGGGCAGAGGGAGAGGGAGAGCGAAAATCTCAAGTAGACTCTGCTGAGTGTGGAGCCTCACCCAGGGCTCGATCTCAACCCTGAGATCAGATCTGAGCCGAAACCAAGAGTTGGATGCTTGACGGACTACGCCACCCCAGGCACCCCAGAATGTGAAATTTTTTTATTGGTGGTGGTATGGTTGTCCACCAAAATCCCATCTTTATTTCTTATGCAGAAATAACACTTTCTGATTTGGGGGTGGGCATATGGCTGCCGAAAATAAAAACTAGATTACCCAGGCTTCCTTTTAGTTAAACAAGATCAAGTATCCATGGAATAGAGGAGATTTAAGGGAAATGGTATAGATAACTTTTGAAAAGTATACTTAAAGGAAAGAGACATGCCTTCCTGTTCCTATTTTTTGGAGTCAGGAAATAGACATATTGACTGGCTATGGAGTAGTTGTTTTGGACTATGATGTAGAAGCTGTTGAGGTTGATGGGACAAGCTAGAAAAAGCTGTGGGTCTGGACAATCATGGAATTGCTAAACTAGGACAAGACTGCTCTGGTTATATAAGAAATAAATGAATTTCTATATTTTTAAGCCAATGTTCATTTTTAGTTTTCTGTAGCTTTTAGATAAGCTTAATTTTAATGACTATAACCTGCTACTTTTCACAGCACAAACTGGACTTTTTGGACTATTTTGCTCTAGAATATTTTGCATTGGTAAATCCCAATTCTTCACTTTGTGTTTGCATATATCTGTTCTGGGAGCTGGTTCACCATAGCAAGCACTCACTATACTATACTACATAATGGCTCAGAAGGACACCCTGTAATTTTCAGCGATGGAACACGAGAGAAGTGGGTTTTGCCCCTTTGTTGACTTCTCACACCCTTCCCACAGCCTGCTATAATCTGTTCTTTTTTCCCCCCCTTTCTGTTCTCCTTTTTGTGTATGCCCCCCAGCTGCACATGACCTAGAACTGGAACCAATTCTAGAAGCCTTTGTGCCCCTTAATTACACCTTCCAATCTGTCACCTGGTGCTGTCAGTTCTATCTTTAAAATATTTCTCCTGTTTGTCCCTGACTCTCCATCCCTGTCTGTTTTCTTATTGCCCTGCCTCAGGCTTGTATCATGTCTCCACAGCATCAGTGTCCACACTTGGCACACTGCAGCTCTTCTCTCTCCATCTCACTTGCTGTTCTTATCACCTGGGAGAGATTGGGCATGCATACTGAGCAGGATGCTTTACTACTCAGAACTGCCCAGAGACTGCTCATCATCCCCAGCAGTGGTTACCTATGGTGTTCTCATGAGCTGTGGGGTCAACAGCGATGCCTGCATGGTCCTCAGTATTGATGTCACGGCAGGTGAGGCAGGGCTCTGGCCTGCCTTCCTCCACCATATGCACATTGCACAAGAATAGCCTCACTGGAATTTCTTCTCCAACAGCATGTATGTATGGTCATGCATCTGTTAAGGTTTTTTCTTTCACCTTAAAAACATCATTTCAGTACATTATATTTTGTTAGAAAATAAGCCATTTCCCTTAAGCTTTCAAAGTTTTTTTTCTGAGTTGTACTTTGAATTTGCTCATAACATTTTTATATTTTCTTGTTTTTCATGTGCAGTGTGCATTCTTTCCTTTATCCTTAATCAGTCTTTTTAGAAGTTATCCATTTTATTCATCTTTAAAGACCCAACCCTTTGTTTTAGTAATGTTTTCCCTTTTTTGTTATTATTTTTTTTATTCTCTGTTCATTTAAAAAATGCAGTTCAGTCTTGTTCTTTCTTAGGGTGTAGTTATTTTCTTATCCTAATTTCTTCACATTAAATGAAGATGTTTTTCCTTCTTCATTCCCTCCCTCCCACCTTCCCTCCTTTCATCATTTTATACTTTAAGTAATTATAGCATTCATGCCTATAGATGTTCCTTAGTTATATAACATAGGTTTTGATGTGAACTCTTCTGCTTTTAATTACATTGTGTATGGTTGGAAATTTCAGTTTTATTTTTATTTTGATCTAGGTATTATTTAGGAAAAATACGAATTTCTAAGTATTAAAGTTTTAAAAAATATTTTACTTCTAGTTTTATTGATTATGAATCCAAGAATGCAGTCTGTAAAAGTGGTATATATGTTTAAACTCTTTACTTTGGATTTTTTGCCTCCCTGGTGTTTTTGTGGTCTTTAATAGTTTCTAATTTTTGATCCAGTGAATGAATGATTGTATTTTAACAGAGGAGTTTAACCCATTCAGGTTTGATAGCTCATTATTTATTTCTCAATTCTATTATTTTATGATTTTTAAGGAATGTATCAGTGTTGTTTACCTATACTACATTGCTCTTCCTTGCTCTTAAAAACTGCTGATGAAATGCTTCTGCTTATTTTTGCTTATTTGTTTCAAGTTTTTATTTAAATTCTAGTTTGTTAACATATAGTGTAGTATTGGTTTCAGGAGTCGAATTTAGTGATTCATTACTTACATATAACACCCAGTGCTCATCACAGCAAGTGCCCTCCTTAATGCCCATCACCTATTTAACTCATCCCCGAATCCCCTCCCCTCCAGCAACCCTCAGTGTGTTCTCTATAGTTAAGAGTATCTTCTGGTTTGCCTCCCTCTCTCTTCCTTTTTTCCCCTTTTCCCCTATATTCATCTGTTTTGTTTCTGAAATTCCACATATGAGTGAAATCATATGGTATTTGTCTTTCTCTTACTTATTTCACTTAGCATAATACACTCTAGTTCCATCCATGTCATTGCGAATGGCAAGATTTCATTCTTTTTGATGGCTGAATAATATTCCAGTGTGTGTGTGTGTGTGTGTGTGTGTGTGTATCCTTCCCTCTTCCCTCCCCCCCGCCAAATTCTTCTCTCTTAATTGGGAGCTGTAATAAATGTAACATACACAACATTCTTACCTATTATATCAGGCAACATTCTTGGTCACAAGTAACAGAATTGGTTGGAAAGATATATGGTAGCTTAAAGGATCTGTGGGAACGCTGGGAGGTCCTATGTAGATAATGAGCATGAGCCAGAACAGACTTTGCAGTCAGAACAACTGGTTAGGATGCTACTGTTGCTGCCTCCATTATAGGACACTCATTGCCACTTGTTTCTATTACAGGAACAAACTGCCATCATTGCTGAACTGTTGACTTTTTGTTGCCACCATGATTAACGTCTGGCTGTGCATCACTTCCTCAAGGTAAGAGTCGTAAGTGGCAGATCCTAGTTCATGTCTCTATATTCTCCACTCCAGGGTATAGAAATCATCTGCCTTCTTGACTTCCTGCCTACCATCAACCATACAGTGCTGGAGTTTCACAAATTAGGAAGGTTGTTTGTATGCTGAGTAAACACAGCATATTTCTATTGCATTTAAACCCTTTGTCCTGTGGGTATACATAAATAAGATTTAAAAACAGGTGTATATATACATATATATACATATATAAAAATATGTTTGCCCCATTCTTTTACTTTGAAAAAGAGAAAATCTCCCACCTAACATGATGGGACTTTTCTTCATATGTGCTGAGTGCAGAATGTGCTGAAACCGTTTCTGATGGGAGCCAATTCAAATTGTCAAGATTTTCTGTGGACATCTCCAAGTTTAGAATCTCCGGTTGATGTCCATTTATCTTCTGGCTCAAGTTTGTTCCATTATTAATATTGTTCAACTTATGTGTTAATTTGCAAAATTAACTACTTAACACTCCCCACATACAGTACTAGTTGAGAAGAAAACAAAGAAAATAGTAATCCATTGTATGTAATACATGCATGGTTTTGTCTCCTCTTAGAGGTGTTCTTCTGTTGTATACTACAACCACTAAGTCTGCAGGGTCTGGGACCATTGTGAGAGAATTTATCTTTAATGAAAGAATCATTTGGTTTAAGTAATGAGATGTGATGAACTCTTGATTTATGAATTCAGGTGTTCAATTTATGAGGAAAATAGTACCATATATAGGTTATGAGTTCATAGTATGTATCACATGTTGTCAGTAGTTGGCATTGTAACTAATTTTCATCAGCCCATAAAGTTTTCTATTTCTGTGTAAAGAGGCTGTCTAAGAAAGAAGTAATACCACATGGGATACCACAAAATTTAGTAAATAGAGAGATGATGTTGTATACAGACACATAATGAGTAAGAATAGCAAATTCAAATCCTGAGTAAGTCTGCATTCCAGTGAGTGTCAGGAATTAACCCTTTTGTGTTGAAAGCAATCAAATATAATCCATATACCACCAAAATAGCTGGCTGGTGCTTAAAATATGGTAGCCTATAGTATGTTATGGTCACTAGCAAATAGGTTCACAGCAATAGTTGCAGTGAGTCCAACTTGGTCAGAAGGGCTCATGTCACTGAGCTGTTGCATAGCCTCCATTTCTTTTATCATAGACTCTTTGTTCTTGAGTCTATTGAGTAAATGCTATGTGAGCTGAGGAGGAGGCTGCCTGAAACAGGGGGTATGTCATGTTTCTACTTTATTAAGAAGCATCTTCATCAGGGGCTTTTAAGAAACATTCATGTGGGAACTAGTTCATAACTAGAAACCAACTCTGCATTATTTGTTCAGCCTAGAAAAACATTATATAATTTATTAAAAATTTTAAAGTCAGCCATTAGATATATTAAGAGCAGATTATAATTACTCTGCTCTGTAAAGAAAAAAAGATGTGAAAAGCAAAAAAAAAAAAAAACAGAAATGATTTAATGAAATATTTAATAAAAATCTACAATATCATTAAAAACAAAAGCCATTGAGTCCAAAATGACCTATTAAATTGGATCTAAAATATAGCCAAGCCATACATAATTTACTTCAGTTAAACTTATTCCATAAATGCAGAGTTCGACTTATATAGAAAAAAGGTTTCTTCCTGCCCTAGATATTGAAGAGTCACTGCATACAGTTTTACATCCATATCTAATAGTAATGATAGGTCTTTTAACCAAATAGAAATTATGTATATATGTATCCTTACCATAATAAAACTGTGCACTCAACAAAAGCCACAGTAAAGTTAGTTGTGAAACACAAGAGGCATTCCCACTATAATCAATAATCAGGAGGATTTCTACTACTTTCCTTATTTAACGTTGTTCCTGAAGTACTAGCCAATGAAGTTAGAAGAAAAAAAATGAGAGGCTTTAACTTTATATGAAACAGAAAATACTATTAATAGAGATTACATAATTCCATACCTTGAAACTCTAAAATTTGCAATTGAAATTAAAAAAAAGATCCATAAGGTAGTGGCGTTTGAACTAAAGTAAAGAAAACAAAAATGTTTTCCTCGTTATGAATTATTATTAGCCAGACTATACAATAGGAGAAATAAGCCTGTTTTCTATAGCAACCACAAAAGTAGAATACCTAGAAATAAACTGAATAAGACCTCAACCAAGCCTACATGAATGTAATGGTGAAACTTTACTGAAGGACAGTAAAATAACTTGAAATTATCAAAATAAAAACTGTATTCTTTTTTTAGAGAACAGCATATTTTAAATTTATCAATTAATCTTAAGACCCAATGTGATACCTGTGAAGGTAACAATAAGATTCTAAAGCTCATATTCAAAATAAACAAATAAGTAAATAAAGCTCATATGCAAAACTAAACATGTATAATGACATAAAAGGAGAAGGATAGTGGAACTACTTTTACCAAATGTTGAAATGTGTTATTGTGAAAAAAGTAGAAAAAATATATGTTGGTCTCTGTTCTTAGTTCCTGGAATAGAGCCCTTAAAACCCTTATAGTTTCCTAAGTGATAAAACTACTAGGAGCATCTTTTGTTCTAGTATTTGGTCTTTGACCCCAGCTCCTAATACAGGGCTCCTGAATCCTTTGGAATTTCCTGGGTGATAGGACCATCTCTTGCTCTAATGAGGCAACTCCTGAATAGCTTCTGGATGGGGCTGGTCACCAGAAAGACCAAGCCATGATTAAGAGCTTGGAAATTTCAACCTCACTCCCCATCTCCCAGGAGGAGGAAAGGGTCTGGAAATGGAGTTAATGATCAGTGTGTCTATGATCAATGATCATAATGATCAATGATGTCTATGTGATGACACCTTCATAAAAATTCCCAAAGTACAGAATTTGGAGAGCTTCAGGGTTGTTGAAGTACCAGGAGGGTGGGGTGCTTGGTGAGGGTATGGAAGCTCTGTACCCCTTGCCCATCTCTTCCATCTGGATGTTCATCTGTGTGCTTTATCATATAATTTTATAATAAATGGTGAATATAAGTAAGTGTTTCCCTGAGTTCTGTGAACCATTCTACAAATTATTAAACCTGAGGGGAGTCATGGGAACCCCAACTTATAGCTGGCCAGAAGTACAGGTGACAACCTGTGACCTGTGATTGGCATTGGAAGTGGAAAAGGGGAAGTCTGGTCAGACTCTGTCAGAATTGAGTTAAATTGTGGGACACCCAGCTGATGTCATGGGGGATTGCTTGGTGAATGAAAACCTCCACACATTTGTTGACCAGATCATCAACATGGAAATATTGTGAGTATGTGAGTAAAGGAGAAATAGAGGAGTGTGTTTTTCCTATACAAATAACATATTTAATACAGTTACGTCATGAAGTGTCATTTGGGTAAGACGTGAAGTAAATCAAGTTTGAAGCCTTATGGGTATCTGGGAGGGAGGACAATATAAGTGGGGAAAAAAGGCAAATGTAGAGGCCCAAGCCCCAAGGCAAGATTGTGCTTGGCATATTTGAGAAGCAGCAAATATGACCTTGAGCATAGAGTAGAATGAAAAAGGGAAGATTAGGAGATGTGGTGAGAATGGGAATAGGTGGCAGGGTGGGTTGTAGGTCATATGCGCCTAATAAGTCATAAAAAGAAAATGCTTGGTTTGTACTTTCACTGAGATGGGAAGTCTTTGGAGGTCCTTGAACAAAGAAGTGAAAGAGTTTGACATTTTAGTGGTTTCACTCTGGCTGCTGTGTTAAGAATAAATGAAGGTGGACAGGGACAGCAGTACAGAGACCAGGTTGAAAACCTGTGGAAGTCCAGGTGAGAGATAATGCCTTGAATAAGAATTGTAGCAGCAGAGGCAAAGATACATAGTCTAATTCTGGATGTATTTTGAAGGGACACTCAGTTGGACATTCTGACGAATTTAATGTGGAGTAAGAAAAATAAGGCAAGGGGGTGGCTGGGTGGCTTGGTCGTTAAGCGTCTGCCTTCAGCTCAGCTCATGATCCCAGGGTCCTGGGATGGAGCCCCACATTGGGCTTCCTGCTCAGCGGGAAGCCTGCTTCTCCCTCTCCCACTCCCCTGCTTGTGTGCCCTCTCTTGCTGTGTCTCTCTCTGTCAAATAAATCTTTAAAAAAATAAATAAATAAAAGAAGGCAAGGATGACTCTAAGGATTTTGATTTGATAAACTAGATGGATGGAATTGCTACTTACCTAGATGATGAAGTGAAGTGAGATAAGAAAATGGATCATTGATTGAGGAGAAAGGGTATGAAGTTTATCATTATTAGAAATGGGAATATTTTGGCCCATGGTGTTATCCTCTGAATTCAGAACCAATAAAACAAGATAGATTAGCAGCACTGAATGTTTATATATAAAAGCAGTGTTTTGTAAGACTCAGATTTTGGGAGTACGGGATACATTTGATAAAATCCACAGGGAACATTTTTGTGATATCTTTTAGTGTTTTTGTGCTTTATTCAATTTTTAATATTATCATATCATATATAAAGGATTTATTCCATGTAGAAGCATTCCTCGTTTATCTTACAAATTATTTAATATTTTTCTTTCCTATTAATAAGATCCCAACATTTTAAATGCACTGAGAAATTTTAAATGCAATCTTAAAAATAGTTGAGTAGGACATTGTAGTCTTAAAAAACTGTTTAGGATTTCAAAAAAGAAGACCCTTATTCTAAGAATTTGAGGGTGAGGTAACTAGAATAAGCAGTGCGATAGGTTTACACATAGCATTGAGGGCCCACTTGGGGCAAGTGATCGGGACTAAAAGCAGCATTGCTGTGGCGTTTTTCCCTAACCATGCTCCGATGCACAGGTGTGGCCACATATGGGGGTAGAGTTGTATAAAAACATTTATCCATCATAATATCATACAGAGTATTTTCACTGCCCTAAATATCCTCTATGCTTCTGCTTACTTATCCACCCCCTTTTCCCCCAATCCTTGGCAATCACTGATCTTTCCACTGTTTCCATAGTTTTGCCTTTTCCAGCATGTCATATAATTAGAATCATACAGTATTCAGCCTTTTCAGATTGGCTTCTTTCACCTAGCAATATGCATTTAAGTTTCTTCCATGTCTTTTCATTGCTTGATAGCTCATTTCTTCTTAGCACTGAAAATATTCCATTGTCTGGATATACTATAGTTTATTTATCCATTCACCTACTAAGAGACGTCTTGGTTGCTTCCAAATTTTGATGATTATGAGTAAAGTTGCTGTAAACATCCATGTGCACATTTTTGTGTAGATGTGCAGTTTCAACTCCTGTGGGTAAAGACTAAGTAGCACAATTGCTGCATCATGTGCTAAGAGTATGTGTAATTTATAAGAAACTGCCAAACTGTCTTTCAAAGTGACTGTACCATACTGCATTCCCACCAGCAATGAATGAGAGTTCCTGTTGCTCCATATCTTTGTTAGTATTTTGTGTTGTCCATATTTTGAATTTTGGCCATTCTCATAGGTGTCTAGTGGTACCTTGTTGTTTTAATTTGCCTTTCCCTGATGAGATATGATGTGGAGCATCTGTTCATATGCTTATTTGTCATCTGTGTATCTTTGGTAAGATGTCTGTTATGGTCTTTGGCCTATTTTTTAATTGAGTTGTTTGATTTCTTATTGTTGAGTTTTAACAGTTCTTTACATGTTTTTAACAACAGTCTTTTGTCAGATGTGTCTTTTGCAGACATTTTCTCCCAGTTTGTGGCCTGTCTTCTAATTCTCTCAGTATTGTCTTTTGCAGAGCCGAAGTTTTTAATTTTAATGAGTCCAGCTTATCAATTAATTCTTTCATGGATGGTGTCTTTGATGTTTTATCTAAAAAGGCATTGCTATATCCAGAGTCATCTAGGTTTTCTCCTATGTTCTCTTCTTGGAGTTTTATAGTTTGGCATTTTACATTTAAGTCTGTGATACATTTCAAGTTAGAAAGTTAGATTTTGTGAAGGCTGTAAGATCCGTGCCTCTTTAAGACCATGTTAGGGCAGGTGGTGTTTAAAGCTCCCTTCATTTCCTCTTCAATTTATTATAGTCACACAAGATCTAGCTCTAATTTCCCTTTGCTGTTTCCCTTTTAATGCTGAAAACCTCATTTGGTGGAGGGGGAGATCTGAACATTTAACTTTCTTTCTTTTTATATTTCTCCTCGAAAGATTTATCTGCATTATGTAGATGACTGTGACCGATTGGAAATACGGTCTTAAACATGGCAGAAAGAAAGGAGAATTACAAATATCAACATTTGAAGATGCTATTTCACCACATCATTTAAGACAGAATACCTAGATGTCAAAAGGTGTAAGATGACAAATTTTATTACCTTAAATGTAAAGTCTTCTGTATGAAAAAAACCTTAAATAAAAAATAATGAGGGAATAATTAAATATAATTTGTATTAATTGTGACCAAGAATTAATTTGCTAAAATAATTCTTAAAATTCAATAATATAAATAGCAAATCCCTGTAAAGGAAGGAGGAAGATAAGAAGGAAGGGCATGGACTGACAATATATGGAGGAATAAATACTCATGGTTTATAAGTAGACCAGAAGATGTTCAAAGTCCCTCCTATTGCACTATTTCATATTGTAAGTAGTGCAAATTAAGACAGCAATTAAATAGCACTTCCCACTTTTCATCCTGTCAGAAAACATTTTCAACCATATACAATGTTGGAAAGGTTGGAAAACAGGAATTTTCATGCATCATTGACAAAATTGTACTTTGGTATAACAAATGTTGTGGGAGTTTTTCAATATTTATGAAAATTTCCCTGATATCCGTCCTGCAATTTTCACAGATGTATGCACACACATGTTCATTATAGTTTTGTTGATACAGTAAAATCTGAACACATCCTGAATGATCGCCTAAAAGGGGTGCAGCCATACAGTGGGACACTGCACAATGAGTTAGAGCTCTAGAATATGCTGCTAAGTAAATTAACAAGTTGTACGCACAAAAAGACACCAGAAAAGTGTTAAATCTGCATCCATATATGTAAGAAGTTGTATGTGTATATAGGCAACGTATTTGTGTGAGTTTGAAAAAAATCAAAGGATGATTCATTAAAACTGTGTCAATGACTATTTCCTCAGTCACATAGGAACATATTATGAAGTGGGAAAAAAGATACTTCTCATTGTGTCACCTTTCTTATTTGAATTTTTTATCACACTTTTGTATTTTGGTATATAGAAAAAAGATTAGAGAAAGAAACTGGAAGACTTTTAATTTAAAAACCTATCATATGAGGTTTCTTTTCCTTGGTTTTGGAATGTTGTTTCATCTATAGTTGCAGTCTGGTAACTGAAGGCACAACTCTGAAGATGGTTCAGAATTGAGAGAAGCTAAGGATGCTCTGTATGATTTTCAAGGAGTAGTATTTTTACTAATTCAATATGTCTTATTTTATGAGGAGTTAGCAACTGGTTCATTGATTCTTTGTTCATATATATTTGGGATTTAGAAATAGTGAAATGCTGTTGTGATTCTATAATAAATTAGCTGCATATTTATAATACAAACTAATGATTCTGTAGAAATGATTCAGATTCTGGAGAAAACCTGCATTGAACTGCAAATGAATTTGCAGTATTTCAACAGCAAGAGTATATGAACGTTTTCTTACTTTTTTTTTTTTTTAACATTCATTTGATACCTGTTAAGTGTGAGAGACTCAGCTATTGTAAGAGCTATACTTGTCTATCATTCATTCATTTTTCTTAATTTCCTAATTCATTCATCACTTATTTACTGTCTCCAATATTTGGGGAGCATTTTAGGTTTTTAGATTGAGTTTTTACTAGGAAAAGTCTGTGCTGTAATGGAGCTTATATTTCAGTTGTGACGAGGGGAGACAAACCAGGAAACCAACCCTCCCCCCCCACAAAAAGGAAAGAGAAATAACAAAATAATTTGAAAGAGGCAGTAGTGCTTAAAAGAAAGCAAAAGAGGTCAGTTTGAATGACAGACACTGGTGGGAATGGGGATGAGTTTGGGATTGGAGGTGGGTTGTGGGGTTTTATAGTTTATGACAGTAAAAGGGAACATATCATATGATAAGGTTCCAGAGCACTGAGTAGGTTTTGTTTTCTTTGTATTTACTTCTCTGTTATTTTCAGCAGATTTTCTTTTCTTTTCCTTCTTCCTTTTTTTTTTTTTTTTTAGGGAAAGTAGGTGGGTTTATTCTTATAGATGTAAGATTGCCATCATCACAGATAATTTAAGTAAGGGACTCTGAACTTTATTTGAAGGCTATATCTCTTCCAAGTTAAAGCAATAGTAGATTTAATCAAGTCAGAGAAGGAGTAATTTAATGTAAGACAAACTTTTATTTTAGACCATCTATTTGTTTTATTCATTCATATTAAAACACCCTTTTGAAGTGTCTTTTTGGCATAGCTCAGTGATATTAGATTTTCACTAATTTTGTCTTTTTTGATTGCAGTCTTGGGTTTTTTTTGGGAAGGGGTTGTTTTTGTAATTTCAAGTCATTCACTCAATCTTTCTTTCATATATTTTATTGTTTTAGATTTATCTACTTACAGGCAGTGGGAACCCCTACCTAAATTGTTTCTTACAAATTGGTGCTTATTTATTTTTTATAGTAAGAAAACTAGAGGGAGATCAGTTGGTTGCTGGCATTAGTACGGTAGTTTAAGGAGTCATGCTTCTGCCTTTGTTCCATCATCACAATAGTCAGCATTTTACTTCTTGTCCTCAAGATGACTGCTCCATCTCCAGGCAGAAGGGGAAAAGTCAGGGCCAGAGCTGTTGTTATCACTCAGCAGGAAAGCAAAATATTTCCAAGAAATCTCTTGACAGGCTTCTGCTTTAGTCTCATTGCCTAGAACGGGTCCCATGGGAACCCCAGCAGCAAGGAGTGCTGAAGACGCAGGAAATAAGACTGTGAATGTCTTAAAACAATCTTTATACAACTCCTGGAGCTTGATACATTGCTGCTCCCAACAAAATCAAGAAATACGGGTGACAATGGATATTAGGTAGCCAACTATGAGTAATTTACCACAAATGCTGCTTAAAGTACCATTTCCTTGAAAACAACAAACTATTTCACCCAATGCATTAAAAAAAAAAAAAAAAAAAGATGTTGCCTGGAGAAAATTTTAGTGTGTGCCATTTTCCCACTGTTATCTTTTTAAACTGGGCTTTTGTAATTATTGACTATAAATAAAGATTATCAAAATTAACTGGGATGATAATAATAGTAAACAATTACTCTGTGTTCTGTGTGCTTTACATATAATAATTTAATCCTCACAACAGCTTTGGAAAGAAGGTACTATTATTATCCCCATTCATGGAGATGTTAAGGAACGTACTCATGGTCTCACAGCTAGTAACGACTGCACCAGGATTGAAATTCGGGTACTTGGCCTCAGAGATGACCAATACCAAGGTGGAATTGTGAGAAGAAACAGTCGGTGGCATCTTGTTGCTGAGAGCTGCACCTGCAGACTCCTGGCAAGCATATGGGGGCCTCAGTTCTACAGCACAACACACTGAATTCTGTCAACAACTACAGGGGCTTGGAAAAGAACTCAGTGCTAGCAAGGGATGGAGCCTTTTTGACATGCCAGTTGTAGCCTTTTGCAACCCTGAGCAGGAGCCTAGATAGCCTGTATCTGGAATTCTGACCCCCAGAAAGTATGAAATAATACATATGTGTTGTTTCAAGCCACTAAGTTTGTGGTGATTTTTTATCCTGCAATTAAAAAAAAAATCAATACAATATTCAAGCTCCAATGATTGTATGTTATATCTTAAATGAGATGCTCATTCGTTTTGAGCCTTTTTTCATGCATTAACTCATAATAAATAATAATAGTACTAACCATGGCTAACATTAGCTGAATACTTTGCTACATTCCAAAAACTAATCAATGCTTAAAAAAACCATTTATTTAATCCTCATAGCTATCTTGATGTAGACATTGTAATTATCCTCATCTTACAGATGAGAAAATTGAGAAAGAGGAAAATGTGAAGCAGAGTAACTTCTATAGCTTAGGCAGCTATGAAGTAGCAGATGCAGGACTTGGATCCAGATACAGGAACCACAGCGTCTAAACTCATGACTATGATGCTCCACTGCTTGGCCTCTGTAAGTGGAGTTTGGGTCATTGTTATTTTCTTCCTTGGAACACAGTCTTCAAGAGGAAGTATCAGGTGGGCCACAGATACTTTTTTAAAAAGAATATAACTTACAGCAAATTAGGAGAACAGATGAGGAAAGTTAGATTTTCTTGTAACTAGAGTGAGAATCTTTGTGAATTGTTGTGTTGTAGCCATAGGATAAACATATCAGCATGCTTTCTTTTAAGGGGTACAACCTAAACATATACAATTTTTAGTTGTCAATCATACCTCAATAAAGCTGGAAAAAGAAATATTTAAAGAAGAAAAGGTATCAGCATGAGAAAGCAGCAAATGGGTCCACCATTATTTGGGGATTTAAATGAATGTTTAAGAAGCTTAAAAATTTGTACATATACCAATATATGTTTCTTTTCTTTGTGATGTTGTATAATAATATTCCATCACATTGTATACTTTTGAAAATGGATGATTTTAGGTAGAATTGTTCCAATGCTCTTACCATATTTCCTGCTTGCTTCAGTTGACTAGAGCCTACATCTCTTCAGATTCTTCCTTGGTCTTTTCAAGTTGAAGAGGAATTGTTTTGGGTTGTACATGAAATTTTTGCAATACATCTGCTTCTACATGAAATGAATCCAAAAGTAATATTTTGATGTCTATGTAACTTTCATATTTACCTCTTTTCTTTGGTCTAAATTAATATCTTTAAAAATGGATCTTGGAAGGAAGGAAACTAATATGTATTAGAAATCAATTAGATGTCAATCAAATCACTTCACATGGTACTTCATATAATCCTCTCATATACCTAGTGAGTTCATTTTTTATTGTTCATAGTCTACATATGGCAAATCTGAGAAAAGGGAAGATTAAACAATTGCCCAGGATTACATAACCCATTGATGGCCATTTGGGGATTTGAACCCAGGGGTCTCCTTCAAACACTGTGCTCTTTTCCTGTAAACACACCTCCTCTTAGGCTCAGTGTTATCGATCTGCTTCCTTCTTTTATTATTGGCAGTAACCATCTGCCAAATAAATTTCAAAGTACTTTTGAAAAAATGTTGAAGTATGAATACATGTCTGTACTGATTGCAACACACAGTACAACTCCCATAAAAAGAGGTTTTAATGACACCATCTGCTTTGCTGTTGGAACTACTCATATCTGGGTTTGAAATCACTGCCCTATCTTGTAATAAAGATAAATTTCTCACCACAGAACTTCATCCACTTGCAAATGTATAGCAAGTGATTTAATTTCATAATTGAAATGTAGTTGCAAAAGTTGAGCTTACTATTGCTTCCAATCAGCCATTGTGTATCTGAAAATAATTTAAAACTTGAAAAGTATATTTTATATGACATTTTCTCTGTATGTCTATTTCTAGTTATATATAATGCCTTTAAGAAGTTATTTATTTATTTCTTTATTTTATTTATTTATTTAGTTCAATTAGCCAGCATATAGAACATCATTGGTTTTTGATGTAGTGTTCAACGATTCATTAGTTGCATATAACACCCAGTGCTCATCACCACATGTGCCCTCCTTAATATCCATCACCCGGTTACCCCATCCCCCCACCCTCCTTCCTTCTGTAACCCTCAGTTTGGTTCCTGGAGTCCAGAGTCTCTCATGGTTTGCTTCCCTCTCTAATTTCTTCCCATTCAGTTTTCTCTCCCATCCCCTCTGGTCCTCTGCGCTATTCCTTATGTTCCACAAATAAGTGAAACCATATGATAATTGACTTTCTCTGCTTGACTTATTTCACTTAGCATAATCTCCTCCAGTCCCATCATGTTGATGTAAAAGTTGGGTATTCATCTTTTCTGATGGCTGAGTAATATTCCATTGTATATATGAACCACATCTTCTTTATCCATTCATCTGTTGAAGGGCATCTTTCTTTCCACAGTTTGGCTATTGCGGACATTGCTGCTATGAACATTGGGGTGCATGTGCCCCTTCTTTTCACTACGTCTGTATCTTTGGAGTAAATACCTAGTAGTGCAGTCGCTGGGTCTCAGGGTAGCTCTATTTTTAATGTCTTGAGGAACCTCCATACTGTTTTCCAGAGTGGCTGTACCAGATTGCATTCCCATAAGAAGTCTTGATATCGTTAAGATACTGAATTTTCTGAACATTGAACTTCTTTTATGCAAAGAGACAAAATGGCTGGTTACTGTTTAATAGAGTGCTATTAAAATTAGTTTCTGATAAAGAGTAGATAATTAGTAAATTATATGATGGTTGAATAAATTTTTTCAAGATCAGTAGATGCACTCTCCTTGACCAGGAATTTATAAGACTAACTTGAATAGTGCAAATGAAAGACTACTCAGAAAATAAGAACAGTGTTTATTATATCTGTAACAATACTTAACATTTTCAAGTTCTTCATTTTTTTTTTTGCTTTTTTCCCCTTTAAAATTGCTGACACAACTTGAACACTCTGTATATTATTTCTTTTTTTTAAATGATAACAGTAGTTTTACCTTGGAAAATTGAAATTTGGAGTCTTTAACCTGCCAAAACTCTTCATTATCTGTTTTCCTGAAATGATTCATAACTCGTAAATAGTAAAATATGATTTCCATTAAAAGAAGATGAGCAAATGCATCAAAACGAAGAGAATATAGTGTAAAATATATCAAAAACGGTATTCTAATCTGGTACTACCATTGAAGACTTATGTACTCTGTGGCTCCTGGAATGAAGAAAAGTAAACAGTTTCCCAAAAATGAGCCACAGCGACTATAGACTAATAAGAAATCTACCTCGAATTGACCAATCTCTGAATAGATCCCCCAAGTTAAATCTCATTCTGTTTGATGACTCTGGAATAAATGAAATCTATGAGGTAGAGGCAGGAGTTGAGGGGAGGTCAGAGAAAGGGAGGCCTGAGAATAGGAAAGTCCCTGCCAAAGGCATACATTCAGCGTCAGCTTACGGAGAGGTGAGAACAGGATTCATGCAAGAAGAGCCATCTCAAGAAGGTTATAATAGGATTTCTCAAAGTGTGCTATGAAAACTTAAAAAAAAAGTGCATAAAATGATGAAACAGAATGAATTACATAAAGCTCATTTGGCTAGGAAAGCTGAATCTCTGGACTCAGGAATAAATACATACTCTGGAGAAGGACTCTCATAGTACCTCTAATAGTATGGTTATTTAAAACTCTAGGAATTTAGGTCTGATGGGCAACAAGGAGGTAGGAAGGATAATCATGGACTCTATTTAAAGAATATATTTCATAAACTCGTGTTTCCTATTTATACCTGCCAATAATGCAATGAATATCTCTTTTAAAAAACAATTCAACGTTTCCTTGGCGATTCGGGGTCTTTTCTGATTCCATACAAATTTTAGGATTGTTTGTTCCAGCACTTTGAAAAATGTTATTGGAATTTTGATCGGGATGGCATTGAAGGTATAGATTGTTCTGGGTAGCCTAGACATTTTAACAGTGTTTATTCTTCCGATCCATGAGCATGGAATATTTTTCCATCTTTTTGTGTCTTCTTCAATTTCCTCATGAGTGTTCTGTAGTATGGACTCTGAGAAACAAACAGGGTTTTAGAGGGGAGGGGGAAGGGGGGATTGGTTAGCCCGGTGATGGAGGGCTAAGGTTAAGGAGGGCATGTACTGCATGGAGCACTGGGTGTTATACGAAAACAATGGATCGTGGATCACCACATCAAAAACTAATGACGTATTGTATGGTGACTAACATAACATAATAAAATAATAAAAAAAAAAAACAATTCATTTTGCTCTTATGTGTGTTGGTTACTAGAGTATATAAATGTCATTATAGAAGTGAAAAGTGCCTCCATATCACAAATCTCAACCATGCAGATGTATGTTAACAACAAATTAGAGACGCTTTTGCAACTTCTCTTTTACCCTATTTAGCTTTAGCATTTTGTCTACATTGACATTTTCTTTTTAGTTGACCATTTTCTCAATAAGTAAGAGAAAACATATTCTTTTCTTGAAGATTTTATTGCTACTAATTCAAAGTGATACAGCACAAGAAACATATTTTTGGTTTATAAAAATACACTTGACCTTGATGTATGGAAATGAATGCTCTTCCCTAGTAAATAAACTGATTCATCCTGTCATTAAAGATATGAAGAAGTGATATACATAGAACATCAAGCTGTCATTTCTACTTTTTTTGGTTGTCCTGTTTTACCTAGGAACATTTTGAAAAACATTTTAAAAAATAGCAATCTTTGAGATATTTTCCTTATAACTATCAAAGACAAGCCTGTATTCAAGTTCTTGAGAACAGTAAGGGAGAGCACAAAGCCAAATTAAAAAGCAAGCCATTGTCATATTACCACATTATTATTATCATATTAAAATTGGGTATATTTTTATAAAACTGGTCTAATTCTCCACTGTTTCTCTTTTAAATCAATGTTTTATTTAATTCAGTCAGCATTGGGTATATGATTTTATTCTTATTAGTCTTTTTTACTCTAAGGAAAAAATGCTTTCAAGACATTAAACTTTATTATATTATACCTTAATGTAAATGGAAGAATAGGCCATTTCTATATGCTGAGTATCCTCCAGGCTATATAAGTCTCAGAAATGTTAACAGTCTTTTTGTAGTTAATATGACTAGCACTCTGGTTTGTTTTTTTAAAACACAAATGTTTCTCTTAAAAAAAAAAACTATAAAGCCTTTTGTTTTGAAAATTGTCCTCTATTGAAAATTAACATGAGGAGTAGGAAACTAAACAATCTTTTAAAGGAAATAATATTGTCCAAAGGATTAAGTATAAGTTGAATCTCAGCAAATGGCAATGCTAGAATTCTTTCAAGCTCAAAGCTGTCATCTAAATGTGAAATGAAATAGTAATAAAATAAAAAGCATGTAGGCTCCCATATAAGAAAGAATTCAGGGACTACTGGGCAGGCTATAAAAACCTTAGAAAGACCAATTTTGTATCAACTAGCTGCTCTTGTATTATACAAAATCTTGGCTCTAGCTATATTTAAGTCAACTTGGTTACAAAGGAAATACTGAAAAAAATGATCAATAATATTAAAGATAACATATAATTAGCAAATGTAGACTTCAATGAGGTGGAAGATTGATCTATTATGAGACAGGCTTTTTTACTCTAGATGTCAGTAGTCTCTAATTTTCAGATATCAGTAGGACTTCTGGTGAGAAACTAGGAAAGTAGGAAAGGAAAGGTTATTTGAATCATAAGGAAGATGCTTCTAACTTCGAGCTTTGTCCTACATGATAGTTTGATCCTGGAACTCACAGAGTCTCTAAATAGTTGTTCTTCTAACCAGCATAAGGACATCACCTAAAGGGTTACTGCAAAAGGTCCTGGGAATTGTTAGATATGTTCTGCATTGCATTTTATTGTTCAGTAACAAGAGGAAAAGAAACATGGTAGAAAGATAAACAGCAATTATTAATCTAGCACAAAGAAAAAATATTTATATTCTATTGACTCAAGTTTGAGTAGATGTAGAAAAAGATACTGTAAATTTTTTCGCTAGTATTTTCTTATAGAAACTGTAACCCAATCAATATTGGAATATGTCAAATGTATGTATAACTCTGCACTTTTCTCTTAAAATGGGTTATATGTCACAATAAAAGTATAAAAATACATACATCTGCCCTCTCCAGGCCCTGATCCCAAGAATCTGTTATACTTTTAGAAAGTATTAGGGGTACGCTATTACATTGGAACGAATGTACTTTTACTTGGAATGAATCATCAATTTTTATTATACAGATATAGTTTACTAAATATAATACAGCTATGATGACAAATGAAATTTGGCTACTTCAGTTCTTCAAGTTGGTAGTTAATTTCTCTTCCAATTTAAAATGCTTTGCATTTTTCTATAATACTTGTTTATGCTTACACATATGCTCAAATACCTGTCCTCAGCTGTTGGCTAACATTCTCCAATATAAGCTACCATTGTAAATGAAAAGTCTTAACGGGAAGCAGGGGTACCAGTGTTGATAGCCAGGCTTTATGTTTGCATGCTATTTAGACTGGCAGTTAAAGACTTAAGAACGGTTATTGCTGAATGTTTTTTTTTTTTAATTTAATTTTATTATGTTAGTCACCATACATTACATCATTAGTTTTTGATGTAGTGTCCCATGATTCATTGTTTGCATATAACACCCAGTGATCCATTCAATACGTGCCCTCTTTAATACCCATCACCAGGCTAACCCATCCCCCCACCCCCTCCCCTCTAGAACCCTCAGTTTGTTTCTCAGAGTCCATAGTCTCTCATGGTTCATCTCCCCCTCCGATTTCCCCCTCTTCATTTTTCCCTTCCTGCTATCTTCTTCTTCTTTTTTTTTTTTTTTTTTAACATATACTGTATTGTTTGTTTTAGAGGTACAGGTCTGTGATTCAACAGTCTTACACAATTCACAGCACTCACCATAGCACATGCCCTCCCCAATGTCTATCACCCAGCCACCCCATCCCTCCCACCCCCACCACTCCAGCAATCCTCAGTTTGTTTCCTGAGATTAAGAATTCCTCATATTAATGAGATCTTATGATACTTGTCTTTCTCTGATTGACTTATTTCGCTTAGCCTAATACCCTCTAGTTCCATCCACGTTGTTGCAAATGGCAAGATTTCGGGGTGTTTTTTTTTTTGATGGCTGCATAATATTCCATTGTATATATATACACCACTTCTTCTTTATCCATTTATCTGTTGATGGACATCTTGGCTCTTTCCATAGTTTGGCTATTGTGGACATTGGTGCTATAAACATTGGGGTGCATGTGCCCCTTCGGATCACTACATTTGTATCTTTGGGGTAAATACCCAGTGGTGCAATTGCTGGGTTGTACGGTAGCTCTATTTTCAACTTTTTGAGGAACCTCCATACTGTTTTCCAGAGTGGCTGCACCAGCTTGCATTCCCACCAACAGTGTAGGAGGGTTCCCCTTTCTCTACATCCTCACCAACATCTGTCATTTCCTGACTTGTTAATTGTAGCCAGCTGAATGTTATTTTTAAAATACATTATTTTTATTACAAAATACACTTAATAGAGTATATTTTAAGAATCTGCAAAAGCTGAGAAATGATGTAGAAAATAAAGTCATCATAGCTAGATATAAGGTTCAGCAAGAACACAATGTGTATTGCATTGAGGTATATACATGTAATTTTTCCACAAAAAAACTGTATTGCTTTTTATTCATTCAGTAGTACATATTCAACTTTTTTTTTTTTTCTGTGCTAGGTACTAGTTATACAAATTTGTGCAAGATGGAGGCGGTCTCTGTTTTCAGGAAGCTTGGAATCTAGAAGGAACAGTCCATTTGAGTAACATGGCAAAGTGTATAACGTAGTATGATAAATGAAGTATCCAAGGCACATAATTAAATCTTTGGGTAGGAAATATAGGGGTTCAGAATATGTCACCCCAAATCATGCCATGTTGGAATATTGATTAATTTGAATTAAAGGTACCTGAGAAATAGTACAAGAAGAATACTCTGACCCACCTTTGTCCTCCTGAATGCATGAGATAAATATCCCATATGCCAGGATTCCCTGTACTAGGAGTGTAGAAGGCATCCTTATCACCAGAAAGTGAGAATGTAGGGCCAAAAAGGCTATATAAACAAACCTTGTTACTTCATTTTACTATCCCTAGCCGAAACCCCTTTGTCTTGTCAATTCATCACAAATTTTTTTACTTTTTTTCTTTTTTTTCAAGATTTTATTTATTTATTTGACAGAGAGAGACACAGCGAGAGAGGGAACACAAGCAGGGGGAGTGGGAGAGGGAGAAGCAGGCTTCCCGCCAAGCAGGAACCTGATGTGGGGCTCGATCCCAGGACCCTAAACTGAAGGCAGATGCTTGACTGAGCTACCCAGGCACCCCACAATTTTTTTTCTTAATTTCAATTTAATTAAATTAAATGTATAAAGCTAAATGTATAAATGTATAAAATGTAAAATGTATAAAAGCTTCCTGCTTTGGTTATTTCTTTGACTCTCATATCTTTGTGGGGCTCTCTAGTAAATACATAGTTAAATTTGTTTTTCTCCTATGAGTATTTTTACTACAGGAGGGTCTCAGCCAAGAACCAAAAGGGTAGAGGGTAAGTTTAGATTTTCTCCCCTACAAAATGATGGGATTAGGCACTGAAGACCTACTAATGGAATTACCATCAAAATTAAGTATATATTTAAAGAATAACAAAAAATTACCCAGAAAAAGAGAGTAGGTAGGAATTTCCTAAGCAGAGGAAATGGCATCTGCAGAAGTCTTACAATAAGAGACAATATGGGACATGCAAACAATTGGAAGAAGTTAAATATGATAGGAAAACCAAATTAGTCAGGGGGAGAGGAGAGCAGTAGGTTTCCTGTCCCTCCCCCTAAAGTTTATGTCTTGCCACCAACCATGTCCTTCTTGCCTGCTGGTATTCTCCTATGTGCCTATATCAGCAATATAGGCTCTCTCTGGTCTTTGTTCCCTGTCCCTAATCTTTATTCTGAACATTCAGTGGAAGCTCAAGGAAAAGATGTTACAAAAGTATGAAAATTCTCCTTGTGTCTGGGTCTCCAGGGTATTCTAGACTAACAAATTAACCCAGATTTTATCTTTAGCATATTGTTCAGTTTCTTCTTACCCTCTTGTATGTTAACTCTGCTCACTGTCCCATTTCAGAGGATTCTGGTCCCCTTTAAATTCAGGTTATTTTGTTGCTTTATCATCCCAATTTCCTGATTGACTCAATAAAATTATAATCTTGTTTATCCAACTTTTTCTTGGTGTTACAGAGGAAGTAACATTCTTTGCTCCTTTCTACATCTTATATGAATGGAGAAGACTGGATATATGTTTGTAAGAATATAGTAGTGTTGTGTGGGAAGTGAACTGTAAAGTAAAAAATGTGGAATCAAGGAGAGAAGGTATTTGTTTGATGCTATAAAACAGATAAGGGAGTATCGTAGTTTAGACCAGAACACTACTACTAGGAGTGGGAAAAATGTGCTTGATTTCAGAAGAAATTTAGAGAGAATTGACAGGGCTCAGTAACTAACCAGGAACATGACAGAGAAGGAAAAGTCAAAGATGATTTCCAGGTTTCTGCATATGCATATGAATAAAGGAGAATTTTGAGCCACTGGATTTTTTTTTATTGAAGTATAATTAGCATACAGTGTTATATTAGTTTCAGATGTACAGTATAATGAAAAATACCTGTTCCTGTCTTCTGCCCATTTTTTTAATTGGACTATTTTGGGCCTTTTTCTATTTAGTTGTATGAGTTCTTTATATATGTTGGGTATTAACCCCTTATCGGATATATCATTTGCAAATATCTTCTCCCATTCAGTAGGTGCCCTTCTCATTTTGTTGATGGTTTCCTTCACTGTGAGAAAACTTTTTATTTTGGTGTAGTCCCACTAGTTTAGTTTTGCATTTGTTTTCCTTGTCTTAGGAGAGCTATCTAGAAAAATACTGCTATGGCTGATGTAAAAAAAAAAAAATTACTCCTTATGTTTTCTTCTAGGAATTTTATGGTTTCACACCTCACATTTAGGTCTTTAATCCATTTGGTGTAAGAAAATCATTTAGTTTCATTCTTTTGCATGTAGCTGTCCAGTTTTCCCAGCGCAATTTTTTGAGGAGACTGTCTTTGTCCCATTGTGTATTATTGCCTCTTCATCATAGATTAACTGACCATATAATTATGGGTTTATTTCTGGGCTCTCTATTCTGTTCCATTGGTCTATGCGTTTATTTTTATGCCAGTACACTACTATTTTAATTACTATAGGTTTGTCATATATCTTGAAATCTGGCATTGTGATACCTCCCACTTTGTTCTTGTTTTTCAAGTTTGCTTTCACTTTTAGGTTTTTTTGTGGTTCTATACAAATTTTAGTATTATCTGTTCTAGTTCTATGAAAAATGCTGTTGGTATTTTGATAGGGATTGCATTAAATCTGTAGATTGCTTTGGGTAGTATATTTATTTTAACAATATTTGTTCTTCCAATCCATGAGAATTGAGTATCTTTCCATGTGTTTGTGTCATCTTTGTTGTCTTTCGTCAATGTTATATAGTTTTTTTCAGAGTACAGGTCTTTTTACCTCCTTCGTTAAATTAATTCCTAGATTTTTTTTGTGTGCAATTGTAAGTGGGGTCATTTTCTTGATTTCTCTTAGTTGGATCGTTTTTCTTTTTTTTATCTTCTTGATTTTTACCTTTTGCAGCCACAAGTGGTATTATATTTTTTTAATTAATATATTGGGACCAAAGAAAATCTTAACTTGTCAGTTCATTCAAAAACATATATGCTTATGTTATCAATGCAAGTGCATAGTGACAGGTCTTTTTATTTTTCCTAATTTTGTGAATATGTATGCCAGACTCTTTTAGTCACTGCTTTTGTTCAGCTAGAGGGTTCAACTTATTTAGGGACTTTTCCTTATGTTTTTTCCATTTCTTGAAGACATCAAGTGTAGATGCCATAATCTAACTTGGAAACTCAAATAGAAGTCTTGGCATATATTTGGCATGCTCTGTCTCTTCAAAATTCAGTAGAAACAAACTGCAGGTTCATGTGGGCAATTTGTTTTATTCAAAGACTGGCACATCTGACCTGTAATATGGACAGATGTCTTAGAAATTCTTCATAAAAGTTGTTCTGCCCTTAAGAATTTTACAATACTTGATTCAAAAGTAGTAAGTGTTAATCAGCAAGTCTAGCATTAATTTCCCTTTAAATTGATTTAAAGTAGTTCAGCAAATATGTGGGCTAGGAAGAATCAATGACTTACTGTATCTTTCCAACTCAAGAAGTTAAAGTATTCAAAAATATCTTGACTTTTAGATTTTTTGACATGGCTATGTTTACTTTGGTCCCTTCCAAAGGATGACATAGAGATTGAGGGCTGGCTTGTTAGTATTGGGAATTATGACTATTCACAACCATGCTGTTTGTGAGACGGGAACTTCAACCAGCTCAGTACATGTTGCCCTCTTGCAGAGTAGGTATCACTCGAGAAGTGGGAAACAGTGGAATGAGGGACAGATTTATTAAATAGTTTCAGGAGACTTAACACCTAAATAATATTCTTAAGTAACTATTTATTCTTACAATATTTCCAAAGGAAACATGTTCTTAGAAGATAAGACTCGGTAAAAGAAATATTTATTAGTTTAGCTAGGACTTAAGCCCAGTTATCTGTCATCATTCCATGTTGTCCTGACTTTAATATGAAGTGTGAAAAAATTATTTTCACCATGTTTCACTGTGATTTATTCTTTTTTATTTTTGAGAGGGTGGGACATTGGGGACAGAACCTCTATAAAAGTGAGAGAGACCCACTGGATTCTTCTTAAATATCAGGCTAAGTCATAATATAAGAATATTAAAAGTATCATTGTGAAATTCTGTTACCAATCAAAAAATAAAGGTTGTTGAAGAAGAGTAAATCAGCTGGAAAATATATAATTTACTTCTTGAAATGTATATATGGTGAGTATTTTTTTAAATAAATGGATAAACTATTTGGTAAGTTAGTATTAGAATAAAAAACATCAATACTTTGCCAATAAAACAAGGATAAGAAAGCATAAATATTTCTTTGAAATTTGGCTTCTCTCACCTAAAATGAGAATCCCACAACTAAATGAGAATTCAGTATATAAGAGGTCAAAATGTAAAAAGAAAAGGAAGTAAAAGCCTAAAGTTATAAAAAATACATTTCACCTTTCTTTTACTTTCTGGGATTTTTAATCTCACTCAGCTGTCAGTCATTCTCATTATTTTGAGCAAATTCTTCAGTCTAAATTGTTCCCACAGTGGCAGCCAAACCAAATAAACAGTCAAACACTGAAGAGTGTGTGATTTCACCAGAGACCTTAAACAATAGAGTGCCCCAGAAATTTCTATTAAGTGAAAAGGGGTAGGAAACCTCAATGACAGCCTAAAACATAGAAGGAAAACATTCTCTCTAGTTTCCCTTCAAAGTACCTCATCAAAACCAGAAAAAATCTTAACAACCCCAAATAAATAACAGGAAAAATGGTAACCTTCTTGCTATGTACCAGATAAGAACTGCATTTTAACATGCAAAAATTTGTACTTTGAAATGAAAAGTAGCTCATTTAGTTTAGTTATGCATATGTATTTGAAAAATAATGCAATCCTCTAGGTAAAGAAAGGATAAATATGGTCAAATTTTATTTAATATATTTTTAAAATTATGAAATATAGATGCTTAACTGGAATTTTCTCTTGCCTAAATTTCTGCTTTATGACATCTGAAGCATCACACATTTTACAAAGAAAATGATCTATATTAATGAGGAATTTTAAAATTTGAGCCTTAAATTTTTGAGAATCATGCTTTCTATATCTCTGAACATACACATTAGCATCTTTTTCCCACTTGCATTAAGAGCCAAACTAAATTAAATCTAAACCTGTGTTCATTTCCTAATTCCCTAATTCTGATACAGAAAAATCACAACAAAATTTATAGGTGGAATATTTCAATAACTTGAAATTTATGAATTCTTGGCCAGAGAACAAAAATTTAGACTTGAGCACTGAAACCTATTCACTTGAAGTGGAAATAATTATATTTTATTGTTAGGTGAAAGGATAGAGAAATCGTATACATATAGATTAGCAGCTTGTTGTAAATAGATTAAACACACTATTTTAAATTTTTTATTCTGCAGTTTTCATTAGAAACAACCAATGTTTGTAAATTTGATCAGTTATGTGTCCCTTTAATTATTTCCTAAGGTTTTTGCCACATTGTATACCATAAATATGTGAAGATGAGTAAATAACAAGTACCCAAATCAGTAACGCTTCAGAAGCAACAGAAATTACTCTTGTTGAGAAACTAGTGCCATGAGGAAGCTAAAATTAAAAAAAAAAAATGTTAAAATGCATGCTGCATACCAAATTATTTAAGTGTCAAACACAAAAACAGGTTGACATTTCTCCAAATTTAATTTGTTTAGTTTGTGAAGGTGGTAAGTAACAAGCTAACAGTATGATGACTTTATATATCCTAGAAAATGATGAAGTGTTATGAAAGCAATGATGAAATTAATAGTATTTTGGGTGTTTGTCACAATAATGAAAGTAACTCCACACCTTGTTTCTACATATTTAGTATTGACCATCTATTTCGTTACCTCCAATTATATTGTAACTTTCAGAAATATTACATTTGTCCTAAGGCTCTCATTTTATTTTATTTTAGTATTATCTTTTGTAAATATAAGCAGTTGCTGTCTTTATTCTAGGGTTCTTATTTTAATTCTGGGAACAAGAAAGAAATATTTCAATCATTTAAATAACTATATATTTAAAAAATATTACAAAGTAAGACAAATCCATTGTAGACAGAATAGCAATGCTGATGACTAAGATTAAGAAAAATTATGATTCACCACTCATATTGTTAGTGTATTTTGTTTTTTCTTATTCATTTATAAGTATTTGTTTATGTATTCGAAAACATGTATTTCAGTGAGAAAGGTCACCAACCACCCCCAGGTTTGATGACTCACTGGGAGAGTTCTGATGACTCAACATGTGGTCATTCTCCAGACTATGATTATTTCATGAAAGGATACAAAGCAAAATCAGCAAAGGGAAAAGGCTCATAGGCAAAATCTGGGGAATCCAGGTGCAAGCTTCAAGGTTCCTTTCCTAGTGGAGTCCTGCAGAACATACTTAATTTCTTCAACAGTGAATTGTGATAGCACATGTGAAAGGTTAACAACCAGGCAAGTGTGTAACAGACTCAGTACCCAGAGTTTTTATTGGGTGTTGATCACGTGGGTACCCTCTGTGGGCATATAACTAAATTTCAGACTCCCAGAAGAAAAGCAGGGTTTCAGTATAAACTGTATTTTTTGCATAGTTTATGTACAATGAGCCACTCTTCTAAGTTAATGGTGTTGGGAACTCTCCTGAAAGTGAAATTCTAAGATGTCAGCCAAGAGATAACTTTATAAATAAGCCTTTTAAAGAATAACAGGTAGGCCTGCTATGTTAATTCTTTCTGCCCAGTTTCATATTGTGTTGTCGATTGTTTTGTATTTAGTTTTTAATATATGAACATCTTTCAATATCACTAAATATTTTTTTCATATTTAATGGCTACATTGTTTTTAATTTTATGCATGTACCATGGTTTATTTAATAAATCTATTGGCAGATTTTTAAAAATATGGGTCCATATTTTCCCTGTAATAAAAATGCTGTGAATATTATTTCCTTGATATAAATTCCTAGAAGAGAGATTGCCTCATATGCACATTGTAAAGGGTTTTGATGTATATTACATGATAGTCCATACTGTCCTTCAGGTCTGTAATGATGTACATATCCACCCACCAACAACGTATATAAGAAATTGATATTTACAATAATTTATTAATTTGTTAAGAGAAAATTTTGGTTGTCTTATTTAACATCTTTTATACTATGGGTGTTGACATTTAACAATTATATTTCTTAACCATTTGTATCTCTACTTCTCTAAATATGTATTCATTTATTTTTTTTACCAACAACTATTACAAAATAAAGTCAAAATTGAAAAGAAAAGATATTAAAACACCAGTTGCAATTAATAGTAATGGACTAGGTACTATTCCATCTTTGTCCAAATTAGTTTTCACGTATCTAGCTTCATTCATTAATTTAATTCAGAACATCTCACTACTGGGGAATGATGCGCATGGCACTACTTTTTTCTATATCAATACAAATGATAGATTTTTTCCTACAAAACTTACATTGAGAAGTTTTAGGGGTTTAAATAAACAGATAATCTTATATATAATCTCTTATATATATTGATAGGATCTTTTAAAACTTGGATTCTTAATTTCCTAACATTTGATTTGTTTTTAGGATTTAAGAGTTGAGTTTTTAAAAACAATTTGTTAATTTAAATATATGTGATAAGAAACTAAAATGTGTTTCCAGTCACATTACCCATCTAACAGTGTAAGGTGTAAGTTATTAAATAATTGTGAAATTTAGATATTTTTTCCCTTCAAATTAAGCCAGCTTTCTCTATACCTACTTTATAATTAGGCTTTCTTTTTGATACTATTAAATACTTGTTGGGCTCTTACCTTCGGGAAAGGAAAACCCATATAGAACAGTCTCAAATATTCATGTTTCAACAATCAGTTTTTAAACAAGTTTCTAATGGGCAGCGATCAGTCTCCTTCAGTCCCACTACCAGAACGAAAAAGCAGTCAAAATCTGGACAAAGTATGTTTTATCTTGAAGGCAACAGTCAAGTTTGTTTACATTAACTTTTAAAAGGTTGGTTAAACAAGTTGAGAATAGAATGGGCCTGTTAAAAAAGCACAGGGTTGCCCTTTATTGAGAACTTATTAAAAACAAAACAAAACAATTGGAAATACTGTCATTATTTACCTAGGAGGGAATAGAAAACAATGACAGATATAATGATGAAGGCTACACAATAGCTATGATTACAATGGAAATCAATGAAGTCTAATTTATTCTGTGTCACATTATGAGGCCAGGGAGCATTCTGAAGAGGAAGGCAATAAATTAGAAGTAGATATTAACTTTTTTTTTTTAATACACAAGTGTGAGATAGTCTAATAGTGATTGAAGGGGAAAAACAATTAGAACTCAAACATTGTTAAATAACTAATACTAAAAATCTTTGAAACATACTGTGAGGAAATTTCTTTTCAGTTAATTGTTTGCATACAATCAGATAGGAAGTATAATAAAGAATGTTTGCTTAGCATTTAGAAGGCCACTATAAGTTGATAGTCTAAATGAAGACTTCTATATTTGGAGGAAATTATTCTAAATTAATTCAAGAAAGAGTTTACAGGGTTTGGTTTTTGACAGTCATGAAAGAATTCTAGTACACCTGCTTAGGAACATTTTCCCCTTGTATAAAGGTGTCTGCTATTTTGCTTAGTTTGTGATAAGTAACTTGCATAAATCCATAATGTAGCTGGCAGATTCTTTTTTTCTTCTTGTAGCATTATAATGCTAATAGAGAGGTGAAAAACAGAATTAAAAAAATCTATTTAGACCCAACACCACTACACTTAACATCTGTGTACTCTCTGTGATAAATATAGCATCAGCATTTCTATGGTAATGCTTTCATAATCTTAGCTTCTGGACAATAGTGCTACACAGTATTTGTAGAGGACAATAATATTTTACTAATGGAAATTAGAAGTTTTGTAAGGTGTGAGGCATTCTCCTTTCATTTAAATGGGTAGGAGCGGATTGTGGATAAATAGTTGAGATAATATTTGAAAACTTATAGGCACCATTTGCCAATGACTTTCTCAGTGTTTTTCATCTGAAAGTTTCCAAATAAAATGTTGTAATTAAAGTGAAACTGTGATACAGAAATATTGACACAAAAATAGATTACCTTATCAACTATTTAAACTTTATAATTTCTGATCTAGGAAAAAGCTCTCAAATCATTCATCTCAAAGATATGAGTCTGTCAGGGCCTTTTGGGTGCTCATCATTTTGAGAAAGTGTTAGTGATGATAAATAGAAGTTTGTCTTTCATAAATATAAAATTTATTCACGCTCAAAGCTATAGTAAGAAGTAAGAATTTTTCCAAAGTCAGGATAAATTCAAATCAAACAAAAACAAACATAGAAACCAACAAAGTATAAACTTTATTATTATTGTTATTTCATCTTATGTCCTAACAAGACACCCTTATGTCAATAGGTTTAGAGCAAGTAGTCTCATTATAGCTCAACAGTTTCTGGGGCCTCTAATCAGAAATTGGTTTCTTTGCACATTTATTTTTTTTTACTTTCTTTTTTTTATTATTATTATGTTAATCACCATACATTACATCATTAGTTTTTGATGTAGTGTTCCATGATTCATTGTTTGCGTATAACACTCAGTGCTCCATTCAATATGTGCCCTCTTCAATACCCATCACCAGGCTAGCCCCTCCCTCCCACCCCCCTCCCCTCTAGAACCCTCAGTTTGTTTCTCAGAGTCCATAGTCTCTCATGGTTCATCTCCCCCTCCGATTTCAACCCCTTCATTTTCCCCTCCCTGCTGTCTTCTTTTTTTTTTTTTTTTTTACCATATAATGTATTATTTGTTTCAGAGATACAGGTCTGTGATTCATAAGTCTTACACGATTCACAGCAATTCTTTTTTTTTTTATTATTATGTTATGTTAATCACTATGCATTACATCATTAGTTTTTGATGTAGTGTTCCATGATTCATTGGTTGTGAAGGGGGGGAAATGGGAGGGGGAGACGAACCATGAGAGATTATGGACTCTGAGAAACAAACTGAGGGTTCTAGAGGGGAGGGGGTGGGGGGATGGGTTAGCCTGGTGATGAGTATTAAAGAGGGCACGTTCTGAAATTCACAGCAATTCTTAAGAGAGTATTTAAAATAGGCCACTTTCCTTCCCATTGACAAGGAAGATGTAGTGTGCTGGAAAAAAAAAAATGAAAATTTTAGAGGAGAAAAAAAATATATATAAAGAAAGCCGCTAACAAAAGCAAGTATGCAGTCAGGATGAGGGGGGGCCTCTGAATGATACGGCTTATCAAATAAAGACCCTCGAGGAAAGATATACTACTAGGTTGTCAATTTACTTCAAATTGGAAAAGAAGTTTAAGATTCTTTCTCTATTTTTTTTTTGCCTCTGTATATCTCTCTCACACACTAATACACACAAATACACACAAGTGTGAAAAATAAATTTTTAAAAAGCCCAAGTGCTTGTAACAAACAAAACAACATTCAGGGCATCTCCAGGTGTTCATACAGAGGGATGGATAGGATGGCTAGAAATAAACAATAAACAGTTTTCTTCTAGTGTCTTTTAAAAATTATTTATTTCAAGGTAAATTTTACATATGGTGGTATCCACAGCTGTTAGGGTTAAAATTTCATGAGTTTTGAAAAATATAAATATATCTTATAGTCAAGATATAGAACATTTCCTTCATCCCATAAATTTATCTCATATTTCCTTTAGGTCAGTCTGCCCCTCATATAAGCTCTCACTCTTCTGATTTCTGTTAGAAGTGTCTATCAGGAATTCATGGAGAAAGCTTGTCCTATGAAAATCAGGCAGTAAGATAAACTGACACTGGCCTATGGACAATTCCAGTGAGATTTCTTGATATTATCAGGTACCAGAGACAACCTGAACTTTTCCTGGTTGTTTCTTGGTTGAGGCCTGGAAACATGCCTGATTGTCCACTGCACACTCAACAGGACGATTGTCATGAATGATACTAATGACATAGTATACTAACAATCTTGCCACCATGTAAACCATCACAACTCTTGGTCCTGTACCCATAAGTTAAGCAAAACGATGAATAAGCAATAGCAGAAACACAGCACTAACATGTGGGCCCTAGAGGATGAGAGAGACAAAGGGAGAGAGAGAGAGAATGGGAATGAATGAGAATTTCACATATTATCAGAATAACCTAGTTATCAAAAGGTACAATTCAATGAAATGACATTTTTGAAAGGAACTAATAACAATATGAACAAAAATTAACCCACATAAAAAGAATCAATTTTTAAATTTAAAGACCCAGTAGATAAAATGATGAGGATATTCACTCTTGAATTTGAATATGTGGTCAGGAGGAGGTGGGAGAAGTATTTCAAAATACAGAGCAAAAACAGTGATGGAAACTGTGAGAGAGAAAAAAAGAGAGAAATGGAAGATCCAGAAGAATTAATTTAGAAATAACTTGCCACCAGAAGGAGAAATAGGAATAATTGAGCTTGGGACACTAGTTAAAATATAAGTGTGTATAGTTATACAAGTAATATAGTACACTATAATTTTATAAATAACAATTTAACAGACTGGAGAAAGAAGATTGAAACTCTATACTAAGTTTTAGGCAAGACTGACTAGAAAAGCAATATAAAAGCATATCCTAAAATAACGTTAGACTAGAGGAATAAACAGAAGTCATACCAGCTCCCATAACAAAATAATACAACTTAAAAGGAGAAGAAAGGAATTGGTTAGGTGTTGTAGTTTTCATCTGTATCACATATACATTATTGGAAAAATAATAATCAAATACCAGCCAAGATAACACTCAGCTGTTAGGGGCAAACATAGATATTTGCAGGTATATAAGCATCTAGAGACTCTATCACAGGAATATCCAATATGAGAGGAAAACTCTCAAAAAAAAAAAAAATTGTCTCACCAAACAAAAAATGAGTTAGAACACGGATCTCAATATAGGAATAAAGAAATGAGTGGAAGAAAAAGTCATGAGCCCCTGTGAATTCATCCATGCAAAATACAGAATTGAGAATTAAGATCTTACACAAAATCATTATAAAATTCTCATTTTGCTGGTTAGGATGAAGCTGTGAATAAATAGAGCCTCTTGGTGTTTGACACTATTATTATCATGTAATAGTTCTTATGTAATAGTAGAGAGATAAAAATTGTAGTCCCATGAAGGGGAAAATAAGCCAGTTACAGTTCTGTTGTACACTACACAAGGACATTGCATCTAAGGGGTCAACCTTTATATGGTAAATGGACATGTACTTTATTATAACTTGTAATTAGCAGATGTAATTAAATGAATTTAACAGATGCAATTAAAGTTATTCTAACAAAATCTTTGTATTATGGTCATTTGGCAACTGATGGAGGTATAGTGTCTTGAGGAAACAAAACATTTTTATATCACAGGAAGAGGCCAAAAGAACTCGTAGCGGCCTTCCTGCTTTGGGACTGCAGACACCTGAGGTATCTGGGGTGATTTAATGAAATTTCTGAAACTTTTCCTCTGAAACCTTTTCACTGATGCTTGATTCTCTTGTTCTTTCCACAGTTTTGTAAGTAATTCTTTGCATTAAATGCGTTCTTGCCTGAAAATGTCTTTAGTGTAACATATATCTGACTGAGGCGATAATGTTGAGAATCTTCAAAATCTTTGAGAATTTTCCTGTTTTTATTGCTAATATTACTGTTTTGTGCCTGGCATGATGTTATGTGATTTCACATATTATACAATTCCCATTACGGACCTGAATGGTCGACATAATATTCACTTTTTAGGGATGAGAAAATATGGATCAAAGAGGTTAAGTAAATTTCCAAAACAAACTGGTTAAGTCATGAGCCAGGATTTGAACCTTCTATATTTTGGACTTGAAATTCTTTACCCTTTAAATATCTCTTGTTTCTTCTTATCAATGATTTCTATTACAAGATTAATTTTTTTCACTTTTTTTTCTTAAACCTCATTAAGATCATTCACATTTAAGATCATTTCCCAAGCAATATTGTTTATGTAAACTTGTATTACTATACAGTCTATTCCAAGTTCTTTTAGATAACCCTTATGTAGCCTAATAAAATCAGTCATTTTCTTGGCATATTGGCTGTGGTGAAACTTACACTAATCGCATTAGACAATTAACACCTCTTTAATATAGCATATTGTGAGTTGAGCTATGGTGACAAGAAGACATGGTAGCAAACTAATTAGCAGACTGAAATTGATTCTTGCTCAATAAACATTTAAGAGGAAATAAAATTTAGCTGTGAAAAAAACTGAAATGGCTTGATGTTCAACCAAACAAAATACTGAAGGTATATTAGCAGGTGGTAGTAGGGACTTAGTTTTATGACTGAAGTAAGTCAAATGTTTCTTTTGACAGTCAGTCACAAGTTGAGATGGTTCTTTAAAGGACATGGGTAGACTTATTAAAGTTCCTTTAAAGATATATTAAAATCTTAATATTTTTATGGGGAACCTTTGGTGACAAGAAACAGAAACCCATCTCAAAACTTTAGCAAAAGAAAAAAATTTCAAAAAAGAGGAATTTATTGACTTCTTTAAGATATCTAAGTGTCATACTGTTATTAGCCACATTCGGGCACAAGGATTCATCATATTTTTAGTATGTTGTGTTTCTCCATAGTTTGATTCTGCTGCCCATTGTGCTACTGACTTCATTTTTCAGTTTCTCTATGTAGTAACAAAGAAGGTTTCTGACTCCTCAAATGTACCTCTTGCTATGGTCTGAATGTTTGTGTCTCTCCTAAAATCATAAATTGAATTCACCTAACCTCAAAGGTAATCCTAAGAGATGGGGATTTGGGGAGGCGACTGGGTCATCAAAGCAGAGCTCTCATGAATGGTATCCTTGCCCTTATAAAAGCTGCCTGAGAGTGCTCCCATGAAAAGATGCTTTCTAAGAACCAGGAAGTCAGCCTCACCAGACATAGAACCTCACTATACAGGTACCCCAAGCTCTGACTTCCAGACTCCAGAAGTGTGAGAGAGAAATTTCTTTGTTTACAAGCCCCTAGTCTGTTAGAGAAGCTTGGGCTGTTTTGTTATAGCACCCTGAATAGACTAAGACCTCTCTTTGTTCCCTTCATCTCCATTTCCTGACTTACCTTTGCAGACATAGTAAAAAAAAGATCCCTTTTCCTCCCACACATCCACACTGAGTAGAATACTGAGTAATTACGTATGATTTTAAACAAATGTGTTTATTTAACAAATATTTATATATTATATTACATACCATACTCCAAGCGCTCCTGTAAGTGTTAGAAGCATTAGCTCTTTTGTCCTCATAAAAATCTCTAAGAAGGATATACTATTACTATCTCTCCTTTACCCATGAGGGAGTTGAGACACAGAGAGATTAAAGTTACATATTTAATAAGTGACAGACCCAGATGAGACCACAGCAGTCTGATTCCAATAAAAATGCTATATTGATTCTCCATGGGAGCAACAAAAAATGTTGCCAAGGTAAAAAGTGTTCTTCTAATTAGGTCACCATTAGATAGGGCTTACGTCTGAGATAGGGGAAGAGTCATTTTTGGGATTAGAGAAAAACAAGGAGGAGAAGCTTTCCAAAGGAATAGGGATGTTGGGCTGGAAAAAAAAATACATCAATACGTATCTGCTAAAATGAGAGAATGATATTTCTAGAAAAAAAATGTGTGTATATATGAGAGAGATGCATACAGAATTTTATAATACATAAAAAGGCTAATTAATGAGTGTTAATAGTCAAAATAAGTACATTGTTATGGTCTTGAGATTATAGTGGAAGATAATCAAGCTGAGAGAGTCTGTGCTTATATACTAATAATTTTAATTTAAATATGATTGTGATGTCGGATAAATAGAAAACTTAACCCCTGGGAGAAACTATTCTGTGTTTTGTTTTGCTTTTTAAGTAAGCTCTACACACAACATGGGGCTTGAACTCCTGACTCTGAGATCAAGAGTCGCATGCTCTACAGACTGAGCCAGCCAGGCACCACAAAAATTATTCTGTGTCTTAGTGATGTTCTTTCCTCCATTTAATCACAAATCTCACAATCTTTGACTTTCTTCCTGAGCCGATAGTCAAAGAGAACTTTCACTGATAAGACATGAGACAACTTGCTCTGTTCTGATGAAGTCTATCCTGAACCATTCTAAATGAGCTGAATTATTACTGTATTTTGATTATTTTACTTGAATTATAAAAAGTGAGCTGCCATAGTAAAATCTGTGTGCATTAAAAAAAAATTCTGTAACTTAGTGTCTTTTCCTAAACTGTCTAGAATGTTTTCATCCTTTGCCCTATTTCATCAGCTTCCTGGTTTTAATTTCTTTGTGCTACCATTGTATTTTGCTTGTAATGATATTGTATTAGTAAAAGTTCTTCAGAAAAATAGAATCCAATAGGAGATGATATATACAGTTTTAATTATTTAATCTATCATTTGATTTGTTGACTTACATGACTACGGAGGCTAAAAAGTCCCATGATCTGACATGTACAAGGAGGAGGCCCAGGGAAGCCAATGGTGTAATTCAATCTGACTCCAAAGGTTTAAGGACCAGTGTAGCTAATGGTGGAAATCCTGGTCTGAAACTTGGAGACCATCAATGTCCCAGCTCAATCATTCAGGCAGAGAGGACCTAATTCCACCTTCCTTCACCTTTTGTTTCATTTAAGCCTTCAGTAGATTGGATGGTGCCCACCCACGCTGGGGAGGGCCATCTGCTTTTTTTTTTTTTTTATTATGTTATGTTAATCACCATACATTACATCATTAATGTTTTTTTTTTAAATTATTATGTTATGTTAATCACCATACATTATATCATTAGTTTTTGATGTAGTGTGCAATGATTCATTATTTGCATATAACACCCAGTGCTCCATGCAGAACGTGCCCTCTTTAATACCCATCACCAGGCTAACCCATCCTCCCAGCCCCCTCCCCTCTAGAACCCTCAGTTTGTTTCTCAGAGTCCATCGTCTCTCATTGATGTAGTGTTCCATGATTCATTGTTTTCATATAACACCCAAGGCTCCATGCAATACATGCCCTCTTTAATACCCATCACCAGGCTAACCCATCCTCCCACCCCCCTCCACTCTAGAACCCTCAGTTTGTTTCTCAGAGTCCATAGTCTCTCATGGTTCATCTCCCCCTCTGATTTCCCCCCCTTCATTTTTCCCTTCCTGCTATCTTCTTCCTTTTTTTCTTTTTTTTTAACAAATAATGTATTTTTTGTTTCAGAGGTACAGGTTTATGATTCAACAGTCTTACACAATTCACAGTGCTCACCATAGCACATACCCTCCCCAATGTCTATCACCCAGCCACCTCATCTCTCCCAACCCCACCACTCCAGCAACCCTCAGTTTGTTTCCTGAGATTAAGAATTCCTCATATCAGTGAGGTCATATGATACATATCTTTCTCTGATTGACTTACTTCGCTCAGCATAATACCCTCCAGTTCCATCTACATCATTGCAAATGGCAAGATTTCATTCCTTTTGATGGCTGCATAATATTCCATTGTATATATATACCACATCTTTATCCATTCATCTGTTGATGGACATCTGGGCTTGTTCCATAGTTTGGCTATTGTGGACATTGCTGCTATAAACATCAGGGTGCACGTAACCCCTTTGGATCCCTACATTTGTATCTTTGGGTTAAATACCCAGTAGTTCAATTGCTAGGTCATATGGTAGCTCTATTTTCAACTTTTTGAGGAACCTCCATACTGTTTTCCAGAGTGGCTGCACCAGCTTGCATTCCCACCAACAGTGTAGAAGGGTCCCCTTTCTCTGCATTCCCACCAACATCTGTCGTTTCCTGACTTGTTAATTTTAGCCATTCTGACTGGTGTGAGGTGGTATCTCATTGAGGTTTTGATTTGGATTTCCCTGATGAAGAGTGATGTTGAGCAATTTTTCATGTGTCTGTTGGCCATTTGGATGTCTTCTTTGGAAAAATGTCTGTTCATGTCTTCTCTCCATTTCTTGATTGGATCATTTGTTCTTTGGGTGTTGAGTTTAATAAGTTCTTTATAGATTTTGGGTACTAGCCCTTTATCTGATATGTCATTTGCAAATATCTTCTCCCATTCTGTCAAGTGTCTTTTGGTTTTGTTGACTGTTTCTTTTGCTGTGCAAAAACTTTTATCCTGATGAAGTCCCAATAGTTCATTTGTGCCCTTGCTTCCCTTGCCTTTGGTGATGTTTCTAGGAAGAAGTTGCTGTGGCTGAGGTCAAAGAGGTTGCTGCCTATGTTCTCCTTTAGGATTTTGATGGACTCCTGTCTCGCATTTAGGTCTTTCAACCATTTTGAGTCTGTTTTTCTGTGTGGTGTAAGGAAATAGTCCAGTTTCATTCTTCTGCATGTATCTGTCCAATTTTCCCAACACCATGTGTTGAAAAGACTGTCTTTTTTCTATTGGACATTCTTTCCTGCTTTGTCAAAGATGAGTTGACCATAGAGTTGAGGGTCCATTTCTGGGCTCTCTCTTCTGTTCCATTGATCTATGTGTCTGTTTTTGTGCCAGTACCATACTGTCTTGATGATGACAGCTTTGTAATAGAGCTTGAAGTCCAGAATTGTGATGCCGCCAGCTTTGCTTTTCTTTTTCAACATTCCTCTGGCTATGCGGGGTCTTTCCTGGTTCTGTACAAATTTTAGGATTATTTGTCCCATTTCTTTGAAAAAAGTGGATGGTATTTTGATGGGGATTGCATTGAATGTGTAGATTGCTCTAGGTAGCATTGACATTTTCACAATATTTGTTCTTCCAATCCATGAGCATGGAACATTTTTCCATTTCTTTGTGTCTTCCTCAATTTCTTTCATGAGTATTTTATAGTTTTCTGAGTACAGATTCTTTGCTTCTTTGGTTAGATTTATTCCTAGGTATCTTATGGTTTTGGTGGCAATTGTAAATGGAATTGACTCCTTCATTTTTCTTTCTTCTGTCTTGTTGTTGGTGTATAGGAATGACACTGATTTGTGTGCATTGATTTTCTATCCTGCCACTTTACTGAATTCCTGTATGAGTTCTAGCAGTTTTGGCGTGGAGTCTTTTGGGTTTTCCACATAACGTATCATATCATCTGCAAAGAGTGAGAGTTTGACTTCTTTGCCAATTTGGATGCCTTTTATTTCTTTTTGTTGTCTGATTGCTGTGGCTAGGACTTCTAATACTATATTGAATAGAAGTGGTGATAGTGGACATCCCTGCTGTGTTCCCTGACCTTATGGGGAAAGCTCTCAGTTTTTCCACATTGAGAATGATATTCACTGTGGGTTTTTCATAGATGGCTTTTATGATATTGAGGTATGTACCCTCTATCCCTATACTCTGAAGACTTTTGATCAAGAAAGGAAGCTGTACTTTGTCAAATGCTTTTTCTGCATCTATTGAGAGGATCATATGGTTCTTGTTTTTTCTTTATTAATGTATTGTATCACATTGATTGATTTGTGGATGTTGACCCAAACTTGCAGCCCAGGGCTAAATCCCACTTGGTCGTGTTGAATAATCCTTTTAATGTACTGTTGGATCCTATTGGCTAGTATTTTGGTGAGAATTTTTGTATCCATGTTCATCAGGGAAATTGGTCAGTAATTCTCCTTTTTGATGGGGTCTTTGTCTGGTTGGGGATCAAGGTAATGGTGGCCTCATAAAACGAGTTTGGAAGTTTTCCTTCCATTTCTATTTTTTTGGAACAGTTTCAGAAGAATAGGTATTAATTCTTCTTTAAATGTTTGGTAGAATTCCCCTGGGAAGCTATCTGGCCTTGGGCTTTTGTTTTTTGGGAGATTTTTGATTACTTCTTCAATTTCCTTAGGGGTTATAGGTATGTTCAGGTTTTCTATTTCTTCCTGGTTCTGTTTTGGTCGTTTATACATCTCTAGGAATGCATCCATTTCTTCCAGATTATCTAATTTGCTGGCATAGAGTTGCTCATAATATGTTCTTATAATTGTTTGTATTTCTTTGGTGTTGGTTGTGATCTCTCTTCTTTCATTCATGATTTTCTTTATTTGAGTCATATCTTTTCTTTTTGATCAGTCTGGTCAGGGTTTATCAATCTTGTTAATTCTTTCAAAGAACCAGCTCCTAGTTTCGTTGATCTGTTCTACCGTTCTTTTGGTTTCTATTTCATTGATTTCTGCTCTGATCTTTATTATTTCTCTTCTCTTGCTGGGTTTAGGCTTTATTTGCTGTTCTTTCTCCAGCTCCTTTAGGTGTAGGGTTAGGTTGTGTATTTGAGACCTTTCTTGTTTCTTGAGAAAGGCTTGTATTGCTATATACTTTCCTTAGGACCGCCTTTGCTGCATCCCAAAGATTTTGAACAGTTGTGTTTTCATTTTCATTGGTTTTCATGAATTTTTCTAATTCTTCTTTAATTTCCTGGTTGACCCATTCATTCTTTAGTGGGATGCTCTTTAGCCTCCATGTATTTGAGTTCTTTCTGACTCTCCTTTTGTGATTGAGTTTGAGTTTTAAAGCACTGTGGTCTGAAAATATGCAGAGAATGATCCCAATCTTTTGGTACCGGTTGAGACCTGATTTGTGACCTAGGATGTGATCTATTCTGGAGAATGTTCCATGGGAACTCAAGAAGAATGTGTATTCTGTTGCTTTGGGGTGGAATGTTCTGAATATATCTGTAAAATCCATTTGGTCCAGTGTGTCATTTAAAGTCTTTATTTCCTTGTTGATCTTTTGCTTAGATGATCTGTCCATTTCAGCAAGGGGGGTCTTAAAGTCCCCCACTATTATTGTATTGTTGTCGATGTGTTTCTTTGCTTTAGTTATTAATTGGCTTATATAATTGGCTGCTCCCATGTTAGGGGCATAGATATTTACAGTTGTTAGATCTTGTTGGATAGACCCTTTAAGTATGATATAATGTCCTTCCTCATCTCTTATTATAGTCTTTGGTTGAAAATCTAATTTGTCTGATAGAAGAATTGCCACCCCAGCTTTCTTTTGGTGTTCAATAGCATGGTAAATGGTTTTCCACCTCCTCACTTTCAATCTGGGGGTGTCTTTGGGTCTAAAATGAGTCTCTTGCAGACAGCATATCGATGGGTCTGTTTTTTTAATCCAGTCTGATAGCCTGTGTCTTTTGATTGGGGCATTTAGCCCATTTACATTCAGGGTAACTAATGAAAGATATGAATTTAGTGCCATTGTATTGCCTGTAAGGTGACTGTTACTGTATATTGTCTGTGTTCCTTTCTGGTCTATGTTACTTTTAGGCTCTCTCTTTGCTTAGAGGACCCCTTTCAAGATTTCTTGTAGGGCTGGTTTCGTGTTTGCAAATTCCTTTAGTTTTTGTTTGTCCTGGAAGCTTTTTATCTCACTTTCTATTTTCAATGACAGCCTAGCTGGATATAGTATTCTTGGCTCCATATTTTTCTCATTTAGTGCTCTGAATATATCGTGCCAGTCCTTTCTGGCCTGCCAGGTCTCTGTGGATAGGTCTGTTGCTAATCTAATGTTTCTACCATTGTAGGTTACATATCTCTTCTCCTGAGCTGCTTTCCGGATTTTCTCTTTGTCTCTGAGACTCGTAAGTTTTACTATTAGATGTCGGGGTGTTGACCTATTTTTATTGATTTTGAGGGGGGTTCTCTGTGCCTCCTGGATTTTGATGCCTCTTTCCTTCCCCAAATTAGGGAAGTTCTCCGCTATAATTTGCTCCAATATACCTTCTGCCCCTCTCTTTCTTTCTTCTTCTTCTTCTGGGATCCTAATTATTCTAATGTTGTTTCGTCTTATGGTATCACTTATCTCTTGAATTCTGCCCTTGTGAGCCAGTAGTTGTTTATCTCTCTTTTTCTCAGCTTCTTTATTGTCCATCATTTGGTCTTCTATATCACTAATTCTCTCTTCTGCCTCATTTATCCTAACAGTTAGAACCTCCATTTTTGATGGCACCTCATTAACAGCCTTTTTAATTTCGACTTGGTTAGATTTTAGTTCTTTTATTATTCCAGAAAGGGTTTCTCTAATATCGTCCATCCTTTTTTCAAGCCCTGCTAGTATCTTTAAAATCATCATTCTGAACTCTAGTTCTGACATCTTATTGATGTCCATATTGATTAGGTCCCTGGCAGTTGGTACTGCCTCTTCTTCTTTTCTTTGAGGTGATTTTTTCTGTCTTTTCATTTTGTCCAGAGGAAAATAGATGAATGAGAAAACAAAATGCTAACAGGGTAACAACAACCCCAGAAAAATGTACACTAAACAAATCAGAAGAGACCTGAAACTGGGGGAAAACAAAGGGAAAGAAAGAAAGGAAAAAAAAAAAAGAAAAAGATAAAAACAAACAAACAAACAAAAAAACAGAATATGATCAAGTATGACCAGGCTGGTGAATAGATCAGTGCCACACACGATTTTGGGCGTATTTTGGTCGGTTAGAAGAAATTGCCTCCCAAAATTTTAAAGAAAGAAAAACTTCTATATGTACAAAAGTAAGGGTAAATATGATGAAGGATGGGATATGACTGTAAAGATGAAAATTAGAAAAGATTTTATAAAAGGAACTGATAAGTTGGTTGAAAAAGAAAGAAGAGAATTAAAAAAAAAAAAAAGGGAGAGAATGTGATTAGTCAGGAGACTAGAACAAAGCCATACCCTAGAGATTTAGGGTATATTTTGGTGTGTTAGAAAAAACTGTATCCCAAAATTTTAGAGAGAGAACAATTTACATATGTACCAAAAATAAGTTTAACTACTATGAAGGGATAGAATATGACTCTAAAAATGAAAAATAAAAAAAGATTTTTTAAAAAAGGGATTGATAAGATGTTTATTGAAAAAGGGAAAAAGAAAAATTCAAAAAAAAAAGTTAAAAAAAAAAACAACTTTGAAAGACTAAAGAATCAGGGGGAATAAGCCATGAATTCTATGTGCAGTATTCCCCTAGCGCTGGAGTTCTGCCGTCCTCATTGATCGGTAAATTTGGTCTTGGCTGGCTGTTCTCGCTGATATTCTGGTGTAGCGGCCTGTTGCCGTGGATCCCAAATGTCTTTGCCGGAGGCAGAAGTGCCCCGCCCTTGCCCTGGCCGCTAAGTAATCTGCTCGGGTTTGCACTCAGGAGCTTTTGTTCCCTGCAGGGTTTCCCTACAGCTTTGGAGGAAGAGAGTGAAAATGTTGGCCTCCCAATCTCCGCCCTGGAGGAGCCAAGATTGGGGCCCCACTCCTCAGTGCACCCCCAGAGATAAGCAGTCAATCACTCCCATCTCCCTGGTCTCCGGCCACACTCCGTGCTCACCTGGCCTGTGACCAAGAGTTTCTATCTCTGGCCCCCGACCCTGTTTGGAGTCTCCAAACCCAGCAGATCCCTGCAGTGTGCTCCTGCACTGCTCCTCCCAGGGAAGAAAGGGGATTCTCCTTGGATCTGCCACTTGTTGGGTCCCTGCTGGAAGAACAGTGGCCCGAATGTGCCATGGATCACAGTTTATGGCAACCCCGAGCTGAGAGCCCACTCCTCGGTTCTCTCTCTGCAGGCGGCTTTTCCGATCCAATACCTGGGAGCTCTGCTGCACTCAGGCACCCCTGGTCTTTCTGTGACCCTGAGGGTCCTGAGACCACATTGTCCCAGCGAGGTTTCCAACCCGTGCTTAGCCACTGGAGTGACGTCCCTCAGCAGAGCTGACTTCTAAAGTTCTGATTTTGTGCTCTGCTGCCCTATCACTTGCCGGTAGTGGCTGATAGAGGCCCCCTCCCCTGCCATCTATCTTCCCGAATGTCACCTCGGATTCACTTCTCTGCACGTCCTACCTTCCAGAAAGTTGTCGCTTTTCTGTTCAGACAGTTGCTGCTCTTCTTTTCTTCGATCTCCTCTTGAGTTCGCAGGTGTTCAGAATGGTTTGATCTCTATCTAGCTGAATTCCTGGGACCACACGAAATTTAGGTCTCCAACTCCTCCGTCATCTTGCTCCTCTCCCCGGGCCATCTGCTTTACTGAGCCCCCCAGTTCAAATGTTAATCTCAGCCAGAAACACCCTCACACATGCATCCTAAATAATGTTTAGCCAAATATCTAGGTACCCTATGATCCTCTTAACTTGACACATAAACTTAACCATCACAGATGAAATAGCAGAATTTAATATGTACTATAAAACCAAGTGCATTTCACTCAGAACTTGGAATTGTAAAAATTTCTTTTTATTAGATTCATTTTTAAAAGGCTGGCCAGAAAATAGAGAAACCCATCTTTTAAAATTAATAAATTGCCCGATTAAAGACCAGTCCTCTATCATCAGCAACAAAATTGGAAACCAAATAGAAAATGCCCGTCAGGGACTCAGTGGTCTATCTATGCTTGAATTATATTGCTGGAAAGGAAGTAAACTGAGAAGGAATATTATCAGGCTTAACATATAAAATATATCAAAGAAGAAATTAGATTTATGGATGGTGCCAGTAGTAGTTTATGAGAGAAAATAAAGATAGCCATGTCTTTATTGTCCCAAAGCACTGGTGTTTAAAGTGAAGACACTTTCAAGTGGAATGAATGGGACTAGATTTCCTCAAACTCTTCTTATTAACTGAAGAATTTGTCATTCAAATGAAATAGTTCATAAATGGGTGAACAAAGTGATAAATCAGAACTGTTCTGACCTTTAGATTCCTTCATCCTCTATTTTGTCTTTGATGGTGACTTTCAGCAACACTCTTTGGCTAAATATATCACTCTTCTTTAAGTTTCTAACCCCTGTTAAAACAAACAAACAAACAAAAAGATTTATTATAGCAGACTGATTCAAAGTGAAGAGCTGATTAAGAGGAGTCCCTGTTTAGGCTACCCTGAGCAGATCCATCATTCCAGCAGTTTTGTCTCATGATCACATCATGTCCTCAGCTAATGAGAAGTAGATACAGAGACTAGAGTGAGCAGCAAGAGCTTGGTTCAAAAGGCCACAGGGCAGTGCTGTCGAGGATTTACGAAATGAAAAAGCTAAGTAAGCTAGTCAAGAGGGTGATGAGAATGCAGTACACACACAATGATACAGATTGAGGTGATAGATACCATTGGACCTCTTCCTGAGGGTGGGCTGGAGTGCCCTCATTTTTCAATGATGTTCCTATTCTTTAAGTTCAATTTGCAGCAGGCCTGGCATTTCCATAATTCAGACTGTCTTAGATATCCACTTACACACACAAAAAACTTAGCTTTCATTTCATCAAAATTTAGAGGGAGTTTTGTTCCTCGTACTCAAAAGATTCTGTACTGGAAAAAAAATTGAGCTATGAATGTAATTGCAAGCAATGGGATCTAGAAAATTTGCAAGACTAGTTAAGGTGTCATGTCTGGGAAGAAGGCATGCCAAACCTTTCATTCAGGAAGAAAGCTATTTGTTCATGGATTTGTGAAAGAAAACCAACACAAACTTTTAGAATCTAGAACACAACTTTTTAGGAAGAATTGGGGGCATTTAGAATAATGACAGGTTGGAGATGTTTACTGTTATTTCTTGGTTACTCCTTATAGCTTATAAGAACATTGAGGTCATCAATACACTCCTGTTTAGGAGTGCCTGACTGGAGGCAGATGATTAAAAATGAAAATAATTTTATGAAATTTTTGTATGAGGCTATTTCTACTGTTGGGGTTCAGCTACAAAAATCAGCTTGCCAGTTGAAGTTGATATTCCAAATGTGTTGTGTTTTAGGTTAAAGTCAATGATTTAATTGAGGAAAAGCAATACAAGAAAGAAACTTCTGGCAATAGCAATTGATGGTCTGGAAAGAGCAGGAGTCTCTGAGTTGTTGGGAAACTCTTCTTGGGGAGTCTTAGGAGTACCAGCATGTGTAGGTTGCCAGTCTGCTAATCCACCCAGGGTCTATTGTGTTGAGTCAGATGAGGTTGTTAATAAATTTTAGTCATATATGTAATAACATTTTCTTTATCCATTCACCCATTGATGGGCATTTTGGTTGCTTTCATATCTTGGCTATTGTAAATAAGGCTGCAATGAACATGGGAGTGCATCTATCTTTTTTGAGTTATTGTTTGGGTTTTGTTTTTTGGTTTTTTTTTTTTCAGATAAATACCAGAAGTAGAATTGCTGGATCATATGGATAGCTCTATTTCTAACTTTTTGAGGAACATCCATACTGTTTTCCACAGTGGCTTCACCAATTTACATTCCCACGAACAAGTGCAGAATACTTGTTTCTCCACATCCTCACCAACACGTTTTATTTCTTGTCTTTTTGATAATAGCCATTATGACAGGTATGAGGCGATACCTCCTTGCAGTTTTGATTTGCATTTCCCTGAAGATGAGTGATATTGGGCATCTTTTCATGTGCCTGTTTGCCATTTGTATGTTTTATTTAGAAAGTATCTATTCAGATCTGCTGCCCACTTTTTAAATCGGGTTGTTATTATTATTATTATTATTATTATTATTATTATTATTATTATTATTTTGCTGTTAAGTTGTATGAGTTCTTTATGTATTTTGGATATTTACTCCTTACCAGTTATATGGTTTGTGAATATTTTCTCCCATTCAGGAGATTGATTTTTTTTTATCTTGATGTTTTCCTTTGCTGTGCAGAAGCCTTTTAGTTTGATATAGTTCCATTTGTTCATATTTGCTTTTGTTGCCTTCACTTTTGGTGTCAAATCCAAAAAAATCATTTCTAAGATGTCAAGGAGCTCACCACCTATGATTTCTTCCAGGAGTTTTATTATTTCAGGCATAATTACTTTCTTTATTGTCTTATTCCAGACTCCTGATCATTCCACCATGATTATTACTGCCTCTCTCCTTTCTATGCCTTTCCATTTCCTTCAGAATTTTTGGAACTGAACCAAATGCAGTAGTTCATAGACTACAGACCTACAGATTGCTGAAGGACTTGCAATGCCCTGCTTCAGGGCTTTTGTGTATGAAACCCTAAATTACTTCAGTGCCTTTGGATCACTATATCCTATTTCAAGTGCATTTTGACATTTCAGATATTTCCTTAGTTCTCCCTGACATTTCACAAACAACTGGCCATTGATTTTTTTTCATTAATTATGTGTCCCAAGCCCATGTGACACTCAGCACCTGAAGTGAAGCACCCTATTTTCAAGTATAATAGCTGACAAGCTGCAAGGGCAGGTCTTGACTAACCAAACTTCTTTCATTCTCTGCCACAATGCAGTAAACCTTATCCTGCCACAGAGCTGAGAAGCTTCTGCTATCATGACACCCAGGGAGAATGCACAGTGTGAAACCGTGGTGAACAGTAGGAGCGTACTCTGGTGACGAGGGACTATTCACTACAAATAGCTTAACAGAGGGTACTGGCAGGTATTCATGTGGTATAATGAGGATTTTATTTATTATGTGCTGCTTGGAACTAAAGGCACTTGTTATTATCATTTATGTGAAGATCATCTTTGGAAAAAGCAATCAAAGCAATAAAATAGCAGCTTATGCATAACAAAGCAGCAAACTCAGATCTGATAAGCTTACTATTACAACAGTAATTTAATATTTATGTATTATTTTATGTTTATAATTTATGTTAAAATTATATTTCTTATATTCTGCTCTAGGGAAGTAATACTACTTTGTGTCATATGTATAGTTCAAGGTTTTTGTGATTTGAAATGTGTTCTAAAATTATAAATCATTTCTTGTAAGGTCATCTTTTAAGAGATTTAAAACCTAGCCTGCTGATAAACACAATATTGTTGACCTATGAATAGTTAATAATGTGATTGTCTGAGATACATTTCGAGGTAATTTAAAAATGTGTATAGAGATATAGGAAATAGTTTGTGCAACACTTTGTATGTATGTGTGCGTTTCATAATTTAAAAATTGAAAAAGGAAGCAATTGCACCATAAAAACAACACTGACTTTCGAAGAAACACAAGTCCATATATTATCTCTTCTATGCAAATTTCTGTCTCAAGCAAGTTACTTAAGCCTCCTGTATTTTTCTCAGGCCTAACATCCTCAGTTGTAAAATACGAAAAAAATACTTGCCTCATAGGGTTGTTAGGATTAGACAGGCTATTATATAAGAAAGGCCCTATAAAATACTTGAAAGTACCCAAATATATATAATATATATTAATAATAAGTATATAATCAATAATGCATGTTTAATAATTAATACCAATATATATTATATTACATAGTTTTGATGATTCATTAAACATTTCATTATTTTCAAGGGTCCAGATACTTTTTGTAGTGATATATTTCAATTTTGAGCAAGAAGAAAAACTCAGCAGAGATGAAATAGCTACACACACACATTATAATACACACTTGAAACTTCCTGAAATGTTTCATTATTATCCAAGGAGTTCATGTTTTGTGTAGTTGGTTGAACTTGTGATTTTCTTTCTGAATTTTTATTTCTGTATCTCACTCTCTGAAATTTCTGCATAAGTACAACAGGACATTTATTTCGATTTTCAGTATTATGCAGCCAAAGATTTAGTATAAAAGGCTTATGATATACATAATGTACTCGTATTAAAATAATCAATAAATGTTTAATTTGTAATTAGATGCCATTTTATAACTAAATGTCACACTGTAGCTGCAATAACTTATATGTCACAATATTTATTAATATCATTGAAGTAATTGGAATGTCCTATTTTATTTGATAGCTAATGTCTTGACTGATACTTATGACATCAGTGCTATGGGATGCAGAACTGTATGCCACGACTTTATACAACCGAATTTCTGAGAAATTGAAACCAACAGGGATGGCTTGAGCGACATTTTAAAATTGGTTTTTTCCTCTGAGTGGTTTTCATCTAATCAAAATAATACTTTGGGTTCTATCTTAAGCCCTGAAGTCTTTTGAGGGAACACGGCTATTTTATATTATTTTCATTTGTTAATGTCATGGGATTGTCTTTGCAGTGACCACAATGGGTTTATTCAAGGAAATTAAATGCAGCTTGAGGAAAAATAGAGGAAAGAACGGGCTAGTCATGGAAATAAAATATTGCCCAAGAGGGGCTTTTGGCAAAATAGACTTACCACTTTTGTCATACATTGTTAAAGTAGCTATTTGGAGCATTGTCTATGGAGAGGATGTTGGATGTTTAAGGCTAATAATGAAGTAGGCTGCCTGTGGGAACACCTCTCATGGTCTCCTTCCAGCTACACCCATAGGTCCAATTCTTGGTCTCTCACCAGCAAACTGGGCTTAACTTTCTCTCACAGGTCTCATTAATTTAGTCTGTGCTACTTTCTCCATGTGACTGACAATCTCTTCTACTCTATGGAGTCTAGTTCCCTCTTTAAAATAGTATGGATAAGGGTCTCAAGTTCCAGTTCTCTTTAATGCATTTTCTTATATCACTCAGGCATCCCACTTATCCTCCCTTTGTATGTTATGCCTTTGGTTACAATTTTGTCAGACAGGGGAAGTTCTGAGAGTTTCCACTGGCTTGTTTATTCTCAGGAACTTGGGAAATTACCCAAATTCATTGGGTTCTTTGAGAGATTGACCCAGGTCATAACTCCATTTATCGCCTAATTCCCATTAGCCTCAACTTCAACCAATTGATCTCAGCAGTATTTTGGGTCCCCAGACAAAGTAAAATCACTATCAGTGTCTTTCAGTCTCTGAATGGTGTTTGTGTGTGTGTGTGTGTGTGTGTGTGTGTGTGTGTCCCAGTGTATATATCTAGCTTCCCTGATAAATGGCCAAAGGGATCCCATCAGGGAAGTTTAAGGAAGATTTATAGAACCTTCCTGGCATGGCATCTCAAGGTCCTTCTTTAAGTGGACTTGGCCTCTCTTTCATTCAGAGGGTACCTGGTCTGTGATCAAGCTCTGGATGGAAACTTGGTGAGGAGGTGAGACTCTTCATTATGGTGACTGAAGTCAGACCTGTGCTCACAAGTCCTAGTGTTTCCCTGTGCTTATATAGTGACAAATTATATAGAAGGATGAACTTTATTTTATTTCTAGTGACTAATTAACCATAGCTAAAGATGTCTCCGGGTCAAAATATTCTTACTACTTTTATAGTAACTGTGACTACCCTGCCTCAGGAGTAAGGTGCTGCCACGTGGCCTCTGCCAGCTCAGAAATTCACATTTCAATGGTAACAGCTCTGACCTGCAGAGAACAACCATGGAAATTTCTAAGAATGTAGAAACCTCCCCCTCCATTAGTGCGCTTTGCAAATTTCAGAGATGATTGGAGGGGAGGGTGGCTGGTGGATGGGTTGCACATATACAGTTATGTACTCCAATATTCATATGTCCTTATGCCTTTGGATTTTGCCTCTGTATCCTAATCAGGAAGCTCAGGCATCTCAAGCTCATTTGATATAAATCACTTTCAAGTCCAGGTCCTAGTCAACCAACCAATTATTGTTAAAGCCACTGCCAGCAGCTGAAGCAAACACATTGAATAGAGGGACTTTGGGAAGTTAATCACATTGATAAATTTAGACATTTAATATAGGAAATTGATTAGTAAAGCAGAGTGCAAGAGGGAGAGGTAGTGGAATCCAGAGCTTGCAATTACACTTGCCACAGAGGCTCCTGGAGCGATGTTACTGCTGCCTCTGATGCAGGGCAGGGAGCCAGGAGCCCACAGTCCTGCTGATAGTGCTCTTTGCTGCTGATGTTGCTGGGACCTTCAGTCCTTTGTGGCCAATCCCCGTAACCTAGTGCTACCATTGTCTTGCCCATCCCCACAATATTAGGGGCTCATAGGCATTTCTCATGGCACACAGTTGCTCCCTGGTGCCACTACAGGAATTAGAAGCAGGAAAAATGACATCTCCTTTCCTTTTATCCTCTATTCATTCTCCAGCTATTGCCTCTTATCAGCAGAATGCCGTTGAAACCTTGGAAGCCAGTGCATATGAGGAATTCAGCTGGAAGGCTTCTAGGACCTGCCTGTGTAGAGGAGGGTGGGAGGGATGAGTTTCTGGGTTGACACCTACCCCTAGCCCACTCTCAGTCTTTTTCCTTTTTAGAATTTACAATAAATCTTTTCAGGCAAGCTGCCAGAGGTAACAAACATGGCAATCAAGGGATTGTAAAAATTTCCAGAAATTTAGAAGCTTCAGGTGACATTAATTTTTTTTCTTCTTCTCAGGATTTTAGCTGGTTCTGAAAATGACACTTTCTTCTTATTGTGGACCCTTTTCTTATAAGAGAGTGGGATCATTCCATTTTGTCCCTCATTTTCCTTATAATTTCTTTTTGCTTTACTTAGAAAAGGAAAAAAAATATTTCATCATACTGTTGATAAGTGAAAAACAATATGAATCTATTTCAAAAATATACTTATATAATGAATTAATTAATCAAGGTTGTTAGAGAAAATAAACACTCTAAAATAGCTTTGAACACCTTTTTAAAATTTTATCTTGATTTCAGTGTCTTGAGACTCCTCAAGATTCACATCAAATGTCATTTAAAAGTTTTATTGAGGTATATATTTTTTAAAGATTTTATTTATTTTAGAGAGAGAGAGTGAGTAGGGGGCAGGACAGAGGAGAGGGAAAGAATCTCAAGCAGACTCTGTGCTGAGCATGGAACCTGACATGGGGCACAGAGCCCCATGTGGGGCTCAAACTCATAACCCTGAGATCCCGACCTGAGCCGAAACCAAGAGTGAGACAGACAACTGACTGAGCCACCCAGGCGCCCCTAAGGTATAACTGACATATAACATTAATATTAGTTTCTGGTATATAACATAATGATTCGATATCTGTAATATTACAAAATGATCACCACAATGAGTCTAATTAATATCACCAAACATAACTACAAAATTGTTTTTCTTGTGATGAGAACTTTTAAAATCCACTCTCCTAGCAACTTGCAAATATGCAATATGATATTTTAGCTGTAAATTACATCTTCACAACTTATTTATTTTGTAACTAAAAGTTTGTACCTTTTGTTTATACATCAAGTTTGTACATCAATTATCATACTTACATTATAAGATGAGGTAGATTCTGGTCACCATAATTTCCTAAATTATATGGTAATACTTATTTAAAAAGTGAAGAAAAAAAGTTATACTACATGTGCTTTCTCATTCTGGGAAAAAAAATAAAAGAGCCCTATTTTCTAGTATGGGAACTGCATTTCCACTAGTTTACATAAACGATAAAATGTTGTGGCATGCATTTCTCTCCCAGAGCACATACTCAAGTAACTGGAAAGTTTGTGACTGCTAAAATGTGATTTTTAAACTGTGACCACTTAGATTTTGCAGTTTTATAAAGAAAATCTGTGTATAATAGGGTTTTCTTCTAATTCTTTTATTTCTTAAGGTTTGTTTGGTCACCGTCTTTGTCTGTTCAAGTGGCTATAACAAGATACCATAGACTGAATGGCTTAAACAATTAATATTTATATCTCTCAGTTCTAGAGGCTATGAAGTCCAAGACCAAAGTGCCAGGTAGATTTGGTATCTGGTGAGACTGCCTAGTCCTGGCTTGGAGATGGCTGCCTTCTGGCTGTATTTTCACATGGTGGAGACAGGGCTCTCATGTCTCTTTTTTCCTTTTATAAGGACATTAATTCCATCATGAGGATTCTACCTCATGACTAAACCAACTCTAATTACTTCCCAAAGGCTCCACCTCCAAATACTATAACGCTGGGGATTAGGGCCTCAACATGATTTTGCAGAGGACACCAACATTCATTCAGTCCTTATCATGCACCGTGCCAATGATGAGTACAGAAGTGGAAGCTCTGTATGAAATTGTTCTGCCACGGAGCTGTTGCTAGTCCTTCTAAGAGAGTTTGTCTGGTTCTTCTTGGGAATGATGAGTTTGTAGGCTTTCTCAAACTTTGCATATTTACACCAATTTCTGCCTCCCTTATAAGATCCAGAATCTTAGGTTTATCCTCAGAACTGATTTTTGCTTGAAACTTAGCATCTGACACTGTTGTTTTGGGAGAGCACTTAAGTGGTTTACCAATGTTTGATTAACATTAGTCTGTTTTACATGTATATGAAGTACATAAGGATAGTATTGGTTGGTATCCATCTGGCTTATCATTGAATCTCCTGGAACCTAACACTGTGTACCATGCTTGGCATTCAGTAAATAATTTTTGCACAAAAATATGAGAAGGAACTAGTGTTTGGAGTGTTAGAGCTAGGTTCAGAGAATGTATAAGACTTCCATAAGCAAAAAAAGAAAAAAGTAGACTTTGGAATAGAATAGAAAGAGTGCAATTTGTTTTCATGCCATGTCAAATAGTAATGCAATCCAGGAAGGCCAGATGTTAGTTGTCCTGATAGTGTCAGGAGGGAAGGAACAAATGGGGCCTTGTGACTTTAGGCAGGGTCAGGACAATAAAAAGAAGGGGCAAAAGTCAAGAGACTTGGGGAAGATTCGAGAGATAGGACTTGTGGGTAATTGGCTGTGGGAGGCAATACGAGCTTCCGGAGAGGAGAGCGCCTTGAGTCAAACTAGAGAACGCTGAATGAAGAGCTGATTTGGAGAAATGATTATTTGTGCAGCTTTAAATGTGTTCAGTGTGTGGTGTTGCTGACATACTCATCTGGTTGATCATTTAGTTTATTGAAGAGAAGGTGGATTGGGATGTCATTGAATTCAGACTGAATTCTGCTACTGTCTGAATTTTGGAAAATCAACTTGGGCCTTCTGTTAACTGTTAAGGAGCCCGTTCAGGGGCTGGATGATACCTGAGGTCCCTTCTGTTGTCAGGTTTGCCTTTCCATCCTTCCAGAATTTGCTCTGTACAAAATAGACTTTTTTTTTTCCTTTTAATTGTGGCAAAATATATGTGACAAAATTTACCATTGTAACCATTTTTAGGTATACCATTCAGCAGCATTACTGTGTTCATGGTATTGTGCAACTGTCGCCACTTTCCATCTCCAAACCTTTTCTTCATCCCAAATAGGCGCTCAGTACCCATTAAATAATAACTACTTTTTGCCCCTCTCCTCTCAGCACTAGTAACCTCTATTATACTTTCTGTTTTGATGAATGAGGTATATAGAATAAGCAAATTCATAGAAGACTTACTTTTAAAAATCGAGTTATTATTGCCATTTAGAAACTTACCAATTTCTGTACCATTTTGCTTCCATGTATAATATATAAGTACATATACATATAATATCGGGAAAATTAGAACATATTATTAGTGGCAAAAGAGGTGAATTAGAATACTTTTTTGTAATACATTTAAATCTAAATATTATAATTTAATAACATGAGCCCAAAGCTCATGCTTCACACTAAGAAAATGAAAATGTCTTTGACATTGTCTGACATTGATCATTTTAACTAGGTTCATGAGTTCTTTTTAAGATTCATTCACATAAAATTTTAAATCCACTAATTATTGATATAATTATCTTCTGAATATGCTCTGAAATTAATTTAATCTGGCAATTTTTCATGTAATTACTTCATGTAAACTGATCCTAAAATATACATATTTTTCAGATTTAATTTTATGTGTTGGTTATATATGACTGACCTTCACCATTTTGATATCCTTTTGTCCCTGAATGTCTAGGAGCAAATGCTATTTACTCCTTTTTCTGGTATCTAGGGAGTCTGTGTGTGTGTGTCGGGGGTTGGGGGGTGTTGGTGGTATTGGGAAATGGGCACAGTTCAAATGCTTACTTTCCAATAGTTTACTAAATAAAGAAAGATAATTAAATGTTGAACTAATAATATTCATAATACATTTAAGGGAGTCTAGAAAAAGGTATACCAATGTAAATAATAATATGGATTGTCTTCTTGAGGTATATAAGCTTAACTCATAGAGATGTTTTAGATACTGTTATCTTTCTGGGTTCTGTTTTGGAAGAAAATTATCTCAGTTCCCTCTGTCAGGGACAGATCAATTTTATTTATTCATTTCTTTACCCAACAGATATTTTATGAATATTTCTCTAGGTCCTGGGGGGTATAGTGGCAAACAAGATGACAAATTTTCTGTTTGCAGGGAGATTACATTCTAAAGAGAGATAATAAACACATGAAATACAGTTAATAATAAGTGCTCTGTGGTGGATTAAAGCACAGAGATATGGTAGTGTATGACTAATTAAGGTGGAAAGTCAGGCCAGGCTTCTTTAATGAAGGTGAAATGCAAGCTGAGATCTGAGTCACTAAAACGAGACAGCCATGTGATAATCAAGGAGAAGGAAATTTCAGATACAGAGATGAGCAGGTGCGTAAAACCTGGAGGTAGGATAGGGTTGAAGCAGAGAGCAGAAAGGAGGTAAATATAGGTGAGAAGTGTGGGTTCATGAGGAAAGTGATGTGAGTTGAGGTTGTGGAGAATAGATGTCTGATAAAACCTACATCTCTGGTCAGGCATTTAAGACCCTCCATAAAAGGCCACAGTCTTCTTATCTAATTAAATTTCCACTGCGCTCACTATTATCAAATAAACCTGTGCCCTTTCAATCTCTGTCATTTTATAGTAGAATTCCATCCAATTTAGAATGTATTTCCCATTTTTCTACATACTCAAATACCAATCACTCCTCATGGCCCATATCTCTGTGAGCAACTAAACTGGTATTATTTTTAATATAAAATCATGTGGAAAATATTTCGGAGCAGTTAATTTAAAAATTATGTATGACATTTTGATGTCATGTCTAGGTTGACTCAATTATAATGTTTATTTCTTTTTTAATAATTGCCTTTTACTTATTAAAAATTAAATATATGTTCCTGGCAAAACATTTTGAAGCCAGAGATACAAAAGAAAAGAAGGAAAAAGAAAAATAAAGTGTGTTATTACCACCACCCAGAGGTATTCACTGTCAACATTTTAATCTGTCTATATTTCTGTCTTCCTATCATCTACGTATCAATCATCTATCTTTCTCCCTCTACCTATCTCTATTAATCCATTCATATCTAAATGTAAACAATCTGCTATTTTCAACTTAACAATATTTTTTGGACATTCCCATGTAACATAATTTTTTAAATTTTATATAAGTTATTTCATTTTGTGGCTATACCATCCATATTTAATCTTTAATCAGTACTCTTGAGTTATATATTTGATATTTTAGATTATTTGCTAAGGTAAACAACATTCCAATGAAAAAACATTTTGCTAAATTTTTGTTCAGTCATACACTTATATCTTCAAGAGAAATTCCTAGAAGTGAAATGACTAGATCAAATGTTATACAAAGTATTATGGTTTAATTTAATTTAATTTTAGAGAGAGAGATGGAAGGGTGTACAAAAAGTTAAGGCTTTTGATATTTATTGCTGAATTGGCTGTACTGAATTGAAATAACAGTCATGCAACTTTTACTGTTGTCTAATACTGCACGCATTGGGAGCTTGTGCCCTCTATTAGTTACTTGAGAGTGAATCCTTTGAATCCTTTATATAACTTAACAAAGTGCCTTCTTCAATAGTAAACATTTTAGGCCATAATTTTCATGGACTGAAAACAGAATTCTCCTGGAATACTAATGGGCCTCGTATCATGCTGATTTATCTTCCACCCACTCTGCAGAATGATGACTTGGATTTTCCACATTGGCTTAATGTGAGCACTAGATTTTTAGGCAATGGTTAAGCCTATATTTTCAAGCTGACGTTCAGGAATGTTGTCTTAATAGAAAATTAAACCATACAGTTTATATCCTCAATAATGATGAATTATTTTATGAGTCATAAAAACAAAATTTCTCTTTTGCAATGATAACTCACAATTGAAAATATGTTCATAGAATAAGACTTAATTTTAATTTTTAGGCTGCATTTCCCTACCTATGGTAAGGCATTCTCAAGTTTGATGTAGATTTGAGATATACTGAACAATGAATTGAGAAGTACTTATAAGAACAATCTTTCTTGTTCCCAGTTAGCACTAATCTTTAAATATATCCAGTATCTTCAGATAGCTGCAACTTCAAATTTAAAAAAGTTTTAGGTCCGTTCAATTATTTAAATATCATCAAATAACACTTAAGTCAAAATTACTTTGAGTTGCAGTGCATTCTGCAATCCATTGTAACAGTGTCCGCTTAATGAACAGTGAGCATTTGAATTCTAACTTTTTTTCAAATTTTCACATAAATAGCAGAGCAGAAATAAACTAGAAATTAATGATTAAGGAAAGGCAAGGCTTTGATTTCTTTCCCCTGTTGAGAAGGGTACTTTAGTTGATGGTGATGCTATCTTTCTTACACTCAAGTAAATGTCCACCCCCAGGGGTCAAGCAAATATAAAATAATACATTAAAACAATCATAAAAATATTCTAATTTAGAAGCAATTTGGAACGTCTGAGAGATTGCCTGCTGCCTTTCTATGCCTCTTTTTGGCATGAGGCAGTTCTCTCAAAACTGAAAACAGATTAGCCAAAGAAAATACTGCCTTTTTATTTCTCATATATTAGGACTTTCAATCTCATTCTTTTTAGAATCAGAAAGAAGTGACAGTATCAAGAAAAAGAATAAATTTAACTTGAAATGTCAGGTTTCTGATATTCTATATTTTAAATAAACTATAGAAAGTTTTTATCCTAAAAAGTTACAGCATATTATTTATACGTGACCAGATAAAGCAATGTCAAGCCTCATTGTGAATTTCAGTCACTATGATCCTATCACAAAACAGTGTGATTCTACAGTTATCAAATCACAAATTCAACAGCCAATCCAGTATGCATGCACTATCAGTTGAGGGCAGATTGGGATCGACTCATGTCAACAAGGCCGTTGCACATTTAGGCACATTGTGGGTATTGGGTGTCATGCCATTTAAATACTTGCAGCTTTTTTCTCTATAGCTGTCAATTTCCTAAAATGTCTCAGAATATTGTTTTTCCTAGACGGTATAAACGTGTTCATTGTCAAAACCATTAAGCATTAGCGTCTATGTTAAGATATCTACAGATTCAATTAATCTCATTTAGTGTCTCAGTCATGATAAAGAAATTATTTGGTTAAGTATTTAGAGGATGACTCTGAACTAGCCAAGGTCATGTTGTCATATACCTAAAGCATAGTATCAATGCTACATCAAAAAGTAACCACATGTAAAAACACTAAGCGCACACTTTAGAAGAGTGAAAACATCCAAATATTTAGGTAAATTTTTTTATTCTCATTCAGACATTTGGTATTGGGCCCAAAGCAAAACTGATCATTTTTCCTTTTTAAAAACAGATTATTCTTATGACTTCCAAGTTTCTGTTGGAAATGTCACTAATGTTTATGTCATTCATATTCATAATCAGGATATTATGCCTTAATTATCTATTCCTTTCACTTTCCCATCAAATTTATCACCAAGTTTTGTCTATCTAACTTCTGTGCTATTTTGTTATTAGATTCATTTTTCCATTCCTGTTGTTAAAATTCCCACCACATATGCCCTAAACTATTTCAATAAATTCCTGGGAGTTATGCTTATAATCTCTTTCTATTTTGGTAGTATATCTTTTATCTTTTATACTAACTTCCTGATTAATCCTCCCAAAGTAAGATTTGATCATAGTACTGTGTTCTCAAGAAAAACCCCAAAAACCAACCAAATAAAGAAAAAACAACAGTATCACCATTCCTTGCTAGTTCAATGCAAATTTCTCTTATTCTGGTCATTAATAATTAAATTTCAAACAAGATGTTCACATTTATCTCTTCTTTCCATACGCTATGCTTGGAACAAACTGGATGACCAATTGTTCTTAGGAAAACCACAGATGTCCCACTTTAGTAATTGGAATTTGCACTGAACAGTAAGCTCCTTTAGGGTGGAGATTTAGCTTACTTATCTGGAACATAGCAACACATTATAGATATGAACTGTGAGTTGAATAAAGTATTAAAAAAGCTAAAATGTAAGCTGTATAGAGAGTTTCTTAATAACAGCTTTTCTTTTTTAAAAAATTATTTACTAAGTAGAAGATAAACTTACAAAATGATCTCATATACTACAATGTCATTTTCCCAATGTACTTATTTTATAGTACTCTAGGTCAGGAGTCCAGAATGTGTCTCAACAGACTAAAATCAAGGTGTCTGCAGATTTGCTTTCTTTTCTGAAGTTTCTGAGGGAGAATACATTTCTTAGTCATTCAGGTTGTTGGCAGAATTCAGTTCCTGTGTTTGTAGGACTAAGGTCTTCATCTTGCAGCCATCAGCGTTGGGCTGCTCCCAGCATCCAGAGGCTGCTTATATTCCTTGGCTTATGGCTCCCTTCCTCTATCTTCAAAAACAGCAAAGGCAGGTCAAGTCTTTCTTATGCTTTGCATTTCTCCTTCTTCTTTTTCTAACCTGAATCTCTCTGACCTACCCCTCTGCCTTCCTCTTCTATTTTAAGGACCCTCATGATTAGATTGGGCCCACACATATAATCCAGTATCCTACCCATTTTAAAGTCTATAACCATAATTGCACTGGCAAAGTCCTTCTTGCCATGTAAGGTAACACATTCACAGGTTCTGGAGATTAGAGCATAGACAACTAGAATAAATTGGACTTTTGATTAACCGTGATGGCGAAGGAGGCCTTATACATGATGCTTATATTACAGTTACGAAATTTTTCGGTCATTAACTGAGATAGTGAACAATATAATTTCTACTCTAGAATTATTGTTGACAATAAAGCTGAAACAAGGTCTTCACAAAAACCCAGTGGCCATAAAGATAGTGCAAGATTGCCCATTGTGACTCTCTTTAGATATCTGATTATATTTAACAAAAGGTAGCAAAGGTGAATGGTTACACATGTGTGACCTGGAGACAGTCTGGCTGGGTTTAAATCCTGCCATTGGTAATTACTAGATATACAGTATCTTAATATCACCTTAAATGGGATAAACAAAGACTTGAGTGTTTGTGTGTGTGGAATAAAGTAATTCATGAAGGCACTTAAGTAGTGTTTGGCCCTGGTAAGCACTTAAAAAATGTGAATTTTATAATTTAAGTGGTTTGTTTCTACTAATGACAAGAAGCTATACTATATTTTGAACATAGAACAGCAAAGATCAACTTGTTTTGCTGATGAATAAAATTCACTGGTTTTCTGAGTAATTTTAAAACATTCTACCTGTTAGTCCTGAAAATATTTTTCATGTATTATATATTTCATGCATTAGACTCACATTTCAGGAGGCAAATATGACATATAATAATGGATATTGGGGGGAAAGAGGAAAGCATATTTGTGTTCATTTGTTCTTACTGTAACGAGTCTTTAAAGAAATGATTTTTTCCATAGGCAGTTTCCTTTTATCTTGTAGTACTTTAAGCTATTTCTTACTGATTGCTTTATATAGGGATATATTTAGACCTTATAGAATATCATGTTTTTCTCTTTGTTTTCTTTTCTTCTTCTTCCTTTTTTTTTTTTAAATTCAGAACTTCTCTTCTGATATAGCTTACATAAACCGCTTTACCAAATCAGCATGCAAATCTGGTCGCAGACATTTAATTTTTCCAAACAACCTTTTTGAGTTCCTACTGCCTCATCCTCAGGATATTCAGTAACTCCCATCTAAGGCCATCCTTCTCTTTTAAATTGCTGAGTAATATTGACCTTTTCCATGGTCTGAAAAGCATCAGTCTAAAATCCATGCCCAATTAGAGTGTAACTGGAATCTGATCAGTTTACCATGACCCTTTCTTTCCTCAAGGACCTGGCGTCCTTGTTGAAGATGTGCTGACACAGTATGAAAACCATGCGTGACCACTGCTTTAATGATGTTCCACTCTCCCACAGGTGGCACTGGTTCCTGTGGCTCCTAGTGAGGGGACAGTTCCCCTCCTCTGAGCTAGCGAGTCCCTGTTATATCTTCTCAAGATTAGAGCCCTCAGTGGTCAGATTATTTGACTGTCATTCATGATCATCTCCCAGGCTGTGCACTGGTTTGGGAGCGTGGAGTTAGGTAATCTCTAGATTCCCACCCCTCATGGACCCAGAGCTCCTATTTTTCTTTCTGCCTAAGTATTAAGCAAAATTCTCTTAATCTTAATAATCTTCTTGTAAAATAAGGCCACACTACACCATTTCCTATGGACAGCGGGATTACTTGTGACATTTCTAAGTGCATTACATAAGTGTCTGCAAGGTGCTTTATCCTATCTACCCATGCAATTCCCAATACACAAACTTCAGTCACGCAGTCAATGGAGGAACATGCCTTTATTTGTTCCCCCCAATTTTCAGATAACCTCCTTATTACCATGCATGTGTGTAGGTGTGCATTTCAGCAAGCCTCTCCACTACATAAAAAGAAAGATAATTTTAAGAAATTAACTGAGGGTTTTAGAGGGGAGGGGGGTGGGGGGATGGGTGAGCCCGGTGATGAATATTAAGGAGGGCACATACTGCATGGAGCACTGGCTGTTATACACAAACAATGAATCATGGAACACTACATCAGAAACTAATGATGTACTGTATGCTGACTAATATAACATAATAAAATAAAATTAAAAAAAGAAATTAATGTGTTTATATATGCATATATACACACAAAAGGGAAAAATGAAGGGGGGGAATTGGAGGGGGAGATGAACCATGAGAGACTATGGACTCTGAGAAACAAACAGGGTTCTAGAGGGGAGGGGGGTGGGGGGGATGGGTTAGCCCGGTGATGGGTATTGAGGGCATGTATTGAATGGAGCACTGGGTGTTATACGCAAACAATGAGTCATGGAACACTACATCAAAAACTAATGATGTAATGTATGGTGATTAACATAACATAATAAAATAAAATTTAAAAAGAAAAAGCTTTAGATTTGAAAACATAGCTTACTCATTATGATTTTACAGCTTTGGGTTTTATTTTTCAAAATTAATTTTTAAATCAGTTTTTAATTGAAACTGATAACTAATCTTTAAAAAATATAGAATCTGGGGCGCCTGGGTGGCTCAGTTGGTTAAGCGACTGCCTTCGGCTCAGGTCATGATCCTGGAGTCCCAGGATTGAGTCCCGCATCAGGCTCCCTGCTCGGCAGGGAGTCTGCTTCTCCCTCTGACCCTCCCCCCTCTCATGTGCTCTCTCTCATTCTCTCTCTCTCAAATAAATAAAATCTTTAAAAAAAATTAAAAAAATAAAAATTATAGAATCTTTAAATTTTACTTTTACCCCTTAGAGGTAAAAACTTCATTAATGCCTTAAATACAATGACATCCCGTAAGCTTTGGCTTCAGTATTAAGGTTGGGATACATGCACCTAGTTGATCCTATCAGTTGCTGCTAGTTTGGGATAATAATGAAGCATATACTTGCCTAGAACTAATAGTTTTAGGAACCAAATATAGATTATATGGAGAAATTTTACAAGGTTAGCTTGTGGACAGCTAGATTTGAGGATTTGGAATATTATTCACTCCCAACAGGAAGATCAGGACATAATATACGGTAAATATTGAAGTGGTGTTTCAGAGTGGGATCAGATGTTCCAACCCTATTTATAATCAAACATAATGTACTAAAATAGCAGTGTGGGTGCCCAGGTTTACAAGGATAACGAAGATGCCTAAAGCCATACAGTCATGGTGAGATAATCAGAGAGTCCAAGAAAGATGAGGCAGAGCAAAATGAGAACCAGATTCAGCCCTAGGACCTGGGGCTGGCAGCAAGGAGGTAGAAGAGTACCCTTCAAATCCATCCTCCTCACAGAGGCCAAAGGGATCATTTTGAAACAAAAGATCAGAATCAGGTTCCTGCTTTAAACCCTCCAAAGATTCTCCATTGCTTTTAATAAAATGCAAACAACTTTACATACTCAATAGGCCATGTTTTCCCTACATGTCTGTCTTCTTTTACCACAAACCCACCTGCTTTTTGCATTTCATTTGTTCTTCACATTTAACTTGTTTCTATTTAGGGGCTTTGCATTTGCTAGTCCCTCAACATGGCTTATCAACCTCAGAACTCCCATTTGTTCCCAAAATGCTTTAAGGATTTATGAAAATAGTGCAGCCTATGATAAATAATAGAAATATGTAAGGTCTGAAGCACAGGAATACAAATAACTGGGACCCATATGGCAGATACCAGAGAAATGAGCGTGGTTCTCAATGACTTGTGGATAGCATATAGACAAAATATAATGGGAGGAAAAATAATGTTTTCTAGCAAGTAATTCCTATTAAAAGAATTGAAAATAGTACCTTGCTTTTTAGCATGAAAGGATTATCTAGAGGACACTAGGAAAACTGTTTCTCTGTGGCTTAACCGAAGTTTACAACAGAGTTTAGAAGCATTTTCAAAGGATTTTTTTCAGTTATCTATTGAACTACTCCCAAATGTTGTAACTTAAAACAACAACCTTTTTATTTTAGCACAATTTTAGGGTCAGGAATCCCTGTAGGAATCAGACACATGATTTCTCTCCTCTCCATGAAGTTTAATGAGGTCACTTCATGTACCTAGCTGGTGAATGGCTGGTCTGAAAGGACCCACATGGCTTAATTGACAAGCCTAGTTCCTTGGCAGAGACCACTGGAAGGCTGAGCCCAGCTGGAACTGTGTGCCAGAGTACCTGTATGTGTTCCCAGCACAGTCAGGTTTCTTATACGGCTGCTCAGGGCTCCCAGTGACAGAAAGGAGAAGCTGTCAGTCTCTTAAGAGCAAAGCTCCCAAACTGGATTAACATCACTTTCTACATATTCTGTTGTAAAATTCAGACACAGAGCCTGTCCACATTTAAGAGGAGGGAGACAAAGACACCAATTCTCTATGACAAGAGGGTTAATGAACTTATGGCCTTATTTAATTTACCTATGGACATGAAGTGTTCCTATAGTATTAGCGAGGCCATGCATAACATGAAAGTGGGTGCAGATGGATTTCAGATGTATTTTTAAAATAAAAGTATGTACATATCCTCAGAGGTATGCAAAATGAAGATAATTTAATAATTTTATTTCTACATTTAAAAAAAGTTTATAAAGTTATCTCCCCAATTCCATGTTTTCTCTCTGCAGATAAATTAGTATTTATGTTTATCATGATGACATTTTTTATTTTAACTTTCATATATATGTGCTACTAAATAGTACTGTGATTTTGTAATACTCAAAATTTGATAACAAGTATATAATATATATTTTCTGCATTCTGTTTGCTTAATATGTCAATGATATTTTTCTATGTTGATATGTATGTAACTTTAGTTTATTCATTTTAACTGTTGTATAGTATTGAATATAACATAATTCTGTTGATGGACCTTTAAATCATTTCCAGTTTTTTGGTACTGTGCATTGCTACTATGAACATCATTATAAAGTCTTCTCTACAAGAGATTTCTATGCAATTCATCTAGAAGTAGAAATTATGGGTCATAGGTAAAAGCAACGTCATTTTACTAGGTAATGTCTCCATCATCTCCAAAGTTATTTTAACAATGCTCAATTACTATCAGCTGTGAATGAGAATTTCAGTTCTTTTCTTCAAAAACTTTAGGAATTACCCCAATTTTAACTTGTTGACAATTGGATATATAAGAAAAGTTATCTTATTGTGTTTTTAAAAAAAAATTTGAGTATAATTGATATACAGTGTCACATCTCACACCCATTGATTCAAAAACCCTAGAAGTGGGACCCAGGGATCTGTGTATTAACAAGCCTTCCAGGTGATTGTGATATTCAGGAAAGCTTGAGAGCCACTGAACGCATAATACCTGACATGTAGTAGAAGCCTAATATATATTCTCTGAATTTGCTTGTATCAGTGATAATGTAACCACTTCCATAAACAGCACTTTCCCTACATTATCCACCTTACTTTATCTGATTCTGTGATTTAGATAATAATAAAGCTGTATGTGATTTAAATAAAAATAAGATATAAATTTGTGTGGAATGGAAAGTGAAATCAGTGTGGTATTCCAGAGCATAAACAAGTCAAAGGAGATGGAAAATTTGCACTGTTACAAGTTCACAATTGTAGCAATGGAAAATCTGCACTGGGTGAGGTTAAATATCACGGCAAAACAGTCTCCTCAGCACAAAATCACATGGAAAAAAATGAGCTAAAAAGCAAAAGACAATATGTGGGCATTGCAGCTGATTGTTCCAAAACTGTGACCCCAGATTTGAAGTAAACTGAGAAGGATTTTATTATTCTGTCTTGTTTCATCTCTTCTGTGATAATTTACTAACAGAGGCATTCACAATCAGACATTGAGAGAAAGACAACAAGAAATATGCCCATTTCCACAGTTATTGAGCAAATGAATGCCATTTAAATAATGGTCTCTGTAACTTGATTAGTCAGTAAATCATCATTATTCTGAGGAACACACTCACAGAGCCAAAGAGAAAGTGGCAATACCAGTCTCATTAGACAGCTTTTCATGTGCTGTGCTAACACCGGAGCTGTCCTATCTTTTTCTCCAATGACCTCCTCAGTTTTATGCTCAGTTTTAGTAAACTAGCCCTTGTGTATCTTCCCTGAAATTCACCACTGGATTCATTTAACCTCAAAAGTTCCATTTTCCTCATAGAAATGCATTTATAATCATGTTTATCCACTGAGGGTAGAAAACCCATCTCATCTCGCCACAGCCAGTGTAGCTAAGTGATTTCAAGCTGCCTCTCTTCAAAAACACATACAAACAAACATGCTACCACTCCGTCACCGTCTCCACCATCCACTCTGCTGTGGCCACTATGAAGCACTCAAACGGTCTCCTCTTTCTCTCCTCAAGGTTACTCAGAGTTGAGTTTGGTGAGATTACTCTCTTTTTATCCTGCCAGCAGAGCTCATTGATTGTCAACCCTGGGTAGACGTTAGAGTCACTTTGAGAAGTGGGTTCAAAAAACAAAGCCAGTGTCTGGGCTCCACACGAGTCCAATAAATCATCACATCTGAAGGTAAGAAAAAGACATCTCTGTCTCCTCATGTGATGACTACATGCAGCCAGGCTGGAGAACCGCTGAGTTTCTTCAACTTGTAAGCTTCATGCCTGAACAGGAAAAAAAAAAAAAAAAGTTCTGCTCAGCGGGACAGCCCAATTTGGGCACTGGCACTTTCGTAACAGAAGTAAATTGAGTCCTTCCTCTTGGGTAAGGACTCTTAAAAACTGAAAGTGTTTCCTTAACTTGAGATATTGCAATGCTAACTAAAATAATAGTTTATAAGTGTGAATCCACATTATGAAATCAGTTCACTGAAATATGTCCAACTCACTGAAAAGTTGACTTAATCAGAGACTAAGTTCCCAGGAAAGTATGAACAAGCCAAATTAAAACACCCATAGTGGTTTTCTAACTTCCTTCTTATCTGTAATCTAGTATCAATCTTGGCAACAAAACTGGCATCCTGGCTGGGAACAAAGGATTCTGTTATCATCATTTGCTTTCCAGTGAGTATGTTTAGCCTCTTTGGAAAATCACATATCTTCTGAAGACTAGCACTAGTCCTAATCCATAGAAAAGCCTAGAAATAGTTCATTTGCCCAAATTTCTAATACAATTTAATGTTTATGCAGAAAAACTCTGCTTTAGACATAAGATCTAGACACTTAAAACAGAATGTCAGAATTGCAGCAGGCAAAAAAAGATGCAGTGCATCTATCCTCCACTTTTCTCAGACTTTGTCCCAGCACAATATACCTCAGGATGTATTTACTACTGATGGATGCACAGTAGTAACTCATCTTGCATGGCACTCATTTAGGCTTAACTTCTCTGAGTCTTAGTATCTTTTACTGGGGAGGTGGGGAGGAGGGTACCAGATTACTTTGTTTGAAGGAAATGGTACTAATGAAATAAGTAGATGTTTTGGTACAACTTAAAGAAAAGGTAAAGGTAACTCCAACATGCATGCATTGCCTTGGTGAACAGGGAAGTCACCCTTGCAGCTATGGAAAGACAGCCTGAGGCTTAGCTCTCATTATCACTGTTTCCCAAAGCATGCTTGTCAAAAAGATACTCTGCCGTGCCAGATTTGGGAGCCCCCATCTTGCATAGGTTGGTTATGTGGTCACCCATTCTTTGATGTATTTCACCTGCTCATTCAGGTAATAAGTTCTGAGTCTTAGTATCTTTGTGTTAATATAGCAATAATGGCATCTAATTCATCGAGAATGTCGTGAGGATTAAATGAGAAGATAATGAAAACTAACTCCATAAGTGATTACTACTGGTTGGGGAGAATATGGTAATAGAGAAGTATCAGGAAATAGAGAAGGTTCAAGATGAGGTAATAGAAAGTCACAGAAAGATAGCAGTCTTCTCTAGTATTACTGATATCTGACCTCCCCTCTGATCTTCTGAATCCCCCCTCCCAATACATGAGCACCCTCATCGCAACCACCACCACAATGAAGTCAAAACACCAAGAGCTGTCATCTGAATAGATGGTCAGTGAGGACAGATGTCAGGTGGGTAGTCAAAGAGATGATGAATGTCTTTGGAAACCTCTTTGGAGACCTGCCCCAAATGTTTCTCCCAAGACTCAGAATGCATAATGTACTTTGAGAATATCCTGTACTCTCCCTCATAATATGTTTCACAGTGGTAAAGTAAATAATGAATTGTTTAATTATACTTGTATAATTGGATCTTCTTTGCTAGATCCTAAGATGTCTGAGGGCAGAGATTTTTATTTAGTTTAATCATTGCCATATCTGCTGTGTCTGGAACTTAGTAGGAGCTTAATAAATATGTCAAATGAATAAACACCCTAAAATTTTTTTTGTGGTTAGATCATCATAATAATACTGTTATTTAATTTTTTGTCTCCTTATAATGTCTCTAAACTAAGAATGACTAGAAAAGTGTTATTTTTGTTGTGGTGGTGAATTATTGTGTTTGTTTTACTTGCTATTTCAGAAGTCCATACACATTGAGGAGCTATAACTCTCCTAACTGCCTCTTCTAATGTCATCTATAAAAATACTATCACAAAATGCCCTCATAAAAATCTGTGTTCCTGGAATGAGTGCAACAAATGACTATAGGTGGGAAAATATGATCTTCTAGGTTCATTGCAGTATTTAAGGCTGTCTCCAAATTGTGTTAAGACCTTTCGTCTATGGTTGTTCACTCTGTTCCATGTTAAAATTTCCTTTCATTTTCCTCCACATGCCAGCTTCCTCCCTAGTAGATGTTAGAAACTATTCGCTTCTTCACTGGATGATTGTTATGTTATTCTTCTTGTGTAGGTAGCTGTTTGCCAAAAATAAAGGTTTGGATCAAAACAACTTAGTCAGTGATTATATGTAGACAGCCTACATTTTCTTTCTGACCTGCTGTCTTACATACATTTAACTATCCCTTATGACTTTTAGATTATAAACATTTAAACAGAAACTTAATTTCAAGGCTTATAGGGAGGCTTTATTTCCTCAGGAACACTTTAATTTTCTTGGCAGACCAGGATCTCTAGGATTAAAATATAACAAAGTGACTTTATTAAGTGTTCTTAATGCCAAGTTTTTGGCCGCATGAGTATGAGAAACAAAACATTTGCTGACGGTGATATTGCATTGGCAGATTTTCAACTATGAATAATGTACATAAAACTGTTATTTTAGTTAAACTATTAAAAATGGATTAATATTGACAAAGTAGGATTAACCTTAGAGATAGATATCTGAAGAAGATATTTCTAATTTTTTTTTTAACCACCATTCTGTTAGAGGTTAGCAATAGGATTTTATATCGCCCATCAGATATATTGCCTGTGCAAGGTGAGTTCTAAAATACGTTGCTGTATGATTTTTTTCAAACCCCACATATTTCAAAGTAAAATATCTTTAATATTGAATATACTAAAATAATATCTCTATCCCATTCTTCACAGTTTTTTTTATTACGTACATGTATTCTCTCAGCATGAGATAGTATTTGCCAAAAGTAGAATAATTGTTGCTCCTCATAAAAGAATGGTCCAAGAAAGCCTCCAGGGATTTTTCTAAGCTAGTGCAATTTTTTTCATCCATAACTAAAAAAAAAAAAAAATCATGCAATCTGCTATTTTCATATAATTTACACAACACAAAAGTAGAAATAGAACAAGTTGAAAGCTACCACATATCTCTTGGGAAATTAGGACATTTAGAAAGTTTAGTAAACCTCTGGCATATTTTTTCGTATTATGTTTTAGTTATTGGTAAAGGAGTAAATTTCAGCATTTCAATTACCATGAAATCTTTGATTTTCCATATATGCCACTGTATTTACGATAGAAAATTTGGTTTCTGAGGAAACAAGAGACTAGGTCATGGAGGATCTTGAAGGTAAAATCTGTGGTCCAAGTATTTGATTCTTAAAAAATTTCTTATGATAATCATGTATATTATGATATATAAGATGATTACCATTAGAAGACTACAAATTATATCATCTGAGTTCCAAATTACTTTTCAGCTCTTCATATTTATTAAATCCCTTAAATCCCTCATCCCCCACCCAGAGGTGGGGGAAAATGTGTCCTCTGGGTGGGGGATGAGAGCACTTCTGAACTTCAGCCTCTCTGCATCTCTTTGTTGCGTGTCCGATACTCACCCTGCTAAGTACATAGAGAAAAGGGAAGTTGCTGATATAACTGATCAGAGTAAAGGATCCAAATTAGATCACAATTACTGACTTTTTAGTTATGAATATAGTGTCATTTTGCTTTTGAAAATGCAGTCTTGTATCCAAGTGAGGTGCTGGCTCTGTTTTTTGTTTTTTGGTTTGGGTTTTTCTATTGGGGGTAGGAGAGTAGTGGTGGCAACTGGCATCGATGCAACTTTGGTTATCATGTTCTCTTCTGGCTGCATCTATCAGAAGAAAAGATAACCTTGAGAGTCTGGTTTTAAGAAAGGAAGTGGAATTTATTGGTTTTTAGGTAAAAATACATATATCAACCGTCTTAGGCAAAGATTTTCATGGGGAAGCTGTGAAAGGACCTTGTTTCCGTTACTGTACATTGTATGTATGAATTCTTTATGAGAGAGAGCAAAGGCATGGTTCACATAATCTGTGGGCACTCCTGAACATTATTCCATCTTAATATTATAAGAACCCTTGCTTTTACTTGTACGCTCTGTGTATTTTTGTGTTCTGGAGGAAAAGAGAAATGACTCAGAACCTCTTCAGGTAATTTCTTCAAGGAGTTTATAAGCTTCCCTCTTTCTCTTTTTCCTTCTCTCTCTCTTCCTTTCTTTCCCCTCTCTTTTTTGATGGAAAGGAGGGAAAAGCATGATGAAAAACATTGGAAACATACCGATATCAGAATGTGATATGTACTAGAGGAGAGGTACAGAAAATTAGTACTGACTGCTTATATTAAGATCGATTCTTTCCATATTTTATGGAAAGGAGGGTATAAGGAAAGGGATCTATAAAGACAAGGGTTTTGTTTGTTTGTTTTTCTTTATGGTTTATTTTGTTAAGTTTTTTTCTAAGCCAACCCATAAAATTCTGGCGAGTCTGGATAGCAAGCTGATATTCTAAGGTGGAACAATGATATGAGCAAAAAGTGGTAGCAAGAAAGAGAAGAGGTTATCTAGAGGAAGTCCCACATGCATTGACAAGTCATCAGAACAGAGAATGCTTTAAAGGTCACATTTTTTCCCACATAGAAGGGAGGCAGTTTGGGATCAGACAAGAAGTCAGATAGGAATACATATTGGCTTTGGAATTTGGAACTGAGCAAGTTCCAAGCATTAAAGATTTCTGAGCTAGAGACTGAACTTTGGGGATTAACATTTTCTGGCATCAATTTGTAGGATGGATTTAAAGAACAGATACTGGAGAAAAAGGTATTTTTTTCTTTGCATATATTGTTGCATATACTGGTTGGGTAATAAGAGTCTGAAGCAGAGTGGTGTCAATAGGTAAATGAAGGAGCAAACAGAACTGAGAGGCACTGTAGATGTAAAAATGACTTACTTGTTAACTGATTGAAAGTGGTGATTGGGTTGATAGAGACAGTAAGTCAAAATAGATTGTCATGTTGTAAATATGGTGCCCAGGGGAATGGTGATGCATTCAATGGAAATATGGAGGACCAGAGGCTGCACTATAGATGATGAGCTCACTCTTGGACAAACTGAATTTAAAGTGCTCATGGTATGTACAGATGGAGATGTCTCTAAATATTGCTCTGGTATTCAGTGGATGGGTTAAAGCTAATCATCTGTACCTTCTGTGTGTCTGCCCAGCTCATTCTTTTTCCTTTAAGGAAAATTAATCACTCACAACTCCTAACCCGACCTCCCATCCACCCACCCTAAGACCTCTCCAGCAGCACTGCTGAGTTGATAGCTGGCATTGTGACTTGTCTCCCAGCCATAGTCGAATAGACACTGGAACCAGGTTGGGTCAAATCAGAATCTCTCCCATCTCTCCCAGGAATTTGAATTTGTGTTTCAAAGACATTTCTTAGTGTTTAGTTTATTGCTTGAACTTGGGTTGGAATAGCCATATGTATGCTGAGACAGAAAAAAATATGATCAATAAATATACAATAGAGTTAAACCATGCACAAAAAGATACAGAGATGAGAGAACATGTAGAACCAGGGGAAAAGGTACGGTTGAACATATATATGGAGGCAAATTATCTATGTTAAAAATTCAGGGTAGAAAAAATGAGCATTGGCTATGGAGAAAATATCATTTATATAACTGAATGATAAAAGTGCTTGCTGCTCAATTATAGCAGATATCTCTTGTGGTGAAAACTCCATCTCATAATAATTTTGCCTTCTTGAACCTGCCACCAATATCAAGATGGAGCTTCAGGAACTCTATTTTCATCATGTAATGCTAACAGAGTTGAGGTAGACACTTTAGCCAACATAGGTAAATCCAGTTTTCCCTTGAAGAAATGTGGAACTATTGAACTGAGTGATAGTCACAATGTGATTGTGGCCATAGTATGTACCCTCTAGTGGAAATTCCTCGAACCTGCCAAGGTCCCTAGTGCCAGCTTGCATCCTGCTCATCCTGGGACTTGGTTAAGACTTGGATCTGATGATTTTTTTTAAGTTTTTTATTCAAATCTAGTTTCTTTCCATGCTTTTACTTAAGCAAGAATCTTTTTGTTGTTATTACATGCAACTAAAAGAAATTTAATTCAGCACATGACAGTAGGAGAAAGACAGTTATAATACAAATGGGCATTGGTCAATGGACAGGTGGCATCCAAGCACTTACGATGAATCAATTGCAGAGCTTTGTGTATGTTGTTATGGGGGTTCCAACAAAGTAACATGACCCTATTTTCAGCTTTTTTTTCTTTTTCTTTTCTTTTCTTTATTATGTTATGTTAATCACCATACATTACATCATTAGTTTTTGATGTAGTGTTCCATGATTCATTGTTTTCAGCTTTTTTAGCACTTGACACTCTTTTGAGGCCCTTACTTGTGCATGAACTTTTTTTGGTGTTCACATTAACCACTTAAAGCATATATTCTTATTTTTATCTGCATTTTATAGATAACAATGCAAGGGTGAGAGAGGTTGCATGACTTGCCCAGGATCCTGTGACTGGGGAGTGGCAGTGGGCTTGGTCTCCAGGTTTTCTAGTTTCAAATCACATTTATTTTTCTCACTACGTTGCATAACTGTAGTTACCAATTCAAACAGTTATGAGACATTACCTAGATTTTGATACTTAAATCAAATTTAAAACTATTTTTTTTTAATTAAAGTAAGAAATAAATAACAAAGCAATAGCCATTTGAAATCTATAAAGCTTGAAGATTTTGTGTTAGGAGCATCTGGGTGGCTAAATTAGTTAAGTGGCCGACTCTTGATTTTGGCTCAGGTCAGATCTCAGGGTCCTGGGATGAGCCGTGCGTAGGGAGTGGAATCTGCTTGAGGATTCTCTCTCTCTGTCTTCCTCTACCCTTCCCACTGCAGAGATAAATAAATAAATCAATAATTTTTTTTTAAAGAAGATTTTGTGGTAGAAACACTGAACATTTCTTTCTTGTTCTCACACCCCCACCTTTTTTTAAAAAAGATTTTATTTATTTATTTGACAGGGAGAGACACAGTGAGAGAGGGAACAGAGGCAGGGGGAGTGGGAGAGGGACAAGCAGGTTTCCCACTGAGCAGGGAGCCCGGTGTGGGGCTTGATCCCAGGACCCTGGGATCATAACCTGAGCCAAAGGCAGATGCTTAACGACTGAGCCACCCAGGTACCCCATCATACCCCTTTCTTAAAGACCCTACCTTTCCCATAACCTTAGAGTTTGAAGCCCTATGTTCCATATAAATTCAGTCCCTTGACCATAGTTTATAGGATCAGAGATTGGTGTCTAACTTATGCCAATCCTATCAGTTTCTCTCTACCAAGAATTTGGATTTAGAGCAGAGATAATGAGTTCCAAGTTCTGGAAAAAGCTGGTAAGGTCAAGCAGACTCAGGAGTTGAGATGGCAGTTTGGGGGTAGCCACTAAAAACAGTGTGCAAATGACTGAATAAGCAGAGAATTCTAATGTGCAAAAGTAAAGCAGAGAAGTGGAGAAAAGCAGAAGTGATAGAACATTCAACCTCACAGAAAAAATAGAGGGAAATTAAAAGAAAATATGTTGTGGTTATTGTTTTTCTACTTCTTGGATCTCTTCCTATGGAAGGCCCCGTTTTACTTCTTGTTCTTGGGTTCTGTGTGAAACCCCTATATCCTTCCTCCAAATTCTTCTTTAGTTAGAACAGGTTTCTGTAATACTATGTTGTTTGTTTAAGAAAACATTTAATGTTCTCTAAAATAAAGGGATTATGCAGCCAAATATGCATGTAAGTATTTTAAGCAATAAATGGCAATAAAATATAACATAAAGTCACCTAGAAGTAAGGGATGAAATACAAGTTTATGTCTCTATGGATTTTACTTTGTTTTGTTTTTATTTTTATTTTTTTAAAAGATTTTATTTTTAAGTGATCTCCACAACCAACGTAGGGCTTGAACTCATGACCCCAAGATTTAAGAGTTGCATGCTCCACTGACTGAGCTGACCAGGCAGTCCTCTATGGATTTGATTGATTGATTGATTTTTTAAGATTTTATTTATCTGACAGAGAGAGAGGGAGAAAGAGAGAGAGAGCACAAGCAGGGGGAATTGCAGGCAGAGGGAGAGGGAGAAGCAGGCTCCTCACTGAGCGGGGAGCCCGATGTGGGGCTCGATCCCAGGAATCTGGGATCATGACCTGAGCCAAAGGCAGATGCTTAACCCACTGAGCCACCAGGGTGCCCCTGGATTTTATTTTAAATGACATTTTGGTCACTGTCTTCAATCTATTATGTATAAATAATATATATTGCTTTCTAATCATTATTTATAAAATAATTCATGAAATAGTTTCCTATTCTTGAGGAATTACTGAGCAAAGGAAACATAAACAGTTTTTTAAACCATAAAAATTGGATGTGATAGCAGGTTGGTAGTTCTCTAGTTATCATGCTGCCCTCTGTATTAATTTCCTAGAGATATCATAAAATATCATCAAACTAGATAACTTAAAAAAGTAGTAATTTATTGTCTTGCAGTGAGACTAGAAGTTCAAAATCTCTTTGAAGACAGTAGGGGAGGATCTGTTCCATGCCTTTCTCTTAGCTTCTGGTGCTCCTGGCATTCCTTAGTGTTCCTTGTCTTGTATACACATCACTGCAATCCCTGCCTCTGTTATAACATGATGCTCTCTCTGTATGTCTCAGTCTTTGTCTCTTCTCTTCATCTTATAGGACATTGGTCATATTGGGTTAGGATCCACCCTAGTTCGATGACCTCATTTTACCTTGATTACATCTGCAAAGACCATATTTTCAAATAAGGTCACATTCACAGGTACAAGAGGGTTAGGACTTAAATGTATCTTTTTAGGGGATACAATATAACCTAGAAGACCCTTAGAAGAGGGGGAAATGGAGACTAGTTAGATAGAAAAAATAGATATCACTAACAGGAACCTTAGCCCTCCTACTCTGGCCATGCTTGTTGGCATTAAAAAGAAAATTAAATATAATCAGTACATGGTCAAAATAATGAACAATATGGAACAGATCCAAAATTGTTGCTTTCTTCATCATCCATGATGCGCATGTGGGAGTTTTCCAGTTAATGCTGTCATATCAGAGGACAGCAGAGGGGAAGAGAATCAGGAAGGAACCATACTTCCTTACCAACTTGACAGGGTGAAGGCAGAAAATTAGGTATAGGTATCAATCAGTTCCAATGCCAATTAGTTGTCATCTAAGTAAAAGTAAATATTAGATCATGATATATAGGGTTTGTAATGTATAGGATCTTGCTAATAACCAGGTCAACTTATAGCTTTCTCCAATACTGTCAACAAAGAAATGTCTTGAAAAAGCTGCACTAAAAAATGACCAACAACCCAAAACAACTAGGCAGGGACCTAAGAAAAGATGGAAAAAAAAAAGATGAATGTGACAACTAAAACAGAGATGAGGGTCATGTACCAGGATAATTTTACAAACAAGCAAATGAGAAGGATGGCAAGCAATTAACAGCCAGGGGTTGCAGGACACTGACCGGTCTGAATGGATACTAGCTCCTCACAGTGAACTTCCACCCTATGTTCTTTGGGGCCTACTAGACATCTTCCTGGTGATACAGACTAAAAGAAGAGGTATCAAGGCCTAGAAGGAGATGAAAAATGATCTGGAATATGTTAGAATAAATGGAAAAACAGAATCATAAACTCAGTTTGGAATCTGAATAAAGAATAGACAGTGCTAAAAACAGGGACATTCAGTACAGACATGAGAAAATCAAGCAAAATGAAATGGGGGAAATAATAGATGTGGAAGAAAAAGGAGATTGGAGCAAACATAACTAGAATCCCTGGAGGAAAGATTGGGAAGTGTATTAATGGTTATACAAAACTTTTCTCCTATTAGGTATTATAAAAAGTTGATCCAGGTGCATTCAGCACTGATACATACATTGTTAATCTTTATGGACTTTAAAGATTTCTGCAGGGGCATCTGGGCCAAAAAACACATCACGTATAAGGAAGAAAAATCTCTACAATAGCATTCAATGTGAGAAGGCAGTGGCACTAATTCTACGAAAGTCCTTGGTGATAGATTTCACAATATATACAAACACATGGGATATAGTATTCAGGAGCTCTTCTTTGCAACAAACACAAATATAAACCATGATAATATAATCCAGGCAGTAAGACATGAATAAGGAAACTAATCAGATTTAACCATAGAGCTCTCCAAAGGGGCAGTTCACGGAGACTCTTTTCAAATCATTAAATCTCACTATTTCTAGTAACAATGCTGGTGAACTGGTGTAAGTTACTCCAGATGTCCTCAGACTCATCGTTACAAAGCAACACCATTAAGTGATATGTTTAATGCCTTGACTGGGGTCAGTGCCATGCTTGAACTTTAGCAAAACATCTCAGGCTACATCCGCTGGATGGACTGTTGGAATAAATCCTTAAAGCACAGTTCCCATCCCAATCCTAGGAAGAAGATTCTTTGGTTGTATATACAAAATATATACCTCAAAGTCTTAGGATGCACTTATGTGCATTAATTTCAGTAAAATACTCCACATTGCCTTGCAGAATACCTATACCAAGAGTGTTTCTTGGTTTGTCTTCTCTCATTTTTTTTCCCTTTGCTCATTTGTTTTGTTTCTTAAATTCCTAAAATGAGTGAAATTATATAGTATTTGTCTTTCACTGACTTGTTTCACTTAGCATAATACTCTCTAGGTCCATCCATGTCATTGCAAATGGCAAGATTTCATTCTTTTATATGGCAGACTAATATTCCATTGTACATATATACCACATCTTCTTTATCCATTCATCGATTGATGGACACTTGGGCTGCTTCCATGTCTTGGCTATTGTAGAAATGCTGCTATAAAGATAGGGATTCAGGGATCCCTTCGAATTAGTGTTTTTGTATTCTTTGGGTAAATTCCCAACAGTGTGATTGCTGGATCGTAGGGTAGTTCTATTTTTAACTTTTTGAGGAGCCTCCATGCTGTTTTCCACAGTGGCTGCACCAGTTTGCATTCCCACCAACAGTGCAAGATGGTTCCTTTTTCTCCACATTCTCACCAACACCTGTTATTTCTTGTGTTGTTGATTTTAACCATTCTGACAGGTGTGAGGGGATATTTCGGTGTAGTTCTGATTCACATTTCTCTGATGGTAAATGATGATGAGAATCTTTTCATGTGTCTGTTGGCCATCACTATGTCTTCTTTGGAGAAATGTCTGTTCATGTCTTCTAACCATTTTTTAATTAGATTATTTGTTTTTGGGTGTTGCGTTATATAAGTTCTTTATATATTTTGGATACTAACCCTTTATCAGATATGTCATTTGCAAATATTTTCTCCCATTCCATAGGCTGCCTTCTAATTTTGTTGATTGTTTCCTTTGCTGTGCAGAAGCTTTTTATTTTGATGAAGTCCCAATAGTTTATTTTTGCTCTTGTTTCCCTTGCTTCAGAGGACGTATCTAGAAAAATTTGCTCTGGCCAATATCAAAGAAGTTATTGCCCGCATTCTCTTCTGGCATTTCTTATAGTTTCAGGTCTCACATTTAGGTCTTTAATCCATTTTGACTTTATTTTTGTGTATGCTGTAAGAAACTGGTTCAGTTTTATTCTTCTGCATGTGGCTGTCCAGTTTTCCCAACATCATTTGTTGAAGAGACTGCCTTTTTTTCCACTGGATATTCTTTCCTGCTTTGTCAAAGATTGGTTGATCATATAGTGGTGGATTCATTTCTGGGTCTTCTATTCTGTTCCATTGATCTATGTCTGTTTTTACTCCACAGGAATTCTTGACTACCTGTATTGTTGCCAACACTAGGTGATATTAATTTTCTACTTTATAGACATAATATACTTTTTCATTGTTTACTTTTTATTACCTGATGATGGATGAGATTGAGGATTTCTTTATTTTATTTCCTGTTTAGTTGTTCTGTGAAATTTCTGTTTATCTTCCTACTCCTATTTTCTACTAATTTCTTATAATTTCCTTGGGTATTTTTGGGGGGTGAGGAGTGGTATATTTTAGATATTAATCTCAACATTTTTAAATGTTGAAAATATTTTCTCTTATTTTTTAGTCTCTTTTTAAATTTTGTGGTTGAACAGAAATCCTTAATTTTAATGTACTCAAATCCTTATTTTTTGCCCTAAATTTTGTGCTTTGGAGATCTTTTTAAATAAACCCGTTCTACTCCTAGATGAATGTCTTCTATTTTTTTCCTTTTTTAAAAATAAAATCTTTACATGGTTTAATCCATGTGCAGTTTTCCTTTGTATAGTATGTACATTAAAGAATATTTTTTATGTAGAATTAGCTAATTCTCCCAATATCAATCTACTAAGCAATCTATAATTTCCCATTGTTCTGTGTTATCATTGTTAACATAATTTCAAATATATCAACTGCATATCAGAATTCTATATTCTGTTCCATTTGTTTCTTTCTGTGGTATTCTATAATACCTCTATTATTTGGTCTTTCCATTATGGCTTACTATCTGGTATAAAGAATGTATCTCTGTAATTTTTTTTTTTTTTTAAAGATTCTATTTATTTATCTGAGAGAGAATGAGAAAGAGAGAGCACGGAAGGGGGGAGGGTCAGAGGGAGAAACAGACTCCCCGCCGAGCTGGGAGCCCGATGCGGGACTCGATCCCAGGACTCCGGGATCATGACCCGAGCTGAAGGCAATCGCTCAACCAACTGAGCCACCCAGGCGCCCTCTTTTTGTTTTTTTAAGTTGAATTAGCTTTTTATAGACTTTTTGGTATGTATTTTGTATGGAGCAATGTGTTTTCCAGATGGAATTTGAATTGTGACAGTACTGAATTTATAGATAAGTTCTGGGCAACTGTTATTTTTTCTATGTTAAATCATATCACTATTAGATATTATATTTCTCCATATATGGTAAATCAATTAATCAACATTTAATTTTCAAATTAAATGTATTTTCTCTGTGAATATTACCACTCTTACTGCAACAACATAAATAACTGTTTAAAATCTGGAAAAATAGTAAAAAAAAAAAAGTATGAAAATAAAATAAAAATTAAAGTTTTTTTTTTTTTTTTAATCCGTGCAGCTGGATATAGATTGTCTCTTTTTACAGACTCAAACTAATAAGGTTGTACATTCTTTATGTTATTCTTACATTTGAAAAAAACAAAGCAGATCAAACATAGTGGTTCCAATTCCAGGTTGTTTTATATGATGGTCACTATTTGTCTTTCCTTCTAAAAAGTAAAAGCTAAAGTTAGTATGACATTCCATAAGAGAAAAAGTACAGGAATAAATTATGTCAAATATAACTGGATCAATCTATAATTAGTTGATGTCCACTATTTTATAAGCACTTATATTCAAAGTAGATGATTAGCTTAAAAGAAAAAAAAAAGAATAGCATGCATTTCTGAAATGTTAGATTAAGAGTCAAGTCAAAACAAATCAAAATGAAAAGGTTAGCATGTGCCACGCACGCTGTCTTCCCTAGCTGAAAATTTGTGAGGAAAAAAAAAAAAAGCTAAAAGATTTGGTGACAGATAAATTTTCAGGTTTTTTAGATATATAATTGCTGTTGAGTATTAATTTCTTTTGATGAAGTGATTAAACAGCATGAGTATAGAAAAACCATGACATTTGCAATTGGTATCACACTGGAACTCTTACACGTATTTTGATATTTGAATGGGGTTTTAAATGAATTAGCTTTATTTTTTTGTTTGTTTGTTTTAAAAGATTGCCCTATAGGTGTAACAAGAATCATAAAACTCTCCATTGTATCTATATACTTTTATCTAACTTTCCAGTTACTTTTCTTACTGTATAATCATGCTTACTACTCTCCTGGGGCTGTAAGTCTTAACAGCTCAAAAAGTGTGTTTAGAAATTCTGAGGCTTAGAGGTTATCCTACAGGTCCTTTTTCTTTTTTTTTTCTTTCCTATTTTTGAGTCAAGACTGACAGCTGCTAACAGAGATAAGATGTCATTCATGGTGTATAAAACTTTGAATAATTTTAGTAAATATTTAGTGTACCATAACAGAATAGTTATCCCATACAAAGATCACTGAGGACTGAAGACCGAGTTTTGAAAACCAAAAAATTTAAATATTTATAGGAAATATCTATAATATAGGTTTATAGATTTGATGAACTAAAATATTTCTTTAAAATGATTTCTATAAAAAGAGAAAGCACAAGTCATGAAGGAAAACCCTGATTATTTGCTTACAATAAAATGTTTTTTTCACATTTATTTGTATTTATGCAACATAAGACCCTATAAATAAAAGGACAAGCTACAGATGAAAAAATGTTGTGGGCATCTGGGTGGCTCAGATGGTTAAGCGTCTGCCTTCGGCTCAGGTCATGATCCCAGGGTCCTGGGATCGAGTCCCGCATTGGGCTCCCTGCTTAGCGGGAAGCCTGCTTCTCCCTCTGCTTCTCTCTCTCTGTGTGTGTGTGTGTGTCTCTCATGAATAAATAAATAAAAAAATCTTAAAAAAAAAAGAGCATGGGTTCTGGAATCACTCACTTCTGTTTCAAAACCTTTAACAATCCTTATAGTAATGAGCCTTGAGCAAGTTACTTCTCTTGCTGTGAAACAAATCTCCATGGGTCATGCTTTCTGCAGGTCTTGTGAGTGAAGCACTGACTGAACTTTGTTTACAATTATCTTTTCAAGAATATTTGTATAGTAAACAGTCTTTGAAGACTCAACCTTCCCAGTCGTTTGCAAATGTGTCTTCGCCTGATTTATTTTTTCTTGTCTGTAGAATAAAGGGGTGTGTGTGTGTGTGTGTGTGTGTGTGTGTGTGATATTTTCTATTCATAGGACATTATTATCTTACCTAAATTAAAAATGTGAAATATTTAGAACAGTGTCTGGTACAGAGCAAGTGCTCAATCTGTTTTTGTGTATAAAATTCAAAACACTATAAAGAATTACTATAGATTGTTACGGCTATATATGCGTATAAAAATAGCATTTGGAAATATGTAATAATAGACTTCAAATCAATTGTAGTTATTAATTCTGGGGAGGTAAGAAGGCAAATGGGATTAAGAAATTTACACAGGATGCTTCAACTCTGTTTTAGTGTTTTAAAAAGTGTCTCTGAAACAAATACAAAAAATACACTAAGATTTTAAAAGGGTAGATATTATTACATATATATTATTTTGCATTTTATTATTATGCATACTTTCCTGTATATTTTAAATACTTTATAAAAATAAAATTTAAAAACATGTGCAAGACCCAATTATTTTCAATGATAATTGTAAGGCTCCAGAGTTGTCATTCTGTTATGTGAAAAAGCATATTTAGAAAGTGCTTTCTAGGGCGCCTGGGTGGCTCAGTTGGTTGAGCGACTGCCTTCGGCTCAGGTCATGATCCTGGAGTCCCAGGATCGAGTCCCGCATCGGGCTCCCTGCTCGGCAGGGAGTCTGCTTCTCCCTCTGCCCTCTTCCCTCTCATGCTCTCTCTCATTCTCTCCCTCTCAAATAAATAAATAAAATCTTAAAAAAAAAAAAAGAAAAGAAAATGCTTTCTACTTGTTTGAAATATAACCGAAACAACTATGACTATTGTATCTAATTTTTCCACCTCCCTGTCTTTAGACATAATTTTTTTCTGGCACTTAATTAATGTGTTATAGTGTGTTGTGGTTTTAAAGAAGTGACACTTGGTGAAGTCCCAAAACTGCGTCACAGGGACCTTACAGCTTTCATCCCGTTTGCTGGAATATTCACTCTTGGAACCCTGAACCACCACGGATAAAGTCAAATGTCTCGGAAGTAACCTTGCTGCAAATGCAGGTGTTCCGGGTGACCCCAGCCCAGTGCTGGACAGGTGGGAGAAAAAACCTCTGCTGATTCTTGCCCTCAGCCATTTGGTCATCCTTCTCTTCCCACCTGAGGTGTCTGACTATAGCAGTGACAAGCCATCCCCCCTAGGCCACCTTCTAATTCCTGAGTTATTGTCACTCACAAAGTTTGGGGATGTTTGTATGTGGCGATAGATAACAGGAGCAAGCTCCTTTTAAAATACCTAGGCTGATGGTAACGGTGATAGTGGAGCTAAGCTGAGAGCACAAGCAATTTAAATGTTTTCAGCATTTATGCAGATGACCAGAGTATAGAAGGAATCTTGCACACAGTAAGAAGCTTAAAGGATGGTTAAGAAGAAAAAGAAATGACACAAAGGAACAGAAAACAAAGGCAAAGTGGTATTAAGCACGTTAATGTAGTCTGGTATATGTAAGTGTCGGGGAAAAAAATGAGAATGTTTTCACATCAACAATTCTAAAACCAAGATCATAACTGAAATGTGTCAGCATTAATTTAAGGCAACAACACAAGCAGGCCAATATATTTTATAGATTAGAGATGAATCAGATTTTATTTCCTTTTTTCTTGAAATTTTATCAGGATTTTGTAGGGATTTAAGTTTTATATATAAAATTTTATGCGTATATATGATTTGGGTATATTATTATGAAGTATATAATATATATAAACTAGATACTAATCATATATATATATATATACATGTGTGTGTATACATATATATTTGGTGGATAGTTAAGAGACACCTGTTCCATGAGTTTTCCAGGCTAAAAATCTTTACAAAGCAGCTGCTGAAATTTGAGGGCTCTCATCATTTCATACATCTTTTTTTTTTTAATTCATAGACAAATTTTATAGAATCATCTATTTTTGGTTTTGGGTAATCCAAATTGTTTTCTGAAAAAAAAATTTGCCCTGCCCATGAAAACTTCTTCTCAGGACCTATTTTGATTAGGTATTTCATTTTATTTTAAAACATTAAAAATAGGACAGTTTTATTCTTTTCCACTGATTTTAGTATTAATCAGTAACAAAAATGTTGGCTCTCCAGAACTTTACCAGAAATTATAATTTTACACTCTTTGCAAACAACCTTTATCCAAAACTGTGTGTGAGAAATAACTTTATGAAAGTTTTCCCAAAGAATAAGCAGCCTATTAATTACTCCAGTTGAGTGTTTTTGAAATTGGGGTTCAAGGATCAATTGCTAATAACTGCTTTAGGTGTTGGTGGAAAATAAACAAAACAAAACTGCAGATTTGTGAAACCCATCAGAGGCCTACTGAGTCAATATCTCCAAGACCCTTCATTTTTCATAAATTGTCTGGGCAATTCATATATATGTGTGTGTGTGTGTGTGTATAGGGAGAGGGAGAGAGACATACAAATACAGAGAGAGAGAGAGGGAGAGAGAAAGTAAAAAGTCATGCACTAACCAGTTTGAAATTTATCTTGAATCAAATTTGATTTAAAAAATTTATATATCTTTATCATTTTATATTGAATGTCTGCTAAATTGTGTTCCCCATAGCTTCATTTTCTCAGCTTTCTTTCAGCAAAGTTTTAAGATAGAGCCATATTAAATTTCATATTATAGTTGCATTTCAAGCTGTTGTTGAGGATATTGGGTAATACGTAATAAAGACTCACAAGAGAAATGTCCCCCAAACTTTATTACTAGTGAAAGATGTGTTTCTTCTGAGTAAATTAGTTATCCCATGATGTTGTGAAGAGTATTCTTCTCCATTTGCTTTTACCACTGACCCCGTTTAAAAGGTTTGTACAAAAGGCTTTGTTCTTTTATAATTTTTGTTTAATACTCAAAGTATATTTTCCCATTGCCACAAATGGTTTACTTCTTTTATCTTATGTCATTAAACTTAATATTATCAGCTTCCTTAAGTTCTCTTTTGTAATAGTTTAGGAAAGATAGGAAGGGAGGAGAAGGGAGGGAAGGAAGGAAGGACAAAAGGAATGAAAGCTTTAGAATATTAGGTCTAGTTTTGCTTACTACTCCTTACAAAAAATGTGGACAAAGTATATGGTGTTAAGAGAAAATCACATGAATAATGGAAGGAATTAAAGAAAATTATTAGAAAAGACAAGAAAAACCAAGGAAGCACAGGGAAGAGAAAACTAATAGATAACTTGCTTTCTACCTTTCAACACATAGAAGTTTTTGAGAAGTCTCCTAATCTTTTATATGCTGTATCTATGACCTTGGGAGCTCAAATAGAAGGAAATCGGGAATGATGCGTCAGTGATGAAAATTAATAGAATTGTAATGTAGGTGAAGATTTTGAACTAAGAACAAAAAGTCTTAAGAAATATGATAGAATTTTTTTACCTGATTGCTAACAGTGAGTGAGTAGAAGCTGATATAGCTGGATACCAGGGGTAAAAATGGGAGATTTCCCCATGAGATTGGAAAGGAAGAATGATATTGTGAGAATTCTGATTCATCTGCTCTTATTTTCTCTCCTGTCATGTGCTGAGATAGTGGGAACCCGAGGTTGGGGGATTGGGCACTAGAAAATGCCAGAAAGAGTGCTAGGTCCTGGAGAATGTAGGTACCTGCAAGGACTGGGGAATGGGAACATTCTTTGAAAAGAAAGGAAAATGTGGAGAAATTTGCTGACTTTATAAACCCACATAGGAATATTCTGAAGGCAGATTTGTGTTGGATGGGGATAGAAAATGCCAGAGAAGGGAGCGCAAATTATGTGGTACAAGAGAAGAACAGAGTTAAAAAGTGGCTGCAGTTGTGACAAGTGACCAAAGAGGTGAGGTGTCCAAGACGCAGATAGAATTAAGTGATCCATAAGGTCTCGGATAAAACTTTTTAGTAAATGTATTTTGGGTGCTAGGACTGTTGTGGGTTGAAGATGTCACACAGGGGCTGACTGGCATGTCGCTGTCTCCTTCCTGATGGCTCCCATAAAACTAACACCAGCTTTGGGAACATTGTTTGTGTTAGCCTCCTCCAGCCCATTGGTAATTAATGGACTTGAGTAGGTCTTACTGGTGAAGGAAAGTTAACTACTTGAGTAAGAAATATGAACAATTAATTTCTTATAGCATAGGGAATAATGAGATCATTTATTATAATTTAGCACAGTACTTAGTGCTTACTATATGCAGATACCTAGGTTGAGCTCTAAGACTGATACCTAAAGCAACAGTTTTAAAAATTGTTAAAAATCCAAAACTTAGAATTGTGCACAAGAGTCAATAAGACCTGAAAGAAGGTCTTAGAGACCTTCATAAAATAATAAGAGGATTAATAAAATGCTAGAACTGCATCTGTCACTGAGGAGGCTATTTCAGTGACACTGCAGTATCTTTTTACTTCTTGGCTTTCGACTGAGTGTCTTAGTCAGTTTGAGGCACTCTAACAATACCACAGACAGGTGGGTTAAACAATGGAAATTTGTTCTTTGCAGTTCAGGAGGCTAGAAGTCTCCAGACTTCCAGACATACAGGGTGCCAGCATGGTCAGGTTCTGGTGCTGTGCCTCTTCCTGTTTTACAGGTGAAAGCCTTACTGTATACTCCTGTGGGGGGTGGGGGGAATCTCTCTCCTGTCTCTTCCCACATGAGGGCTTCACCATTATGACCTATTACCTCTCAAAGGCCCCATGGCCATCCATATACCATCACCCTGGGGATTATGGTTTAAACATATGAATTTGGAGGGAAAACAAACATTTAGTCCATTGCACTGAACACTTAATTATTTTGATTGCCAACATTTTAAACTTCATTGTAATCAAGCTGTGCTGTAATATAATTTTTGTCAAATCTTTGTTGTTGGTATTTATTATAAAAATAACATTATTAAGTTGTATTTTTGTTATATATTATATAATATAATTATATATTTTACATAATATAATAAAAGTAACATAAAATTAAAATGATACAATTTAAATAAAATGAAATAATAAAATAATTCTATAATTCAATATTATGTACATATTTTTATAAACTCAGACAGTATCTGCACCTAGAAATGTTCAACACCAAAATAGAAGGGGGCACTTCGGTGGCTCAATCATTTAAGCCTCTGACTTTTTTTTTAATTATCATTATGTTCAGTTAGCCAGCCATCATTAGTTTTTGATGTAGTGTTCAACGATTCATTAGTTGCATATAACACCCAGTGCTCATCACCACATGTGCCCTCCTTAATACCCATCACCCGGTTACCCCATCCCCCCACCCCCCTCCCTCCTGTAACCCTCAGTTTGGTTCCTGGAGTCCAGAGACTCTCATGGTTTGTCTCCCTCTCTGATTTCTTCCAGTTCTGTTTTCCCTCCCTTCCCCTGTGGTCCTCCACTCTATTCCTTATGTTCTATATATGAGTGAAACTATATGATCATTGTCTTTCTCTGCTTGATTTATTTCATTTAGCATAATCCCCTCCAGTTCCATCCATGTCAATGCAAATGGTAGGTATTCATCCTTTCTGATGGCTGAGTAATATTCCATTGTATATATGAACCACATCTTCTTTATCCATTCATCTCTTGAAGGGCATCTTGGCTCCTTCCACAGTTTGGCTATCGTGGACATTGCTGCTATGAACATTGGGGTGCATATGGCCCTTCTTTTCACTATATCTGTACCTTTGGGGTAAATACCTAGTAGTACCATTGCTAGGTCATAGGGTAGTTCTATTTTTTTTTTTTTAGGGTAGTTCTATTTTTAACGTCTTGAGGAACCTCCATATTTTTCCCAGAGTGGCTGTACCAGCTTGCATTCCCACCAACAGTATAAGAGGGTTCCCCTTTCTCCACATCCTTGCCAACACTAGTTGTTTCCTGTCTTGTTAATTTTTGCCATTCTAACTGGTATAAGGTGGTATCTCATTGTGGTTTTGATTTGTATTTCCCTGATGGCTAATGATGTTGAACATTTTTTCATGTGTCTGTTAGCCATTTGTATGTCTTTGGAGAAGTGTCTGTTCATGTCTTCTGTCCATTTATTGACTGGATTATTTGTTTTTTGGGTGTTGAGTTTGAGAAGTTCTTTATAGATCTTGGATACTAGCCCTTTATCTGTAATGTCATTTGCAAATATCTTCTCCCGTTCTGTGGGTTGCCTCCTAGTTTTGTTGACTGTTTATTTTGCTGTGCAAAAGTTTTTATCTTGGGATGAAGTCCCAAAAGTTAGTTTTTGCTTTTGTTTCCCTTGCCTTTATTGACATGTCTTGAAAGAGTTCACTGTGGCCAATGTCAAAAAGGTTACTGCCTATGTTGTCCTCTAGGATTTTGATGGATTCCTGTCTCACATTGAGGTATTTCATCCACTTTGAGTTTATCTTTGTGTATGGTGTAAGAGAATGGTCCAGTTTCATTCTGCATGTGGCTGTCCAATTTTCCCAGCGCCATTTATTGAAGAAACGGTCTTTTTTCCATTGGATATTCTTTCCTGATTGGTCAAAGATTAGTTGACCATAGAGTTGAGGGTCCATTTCTGGGGTCTCTAATCTGTTCCACTGATCTATGTATCTGTTTTTGTGCCAGTACCATGCTGTCTTGGTGATCACAGCTTTGTAATATAGCTTGAAGTCAGGCATTGTGATGCCCCCAGCTTTGGTTTTCTTTTTCAACAATCCCCTGGCAATTTAGGGTCTTTTCTGGTCCACACAAATTTTAGGATTGTTTGTTCCAGCTCTGTGAAAAATGTCAATGGTATTTTTATAGGGATTGCATTGAAGGTGTAGATTGCTCTGGGCAGCATAGACATTTTCACAATGTTTATTCTTCTAATCCATGAGCGTGGAATGTTTTTCCATCTCTTTGTGTCAGCCTCAATTTCTTTCAGACATGTTCTGTAGTTTCTAGACTATAGACTCTTTACTTCTTTAGTTAGGTTTATTCCTACGTATCTTATGGTTTTTAGTGCTATTGTAAATGGAATCGATTCCCTAATTTTTTTTTCTTCAGTCATATTGTTAGTGTATAGAAATGCAACTGATTTCTGTGCATTGATTTTATATCCTCCCATGTTGCTGAATTGCTGTATGAGTTCTAATAATTTGGTGGTGGGCTCTTTTGGGTTTTCCACATAAAGTCTCATGTCATCTGCAAAGAGAGAGAGTTTGACTTCTTTGTTGCTAACTTGAATGCCTTTTATTTCTTATTGTTATCTGATTGCTGAGGCTAGGACTTCTATTACTATGTTGAACATAAGTGGTGAAAATGGGCATCCCTGTTGTGTTCCTGACCTTAGGGGAAAAGCTCTCAGTTTTTCCCCATTGAGAATGATATTCACCGTGGGCCTTTCATAGATGGCTTTTGTGATATTGAGGTATGTTCCCTCTATCCGTATATTTTGAAGATTTTAATCAGGAAAGGATGCTGTATTTTGTCAAATGTTTTTACTGCATCATTTGAGAGGATCATATGGTTCTTGTATCTTTTGTTGACAAGATTGATTGATTTGTGAATGTTGAAGCACCTTTGCATCCCAGGAATAAACCCCACCTAGTCGTGGTGAATAATCCTTTTAAAATACTGTAGAAAAATCCCAAATGCACAAGCTAAACTTACACCTAAAGGAGCTGGAGAAAGAACAGCAAATAAAACCTAAACCAAGCAGGAGAAGAGAAATAATAAAGATTAGAGCAAAGATCAATGAAATAGAAACCAGAAAAACAGTAGAACAGATCAACGAAACTAGAAGCTGGTTCTTTGAAAGAATTAATAAGATTGATAAACGTCTGGTCAGACTTAGCCAAAAGAAAAGGGAGAGGACCCAAATCAATAAAATCATGAATGAAGGGGAAGAGATCACAACTAACATCAAAGAAATAGAAACAATTATTAGAAATTATTACCAGCAACATATGCCAACAAATTAAGCAACCTGGAAGAAATGGATGCCTTCCTGGAAACTTATAAACTACCAAGACTGAAACAGGAAGAAATAGACAATCTGAATAGACCAATACCCAGTAACAAAATCAAAGCAGTAATCAAAAACTTCCCAAAAAATAAGAGCCCAGGGCCAGATGGCCTCCTAGGGCACTTCTACCAAACATTTAAAGAAGAAATCATACCTATTCTACTGAAGCTGTTTCAGAAAATAGAAGGAAAACTTCCAAACTCTATGAGGCCAGCATTACCCTGATCCCAAAACCAGGCAAAGAGCCCATCAAAAAGAATTACAGACCAGTATCCCTGATGAACATGGATGCCAAAATACTCACCAAGATATTAGCCAATAGAAGCCTCTGACTCTTGATTTCTGCTCAGGTCATGATCTCAGGGTCATGGGCTCGAGCCTCGAGTCAAGTCTGCTTCAGATTCTTTCTCTCTCCCCCTCTGCCCCTCCCCTTCTGCCCTTCCCCACTGGCATGTGTGTGCTCGTGCTCTCTCTCCCTCTCACATAAATAAATAATATCTTGAAAAAATCCCCACCAAAATATGGATATGTTTAGAATACTGATCAAGTGACAGAATTGGCAAGTGTGGCAAAAATGACATACTATTAACTAGTAAGGTCCACAAAGGCTTCCAGTTTTGAAGGGAGGTAATGAGGGTGATAGAGAGTAGGGCAGATGGGAAGCGCCCCCACCCTCCATGCACATACATAGACATACACATTACTCTTTCTCTCCTTGCCAGATTTGTAAGCACCTGGACATCAGAATACTGGCAACTGCAGAAGAGCAAATAGCAAAATAGAATTTAAAGTGTTATGTAATAACTCTAAGCACATCTATTCTATATCAGTTTCCCAAAGATACATTTCATTAAAATCAGTCTCACCAGCCATTGTCATTTAGTCACCGACTTTCTGTCACTCTTCTAATGCCACCTCCTTGACAGGATTCTGACAAGATCCAGAAGGTCAGTTAAGCTATTTGCTACTCTTTTCCATTAATGGTTTATTAACTAGGCAAGGCTATACATATTCTTTTCAATTACATGTCTCCAGCCAAAACTAGCTCTACAGAATGGTAAATTTCCTCCTAAATCATTTTAAAACTGTCAAGTATCTTCCTCCCCATCTCAGAAAGAATACATGTGCTGATGTTTCAAGTTACTTTTATACATAATTTTGGTTTTATTAACTACACTGGACTGGATAAATCCTTTATTTCTGATAAAATCAGCATTCTTTTCAGTTTTCTTCACCTTATTTGAAAATGTTATCTTTTTCATTTCTCCTTCCAAGACTTTTTTTCTTTTCTCTCAGAGCCTGATTTAGAATGTCTCCCTTATTGTTGATTATACTCAGTAGAAGTCACTAAAATATCTCTCTCAGTTAACATCCAATTAACTAAATGACTTTAGAGGTAACCTCCCTCTGAAGCATAATCACCATATTCATGGCTTGTTTTCCTTCATTCTGCTTGTCCTACAGTATTTCTTTCATAGTAGCACCAACACAGTGTATTTCCCTACGGTCTAGTTCCAGTAGGATCTACTCTTCTCATTGCCCTAGTCACAGGGTTTTCCCTATTATCAAAAAGGAGGGCCACTTGCCATCAACATATTTTTTAGAAACAGATTTTTAAAGTATGGGATTGATGGAAACTGGGGTATGTACAATGGCCTTTTCATAAGTATGAACCCTTTGAGAGTACATGCTAGAGGCAGGTTTAACTGTAAATTTCTAGGGAGAGTATACATAGATTTTTATCAAATTCTCAATGAATCTACAATCTTACAAAATTTAAATACACTAAAGAGATGCACAATTCTTGTATTTGCCTATTTAATAGATAACATGTGGTACATGTGTAAGTATAAACTTTTAAGCAAAATAGTCAATGAAATCCATACCTAATTTAGATTTTTGTGTACCATCACCATGCCTTCATTCCTTAAGTTTAGTTGAAAATGGCTAATAACTTCTAGCCTTTATTTGCCGTCCAGCACATTGGCTGGGAGTTCATGCCAATATGTACACACAGCTACATTCATACACACACACACACACACATCACAAAAAGATTTAGCCTGGCACTACAAATTGCCTACCCCCTACATTGTATACTCTGTTGATTCTTCTACATCTATCATTTTGTAAATTCTATTTCAAATATTCTGTGGTTGGTAACATGACTCTTGTTTCTTTATTTCAGATGAACACATTATTTGTCCTTGATAAACTTTTTGTCTATGTTGGTTTTTCATTGTTTTTTGTTTGTTTCAAAGGATTGAATTTCACTCAATGATCCATACAACAAATAAGCAATATTTAGTAAACTTTTGTACTAAAAGATATGAACAGACTTGGGCCAGAGAAAAAATTAAACTGATGCAAAAAAATTTAAAAGACAAACTAATATAATACAGAGTGTTTAATAATGTTAAATTTTGGACACATTACGTGGATTTAAAGTGAAGTTGCTGGAAGATGCTTCAGTTTGTTTTGCAGAAGCCGTGAGTCTGTAAGTATAGCAAATGATGTCCACATGAAAACACTCTTTGCTTAGTGAAAACAACTGATTGGTTGCTGACCGAAATTGTGCCTAAATGTGGTAGCTTCCTTAATTATCCACAAAAAATGTCATTTTATTTCATATCATTTTATGTATTAAATTTCATTGTAACTTATTTTGGGGAATTCAATTGTGTTTTTCTTCCCTGCTTGGTAAGTGAGAGTAAAAAATAAATAAAAAAAGCATTAAGGAAAATTCACCTTTGCCTTTGTACTCCCATGGCTGGCAGGGTCAGTGAATTATCCTGCTGGTAGACTAAACACATTTCAAGATCAGCAGAAAAAGCATCACAAAGTGGTACACACAAGAGAAAGAGAGGGAAGGAGGGAAAGAATAAAAAGTCAGCCTCAGTGAACTTATTTTAGAATATATGTGTATTATTTTTCATTATGTAAGATAGTTGGTGGGGTTGGGAGGGGAGGATGTGCCATAACATATTTACTGCTTGGACTCCTGAGGTTGCCCTTGATAGTGTCTATTCAAATTTAGATATTTCTTCTTAGGGTGAAATTCATTTTTTAAAACTTTAACCAGATGTTTTTATTTTTAAGTTATTGGAGGTTATTTATGTTAGAGATAAATGAAGATTGCATGTATTCAACAGTTAAATTGGATATAGAGGAATACTTACACAAAACTGCTTGGGTTTAATTTTGACCACCGCTCCATTTTCACTGAGGCTTGGCTATTATTGCAACAAGACTTTCTGAACTTCGGCTGTCATTGCTTTTCCTCTTACTCCACTGTCATTGTCGCTCCATTTTTCCTTTGGCTTTGCAAAGGGCTCTCTCATACTCCATCCTGTGTTTCACATAATCTCATGGGATTTGCCAGAGTCTAGATTAGGGACAGAATGACAGTGTGGAAACATCCCAGCTGATAATGACTCACCTTCCTAGCCACACCTGTCTTGGATGGGGAAACTATTGCAGCTCACTCAACATCCAGTGTCCTAGTACTGTACCTAGTATGATGCCTTTCTTATCCTCACCAAAAATCTGTAGACACATATCTCCTTCCTCTTCTCTGAGCAATTGCTGCCTTGCATCTCTTCTGCCTTGGAACCCACAGTGAGAACACTCCCTTTTAGCTTAAATTGTTGTGCTACTTCAATCTGATTCCTCTGCTGTTACAGCCCCTCTCTGGCTTTTGTGTTTGAGTCTCTATTTCAGGCTGCTGCTCTGTTAAAGAGCTTTTTCCACAGCCTGTCATTGGTGTCGTTGGGCTCTGTTAGGGCTACATTCTCTACTAATTAATTAATTAATTACTGAGCACTTATTATATACCAGAGGTATGATGATGGGTGCTATGAATAAAATAATAGACATGACAGACAAACTCCCTGCCCTTGTGAAGTTTTCAGTCAAGTGGAACTGATAATATTCTGAGGACATCTTTACTTTCATCAGGGGTATTTTTATTTCTTTAGGGAAACTCTCAACTCTTGGTCTTTCTCCTAGGAAAAAAATCAAATATACATTTCTGGTGGGTTTTTTTGGTCACTTTTTATCAAGCATATACTGAACATTCCTTGAATTCAAAATGCCTCCAATCTAGGAACACTGGTATTATATATATTACCATGGTAGAATTTTAAATGTGGAAACAGCAATCTGCCTTGTATTTGAATCCAAATCATTAATTGTGAGTGCCTAATCCATTCTGTTCTCGTGCTGCCATTCCTATACAGATCTGCAGTGTGGGCACCTCGATGGAGAAAATCAATTGTGAGATAATAATGTGGTCAACCAGTAATCAATATCCTTGATTGAAGGTTTATTCTCACGCTATTCTCATTCCCAATTACTTTACAGACTGCAGATTTTGCCTAGTGAACATTTCTCAAATCCCTCATTTTTCCCTCCCTTCTTCCCTTGTCCTCAGGTTCAGGCTTGGCTGGCAACAGTTCCAAAGCTACACTCTTTTATCCCTCACCATCATTGTTTACATATTAATCATCACAATTTAAATGCAGTTTAAAGTATATTATCCCATGTGTAAAATTCTTCTGTCAGTCTTCCCTCTGTTCAGAGTATTAAGCCCAAGCTGCTTCACACAGCCTGTATTCTTGCATTATGGTCCTGGCCCTCGTCTGGCCTTCGTCTGGTCAATGCCCAGCAGAAAAAGACCTTCAGGAACAGAGCTGCAGTCAAACAACAAACAAAAGTGGGTTTATTAGTACTACAGTAAGGAGCACTGTGCACCATAGGTCATGATAGGACATCTCACTGAGAAAGTTTAAGAAGACACTGGTTGATTTATGTTATGTAATTTGAAGGAGGGTTTGCGAAAGCAGGAGGTGTGCTCTGCTTTGCGTGCTGGCAGGAAGTGGGTTAAATATAGGGTTGGGTATATTAAGGACTTTTTTTTTAAATCTAGGAGGTTGAAGGAAAGGATAGGGACTAAAGCTGTGATGAGTTAAGAAGCAACAGTCACTCGTGTTAGGAAAGTAGGACGTTTGGCCATTTTTGTGGTTTACAGTGTCCTCACTTTTGTCTTTGGGCAGATGCCACATTACGTTTAGTTGCCGTGTCTCCTTAAGCTCCTGTTAGCTGTGACAACTTCTCATATTTTCCTTGTTTTTGATGACCTTGATGGTTTTGAGGAGTGCTGCCCATGTATTCTGTAGGGCATCTCTACTGGAAATTATCTCATGAATAGACAGGGGTTGTGAGTATTTGGGAGGATGATCACAGAGGTAAAGTGCCATTTCTATCGTACTATGCATGAGAATATATAATCCACACGATTAATCATGGCTGATATTGACTGGCTGAGGTGGTGACTGTCAGGTTTCTCCACTGCAGCCTTATTTTTCCCCATTTTTCCTTATTGAACTCTTTGCAAGGAAGTCACTATGCACACAGAGCTCACACTTAAGAGAGTGGGTATTTATGTTCCCTCTCCTTGTGGACAGAGTATCTACTATTTTTTTTTTTTTTTTTTGGAATTTTTAGGCAAAGGAAGTTTATCTCTTCTCCCTCCTTTATCTTCTTATTCAGTCATTTACTTGTCAGTATGGGTTCATATATATTTATTTTGTACTTAAGGCTGTAATCCCATATTACTTTATTTTATTTTATTTATTTTTTAAAGATTTTATTTATTTATTTGAGAGAGAGAATGAGAGAGAGAGAGAGAGAGAGCACAAGAGGGAGCAGGGTCAGAGGGAGAGGCAGACTCACTGCTAAGCAGGGCGCCCGATGTGGGACTCAATCCTGGGACTCCAGGATCATGACCTGAGCCGAAGGCAGTCGCTTAACCAACTCAGCCACCCAGGCGCCCCCATATTATTTTATTTTATTAATTTCCTGTTCAAATTTTTCCAACTTTGGCCACTGGGAGCTCTTTTAATTGGCTCCTGTGCCCCTCTGACATACCCCCATCAGTTTTTTCTTCTTATTGAGCACCTCCTCACTTTCTGGCTCCCTAAGATTCTATAGTCTCTTATCATATATTTCCTGCACCAGGAAAATATATTTCTTAGAACCAATCCTTTGTCCTAGGAGGCTGGTTCCTTTTTGCTGGAGAAGGGTATTAGGATCTTGGCTCTAGTTGTACTCCTACTAGGGTTATCAGGCCTTTTCAGTTATCAGAGCAAGGAAAGAGATATGTGTATGCTAATCCATGTATATACGTATATAAATAATTCTATATGCAACCACCTTTAACTCTATTAAACTAAACATGAGTTCATATTAATGTCTCCAACCCTAATCCATTACTACATGTTCATTCTAACCTCCTCCCTTACATATTTACAAATTTTACTCCTGTGAGATACCTGCTCCCATATCTGCCATACATTTACTTAATTTTTTACTTGCAATATATATGGATAGCAGAATCTGAATTCTTAATCCATACTTCCGTGGGAAACAACTAAATCAACTAGAGTATAGTTAGGTGAAGTTTTTTTGCCTTCATTCTTGGAGATTTCACACATTTTCCAATTACTTAGGTTAGCACCTTTTCCTTCCATTTGTTTCACTGAGATAGTTTCATACATTTTCTTTTCTTTTTGTTATACATCTCCTTAATAATGTAAAGATAAGACACTAATTACAGTCAACTTTCATTTTTCATAATATATATATTCTATACAGTCGCTGCCAACACTGAATCAGCTAGTACGAAACCATTTTTCCTAGAAGAAATATACGGTTAGGTTCCTGTGAGCATCTGGTTACAACATTTTCATTAACTGATCAATATTACCTATTTTATGCATGTTTCTGTTGAAAATATCTTATTCAATATATATTGTTGATTCATCAATATTGAACTCAGGGATGACAACACTTAACTCCTGTCTGAATAAAGCTTATCTAACATGCATATTCTCTCCAGAGGGCACATCACAGCTTTCTCATGCTTAGGAATGCTAAACAGCACTTTAGCACTATGCTCAGGGGCCAGCATAAACAGAGAAATCGCCAACAGCAAGCACAAAAATGCAAAAAACATAACGCAGAATAGACTGAAAAGGACCCCTGTTTTCAGTGTGAGAGCTGAATCAAGAAAGCCATACCTCCTTGTTTTGTTTTGATTTTTTGACCCTCTTTTTTGTTTGTTTTGGTTTTTTTTAAAGTTTTTATTTTAATTCTAGTTAGTTAACATACAGTGTTATATTAGTTTCAGGTATACAGTATAGTGATTCCATTCCATACATCACCCAGTACTCATCATGACAGGTGCACTCTTTAATCACCATCACGTTTCACCCATCCCCTTGCCCACCTCCCCTCCAGCATCTCTCAGTTTGTTTTATACAGTTACGAGTCTGTTTTATGGTTTGCCTCTCTCTTTTTTTCCCCCAATATGTTCATCTGCTTTGTTTCTTAAATTCCACATAAGTGAAATTATATAGTATTTGTCTTTCTCTGAATGACTTATTTTGCTTCTTCACCCGTTTTACCCATCCCCTCTCCCTGAACTCTGCCTTGGGTAACGAACTGTCTATTCTCTATGAGCTGGTGTTTCTGTTTTCGTTTTTATATTCCACATACAAGTAAAACCATACGGTATTTATTTATTTTTTTCTGTTTGACTTATTTCACCCAGTATAAGGCCAATTCACAAACACAAATCTGTGAATAGTGAGAAACAACTATATTAAGCATAAGTGGCCTATATAATATGCAAATGTTATTAAACCTCATGTAAAATAATTTTATACATATTGGTAATGAAGTATGCAAAATGATATGGATACCTTGCAAATCTGGACAGCTCTTTCTTAAATGTAAATTTTCTATGTTTTGAAAAGTAGAAAAAGCTTAAAATAATAATAAAACAATTCTCCATTAAAAAGGTCAGTGAATAAATTACCAAATATTGTTAATCACTTGTGAGAAGCAGAGTGATAGTTATGAGGGAGGAAAAAAAGGTTAATAAAATAAGATAAAATACCACTAAGGGATATGTTTATTTGGTGAAAAATCAATGGTGAAAAATACTGTCAAATTAATTGCTAAATCATGTCATATGGACTATGTGTTGTAAAAATTTGAAAGAGGTGGGATCCATGAGATTTAGAGATAACAGAGAGGGTTTAGAGATAATGATTTGAGATGGGACAGAAGGATCTAAATGGATGGAAATTATGAGAAGAACTTTCAAGCTCTAGTAATAATGGGAAAAATAAGGCAGAGGCTTGGAAGTCATGGAGATGTTTATGAATCATGAATAGAATGAAACTAAAGAATTGAAACTAGAAAATTTGTTTATGAAACCAAAAATAATAAATTAGAGAGGGGGGGAGGGTGCAAAATCAGATTCTACCTAGCCATAAAGTCACACAGGAATTTCAATTGCACTCAGTAATAATAAGGATGACTAACATCTATCGAGTGCTCTATGCCAGGGAAGAGCTAAAAACTTCACATGCATTATCTCATTTTTTTTTCTTCATGATGACTGTGTGGGTGAGTATTATTTTACCTGTTTTATAGATGAGAAAACTAAAGTTTGATGAGGAATAAGAAGAAAATGTGCTTAGAAGGAAGTAAGACTAATATAAACTTTAGGGTTAATCACTGAATCAATATGAAATAGGAACGTTGAAACCTCTTTCACACTGACTAATAGAAGAACGGTTTGACCAGAGCAGTACTTAGTAGTCTACAGCTAATTATTCCCCAATATTGAGAAACTGCCTTTTGAGAACTCTACCCACTGCTCTATGAATTATGAAATTTTTCAGTTTGGCTAATGCCCCAGAGCAGGGGAAAGAACAAGTGGAGGCAATTAGAGAGGGATTAATTAGCTCTAGACTGAGGACTGCATGAACCCCCCTAACATATCGTAAAAGCAAGACTGAGAGAGTCAAGCTGTCTCTGAACAACTTAACTACACCGTAGTGTTTTTAAGAATACCAAAAATATCCAGCACCTAAAAATGTAAAATTCACAATTTCCGGTATCTGTTCAAAGATTGTCAGGCATACAAAAACATGACCTATAGTGACAAGAAGAATCAACCAGTTGGAATGCACCCAAAACTGTCACAGCTGTTAGAATTAGCAGGCAAGGACATTAAAACAATTTTAACTGACAGCTATATAAAAACACAGAAGTGGAGTCAATTAACCTTAAAAGATGATTATCAAAGAGATGAGGTAATTAGTTCTTGGACTAGAGCCCCAGTATTAGAAAACAATATGATCAGATGGATGTAAAAACCAACATTGAGATGGGAAAATCTAAAGAAATTCTTACAGGATTGTGTAGGAGAGACAGGAATATTGTAGAAAAAACTGTCAAATTTGGAGTCATTCCAAATGAGTCTCAGCCTCTGTCATTTACAACTTCTGTGACCTTGGACAAAATATTAACTGCTGTGAGTCTCAGTGTCCTCATCTATAATATGGTAATAATAATGATGATGCCACACTGATATCAAAGTGCTTTATAATCAACGACACACTACATATATTACACATATGCATTTGTACGCATATACATTTATACTTATGCACCTCAGACATACACTCAGGCACACACACATATATTCCCATGAGTTTGACATGTGATGTGTTAATAAACATAGCAAATGGGTTTACATGGCTCAATGTCATGATATACTGAAAGAATGGAGCACCACTTTTTTCATCAGCATTGAAAAACCTGTTATTTATATATGTTTTATAAAGTATATACTGCTAAGCAACAGAACTCTGAGATTTGTGTTCAGGACCTGCGGTGAACACAATGACTTTCAAAATCAAAGGATAATAGAAAGAATGTTCACCTTACAGCTTACAAATAAAAATGGGTTCAGGGAAGCCAAGAACATGATCCAAGTTAGAGAAAGAACTGTTGTGAACCCCTGCAGGCTGTCAGGATTATGACAGTGGAAGACTTGAGAAATGCTTATGAATGAAGGGAAGTGTTTATGAAAGAAAGGAATAAGATTTGCTCACTTTAGTGGTAAGATCACAGTGGGGCAATCAGAGTCTGAAGAAATATGATTAAAAAGAACCAAAAAGCAGCTCTGGAAGGTTGGATTGTGAATTTCTGCTATCCTTTCAGTTTTTGAGTTCTGAAGCAACCCACAAAAGAGCTTGGGTCTTGGAGGTGGGTGAGTAAGGCAGACCTTACTGGGCACACACTTTGCTGTGTTTATAGTTCTTTATAGAAAGAAGCATTTTATAGTGACTTTATAATTGTCCAATCTTCAGGGGATTTGTAAAAACATACCAATGAACATTTTTGGAGGGATAGATTGGCTGTGTAAAGACATGACTAGGATAAATCAGTATTTTGTTCTGACTTGTGATTTTATTCCCTCCAATATAAACATAATTTTAATGAGCTACTTGAAACAAAGATTAGCGAAGAGGCATAATGCTATACACATCTCAAAATTTCCCAATGAACTTGAATTTTTATCCTATATACAGATGTGACTAAATAATGAATTTCAAAGGCAAGCCAAGTATCTTATAATTATAAACATAAATAATTATACATGCTGCCACACTTGATAGGGTATTGGCTTCTTTTAAGAACATGCTTTTGTTTTTTGTAATTGATACACTCCCCCCTTCTTTCTCTATGTATATATGTATAAAAGAAAATAATTTCGATAAGAATACCATAATTGTGTGCAAATCTCTCTGCCATATTCTGGATCTTGTTATTATTGATAATATTACTAGGGAAGGGAGGGTCTGGATCCTGTAGCTTGGCTTTAATGCTGGTCCTGAGTTATTAAATTTAAGTAAAAGTGTAGATTGATATGAAGCAAGAAAATGAAAGCCTAACTAGGTCTTTTTTTTTTTTTTAAGATTTTATTTATTTATTTGACAGAGAGACATGGCAAGAGGGAACACAAGCAGGGGGAGTGGGAGAGGGAGAAGCAGGCTTCCCACGGAGCAGGGAGCCCGATGCAGGGCTCAATTCCAGGACCCTGGGATCATGACCTGAGCTGAAGGCATACGCTTAAAGACTGAGCGACCCAGGCACCCCTTAACTAGGTGTTACAATCTTTCTTCATTTATGGATCTTTTTTCTGAGGTGCCTCAGAATTTTCTGTAATGACTTCTTTATTTTTGTTTTTTACTTTTATAGTAAGTAAAAGAGTATTGTAAGCATTCTGAATCCCCAGGATAAGCACTTTGCAACTGAGTACTGCCATGTGATTGTAGGGCTGTTCTTGTGATTGTCTTTCTTGTTGCATATTGGGAACGAGGAACTACTAACATGATGGTATCTAAGATTTAATGTGTTGCTTCTCAAAATGGAATCTCCACCAGGGTCTATTAAGATATTTTGGCAATCAGGGAGTTCTGAGTTTCTTTACTACACACCTATAACACACACACACACACACACATTCTTTGTCAGGAGATTTATTTAGCTCCTTTATAAAAATGGGGGCGCCTGGGTGGCTCAGTTGGTTAAGCATCCGACTCTTGATCTCAGCTCAGGTCTTGATCTCAGGGTCATGAATTCAAGCCCCACGTTGGGCTCCATGCTGGGCATGGATCCTACTTAAAAAAAAAAAAAAAAAAAAAAAAAAGATGTCACAATACTGTTGACTTTGGGACCCAGTTAAGCATGCCTCCTATTCTTCCTCTCCTAACTTCTGCACAACCACTCAGGAGAGAAAAGCAAAATGTACCACATGATGGTTAGGAATGCTGCAAGAATCCCACACTCACAAAACAATGTTTTCAAAATGTAAAGCGTCTTAATATCTATATTTTTTTAAATTAAAATTGGTAGTGAGATCAGTAAGACAGTGATGACATTTTTCATGAATAAAAAAAATAAAAGTCATTCCTCCAAAAAGAGTAAAGCAGTGACTCCAGGGAGGTTTACCTGAGTTCCAAGCCCATGCTGATTCCACTTGGTGTGTGAAAGATACGTAGCACTTCTCTACTGCAGTTGTTGATATCTTGAAACACCTGACTTAGAGTGCTTTTTAGTCATTGTGTGACATTTAATGAATATGAGGTGGACATTGCAATTCAGAAGAGAATATTATACCTTAAGATGTACAATCCAAACACCTAAAACAGAAAAACATACCATGACTTCAGAGTATCACAGAATATATCTAAGCATTAAATGAGGATAGCATATACACGGTACTTTTGTTCAAAATGTCCTAATTTTCTGCAGATCCTCAAAACTGATTGCTTCCTACCCTCCCCACCCATTCCTTCTGGTGCACACAATTCTCCTGGGTAATAATTAGGAGTAGGAGAGCAATTTTAGTAAGCATCTAATACTGTTGCTCTGATTACACACCAGTTGGCACAGATCATAAAGACATTGTATTTCTGTGACTTACTAAGTCTATATTTCCTTCTAAGCATTGTTGTCAGTGGACAGAATCAGTTACACACAATGGATCTGCAGCTACAAACAATCTTGTAGGTGCAGCAGTACCACCTGCATTGGGACCCTGTAGGAACCAAAATTATCAGAGTAGATTCCCCCCGTCCAATCAGTACAACCGTGGTCCCAAAAGCCTGGGCTGAATTATCTTTGCTGAATTATCTACACTGACCTTGACTACTGTTTAAGTAGGAGAAACAAATTGTGCCATCGCAAAAGACTCTAACATAAAAACTAAACCTAACTTCCTAATCTTTTATAAATATTTCAGATTAATATCATCATATCCTTACTCTTTTCCTAGTACACTCCATGTCAGATCTCTCCAGATTTTTCCCATGATAGGACTAGGACAGCACATAGTTCTATCTCTAAATACTATTTATTAAATTTGCATGTGGTTTTCCTTATAACTATATACTATATGATAGGAACCCTATTGCCATGGCAACCAGGAGGGGCGGCCTCACATTGTCTAGAATTTAAATAATGCTTAAGAAAACCCCCACTTACATTCTGATCCCACACTGTTAAAATAATGTACAGTTGCTGCAGTTCTTGAATTGCTTATTTTGTTTGTTTGTTTACAAGGTCTTAGTAACCTTAGCACATTCTCCCGATTTCATATATTATTTCATATTTGATTTTTCTGCTAATTAACATTGATTTCTTTTTCCCCACACTAATAATATGTTCTCCTTCTCATCAATATTGTACATACATTATATCTTTAACAGTACCAACTATATTAATCTTGAGTCAACAAGTTAGAGTGAAAAATTTAAAATGACTTTGATCTAAGTCACATTATATACTATTTCTGTAGAAGCAGCTGATGTCACCCAGAAATCAGAAATAAAGTTATTTAGATAACATATTAGAATTCAGGCTGACTAATCTGCATTTACAGTATGTGTTATGTAAATAGTATATGCTGATAAATTAGGGCACCAGAGGGGTTTAGCACAGTTCACCATGGTTATGAGGACTACAGAAACATCAGGATATAGATCATATTATTGATTTATTTGAGCCATAAGCATAGTATTGTTTCAGTGTCAGTGTTAGAAAGTGTAGAACTATTTCCATTCACTTATTTTTTTTTTCATTAAGTCTCTGCTGTATGAGGGCCAAAGGAAAATAACGAGAACTCAAAGATGAGTAAAACAAAGTCCTGTTCCCCAAGAAGATAGTTTAATTGGCAGCTATAACTACTTATTTCCTCAATTATTAAAAAATATATATTTTTCTTTTCATCCGGACAATTTAAAAATCAATACTTATCTTAAGAAATCAGGTATACATGTACAGTTTATTTTTTCCCCCTTAAGAAAAGTATTAACTCAATCATATTTTCTCTAATTGATTCTGTTTCAGAACCAAGGAAATAATTACTATTTGCAATAAACAAAGCAATTTAACATTTGCTATCTTTTTAGATGTTATGGCAAAAAGAGGCAGTGCATACGAGTTTGAATCCCAGCTTTCTTACTCATTTCCAAAGCCTGAAATATTTCACCTATGCTTTCTGATCCCTGATTTGCTCTTGTTGCAAAATGAGCATAATTGCTTATAGGTGGTTATAAGAAATTAATCTCGGGAGTGTTTGTCACATAGTGTTTACTTAATAAGTAATAGCTAGCCTCACAATTACTATTTCATCCTAACAAAATTATATTTTATTACATTATTATATTATTTATGAATATAGAGAATAAACAGAGGTCCCAAGTGGTTATGACTCTTTTTTTTTTTTTTTAAGATTTTATTTATTTATTTGACAGAGAGAGACACAGCGAGAGAGAGAACACAAGCAGTGGGCGTGGGAGAGGGAGAAGCAGGCTTCCCGCGGAGCAGGGAGCCGGATGCGGGGCTTGATCCCAGGACCTGGAATCATGACCTGAGCCGAAGGCAGACGCTTAACGACTGAGCCACCCAGGCGCCCCGGTTATGACTCTTAATTATGTGTTTTAAAATCACAGTAATTTATACTTTTTGAATCATTTGCCTTCTGGCTATATTTGATGGGACCTTGTGTTACATGTAGAGTGATTATATTGGAAAAGTAAATAAGGTGCCAGCTACTATTTGAAAAGAAAATAGAAAGTTTTCAGCAAGATTACAATCTAGGCAGGAGAATAAGTTGTTTGTCAAAAAAAGGTGGTGAGGATGTGAAACGATGCTGCCTGCCGTATGATGCTGAAGTGAGATACTGATACACACAAAGTCAGCAGGATGGTTAATGCACGCTTGACAACGTCAGAAGTTGAAGAGTTAAGGGAGACCAGGTCTCTGTCACCACCCTAGAGTCTGACGGGAGCCTTGGGCCTCGCATGTTTGTGTAGGTATGTGTGTGTGTATGGCTCATGGGGAAGAGCTGCAGAAAAGCGTATGGGCTTAGGGGGCAGACAGTCCTGCGTGGAAGTCCAGTTTAACTGACTACTCACTGTATCATCAGAAGCAGACTACTAAACTTTTCTGAGCCTCAGTCTTCTCATTTATACAGTGGGTTCAGTAGTACAATAGAAATGCGATACTCTCCATTGAGGCTGCTGTGGAAATTAAGGAGTTAATGGATGTATAGTTCTTAACACTGTGGCACACACGAAGCGTTCAAAAAATTGTGATTCTAGCTCCAGGGAGGAGAAGCAGTTCAGTTCAAAGTCCTGGGTAAGGACGTATACAATGTGTACAAAAAGGAAAGCAAAAAATAGATAATTTTGGCTAAGCTAAGTGTATAAAAATTAAGTAGTATATTACTTTGGGGTCAGATTGTAGTGTGCTTTGAACGGTGGAGATTTAGACTTTATACAGTAGCCAATGATGAGCTTTTTTTTTTTTTTTTAGATAAAATTGAAGTATAGTTGACATACAAGGATGTATTAGTTTTAGGTATATGACATAGTGATTCTCCAATTCTATCCATTACCCAGTGCTTACCACGATGTGTAGTCACCATACATTATAACAATATTATTGACTATATTCCCTATGCTGTAATTTTTATCCAATGATTTATTTTATAATGAGAAATTTTTACCTCTTAATCCCCTTCACCTCTTTTGCCCATCCCCCAAACCCCTTTCCACAGCCGCGAGTGACGGTCTTTAAAAAGTTTCATTAGTCACGTGATAAGACCAATCAAGTATCTGTGTAATTATTTAAAAAAACTAACTTCAGGAGCATAGCTATAAACAGATTAGGAGGAAGGTCACAAAAGATCTCCTGCTAAATTACAAGTGAAATTGAAGCCCACATAGTAAAGAAAATGAGGGAACTGATAAAATGGAACTTGAGGAGGGACCTGATATACCTGCTGTTCTCTGCACAAACTACACTAGCTAATTAATTAAGCTCTAAATTTCTAAAGAAGGCAAGGTCATATTTCTTACTGAAATATGTAACCAAAATTGACAGCTGGGGGAGGGACTGAGGTAGCAATGTTTATTTTTTCAAAAATTTTTTTAAAGATGTATTTATTTATTTTAGAGAGAGAGAGGGAGAGTGGGGCCAGGAGGGGCAGAGGGAGAGGGAGAGAGAGAGAATCTTAAGCAGACTCCCCACTGAGGGCAGAGCCTATTGAGGTGCTCAGTCTCACGACCCTGAGATCATGACCTGAGCCAAAATCAAGAGTGAGACCCTTAACCCACTGAGCCATTCAGGCACCTTAGGGTAGCAATGTTTAGAAGAAGCAGCATAAGACTAAAGATGAGCAGTCCAAGATTCCTGTCCTGTTTCTACCAGTGAATGTTGAAAATCCACTTACCTTTTCTAGACTGTACATTCTACATTTATAAAATGAGGAGCAAATTGAGCCAGGTGATGTGAAAAGAGCCAGATATAATTTTAATATTAAACAACTCTAACTTGATTAGGAAAATAATTTAAATATTCTTGAACTGATAAATGTAAATATAAATTTGCTTTTATAAGAAACAGGAAAAATTATTCCCCCAAAGTAATTAACTCACCATTATGTAATTATAGCCCTGTGTTAGCCATTTTTGCTGAAATATTTTCTGCTACAAGTTTGTGAAGCTCTTTGGAGTTATGTGTGTGAGTTGGGATGTGTGCATGTGTCTGTGCATGGATGTGTATGCATGTGGGTATATGAGTATATGTGTGTGTCTGTGTGTGTGTTGGGAGGGGTACTGAGCTATATTTAACTGTGTTTAATTTTTCTTTAGGTTTTGTCATTGTTTTCTCAATCTCTTCAGTTAAAACACAATTTAGAAGCATAAACCTCTTAAGTTTTTTAGTGGCCCTTTGTACTCAAATATTTTAAAGAAAAAACTGACATGTTTTTCATAAAAATGTATATCATATCATCTTTCATACCATAATTTTGTTAAACAGTGACTCTCTCATTTGAGGCCTCTGTATAAGAAGTGGGTTTTTTTTCTCTTCATTTCTGTATATTCTTAGGAAACCCAGGGGCAAGGGAATGATTTTCTCATCTCTCTTCCACCGGTAGCTACAGAGCAGTCCCACACTCTTTATTTATATTTTTGGCACCTATTTTGTCAAAAATGCATTTCATCCTTCTCCCATACCTTTTGTTGTGTGAACAAAAAGCTGCGTGGCAGACACCAAAAACAAAAATGCAAGCAAATGAAAAGCAAAAGACTCTTAAAATGATGTGGAGCCTGTAAGTAGCTTTGGGAAACAGATTACAATTGGTGACATTATTATTCTTTATTTCTTTTGCTTCTTATAATCCAGGCCTGAATAAAGTAGCAGTTTAATTTTTCTTGAAAAAGTGTTATTTATCTCAGATATTTGAAAGACAAATAAAATATTTATTTCTTTGTTTTTCCCCCTACAATTATGGATGCCCAGCTAAACCATCTGATATTGAGTTGGCAGGATTTCCTTAAAGCATAATGGTGAGTGTGTAGATTTTCACAGCTTTCCTGTCAATGTGCTCAATCAGTGAAATTGTGTTAAAGTTCACCACAACAGATACAGCTAAGGAGGAGTCATAACTTCAGTTATCAGAACTGAAGGGATGGTGAGATTAGGGAGCAGGTCCAAATATGTCCAACCACTTCATTACTGAATATGAGTGTACCGTTCCTTTATCTGAAAACTTTAATATAAGCTGTCAGTGTGGGATCAACTTGGATCAACATTAAATATGAATAACAACCAAAAATGAAGAAATTGGGAAATGAGAAAAAAAATAAGGAATATAAATATAAATAAGGAAATATAAAAGTACAACCTTCAAAAATATAATGGGTTACAGTAATAACTATCCTATTATTCTTAGCTATCAGTGATGAGAATAAGAAAGAAGCTTAGAAGTCCTAGAGGGAAGGAGACCACAGAGCCTAATCATACTGGAATCTGGCATGGAATTTTTAGGGACAGACAGAACACTGTACCATATGAATAAAGGTCAAAGTACCTTATGCACAGGTAGGATTGTATGCACATATTAACAAAGAGACCCCATATTGATGTTAAATATATTAGTAAAGTCTTTTTAAAATGTTCCTCATGCAAGGAACCCAGCAAGGAACTCTGAACTAGTGACTTCACCAAAAGGTCAGGATCCCCTCCCCAAATGCCATATATAATATTTTACTTCTTAGAACAATGTTTCAGTCTTCAAATAATATATGCCATGTGGCATCTAGAGGAGGTTAAAATAAAAAAATAATAAAATTAAAACCCAAGTTAGAAGTCAGAATTTTATTCATTTATGAGATATAGAAATTACAAATGAAGAAAAGTCTGTTAGCTATTCTATCTTGTCTCTGACAGGAAAATGATGCCCTTGGTTATCCTTACTTCAAACTGAACCACTTACAAAATATATTATTATTGAAAAAAATAAATTATCCCCATGAACATTAAGATTTTCTTAAAATGGGATTTGGCTTTTACAGAAAATTGTATTACATTTCATCCTTACTAAGCACTTTATTTCTATGCTTGGTATGTATTTGAATTGCCACTTTGGTAGGAAGCCATATTTTAAGATAGTTGGAAAAAAACCTTACTATTGTGTCAAGTGACTAATGCTAATCTTTGTGAGAACTTAAACTGAAGTTTTGATGAAAGGAATATTTAAACACTTTCGGGGTGAGTCCTTTATCAGTTTATGGGTAAAAGAACAAAAAGGATTGAAGGACTGTTTAGCTTACTTAGCTTACTTGTTTTTTTACTCTTTACCCTCTCTCCCTCTCCCTCCATAATATCCCCACTCTGTTCTTCTCTGGGGCCTTTCTGTGACATCTTCAGTTCTCATTCATCTTAGGACATCTTGGTCTTCTTTTGTGACTGGGCTAGGAAGAGTTAGATGTGTACATGACATCTTGATAGGGCTCTTTCAACCTATGCAACTTCTTTGACAAAAGCAATTTGATGCTAGAAGCTTTCTGACATGCCACTTTGATGTGCAATTTTGATGCAAGGTTGTTTCTGACATGCCTTAAAAAAGGCACTATTAAGCTTTCAGCCTTTATTATTATCAGCCTCATCCTATCCCCGAACTAACCTCATCCCACAATAAGGGTGTGGGATGTGGTGGGCTCTGTGCAGAGAGCAGGTGTTGGGGTTGGACAGAGCTTACACAGAGGGTTAGAGACTCTGGGGTCCAGGCCAAGTCTGGCACAAACTTCCTGCATCTGGGAGTCAATGCTGGTAACCACCTTGCGCAAATGACAACATCCATCGATTGTTATGATAAGCACATGCTCATTCTCTCAGGACTCATCCATATCCATGATTTCTTTATCTTAAGTGATATTTTTTCCATAAACTTGAAGACCCATGGAAAAATGGTATTTAAAACAGTGGGACCACTTATCATCTCCGAATGGCCTAAGACACCCAGTTTTTCATAACATTTCTAACAACTCTCTCTCAGTACACTCATTATATATAATATTATTAACATTCTGGAAACTCAAAATTGGGGAAACAAAACTGATGCTCCCTTAGAAATGAACATATATTGCAATTTGAAATAGATCTGTATTTTGTCTTATTATAAAGGCAACATCTAATCATAGACATTTGTGAATAAGGTATAAAGGAACAGCTCTTGGCAACTCGTGAATAAGAAACAAGATCTAAATTTAACGCTTTCACAAGGCCATTCTTTCCTACTATATTACATTGACTGTTATCAGAAGGGTTGTGTCAAAATGTGTTTCAAAATAATCAAGCAAAAAATGATGGCTTTTAAGGAGTCGAGCATTAGAAGAGGTAAATAACTATTGAATTTCTTCACCTACCCCATTTTTCTACATCGGCCTTATTAAATCTTGTGCCTATGTCGTCACTGCAGTGTGGGGCCTGGCTGGCTGCCGCTGGTGTTCACGCATCAGCAGCATCGTGGGTCAAGAGAGGGACTGCAAATGCTATGTGCTCAGCACGGCGGTTCTCTGCATAGCGAAGCGCTACCACCTTACCTGAGGAGATCCTTGAGAACAAATACCTCTCAACTGGAGGGAGATGGCTATCTTTCTCAATAATTTCCAGCCCCCATCCCTTGTATCTGGCTGTGGGAAAGAGGTGAAATAAGAAGTAGTTGAAAAGATTTTGTGGACAGACATGCAGGCTACATAAAATTTAATGAATTTCTATTTCCCTGAGATGGGCTTGAGGCATTGCCTCCTCCAAGGATCCTGGGTGCACCATGCTGTCAGTAAGCACTACGTAGGATATAAAACCCAGAATATTCTCTTCCTCCCTGGCTCCTTGTTTACCCCAGGGTGGCTGTAAGTATAAAGAAACAGTGTGTGTCTGTGTGTTGGGGAGAGGGCTGTGGTGGAAAGTCTTGGACAGTAAGAGTTACCTTTTATTTGTAAAATGAGTTGCTGAATAGATTAGTGACTCTGCATGATACTTCGGGGATTCTTGATTACAGGTAGTGGCACCTGAACTCATCATTTCTTCTTTGGGGATAGCTAACCTCTTCATGACTTTCCTTTACTTATTATTTTATTTGATTTTACTTTTCCCTTGTTAGCCAGAAGTTAAAATTTGTGAAAGAAATAGAAAACTATTTTTAACATGCTGGCATTCCGGTATACCTTAACCTGGCAGTATTGTCCCTGAACACACGAAAACACATCCACACATACAAGCCACACTCGCTCAGACCCGCTCCTGCTTCACCCTAGGAACTTGACTCATTATATATTGAAACACAAACTATAAAGATAAGATAGCTAATTTGTGACCAGTTTATTTGTTTGAAAGTATTTGTATATGGATCGGATATAAATTATGATTTTATAAGTAAATAAAGAAGAAGTCCTAAAACAGAATGGAAGTCTCCAATATGAAAAGGTGCCCTTTATATGGCCTGAAACACTAATTTAGCCATCAAAATTGTGTTCAGCTCTGAGGTAAAAATGATACTGAAAAAAAAAGAGGTAAAGCTAATCTAGGCTGGTGTCTCAGTGAAAACAATCTAGATACAGTAAACATGGTTGTGTTACTGAATAATTAAGTTGTCTTTTTAGTCTAGAAATCTGATTTTCAAGTCCTTAGCGTTTATATTTATATAAAAGTATAACACCTGTATACAAAGGTCTATTTTGTTTCCTTCCATAGACATAAGGAAGTCGACCTAAAAGGAGGGATAAGTGGAAAGTGCAGGACAGGGGGAGACCCCTAGCGGAGGTCAGCTGCTGTGTTTGGCACATACTAAATGAGGGCGAGGGTAGAAGATGCTCTTCTGGGTAAACTAAGAGTCCTGTGGAGCATAGGAAATCTTCTGGTTAGGAGAGAGACAGCACCTCCTTCCTTCGGTTGAAAAAGAGCACACAATGAATCGTGGATCACTACATCAAAAAACTAATGATGTATTGTATGGTGACTAATATAGCCTAATAAAATAAAATTAAATAAAAAAAAAGAAAGAAAAAGTATTAGCACAGCCAGAAACAGATTTTGCTAAAAACTACCCCAAAGATGAAGTATAATCTTTCCCTTTATTTATAAATCTAACTGAGGCTAGCCGTGGTTCTTAAAATTCATAGTGTGTACGCAAGTATTTCATACTCTTCTTTATCCCAACCTAATCTAAGGCAGATATTCAAGATTTGGTCCAACACTTCCGTCTTTATCACCGAACCATTTACAATTCTAAGGCTACTAATTCCACAGACTTATTTACGACTTTGGTGGCTATCTAAGGGGGATTTTATCATGTCATTTACAGGAGGTAATACCACCTGAAAGGACATTTTTGAGAATTTTCACTGGCAACATTCTTGTGATGGAGAGTTCCTTTTATTTGTAGATTATTTTATAGTTGCCAAATGTTTCCTTATATGCTTTTTAATTTTCACGAGCACCTTGTGAGGGAGGCAAACTGTAGCAGCTCTGAAAACAGCTTGGTCAGATGGTGGCTTTCCCATACCGTGCTTGGAGCAGAAATGATGCAATGCCCCTCTCCTCCCTCCTCAACTCTGGATAAAATCCATGCAATTGCAAAGAATCACACCTGATTTCCTTTTAGGTGTAGGTAGTGCTTGTCACTAGTAGAATGGGAGACCTGAAAATGGGCATGAGCCCTCCTCCCTGCTCTCATCTCACTGCCATGATCATGTTCCAAGAGGCAGAGCTGGGAGATGTTTGGAGGGGTTTGGGAATCAGAGTGATAGCTGGAAAAGAAGCCTTAGGGCTGGTGACCTTGGGCTCAAAAGCCCAACACAGTTTTGTTATTGTTCTTAATATTGCTTTTTCTCTCTCCATTTCTCTCTGCACTGCTCCCAGCTTAAGTACCCAAGAAGGAGGCTGTTGTTCCTCTCTCTTTATGAGGATGACAAGAGAATTGAGCCACCCTTGAATACATGCCTCAACATTTTTATGTGCTATAATTTGAACACTCACTATAAAGCCACTCAAAATAGCTTCAGATGCCACAGGTTACTCATCTCTGCAATGCAATTTGGAAAAGCTTACAGTTCAGTTTCTAAAATATTCATGTCACATAGATATGGTTTACAATGCATGCTCCTTTTATGTGCTTTGAAACTTATTAGTAATTGTTTAAATTCTTTAAGGAAAATGATTATGTATTTTTATACTTACTGGTTTCATACTTACTGGTTTTCATAAAGAAAACTGGAGTAAAACACTTGAGATTAATGATTACAAACTAGTATTTTTCGGTAAATGTATTTTGTATACTTCAAAGTTTTACCTTACTTTTAAAATATAGTGTCATTGTGTGGAACTCTTACGTTTCATAAATGCTAGCTTGTGTCTTAATTCCGTTTAGATCTCTGTGACCATGTTAATATATCTGACTGTGCCATGATATAGTGGTTATTTCTACAGCTGATTGAAAGCTGTAAGACACTTAGAACCAGAAGCTGTTTTCAGAAAACCCATGGTTGTCATGGCAGCCCTGAAATCCTTCAGTGTCTCACAGTAAGTATTGATCAAACAGGCAAATACAAGCTGTTTCCCAAATTTGGTGACCTTATTGTCCCAGATCATTTAAAAAGTCCCTGTTAGGAGGAATAAGTACCTTTAAAAAATTATAGAAGTAAAATAATAGAAATGTGTTAGTAAAACAATATATTTATTTCTCATATATTATACTTCTATATTCTATTTTTTTCATGATTGGGAAGGGAAGGATATTTGTACCAGTTATGTACATGAACCAAATTGACTATATATTCTTGTAATTTCTAGACTTTCCAAATCAGAACATAATACCTAGAACTAATTCACTGATTTTCAGTTATCACTTTTACATGCTTCCTCCTACCAAAAAAAAAAAAAAATGTGTAAAAGAACATAATAGCTGTGCTTTTTGGAGTACCATTATTCTCATTTTATACATGGAAGAATCAAGGCTAGGAGAGGTTAAGATGGATCTCTAAGTTTCTTTTTAAGCATATATATGTAGAATCACTGAAATCAGGACAAAGACTTCATGTGGCAAGGTACTTTCCCCTATATGCCTTCTTTCCGTCCTTTAAGCAAACTTATCAATATTATATATTCTAACGTAGCTCACTATGGTTTTAAGGGGAATTAAAAGTAGTATTTCACCCAAGGTTATTATACAGATTTGTGATATTGCCCCAATGCATTTTATTTCTATGTATACTTTAAAATATAGCACCATTTTTCTTGTGTGAATGAAAAAAATCTAAAAGAAATATTGATCAATCAATTTAAGATAATATAAAATGGAGAACCTTTTTTTAAAATTATAAACCAAAAGTATATAAAACTTTTCCTTGCTTTGTACCTTAATAAATTTAATGAACATATTTAATAGCCTTCCAAAGGGTTTATAATAGAAATAGTAACATAAACCAGCTCTAGTCCAGGTAAATATCATTTCCTATTTAACTTCCTAGGCTGTAGAAAAACCAAAAAATAACATGTTTAGGTATGAGATAGTCAATCTTCAGGGCTTATCATCACCTCAGTATACTGCCTAGTGATCACATAGCTCCAAATGAATGGCAAAGGCATCCTTAAAGATAAAAAATACAGTAAAGGAAATCATGAAGCCTCAAGGAATAATTGTGGAGATAGGCTATTCTTCAGGCAGTGGAAGACTGGGGGACAATTGCTTACCCATGAACCTATGGCCTTTTCTACATCCAGCTGGTGAAGCCCTTTCCATCCTTCCCTTTAGGCTCCCTTTGCAAGTCACTGCTGAATTCTGAGGTCTGGCACTATAAAGTAAGAATGGAGGCAGTCAGTTAACAAGGACAGGGAAGGACAGATGAAGCCTTTCATTCATCTAAGATGATACATTTCCAGTTAAGCCAGATTGTGCATAAAATGTTAATCTTGTTATAGGGGGTTGTGAGAACTAACTGGAAAGAGTAATCAAGACCTATATTCCTTCTCACTGTACCCAGTGTTACAAACTTGTAACCAGCCCAGTAACACAGTAAGAGCAATATGGTGACACTCAGAAACTCATCTGCTCTTGGAGACTGAACATAGTTTTACCACCAAAACACGTGCACTTGAAGTTTTGTTTTGAATACCCAGACCAAGACTTTCAATTTTAACATCCTCAATCACAGCTACTTCTTCCATAATATCTTATATATTTGTATTGCTGGTATTTTCCATATTGTTTCATTCTTCTCCTCTGTGTACCTGGTGTGACAGTTAATGATCTTCCTTGTAGTCCTTCCATCAAGTGCTGCCAGAAAAATATGCCGACCACATCTATCTGCTCGTATTTCTGTCCTCTTCAAAATCCTTGGTTAAATGTACATAGTAATACCTAATATCTGTTCAACAAATGATAGTATCCCAAGGCTATAGCAAAGATTCTTAACTCTGGGAGATGGAGAGAAGTGTCTCATCCCCAAGAAATCAGGGGGAGGAGTTGGCAGTTTATAACATAAAGAAGCATGTTCAGTACGTCTATTATTTTCTTCATACAAACTACTGAAAAAAAAATAACTTTTTTTGCCTGATAGGGAAATGTAGAAGGTGGGCAAGCAAAACAAAACAAAACAAAGGAAACATTTTTTTTTCCTTTTTTTTCTTTTCCTTAATTTTAATTTAATTTTATTGTGATAAAAATATTTAGTGGCATTTACCTTCTTAATACAATTTTAAGTGTGGAGTGCCTGGGTGGCTCAGTCAGTTAAGCATCTGCCTTCGCCTCAGGTCATGATCTCAGGGTCCTGGGATCGAGCCCCATGTTGGGCTCTCTGCTCAGTGGGGAACCTGCTTTTCCCCCAAATCAAAACTTTTTTTGCTTTGCATTCAGAGTCTTCAGTGTAGCCCCTGTGAATAATACAGGCTCACTCCATCACCCCACCTACATATACTGCTCCTTTTATCCTCTCATAACTGGAAGCACTATGGAGAGAGTCAAGTTTCTTGAAACATACAATGCCTCTAACAATTTCATCATGAAGCGTTTCCTAGCAATTTTAAAAGCACTGTCTTCTAGGGGCACCTGGGTGGCTCAGTTGGTTAAGCGTCAGACTCTTGATTTTGGCTCAGGTCATGATCTCAGGGTCAGGCAGAGTCTACTTAAGATTTTCTCTCTCCCTCTCCCTCTCCCTCTGCCCATCCCCTCTGCAGCTCATGGGTGCACCCATGCACTCTCTCTCTAAAACAAAAAACAAAACAAAACAAAACAGAGCACTGTCTTTTCGTCTCTCCACTTAGCATGGACGAGAATAATCAATGAAGTTATATCCAGAGTATGGTGGTCTCAATATTTTTTTTTTTTTTAGTTTTTTATTATGTTATGTTAATCCCCATACATTACATCATTAGTTTTTGATGTAGTGTTCCATGATTCATTGTTTGCGTATAACACCCAGTGCTCCATGCAGAACGTGCCCTCTTTAATACCCATCACCAGGCTAACCCATCCTCCCACCCCCCTCCCCTCTAGAATCCTCAGTTTGTTTTTCAGAGCCCATAGTTTCTCATGGTTTATCTCCCCTTCTGATTTCCCCCCCTTCATTCTTCCCCTCCTGCTATCTTCTTCTTCTTCTTCTTCTTTTTTTTTTTTTTTAACATATAATGTATTATTTGCTTCAGAGGTACAGATCTGTGATTCAACAGTCTTGCACACTTCACAGTTGGTGGGCTCAATTTTAATTAAATTTGGACCACATATCATAATCTTAGTTGTGATAATAATTTAAGCATTTTAACACCCCTTTACTCTACACATCAAAATAAGATGTTAGCATTTTTAAAGAGGTAATGAAAATGACTTTAAATGGTTTGATTAGCTAGACTTTCCATGCCAAATGTATCAAGTCGTGCTTACTTTAATACTATTTATAGGAGATACATAATGAAAATAGATATGTAATTAATAGAATATCCTGAAATATTCATAAGTCATTCCCAGCCAGGTGTTTCAGACATTGACAATTCTTTTTAGTGAAATTTAATTTAGTACTGTTAGGTATTTTGAAAATGTACTGTACTGAAACTGTATTCAGTTTTAAATTAGAATATTACATTAAAATTTTGTCATTCACAGACCTGTACCTCTGAAACAAATAATATGTTAAAAAAAAAAAGAGAGGGGGCGCCTGGGTGGCTCAGTCGTTAAGCGTCTGCCTTCAGCTCAGGTCACAATCCCAGGGTCCTGGGATTGAGCCCCGCATAGGGCTCCCTGCTCGGCGGGAAGCCTGCTTCTCCCTCTCCCACTCCCCCTGCTTGTGTTCCCTCTCTCGCTGTGTCTCTCTCTGTCAAATAAATAAATAAAATCTTTAAAAAAAAAAAAAGAGAGAGAGAGAGAAGATAGTAGGAAGGGAAAAATGAAGGGGGGGACATCGGAGGGGGAGACGAACCATGAGAGACTATGGACTCTGAGAAACAAACTGAGGGTTCTAGAGGGGAGGGGAGTGGGGGGATGGGTTAACCTGGTGATAGGTATTAAAGAGGGCACGTATTGAATGGAGCACCGGGTGTTATACGCAAACAATGAATCATGGAATACAACATAAAAAACTAATGATGTAATGTATGGGGATTAACATAACATAATAAAAGTAAATTTAAAAAACTGAATATATTTTTGAGAACATATTTGAGATAAAATGTTAATAAATTTCACATCTTAAATCTATTATTGAAAATTTTTAAATGTATATATGCTCATCTATCACCTCTGCTTTGAATATTAGTTGACTCTTCTCACTTATTAATTTGTCAAACAATATCTTCCTTGGAAGATTGTTCTAACAGCAGTAAAAAGAGCTTTGTAGGAATTCTTGAAATACATGAATGATCAGCTTTGTTCTAGTTAAAATTATGATTTTTTTCAGAGTATATAATATGCTCTAAGAGTGAAGTCATCATTTATTTTGTAAATATTGATTTAATCACAAAATATATTGCTGTAATTTATTGCTAAAAATCCCATTTAAATATACAAGGAGAATAAATAGAATATAAAAATTATAGGAAAAGAGCACTGTGTGTATGTGTAAATTTTTGTATGACCAGATCTAGTCAAATTTATGAACTGCATGTATTGATCACTTAAAGATTATAAGTATTTTTGAAAACAGAAATGTTCAATATTTATATAAGCATGGTTTTTAATCATATGACTTTTGTGTTTTTTTCTTAGATTAACCTTCTACTCTGTGATTATAAGCACATTTACCAATGTTCTTCCAGTACACTTGTGATTCTTTTTTTTTTTTTTTTTTGGATGCATCTGGACTTTATTTGTGGAGATGCCATGTAGTTATGGAATGAACTTTTCCTACTTGTTTATTTGCTTGCTTATAAAATGAATGTCAGTTACCCCCAAACTTCTTATGAATAAAATTGATCTTTTGTTCCCACTGAATTGATATGATACCTTTATTATATACTAATCTTAGAATTTTTGTTCTGTCAGAAGAAAAAAAATGATTTTTAAAAAGCAGTTAAAACATCTATAACAACAAAGAGCTTAATTTTGTGAAATAAAAATGCTCTTATTAATTAAAAAAGTGTGCGTCCCCGTACAAAACTAAGTGAATGACATGAACAAGAAATTTTTACAAGTATAAACATCTGTTACCAATACACATGAAACAAAATCTCTCTTCACCCTTAATCCAATGAAAATAAATGAAAACAATAGCAAAACAACTTTCTTTTTTTTTTCCTTTAGAACAGAAAAGCTCAATAAGTTTAATATAACACAGTTTTGGCAAGGGTGTGCAAAAACAAACATTTTTGCACAGTTGTTGGAGAAGTGAGTTGATAGAGACTCTTTGAGAACAACTTTGATAATATCAGCTCCTTAATTGCCAATTTGATAATATATGCCATGGTAAATTATATTTTGTAAATTTATCTTAAAATATACCTCACTCCAGAAAATGCAGACTAATCTGTAGTACCAGAAAGCAAATCACTAGTTGCCTAGGGAAGGGGCTGAGGGACAGGAAGGTAGCATTAAAAAGGAACAGTTTGGAGGGCTGTTGTATATATTCACCGTCTTGATTGTGGTGGTGGTACAAAAAGTGTATACATATGTCAAAACTTACCAAATTGTACACTTTATGTGCAACTTACTGCATGTCAATTATGCCTCAATACATCTGTTAGTAAAGAGAGGCACAAATATGAAAAAGTATTTGCCAAAATATTTTCCTTGCATGACTACTTGAAATGGGAACAACTTGTATGCAATACTCTACAGGCATTATATCTAAAATAAAAATAACATCAACCAGAAAGTACTTATAAATGATCTTTGATGTAAAAGTAATTTTTAGAAATAATAAAATAAGCAAAACTTTTGTACAGAGAAAATAAGACTGGAAGCAAGTGGGTGAGAAATCTTTAGATAATTTTTCCTTTTTTTTGAAATACATATACATTTTCTAATATTGCTTAATAAGTATGCATTTTTATTTAAAAATAAATGAGGAAAAATGAACATTTAAAACGTGAACACTATGAACTACTATAGTCACAGAATAAATCATACCAAATAACAGCAGCTTCATTGTCACTGAATAACTATGATGTTAGCCTTTGCTGTTCACCATTAAGAAAGTATGTTTTATTTTTGCAAAGTATACAGCAAAATATGATCCCATATTTGTAGAAAACAAATGCTAACTCAGTTGGCATTTGTGTGACTGTGGTTTCAATGCCAGTTCAGTTAAAGCCTGGGCAGTACTATTCCCTGAGTGCGGAGCTATTCACTCAGTGACCCTTATGGGCCAGGGAGGTTTCCTATTAGTTCAGTTCTCAAAGACTTAGTTTGCTGACTAGGATTGGAATCATGTATGTACAGATCTGGAAAAGGAGCCCAGGATTTTGATAATTAACTTTATGGGTTTGCTTTCCTGAGCCCTCTGCAATTTCCCCAGTACTTTCTGGCTCCCGAGGGCTTCCCTTTTCAGGCCTTTTGCCAGAAAGGTTGCCCTACTCTGGTACATACTTCTCTGGCTTTGCCAACATCTGAGGCTAAGAAAAAATTGCAAGGAAAAATTGCAAAGATAATTCAGCCCAGGCTTTTGGGACCATGGTTGTACTGATTGGACGGGGGGAATCTACTCTGATAATTTTGGTTCCTACAGGGTCCCAGTGCAGGTGGTACTGCTGCACCTACAAGATTGTTTGGAATCAGGACTAGAGAATCTCTGCTAGAGCTCTCTGTCTGCATCCAGTGCCCACTTCCAGGTTTAGGGCTACATGACTTTAGGCTGGGAACACTGGAGAAAAAGAAAAGCGATAGACTTACCACTGATTCCTTGATATTTCACATTGCCATCTTCTTCACCAATCTACCTGCTACCACTGAATTTTCAGAGTCCTCAAGTAGCAATTTCATACCTTCTGCCCAGATTTTATAGCTGCATTGAGGGGAAGACATGATGGAGTGTGCTTACTCTGGTACCTGGAACTGAAACTCAAACAAATCCTTTCAGTTAATAAATTTGCTCAAGTCCTTGGTATTCATCAGTACAAGAGGATCTCTTAACTGTTCCTTTAAGTAAAGTACACAACTGAAGTCAATGAAAAATTTACATATTACTAGATTTTCACTTTATGTAAAAATACATACATATTAATATTGCACTTTAAAATTAGCCTTATAAGTATTAATTTTTCTTAAGCTTTTTCTTGCTTAAGCCCAGAAGTGGTACAGAATTAGTTGTCTCTTTAAGTATGTGTGCTTGCTGTTCATTAATCACAACGTGCAGTTCATATCAATGACATCAACAAACTTTATTTTTTTATTGACATATAATCAACATATAACATATTAGTTTGAGGAGTTTGATTAGTTTGATTTGCATTTCCTTGATGATTAGTGATGTTGGATATCTTTTCATGGGCCTGTTGGCCATCTGTTATGTCTTCAGAAAAATGTCTATTCAAATCTGCCCATCTTAAAATCAGATTGCTTGTTTTTTTTTTTTTTTTTTTTGGCTATTGAGTTTTAGGAGTTTTAAATATATATATATATATATATATATATTTAGAGAGGGGGGAGGGGCAGAGAGAGAATCTTAGGCAGGCTCCACACCCAGCATGGAGCTCATTGCAGGGCCCGATCTCATGACCCTGAGATCATGACCTGAACCAAAACCAAGAGTCAGAGGCTTACCCGACTGAACCACCCAGGAACCCCTATATATTTTTGATATTAACCTCTTGGCAAGATTTATTTTAAACTTAAAAATTGGTTTTGCATTTTAGAAACATTTAGAACAGGCCCTATTCCTCTAGATGTCAGACAGTCTGTCATTTTCTTTACATATTTGAGTTAAATGCATCTGTACTAAATGTGAAACACAGGCAAAAGAGAGTTCTAAGCGTAAAGGATGAACCAGCTGGAAAAGCTTTGAATATACACATGAATGTTGGAGTATCCCTGGATAAGGGAGATGTCTTACTAATTGATATGCACATATCAATTCAGCCAGTGTTAGTCTATGTTTAGGGAGTAAGCTTAACAAATTTAGAGACTGTGGAGCACTGACTAGGACTCAACAATCTATATCCATCTTTATACCTGTATAACTAAAAGAACGTTGCTCACGAATAACTGGGGCTAAGGAGATTTTGCTGTTTTTTTTTTTTTTTTCTATTATCCAACAGAGATATAGAACTGGACCACTTCTCATCACCTCCACCACTATTTTCCTGGTTTAAGTCAATGGCATCTCTTTATTACCCTATCTTTGCAATAGCCTCCCAGCTAATCTCCCTGCTTTCCACCCCACTCCCCAAAATCCAGTATCTGCAGCAGACAGAATCATCCTTTTAGAACTTAAATCACATCCAGTCCCTCCTCTGCTCAAAACCCTCTAATGGGATCTCTTTTCCACCAGAATAAAAGCTGAACCCCAAGCTTTACAGTGACCTATAATGTCCTACATGATTTGGAACTAAGATATCTCTAACTCCACCTCCTACTATTTTTTCCTACCCTCCTTTTTTCAGCCATATTGTCATCTCTGTACTTGTTTGAATGTGGTAGGTCCACTTCTGTCCAGGGGCTTTGTACTGGCTGGTCCCTTTATTGGAACTCCTTTGTCCCCTGCACCCACATAGTTCACTTCCTCCTCTCCTTCAAGTCCTTACTTAGAGGTCATCTTTCATTGAGGCCTTCCCTGGCCACCCTGTTTGAAACAGCGACTTTCCACCTCCCTGACCTACACTATCCCATATTCCTGCTTTATTTTTTCCGTAGTTCTTATCACTATTGGATAGTGATCACTAGTTCTTATCAACATCTAGTATACTATTTTATTTTTATTTGATATATATATATACACACACATATATAAATATATATAAATATATTATCTGTTTTGCTCTCCTAGATAATACACTGAATGATGGCACAAAATAATTGTTTTGTTCACTGCTGCTATATCCCCAGGGTCTAGAAAAGTATATTAGTATGTAATAAATAGTTGACAAATATTTATTGAGTTAATAGATATATTATTTAAAAGGTGCTTATATGTATAAAGGTATGATACTTGCTAAACTGGGAAATCAGAGAGCATACCATTGATTTGACAGCTTTCCAATAGTGATATATTTCTAATCAAGAATATTCAACGAAGGTCTTTGGATAAGAAAGTGGAGACCCACGTCTTCTGGAACTTCTTTTGCAATACAAGGGAGTTTGATTGTAATTGCATGGAGTTGTTGCAAAACCACTAGGGTCCATCTTTGGAATATTTCTCATACATATCTTTGCTTTTCTAGTCTTCTAGTAACTGTCCTAGTTTCTCTTAACTGCTTTATTATAGTAACTTCATAATTGGTTTTCCTCTGTGTCTTATCCCCCAGTCTATCATACACGTTACTTTTTAAATAATCTTCATAAAGAGTGACTGCAATTTTGTCAGCCCCCTACTGATGTGCTATTTCATAGCATTCATGGCCCTTCCTGACCTATCATTTTTACCTTAGCTAATAGAAATTAGTCCCCATTAAATATCTTTTTCTTTTGTGCAATTAGAATCTTTTTACTCTCCAAATCCACCTGGGATTTTCTGTCTTCCAAGCTTTTGTTCAATGTTCTTGTATTCCTTAGTTTGCAATCCCACCCAAATAGTTCTTGATCAGAAATGTGTGTATGAAATTGAAATCTGTGTTGATGTCATTCTAGTGAAGTAACACATCTAGAGCTGCCCTTACATTACCTGGGATTGTCTAGCAGGAGTGACCTCAAAAATATGCTCATTCTATTTAAACTGTCCACTCTGGATTGTCTTCCATCTTCAGACTCCAGGGCATTTTTAGGTACCTCCATCTCCAATCCATGAGGAGATGTGAGATAAAGGATCGGGTTCTTCCTCTTCACCAATTTTTGGAATTAGTATATAGCTGGTGCTAATCAGAACCAGCTCAAGATTTCCTCACAGCCAAGATCCTAGAAAAATCTACCCAAACAGATTTACACACTCACGATTTTGTAAACTTTGTGACTTCCCTGGCTTGGGGTTGGAGGCTATGAGTATTCCTTTAACAAACTTATGGGTAGCTCAAGAAAAAAGAGATTATATAATTCTGTTGCAAAGATATTTTAGAAATGTGTTTAGTCCACAGGATGGAGCGACTGACTTCATCTGAGAGATTGAGAGAAGGTTTTGTCAAGAGTTTTACTTCTTTCTTTTTTTCTTCCTTTTTATTTCTCTCTCTTTCTCTTATCCTTTCTTGTATGTGTTTATCTTACTGAAAAATTGGGAGCAAGGTAGATAAGCAGAGAGTGTGGTCTTAAAAAGTGATAAATCAGCTTGCAAGAAATAATTCACGTGATAAATCAATAGCAAGAAATTCTAGGTCTATGTGTAGAGGGCAAAATGTGAAATGAAGAGAAATGAGTTAAAACAGGTTGTGATTTAATTAGAAAGCAAAGAGTGAGAATTACATCTATCATTGTTATGAAAATGGGAATTTGGAAACAACTTGCAAATCATTACAGGATAAAATAACCTATATAAGGCACATATAGTCGAATATATATGGCTTGATTATAGGTCATGCTGTGAGTGGCAGGGATAGCCTCTAAAGGCCCGCATGGTTACACTAAGAATGACACAGTTATTTAAAATGATGATGGAAGTAAGGGAAAAAAAGGAAGTGAGGCAAAGTGTGCTATGATAGAAAAATCTCCAGATTTCGGTTTCTCCTGGGTCTCTTGTTTTCTCCCTGTGAAAAATAAAAAATAGGGTTCCAAGGCTGTTGCCTGGTTCACAAGGCTGCTGTCAAGATGAAATGAGAAAATACTTGTGAAAAGCATTTTGAAAAACTCATACATTTTCTACACATTAAGGTATCAGTAGCAACTTTTTAAAAGGCAGGGCACTTGACACATCACAAAGTATTAGAAAGATAAAGTATTCATTCTCAAAATTAAATTTAAGTCCATGTAAAGTTACCCAGTTTTTAGTTTGTTAAAGCGATTTCTAAACTTGGAAGAATTTGGGGAAAATCCCTGAAAGGCGAAAATGTAGGGATACTCCTTAACCTCAGGTCTCCTAAAGGATGCAAATATCCTCTGTGCCTGGATCAGTCCCCAGTAGTGAATTCAATGGAGAGAGGTTAGCATGATCATGGAACTTTATAATCCAGCCCTGGGCAAATTATTATTAAGGGATGATGTGAGTGGATTATGTATTGTTGCCAGAGCTCCTTTCCATTTCTGATTTTGGATGCTTTGCCCTCTAGGTTTGCTTGTTTCCCTATTTATCTACTTTATTGGGATAATAATAATATAGACTCAGATATATAAAATAAATCAAATCAAATAAAAACAATAAATACAAAAAAAAAGGTAATAAAATAGAACCAAAGAAGCACTTTTTTTTTTTTTTTTTGGCCTTTCTTTTGTTTTTGTATTTGTTTAATTTTAGCTTCTTTATCATTTCTTCTTTCTTACTTTCTTGGATTTCTTTTTGTGTGTACTTAAAAAGCATCTTAAGTTTGAGTAGTTCTTTTCTTTAATATGCCTTTAATGTTGTAGACATTTTTTTGAAGGTGTAGTTTGCTATATAATCAATATGTTGATTGTTTTATCCTCATTGTTTTCTAGATAATGTGTAATTTCAGTTTTTTACTTTATTCTTTGAACCAATATATTTAAGATTATATTTCTTAATTTTTAAAGAGGGTATTTGAGGTTAACATTTATTTTTTATTTCTAAACTTTTGGAGTATGCTTGTGAACTGTGGCTTTACTTTTTAAATTTTTTGGTAGTTATTTGTGTTAAGTACATAGTCTTCTTTAAAAATTTGGCATATTTTCATGGCAAACCAAAATATATATTCTTTATTTTATTGATTTACTAAGTAGAGTTTGGTGGTTTTATTTATTCAATTCCTCTATATCTGTGCTTATTTTTAGCTGCTAGTTCTGTCAGATTTTGGAACAGTTATTAAAATGTTCCCACTACTTTATGTTTATCCTGTTCTAACTGCATTTATAATAGTATTTGGATTAATATGTTAACAAGCTGTTGTTTATTTGTTACAATGTTCATATTCTTCATAAATTAAGCATTTTGCCACCATAGAATTTCCCCCTTTGCCGTCTTAAATGTTTTAATCTATTCTTGGGCTTTTTTGTTTAAGTCTTATCTCTCTGCCATCACTTGCTTTTTATTTTTGTGAATTTATTTATCAATTCTGCCTGCAAAATCTTTTCCTTCATGATTTCCACCTCAGACCCTCAGTCTCTCAATTCTATAAATCAGGGCTCAAACGTGACCATCTTTTCCTTCAAGTCATCTCTAGAATATCTTTTTTATCTCTAGAATATTTTAATTCTGAAACAATGTTTTCAATGTTCAGGAAGTTTTTTTTTTTTTTTTTTTTTTTTAATACCAATTGAGCAAATGCCCTTGTTACTTATTTATTTTTTTCAGGGCGTTAACTGTCTCATCATCATATAGTTACATTCTCTTTGGAGGAGGCCTTACGATGTGTCTGCTAGCTCGCTTTCCTACTTTGGCTTCCTCCCCAGGGTGCATGCTTCACGCTGAGATACTTTATGCAGGAGGGGATCCTTTAAGTAAAGGCAGGACCAGCCTCTCTCCCTGGGGGCGGGCTGCCTATAGGTATGCAAATTGCCATTTCTGGGTCATGATTTCAGCTGCAAAAGCTGTCACCCTCAAGCCCTCACAATTCAGGTAGAAGCTGCTGACCTTTTCAGCTCTCTGCAGCTCTCCGATAGCCAGATCACCCCCAAAGATACTCTTGGATATTTAGCTTATTTTCCACTAAGGCACAAGAGGGCAACTTATAATCAGTTTTGCAAAGAAAAAAAAAAAAATCCAGGCCAAAGTCCACCTCATGTTCTGCTCCCCGACTGCACATGATGACCAGGCTATGTCCACCTGGAAAAAGGGGTATATAGTTTTCTACACAATCGGCACCATCTGGCTACCAAGCTGTCTGCCCAGAGGACATATTTTATTTCTATTTTTTTTTATTTTTTTTAAAGATTTTATTTATTTATTTGAGAGAGAGAGAATGAGAGACAGAGAGCATAAGAGGGAGGAGGGTCAGAGGGCGAAGCAGACTCCCTGCTGAGCAGGGAGCCCGATGCGGGACTCGATCCTGGGACTCCAGGATCATGACCTGAGCCGAAGGCAGTCGCTTAACCAACTGAGCCACCCAGGCGCCCCGGACATATTTTATTTCTAATCATCCATCTAAAGTAGACCTTTTCCTAGTTTCCCAAAGGCAGAGTGTAGGTGAGTGGAGGCTTTCCCTCTGGGGTCCACAAATTCTCATGTAAAATTCACTCTCATTCATTGATATTCTCTCTCTCTCTCTCTCTCTAAAGCTCGTACTAATCCTTACTTCAGAATTCTCAATGGCAAGTCTCTTCCCTCATTTCAAGATCTGGAATAGGAGGAATGAAAATCACTTACTAGCTCTTGCCATCCTGGATTGTAGCAGAGCAAAAATTCTCATTTTAACCCTCTACACCACCACCTTTAGACCCAGAGATGGCTTATCTCTGTAGAAGTAACTAATTATTAAACTGAAGTTGGAGGGGTATGAGCAACATGGACTCATTGTGGTGCCATTTTCCCAGAATCCCATGGAATCCCTCTGGACATTAAATTCTCGGAGGCTATTTGTTTAAGTATCAGATATGGCAGTGTAAACTGAATAGCAAGAATTGCCTAAGGGCCAGCCCCCCACTCCCCCCCTTCTCCAGCTCCATCTGGCAGATCTTTTCCACTTGCTCTCTGCCAGTCTGGTCACTTTGACCTTCCTGCAATGCCTCAAATATTCTGTGCTTCCTCAGGTTCTATGGCTCTTCACACATGTGCTCGTTGTTCATGTAAATTCCTACTCATGCTGCACATCTTGGACCAGAGACTCCTTCCAGGCAGACTTTCCTGAAGATGTCAGCCAGATGAGGTCTGATGGAGTAGGCTGTCATCCTCATTGCTCTTATCATAGCACCTATATGAACATACACGCCCTGCACTAGATTGTAAGTTCTATGCAGGTGGGCCTGCTCTAGTTCCCCTCGTGTCTGCAGCACCTGGAACACTGCTTAAATAAGTAGGAGTCAATGGTATTTGTTTTATAAATAACACCAGCTAAGAACCCAGACACTGCGTAAGAGTTTTCCTGAGAAATCACAAATCTCAATCATCTGAAGGTAAAATTTGATGATAAATTTTTAAGTAGAGAAATCCCATACTAAATTTTCTCACATTAAAGAGTGGGAATTCCCAAATTTTTCACAGAAAAATATATAGAAAAATATATAGGAAAGTTATAGGCATTTGATGATGATCATTGACATATTCATCACCTAGATACCATTAACATTTTGCTATGCTTGTTTTGTCACAAATTTGTCTATTCCTTCCTCAATCCATCCATCAATTCATGATATTTTATATACAAAGTAAGTAGCAGACTTAAGTACATTTCCCCTTAAATACTCTCATGTGTATATCAGTATTTAAAGCTTAGTACTTATATGTAGGTAGTTTTCATTCTTATGAAGTTAAGTTTTACAGACAAATGCATAAATTTTAACTGTAAATTTACAAAATTTTTCAAGAATGCATACCCATGTGTAACCCAAATCTGTATCAACACATACACATTATCATCATCTCAGGGAGTCCCTTCACACAGCCCAGATAGGTCATTTGTAAATATGGTATAATATCACATTGTGTTTTTTCTACAAGCTTTTGTGAAATTTAAATGAGATGATGTAAAATACAAAAGCAATAATATGACTAAGCAACACTATCACTGAACTAAACACAAATCTTAAATAAATGCGAAAATAAGCACTTCATAACCTGTATTATGCTTGTTTTTAAAGTTATCTCCTGCTCTGTAAGCATCAAAGTTCCCATTATTTTAAAGATTTCACTTTAACATAAAAAGAAAGGTATCTGTTTGTACTCATTTCCTACATTAATCGGGCTGGTAGTCCCGACTCCATTTCAGAAAGCTTCTGGGTATAATAGAAGAAACAGGTTTGGGTGCCTAATCTATTTTATCTGGTAAATGATCTAACTCTTTGATATTTAATTTTACAATTTGTAAAATGCAGAAGGTAAAAATACCCACTTACAGAGTTTGAAGAATGAGGAGAGCAGTAACTGTTGATAGTTAAAATAATATAAAGTCTTGGAATCTAGTTCCCTTTTCCCCTCGCTGTCTTTGGGCTTCTTAGATTTGAGTGATGTATATATTAAAAGGTGATAAAACAAAATTAATTTATAGTAGAGCTATGGCAGAAGGAGATAAAGGAAGATATTTTTAAACTTTTTTCTTTTATATAAGCGCCAAAACCTGTATTTTTTTCTGCTATATTCTGAAGCCTTCTTAGGAGATAAGACTAAAAATCTGATTTATATAGTTTGAGTCTTTCAAGAGCCCCTTAAGTTATACTACATAAATAGCTCTGCCTATAGCTGTATCAAATGTTCCTGAAAATAAGCATTTGAATCTCAAAAAAGTTTAAATTTTCAATTATTTCACAGTACTGTGGGAGTAAAAACATGAGTGGCTAGAGAGCAACATGGGCCAGAGATGATTCTTTAGCCAGACTGCCTATGTTCATATGTTGGCTCTGGCCCTACTAAATGTATAAAGGTGGGCATGTTACTGCCTTCATGTGCCTCCGTTTCCTCATCTGTGAAATAGAAGCAATAATATTTCCTATCTCATTGGATTGTTGTATAGATTTAATGTGTTTATGTATGTAAAATTCTTAGAATGCTACCTAGCATATAGTAAATTCTCAATAGAATGAGCTCTCATTATTGGAGTTAGGCGGTTGTAGATTCAAATACTACTATACTGTGTAACCTTGGACAACTTACTTATCCTCTCTGAGTTTTAGGTTCTATATCAGTAATATGTGATTAATAAAACATTAAATAATAATATTTAGGGGCACCTGGGTGGCTCAGTTGGTTAAGCATCCAGCTCTTGGTTTCAGCTCAGGTCATGATCTCAGGGTCCTGGGATCAAGCCCCACATCGGGCTCCACCCTCAGCACAGAGTCTGTTTGTCTCTTGTCCTCCCCTCTGCTCCTACCCCCACTCATGCTCTCTCTCTCAAATAAATAAATAAATAAATAAAATCTTTAAGAAAATAATAATATTCATAGGGTAGTACCTCACATACAGTAAGTGCCTAATGGTTGTTCTTACTGTATTTTTCTTCCTAGAGTCCAGCTATAGAAAGGCATGGCAGATTACATGCATTTTTTAATCAAGGAGGAAGATGCAAAAGATATTTCTATTTCAAATAAAAGGAAATTATTTATTAAAAAAATAGATTCTCCAACATATTGATGCCCACTGTGATTGACTCACCAGCTGCCAGAGACTAGAATTTTGGGAACCTCTGTCCCAGAGAAGCCATAAACACTGGCAAGAGATAATTGAATCAATGGATCTTTGGGTCACATTCCATTCTGCTGCATTTTATCACTGATTTCACTATATCTTTGCAGAAAATAGTTGGGGATTAAAACTTTGTTATTCAATTATTATTATTATTGTTTGCCAAGGTCTTGGGAGTACTTTTTATTTCCCTACTTATTTTTCACATAATGAATTGCTTTTGAATTCACCTTACATAGCTGGTATGTTTTTAAAAATTCTGTATCTCTGCATAGTTCGGCTTAAGTTACTATCTTTTCTAAATCATATAAATTCTCCTCAATATCCTGTATGTATTTAATCTCATCAATTTTGGTAAAACTTCATAAAATTATTGTATTATATCTTTGTCACTAGGGTCTATTAAACATAGGTTTTAAAACCAAGATTTTCAAAAAAGGAAGAAGAAAATTGAAAGCATTTTCAATGTTTTCTGTGCACATTTGCACTGTGAAATCACTTGTAACAGACTCACACAACTAATTAGCAGATCTTTATTTTGCTATGTTTCTGGCCAAGTCAATGTGACAGGATATGGGAAGCCATACCAATTAACAGGCCTGAGCAAGCTCCTCATTTGACAAACATTTAATAAGCAATAAAATAGGAACTTGGAAGTTCTGAAACTCACTGATGGAAAAAAGAGAGAGAGGAGCTCCGTTGCTTATCTGGAATAAAGGAGGAACTCAATTAAGCTAACAAGATGCAAGCTGTAAAATAAATTTTTTTTTCAGGGTTGAGTTGAATTTTAGTTTAGCAAGCAACTTTGGGAGGTCACCTCGTCCTTCTTTTCTTTCCCAGTCTGCATTAAAGCACAGCTGTGGAGCCCACGGTCTGCTTTCTTTCTGAGTAGTCCTCCTTAACGGTGATGGCAGTGGTGGAATATTAGAATTCTGTTTAAAATGCTAATGAAGATCTGGTATTTCAAAAACTAGTTGCAAACTTTTGTAAATTTCTAGTGATCATCTTTTAATAATTGCAAGGGCTGATTTATGGCTGTGCCTCTCCCTGCCTCATGCTGGTAGATCTGTGTGTATTTGATTCTAATGCTGTTCCAGGCAGCTCACTAAACGTGAAATGCATTCATGCCATCGATGTATTCTCTAGGCACTTCTTCAGGAACCAGCCCTTCCCACTGTGCATTATCATCCAGTTAAAAGCTTCCATGTTTCTGAAAGTCAATAATGAAAAAACTAATCAGACCTTATGTCTTGAACATTAAATATCTGTATTTATAAGAAAATTTAATGTACATGTTGTCTACATCTCATTTATAGCTGGTATGCTTTCAAAAAATTTATCACAGAAAATGTAAACTGACAAGATAAGTGAAGTAGAAGTTCATTATTCAAATTAAAAATTATTTTCTGTCAACTGAAGGCACATAGCATTTTTATTATGAGATTTTAGTGCATAATAAATATAATTAAATTTATTTGAAAATAAAATAATCGTTAATATTGATATAACTTAATTCAATTATCGTCATTTTTTTAGTTAACTGAAGTGATATTAATGGCACCGATGAAGCTAAGATTAATCAAAGTGTGACTTTTTAACTAATTCAAAATTCATTTATTCATTCAAACATTTGTTATTATGTACTACCAATTTCATGCGATTTAATTGAAAAAATAAATTTATTGAACACAGACTCTAAGTTAGGCTTTTTATTAAGCCCTGGAAGCAGAGGTTAGCAGAAGGATATGGCCACTGCACTCTTAGTGCAAAGAAAGGTGTATAAGAAAATCATTCAGCAGTGAGAACTTTGAGCCCTAAAGTTTAGCCCTAAGTAATGATCTTTGATTTTCTACTGAGTTGGTTTGTGTTCATCTGCTCTCTAAAAGTCCACTTATGATAGGTAAAATATGTATTGTATACACATTCTATAGTGTTCAAAGAAAGATCATAATATTGTAATTGGCAACATTATTAACAACAATAACAAAAGACTATGAATGCTTACTTTATACAGTACAACAAATTAACAGTTGACATGTTTTGATCTTGAGACAGTGGCTCTAGGTACCTTTTATATGCCACAGAGTATTCTTGTAGTCTTCTTAGTGAAATGCATTTATGCTTTTTATTGATTTTCCAGGTGCAAAACTGATCTCAAATTCATTAATATTAATATGAGAGAAACTAGCTTGATGAACATCAAAACGGTATTACATTTTAAAAGTAGGAAATTCCCTTTACAGTGAATTGGGAATATTCCCAAAGTGAAAGACTCACTGCCGATTAAACATTATTCTTTAGTAGAAAATGTCATTCACTTAGATAAACTTATGGTAGTCTTTAAAACTTCAAGAAAGTCTCTATTCAGGACAGTGCTAGGAATTTGCAATTAGAAAGTTTAGAAAAGTGAATACATCTTCCACTACTGGAAAAAACAACACCTGCACTGTGGGTATATAAACTGAGATTCTTTTCACTTACGTTTCTGTGACTCTGTTTCTACTTGTGATTCTGTTATATGCCAACCTCTAATATGTTTGTTCATATGTTCACTAGCATTAAATGTCAAACAAGTTCCTTGTACATTGGAAGCATTAATAATGTCAGAAAGGAAAAAAATAAAGGAAGCAAAAAAAAGAGAAAGAAAGGAGTTCTAAGATCTTTCTGTTTTTCTGTGATGCGGTATTAGGTAAAATGAAAACAAAGGCATGAACATCCCACAATAATCTAAAGTGTTATGCAGATGTGGTGATGAGGTTGCCAGTCTACTGTGGCCAGAATCACTAATGCTGTAGGGGCAGCATGGAGAAAGCCCCCAAGTTATCAAGAACTTTTTCTTTTTTTTTTTTATTTTATTATGTTAATCACCATACATTACATCATTAGTTTTTGATGTAGTGTTCCATGATTCATTGTTTGTGTATAACACCCAGTGCTCCATTCAATACGTGCCTTCTTTAATACCCATCACCAGGCTAACCCATACCCCCAGCCCCCTCCCCTCTAGAACCCTCGTTTGTTTCTCAGAGTCCATAGTCTTGAGAACTTTTTCTTATCTTATATATTTTATCCATGCTAAGTAAATTAAAAAAATGAAAATAAATCACCCTAGTACTTTAAATCAAACCCTGCCCTAAAGTATTTTAATGAGACTTGGCAGAGATATGTGTCTTCCAACTCCAGCTTTGTTTAAATTTTAAACTCTTCAAATTAACTACAATTGGATTGTAGTTAATTGGGATTAACTACACTGGGATTATTCACTGTAAATCAAATTTGGGTAGTTAGCAGCCATTTTAACAGTAACAACGCTACAAGGTGGCCCCCAACAGCTGCTTTATCACTGGAATAGCTATTTGTAGAGGCCGTGAAGCTTTCACTGGCATCAGTGACTAAGTGCGAACTTCTGCAGAACATGTGATTTATAAACTTTTGGTTGTGGGGAAAAATTACTTTTCACCTGTGTAGAGGGCTATATCTGGGCATTCTAGCATTTTCCATTTTCATCAGTACATTCACTTATTGCAGGAGGTCATAAATGACATGCTCCGACTGAGATCCGACCTTGGAGAATTGGCTTTTCATTCTAATTGAGATGAAAGAAAATGCAAATTCTCATTACTAGAGATGGTTTATGTTATATAAGACACTCCCCAAAATATTATATTCTTACTGTTTATGTGAAGTTTTGCACTTAAGTATTAAATAATACCACTTAAAAGGCATATATGAGCAATAGCTTCAAATTTTTGAATAACAAAAATAAATATTTAGGTAATAATTGACCAGTGCATACTTATTATTAACTATGACAGGTCACCTGCATGGGATTCCCAAATATTTTTCAAAGTTATTAATGACAAAGGAAGAGTAATTGCAAAAACAACAAATTTTTAAAATAAAATTTCTGAAAACACATACTTTAATTCTTCAACTTTATAAGTGGATAGTCATTTATTTTAAACATATTCTGACTCAAGGTTAAGTTACATGCCCTGGATCTGACATTTAAGTTATGAGTAATCACAGTTACAGATGTGTAGGCAAATTTTACTTAGCATGGATAAGATATTTAACACACACACACACAGAATGAGTAGTTAAAAAAGAGACAATGTAAAAGGTTAAATAACATTATTGAAGTACTGTATAGCAGAGACAGAAAGGAAGGCAGAAAGTTTTGCTGAGCTTGTGAGACCTTTGAGCAAAGTAAGCAAACATTTTCCATTTGTAGTTAATTTGAAGAGTTTAAAATTTAAACAAAGCTAGAGTTGGAAGACACATATCTCTGCCAAGTCTCATTAAAATACTTTAGGTCAGGGTTTGATTTAAAGTACTAGGGTGATTTATTTTCATATAGTACTTACATGCGATAGCCATATATAATAATAATCACAAAAACAGGAGATGGTATTACGTTTTCCCTTCCTTCAAAACTTGGTCCCGTACACCAGTCTAATATCTAGTTCCTCCAGGTATCGGTCAATTTGACATGTGGTCAAATTTGCAAAAATAATGCCTAAGATATTGCCCCATAGAGTTTTGATGATTAAAGGACTTATTTTTTAATCATAAAATTCTTTATAAATGTAAGATATAGTTATTTTATATTTATTTTAATTTATGTTTATTTTATGCTTAAAATATTTTTTGCCAGTTTACAAAAGATTCTTATTGTGTATGTGCCTAACAATCTCGTGGTGATTAAAAAAATTAAACTCATGAGCAAGTTAGACTTCCAAAACTAACCAGAGAATTTAAAAAGAGTCCTTGAAATATGTCTTCTCTTTCACGTGTAAATTTGATATATAAGCTATATTCATTGAAAGCTGCAAAATATTATTATTATTCATGATAGTTCTTGAAAAATTAACTGAAAAACTTTTTAGGGTTTGAAAAACATCTCTTTTAAATATGGAAGAAAACCTAATTTGTAAGTCTTTTTTTTTGATAAGGATAACAGTGTTTTTAAGTAAAATATATTTTCTTATTATACAACATAATAAATATATTTTATAAGTAAATATAATATATAAACAAAAATATATAAATATATAATATTATATAAAACATATATAAGTAAAATATATTTTCTTATTAAACAACATGATATTCATGGCATGCTGTGAATAATTATTGTACTTCAGGCTCCTGGGGGCTCAGTCGATTAGGCATCTGCCTTCAGCTCAGGTCATGATCCCAGGGTCTTGGGATGAAGCCCCACATCAGGCTCCCTGCTCATTGAGGAGCCTCCTTCTCCTTCTCCCTCTGCTCCTCCCCTGCTCCTTCTTGCTCTCTCACTCACTCTCTGTCTCAAATAAATAAAATATTTAAAAAAATGTTTTAAAAAATGATAATTATTGTATTTCCTGAGAAAGAACCACCAAACAAACCTATGCACATTACTAGTTTACTAATATTAGTATTAGTTTTTGAGGGCTGCTGTAACAAAGTACCACAAACTGGGTGGCTTAAACAACAAAAATTTATTGTATTGGTTCCTGAGGCTACAAGTACAAGGTCAAGATGTCAGAGGGTTGGTTCCTTCTAAGGGCTCTGAGGACAAGTTTGTTCCATGCCTCTCCCCCAGCATCTGGTGGTTTACTGGTAATCCTTGATGTCTCTTGGCTATAAAAACATCGCCCTGATCTCTGCTTTCATTTTCACATGGTATTCTCTCTATGTGTGCATCTGTCCTTTTTAAAAGGACACCAGCCATATTAGATTAAAACGTACCCTAATGACATTTTAACTTGATTGCTTCTGTGAAGACCCTATCTGCAAATAAGGTCACATTCTGAGGTGCAGAGGGTTAAGACTTCAACATGTGAATTCGAGGGGGATGTGATTCAACCCACAACAGCAAATTGCCAATTTAAAGATACTTTGTGATACAGTGTGATACTGTGAAATATAACCAACAATAAAATCACTTAAAAGAAATTGCCAGAATTTATTTTATAAATTTGCAAAAAATAAAAGGTAGGCAAGCACAGAAATTTTAAAAATGCTTTTTGTCATTGTTACTTCTGAAAATAATTACCATTTTATTTATTTAAAGATGTATTTTGAGCACTCATTTTCTTTTTATTTTTTTTTAAGATTTTATTTATTTATTTGAGAGAGAGAGAATGAGAGAGAGAGAGCACATGAGAGGGGGGAGGGTCAGAGGGAGAAGCAGACTCCCTGCCGAGCAGGGAGCCCGATGTGGGACTCGATCCAGGGACTCCAGGATCATGACCTGAGCCGAAGGCAGTCACTTAACCAACTGAGCCACCCAGGTGCCCGAGCACTCATTTTCTATCATGAACTGTTTTGGATACTCATCTTTATCAGTAGCAGATACAAAAAAAAAAAAAAATGTTTATACCCTCATGGTCCTTACAGTAAGGCAGAAAATGTTGTTTTAATTTTGAGATTCTGAAGTTTTGTATGAAATTGAAAAATACCTAATAATTTTAATAGCTTTAAGATATTGATGCAGGAGACCAATTACCCATGCTGTTTTACTGCTATCACAAAGGGCTTTAGTACACATGCTGTTCACAAAAATTGTATTTAGTAGGATATCAAATAATGAAGAGCTTACTCTAATAATTTAGTTTTAGATTTAGCTATATTCTTTTGCTGCTATATTTGTATGTCCCATGTTTTTTGCTTAACAAATTATAATTAGAAAAATAATATGACTTGCCACATTATATCTAAAGCCATTGCGTGATAATGTTTTGTTGAGACTTAGTATCAGAACAGACTTTCAGGCATTTACTCTTAAACCTAAAAAACAAATATGGAATGTGTTTTTAATCCTCTGGTGACATTTTTATAATATTTCCATTCCTAGCCTCTATGAAGCCTTCAAAGATGTATTTCACCTTTCAGGCAATGATGGAACTCTTAGTATTTCCCTCTAATGTTAACGCTGGGGCGAGAGGAGGTGCAGTAAGCTGGGCTGCCTGGGGAAATAGCATCATAAAACATGGAGGCTCAACTCATGTTCTAGTCCGTTGTATTTTGAAAGACTCTTATTATAGCACAACAGAGTTGTACTTAACAAATATTGAAATTCATAGACACAAAGGCAAGAATGTAGGAACCAGGCAACTGGGGGATAAGGATGCTTTTCACTTTATATCTCAGCTTTACCCATACTTAAGTATCATCTTTTTTTTCTTCCTTAATCTTCACACAAATGTTCTGAATGACAGAACAATTAGAAAGAAACCAGATTGCAGTATCTATATCTGTCACTGTCACTACGCCCTGGCAGACATAAATTCCCTGCTGATTTTGCTGCTGTGTATTATCTGAGAGGTAAACTAAATCTTCACCTAGTTTTTTTCAGTGTAGCAGTGCACTGGAAGAAATGCCTTCTTCATCCTACTTTGAAAGTTGCATTTTTCCCTACTGTATGATAGCTATTTTTTGGATAAAATATACTCTGTTACAGAAAGTTGCTATTAAAAAAAACAAAACAAAACAAGAAAAACAAAGTGGGATGGCTGACATAGGCATCTATATGCTGCACAGTGCTGTGTGAAATTGACTAGGAGTATCCAGATAATTTCAGATAAAATGAAGACCAGTTCTACAGGACCATGAAAATACCAGTGCTCTCCCTGGATCACTAGCCTCGTTCCAATTTCCAAACACAGTTGCTCCTTCGGTTGTTGTTGCTTCAATGATGCCAGAGTATATTTTTATCAGCTTACATAATATCCTGACAGCCTTGTATCCTGAGTTAAATAAAATATTTTTGTGCAAATATACATAACTCCAAATTCATTGGAACCAAAATTAAGTCAGCATTTTTGTGTGAGCTACATATAATTAGTAGATAAAAATTCAGAGACTTGTGGCTTCAGGAAATAGCACAAGATGACCTTTTTTGTGATTTAGCTGATTTGAATTTGTCACAGGTTTTAAGAAAAAAGTTATCTTTCTCATTTACTAGCGACATGCTCCTTTCCCATTTCTCATCATAATGTAAATTAATGCTGGTTGGCTTTTGTTATTGAAAGTCTAAAGGTGAGTACTTTTAGACATGGCAAGAGCTATGGGTATGAAGACTGTTCATCAGACATCAGTGTACACAGTGAACAATTTCGACCCTAGCAGTTGGATGCCCACAGCTAAAAAGCATTTCCCAATCATCCAATTAGGAAGGTAGCAACTGTTCATAATTACGCATAGCCGATGCACAACGAACACCTTTATTCTTTAGTTGAAAATATTTGTTGTCTTAATGTCTCTCTATTGCTTTGAATTGAATGAGCTCTTATGTTATAGCCTTGATCAATATTTCCTACCCCTTTCCACAAAATGGGAAATAGAATTTCCAGGCACTTTATCGTGCTGCAGAGGTCTCAACCATCAGCTGCAGCAAGAACATTAGTGTTCAGTTAATTGGTACAGATGGCCACAGCACTGATTCTACCATTTCATTCAACAGATATCTGGATACTGGGGCTGGAACGCAGATGTCAGACCAGGGGCTTTGTTGGAATGTTCTGGTGTTGCTTTCAAATGCCGTGTGCCTCTCTCTCTATCCCTCCCTCCCTCTCTGTCTCCCTCCTTTTTCTGTTTCTCATATAACTTTCATAAATTTAAAACAAAAATATAGGGCGCCTGGGTGGCTCAGTCAATTAAGTGTCTGCCTTCGGCTCAGGTCATGATGCCAGGTCCTGGGATCGAGCCCCATGTTGAGTTCTCTGCTCAGCAGGGAGCCTGCTTCTCCCTCTCTGTCTGCCTGCTGCTCTGCCTGCTTGCGTGTGTGTGCTCACGCTCTCTCTCTCTCTCTCTCTGTGTCAAATAAATAAATCTTTTAAAAAATTAAAAAAAATAAAACAAATATATGGTTCATATAATCATTGTTTTTTTAATATGCATTGATTTCTATATCACTGCTTTTGTTTCAGAATATTCTAGATACAATAATAAGAAATCAAGTACTTATAACTTGAAAAACACTGTGAGGAGAGGTTAAAGAATCCAAGTTATAGGAGAAGTAGCCCCTAATTATAGGAGAGAAATGCAGTAATTTGTATATTAGGGGTGGATATTGTAAAAGTGGGGAAATATTCCAAAACATTACTTAACATTTGGAATCCTTAATGCAAAAAAAAAAAAAAAAAAAAGAGAGAGACAAGTATGATACATGGCAGGATGTCATCAATGAAAAGTATTAAAAAAAGAAGAGGAGAGATGTACTCTGTCCTTGAGTGAAATACAATGATTCGACCGAAAGGGAAGATTTTGAATCAAGGACAGAGGGCAGAGGGTAGGCTTTCGTTCAGGAGCAGGAATAAGATGACAAACCCTCTAGATTTGTGAGGATGATGAGTATGGAAACAACTTGTCAGGATTTGGTTGTTTATGACATAGGAGATACAACTGGGATAATTTGTTTAGTGCTAGATTTAGGAGTTTTGAAGTTCTGGCCTGGAATTTAAATGTTTTCCTAAAGTCATTAGTGAGTCATTGAAGGCTTAGAAGAAATTCAAACAGAGAGAGAGAGAAAGAGGGAGGGAGAGAGAGAGAGGTAGAAACAGTAGGGGGACAGAGACTATAATAATTATGATATGTGATATATTTTGTTTGGGATAATTTTTTTTTTTTTTTTTGTTCAATCATCTACCCTGGATGTTGGAAAAACTTTCCTATAAAGGGCCAGGCAGTTAATCTTTTGGGCTCTGTAGCCCGTATCATTTCTGTCACAACTACTCAACTCTTGCTGGAGCATGTGAGCAGCCAGAGATATACCATAGAGTGTAATTGCATTCAGTGAAACTCTTATTTATGGGCACCAAAATTTGAATTTCCTAAAATGTTCATGTGTTGTAAAATATTGTCTTCTGTTGATTATTTTAACCATTTTGAAATTTCAAAACTCTTCCATGGGCTCTTATGTAAAAACAGGCAATGGCCATAGATTGCTAATCCCAATCTAAACAATGAAATGCTTCTCTTGGGGCGCCTGGGTGGCTCAGTCGGTTAAGCGTCTGCCTTCAGCTCAGGTCATGATCCCAGGGTCCTGGGATCGAGCCCCGCATCGGGCTCCCTGCTCGGCGGGAAGCCTGCTTCTCCCTCTCCCACTCCCCCTGCTTGTGTTCCCTCTCTCGCTGTGTCTCTCTCTGTCAAATAAATAAAATCTTTAAAAAAAAAAAAAAAGAAATGCTTCTCTTCTATTATATCTTCAATGACGCTTACTCTTTTTAAGAAAATATAGGCTCTTTCATTTTATAATAAAACATAATTTATAATAAAACATTTTTTTAAAGATGTATTTATTTACTTTAGAGGGAATGCAAGTACATACAAGTTGGGGGAGGGGCAGAGGGAGAGGGAGAGAAATCCTCAAGCAGATTCCTGGCTGAGTGTGGAGCCTGAGGTGGGGCTCGATCCCAGGACCCTGAGATCATAACCTGAGCCAAAACCAAGAGTCAGATGCTTAACCAACTGAGCCATCCAGGCACCCCAAAAACATGATTTGTAATAAACATTCAGCAGATTTCTGAGAAATTCTCTTTCAAGTCTTTAATTTCATTTAAATAATTTTGGATAATCTTGATATAATTAATTATTAATTTATTTTATTAAACTTCTGTTTTCTATGCTGCATATAGCCTATATATAAAAATAACTGAATGTGGCTGTATTGAGACACAGGTTATGCTTCCATCACAGCAAGCTTGTTACAGTGGTGACAATGTGGCCTGTAACATTTTCTGCTAGACTTATGGAGTAGAGTGGAAGTAACAAGACTTTTCTTTCTTTTAAGATTTTATTTATTTATTAGAGAGAGAGAGAGCACGAGCAGGAGGGGCTGACTGAGAGGGAGAAGCAGGCTCCTGCTAAGCATGAAACCTGATGTGGGGCTCGATCTCATGACCCTGAGATCATCACCTGAGCCGAAGGCAGACGCTCAACCAACTGAGCCACCCAGGCACCCCAAGACTTTTCAATATTAGAGACAATGAAGGAATAATAATTTTAGATCATTTGCCAAAATAGCAATCAATGTACTTCCTACAATTTGAATTCTAGGGCCCTAAAGTAAAGAAATTGGATCCCAAAGATTACAGGTGGGGGATTTTGAAGTTTGATATGTTCATATCCAAGTGGAGAAGCCCAACTGAAAGAACTCTGGACTGACAGTGACAACTGTGGATTGAACAAAAGTTCTTTTGACGATTTTGATTCTGACTTTGAAAGAACTGCGGTGATTGGTAGTAGAAGGAATCAAATGTAAAATTCCTTAAATAAAAATTTGTTGACTTAAAGAAATGACTATAATAGATGCATGATTCACTAAGGAAAAATCGTTTGGAATATATGTGCTTTAATGGTGATTCTTTACTTCCAAGAGAGATAATGAAGTCAGCTGTTGCTGGGTTTTTATGCATTAGGAAAAGTCTGGAATTGGTGGTTGCAACCTACCTGCAGCAGTGATTTCCTCATGAGTAGGCAGGGGTAGAGGGGACAATTTAAGATCATTGAAGAATTTAGATTTCGTTAGGATGTATTGTGTTTCTTTCCATGCTGTCATTTTCCTAGGTCTGTGGGCTGCACAGTCATGTTATTCTAGAAATGTAAGTTTGTATCCTATTATATGTGTGTGATAAGCATTCAAAATAGGTCTCCTAAACTAATCTGTTACAGTGCATTGTTGTAGTGTAATAGGTATCCCTTCTGGATCTCCACCGTTAATTTCCAAATAACACATAGTTCTCATTAAAGAAGTAAGCTTTATTGTGAAAAAGGACTTGGAAATTCATATAGGCTAAAGGTCAACAAGAGAAGAGAAGGTCAGATGCCTTTTGATTCTCCCATTTTCCTGCAGAGAAATATGTTGAAGTTGGGCCTTGTTGGGGTTCCAGTGTGAATCTACATCCCAGTGCAATGCAATGCAAGGATCTTTTTCCCACTGTGGTAGGTAAAAAAAAAAAAAAAAAAAAAAAGACAGAAGTAGTCCTTCAAAAGATATCCAGGTTAAATCCTTAGAACTCACAAATGTTACCTTATTTGGGGAAAAAAAAAAAAAAAGGATCTTTTCTGATGTGATTAAGTTAAGGATCTTGAGATGCGATAACCCTGGATTATAAGGGTGGACCCTAAATTCAATGTCAAGTATCCTTTATTATAGAAAAAGTAGAGGGACATTTGAGACAAACGGAAGAGGACACACAGGCAGAAGAGGGGAAAGCAATGTTGGAGACCATGGCAGAGACTGGAGTGATGTGGCCACAAGCCAAAGAAGCCAAGGAATTCCAGCAGCACCAAAAGCCGGAAGAGGGAAGGAAAGATTCTCCCCTGAGAAAGTACAGCTCCACCAGGACCTTGATTTCACACTTCTGACTTCCATGAACAGTGGGAGAGTAAATTTCTTTTATTTCAAGCTACCCAGTCTGTGGTACTTTATTACAGTGGCCTCAGGAACCTAATATACTCCCATCTTTTTTTATTCTGACACAGCAAACATGAAAGCAAACTTTTGTGTGTGTTTGTGTGAAGTGGGTAGCGGGATGAATTTAGAACCTTCTTGGTGCCAAGGCAACTAACTGGTTTGGTATGTCAGGTATTTATAGCCTTTGTCTGGGAATGTCTGATGTCCATGCCTAGAGATCATGACTAAGTCCTTCCTGACAGAGGAAACTGAATTTGGATATAGCCTGTCCTCCTGCAAAGGGAGAGCTAAAGGGATATCAAGACAGAAGGGAAGGATCATTACTGTTTTAATCAGTTTTCCTTATTTTGTTCTTCTGAAAACCTATTCATTCTATTGAAGCAAAATTTTGGAGTGGGGAATAGTGTTCATAAGATAATAGATCAAGTACTAGGTAAATTTGTGATGGAGGGCAGGCATTTTATCAGTGTTATTTTGGTAAACATATACCTTTCCTTCTGGAAATGCCCATTATCATCTGAGAAAAGGCCATCCTAGAGATAAGCTCATACCTGCTGATCATTTGCCTCTCTGCTTACAAATTCATTCCTACCTCCACCCTGATCTTTTTATCACAAAACACTGAGTGCTTCACACCATTGTTCCCAGGCTGGTTTTTGGCAAGTGCCAGTGAAGTCCATGGCAGAACGTTGGAAGGCGGGAAGAAGGAAAAAGCCAGGACATTTTTCCCTGTCGTGATTTGGATGAATTTCTCACAGTAGCTCCTTGGTTTCACCTCCTGCCAACAAGTTCTGCTCTCTAATGTCACAGGTACCACCAAAGGTGGTGTTTGATTTCCTTTTCTTCAACTTCCTTTGTGACCAGATGCTCATACTAACTGCCTCTATTAACTGATTGGATCTTAACTAATAGGAAATCGAAGAGAAAATGTCACATTGGCTTACCATCAGTTTGAATTTAAGGACAAATCAATCAGTCCTGACTTGTCATTGAAGTGTTCCTGGTTAAGATACCAATCAATATGGATGATGATTTACATTTTCCAAGTAAATTTCATTTGTGCATTCATTCTCCCAGGAGAGAGAGGTAAAACTCAGAGATACCTGATGATATGGGCAGTCAATAAAGGCCATATCCAGGCACAAATCCAAGACTTCTGTCCCTCAACCCTATGATCTCTGCCTTAATGCATTAGGAAGATATGCCATCCTTCCTTTTGTCTGGAAGGTATAACAAGATGATGGTATTTTTATATTTTGAAGGCCGGTGAACTTCACATCAAGTTCCTGATTTCTGATACAGAAGGAATTATTCTCTGATAGTAAATATTCAAATAGGTAGCATTGAATTATTATTAAGACAGATATACAATGTATATTCTTATACGAATTGAAATCCTTGGCTTACTGAGATGAAATGATTCAAAACAAAGAAGCATTCTAGAGAATGCTAGAGAATTCCACAGAAAAGGAATATTTCCAGGGTCTAAGGAGAATACAAAATATGCAATGTCAAGTTAATATTAAGGTTAATATTAAATTGCAAATGTATATTTATTATTACTATTTCCATAAATGTTTTCAATAGAGTTTATATGATTTCCCTCAGGAGGTTTTTATTTCATGTAATTATATTTTGTTATGTACTTCACAAATATTTCATTGTTTAACACAACTTATATTTTATTCAATATGTTTAGAGTTTCTGGGGCAATGCTAATCATTGAAATATTTACATTATGTTTGTTATTTATCCTCAAATAATAAATATACATCCAAGGGACTATTATAAAGTACAACTAAAAACTTGATTTATTAGTCACACCCCTATAGCCATATTCAAAAAAATACTATTACTTCAAAATATGATATATAAAAATAATAAATAATAGCTATAAAATTAATAGGCATGTATTTGAAATCTTAAAACAATGAATTTCTAGACAATTAAGAGAGCAAGAATTTACAGAAAAATGCTAATTTCCAATGGTTTAATATCTTTATAGCAGACATTAGGAAGTCAACATTCTTTCTAGAAAATAAAGACTTACTCAGGCATAGAGGATTTTTTAAAAATAGTTTTAAAGTACTCAAACATATTGTCTTTAGTTTTTAAAATTTCCTTTAGAGTGCCTTTAACTTGAAGAATTTCAAGGAGTAAAAGAATAATTTTCTTTAGATATAGTATTAATAATATAGTATATAAATTGTATTCTTTCATTAATAAGGAATGGACAGTACATTGAGTTACCACTTTTGAAAGCATTGTTTGACTTTTACAATTATTTTATAATAATTCTGTTTTTTATTTACATAAACTTCTGAGGATATTAAAGATTATTATATATAAATATTTTATAAACATAAGTGGATAAGTTACTTGCTATGCAACATATTCTCTGTGACTGAGATTTGTATGGATAAATAAATGTGTGAAATAGCAACAGGGGTAAATCAAAGGAATTTGATTTGACATTTCCAGAATGTCTTCTCTCATGTTTCTAGTCCACACAAGTTTAAAACTAGAATAAAAAAGCAATCCACAGATTTGATGCAATCCTTAACAAAATACCAACAACATTTTTCACAGAACTAGAACAAAGAAAAATAAAATTTGTGTAGAACCCAGGACTCCAACTAGCCAAAGCAATGTTGAAAGAGAAGAACAAAGCTGGAGGTATCCTAATTCCAGATTTCAAGATGTACTACAAAACTATGGTAATCAGAGCAGTGTGGTATGGGCATAAAAATGGACACATTGGTGGAACAGAATAGAGAACCCAGAAATAAACCCAGTCAATTAGTCTATGACAAATGAGGAAGAATATGTAAAGGAGAAAAGACAGTCTCTTCAACAAATGGTCCCAGGAAAACTGGACGACATACAAAAGAATAAAACTGGATCACTTTCTGATACCATATACAAAAATAAACGCAAAATGGATTAAAGATTTAAATGTGAGACCTGAAACCATGAAACTCCTAGAAGAAAACATAGGCAGTATTTTCTTTGACATTGGCTGCAGAAATGTTTTTCTAGAAATGTCTCCTCAGGCAAGGAAAACAAAAACCAAACTGTTCGGACTATACCAAAATAAGAGGCTTCTGCACAGCAAAGGAAATCATCAACAAAACAAAAAGAAACAACACTTAATAGAAGATATTTTAAATGACATATCAGATAAGGGGCTAATATCCAAATTATATAAAGAACTTATATAACTCAAGAGCAAACAACAACAACTAATAATAATAATAATAATAATAATAATAATCCAATTAAAAATGGGCAGAGGACCTGAATAGACATTTTTTGAAATGGCCAACAGACACATAAAAAGTTGCTCAACATCACTAATCATCAGGGAATTGCAAATTAAAACTATAATGAGATACCACCTGACACCTGTCAGAATGGCTAAGATCAAAAAGACAAGAAATAACAGGTGTTGGTGAGGATGTGGAAAAAAAGGAAACTTCATGCACTGTTGGTGGGAATGCAAACTGGTGCAGCCACTGTGGAAACAATATGGAAGTTCCTCAAAAAGTTAAAAATTGAATTACCAGATGATCCAATAATTCTACTACTGGGTATTTACCCAAGAAAAACAAAAACACTATTTTGAAAAGATATATGCACCCCTATGTTTATTGCATCATTATTTACAATAGCCAAGATGGAAGCAGCCCAAGTGTACATCCATACATCAACGAGTGGTGTATACACACACACAAACACACCACAAACACACCACACACACTGGAATATTAATCATAAAAAGGAGATCTTGCCATTAGCAACAATATGGATGGACCTAGAGGGTATAATGCTAAGAAATAGAGAAAGACAAATACTATATGATTTCACTCATATGGTGAATTTAAGAAACAAATGAATAAACAACAAAAAAGAGGCAAAAAACAGAGCACAAAGGTGGTTGCCAGAGGGGGGGATGGGTGAAATAAAGGGGATTAAGAGTACACTTATCTTGATGAGCACTGAGAAATGCGTAGAATTGTTGAATCATTATATTGTAAAAGCTTGCACTTGATTTAGAATGTAAGTGATTCAGTTCCATTCATCTTTATGATGGGGGAAAAATCTAAATTGAAATACCTATTGATGATAGATTAACATTTTTATGTCTATGTATGAAAAAAAGCAGTTAAATAAGAGGAATAAACACTCTCTATAGCCAAGTATAAAGTTACAAATACCAGTGTATAAATAACAAAGTATCTATCAATAGAGTGACTGCAAAGAAAGTGTCATAAGTAGAGATTTATGCCATCACTCACCCCAGCACATACAGAAATGGGCAAAAAGATACAAAATAGTAGAGATAACATCATATGTTTTGAAACTAAGAAAGGGTTCCAATATGCACCACAAATAACAAATGCTCACAGAAACACATGGCTTATATCGCATGGAAAGGGAATTTGGCGAGCATATAAAGAAGGTATGGGGTGCCTGGGTGGCTCAGTTGGTTAAACGGCTGCCTTCGGCTCAGGTCATGATCCCAGGGTCCTGGGATCAAGCCCCGCATCGGGCTCTGTTCAGTGGGGAGTCTGTTTCTCCTCTCCCTCTGCCTGCCGCTCCCCCTGCTTGTGCTTTCTCTCTCTGTCAAATAAATAAAATCTTAAAAAAAAAAAAAAAAGGTATGAGCACATTGCAGTGCAACAAGAAATGAGGTAATTCTGATGGCGCCATTCATTTTTGCCAGCAGAGTGGTGAGAATTGATCATATTTCAAGAAGGACAACAAATTCTCTATTTCCATCCCACCACTGATAATTGACAACATTATAGGCTGGAGAAAACGCCGTCTGTCAAGCAGAGGTTGGAGCAAGGCTGATTGGGCACGCAGAACTTTTGTGTTGCCTTTTCTCATAAAACAGACTTCTAGAACAGTTGGAGAGTAGCAACCAAAAAGGCTTGGGAGGACATGACAGCCCTGACTGGATAGTAAGTAGCCCAGCACTTACCAGCAGGCTTCATGTGATGTGGACAACGTGCTGAATAAAGGGAAACTGGCTTGTAGGAACACTGGCCCTTCCTTATTGTTCTGAGTCAGAGGTGAGGTTGTACTTGGGGAAATTGAACCAAAATCTACAAAATTGCTGCTAAGCCCACTACTAGTGACCACATTTACTCTTTCCACACCTTTATCAATATGAGCAAATAATAAACCCCATCCTACCCTAATTTCTATTTCTATTATTGTTAGGTGTAATGGAAGTCAGTTAGCTGATATTTTCTTTAGGATTTCTACTTTTGTGATTCCAAACAAAGTAGGCCTGTGATTTATTTTCTTTGTACTTTCCCAATCCACTTTGCTAATCAAGGTGGCAATAGTTTTGTAAAATAAATTAGGTAATGTTTGTTCTTTTACTATTTGCTATAACAACTCCTGTAAGAAAGAAATTACATACGCCTTTATACTTTTCAGGAAAATTTATATCTATAGAATTAAGTCTGGGCCTCTGGTGTGTGAGATAGTCTTTGCTTACCATTTCAATTTATTATCTATTAATCTATTTAGCTGTTCTTATTCTTTTTTATACTTATTTTTTTATATTTAAAATTTTTTGCATTTTGTATTTTTTCCATTTAATACTGGTTTTCTAACATTTTAATGTTGATTTTTTATACTAATGCTCAGATATAATTTAAATAAAATAAATGCATCCATTTCAAGTGTATAGTTTGATGAGTTAGCGCGCGCGCACACACACACACACACACACACACTGTATAACCTCATCCACAATCAAGATTCATTCAAACCAAATCCATTCTCTCCTGCCGGCCCTAGTTTGCCTTGTCAAACCCTCCCAGCTCCCAACCCAGCCCAGCCCAGGCCCCAGGCCACCACTGAACTGTTACCTGTCACTACCAAATCCATTTGTCTCTTCTAGAATTTCATATTTGTAGCATACAGTATGTATTGTTTTGTATTTGGCTTCTTCCTCTCAGCATAGTGATTTTGAAATTTATCCACATTGTTATAACGTACCTTCTTTTATTTTATTACTGAGTATTCCACTAAATGGATATAGCACAATTTATTTGTCCTCTCTCTTGATGATGGACATTTAAGGTTCAAATTTGGGGCTATTAGGAATAAAGCTGCTATGTGCATTACTATATAAGGATTTGCATGTGTCTTAAAATAAAATACCATCGACTGGGGGTGCCTTAAACAACAGAAAAGATTTCTCATAGTTGTGTAGGCTGGGAAGCCCAAGATCAAGGTGCTGACAGATTTGGTTCTAGGTGAGGGCCCTCTTCTTGGCTTGTAGAAGCCACTACCTATGTGCTTACATGTCCTTTCCTTGCTGCAAATGTGTGGAGTGAGAGGAAGCTCTGGTGTGTCTTCTACTTCTTGTAAGTGCACTCACCGGACCACGGGAATGCCGCCCTCAGCGCCCCATCTAAACTTCATCTAAACGTCATCATCTCCCAACGACCTCAACTCCAAATACCAGCACTTAACATATCAATTTTCAGGGGACACATTTGGTTCATGACAGTGTGGCTATACATTTTTTATTTATGTGGGGTGAATTTCTCAGAGTAGAACTGCTGGGCTGTGTGTTCTAAGTGTGTATTTAACTTCTTAAGAAACTGCCAAATTGTTTTCCAAGTGGATGTACCATTTTATATCCCCCACCCTCAGCAGTGTATGAAAATTTTAGTCTCTTTGCATTATAAACAATAGTTGCCAGTTTTTAAAGTTTTCAATTCTAATGGTGTGTATTGTTATTTTATTATTATTTGAATTTGCATTTCCCAATGGCTAAAGATGTCAAATATTTTTTATGTGTTTAGTGATCTCTCTATCTTCTTTTGTGTAGTGTTTATTCAAATATTTTGCCCCTTTTTGTTAGGTTGCTCATCCTCTAATTATTGAATTGTAAAAATTCCTGATGTATTTTGTATATAAGTCTATGTCAGAAAGATGTAGTACAATTATTTTCTTCAAGGGCTTTGATTACCTTTTCATTTTCTTCTTCAATATACAAAATTAATTGTATTATTTGAAAAGTTTTTAATTTTCATGAATTCCAATTTATCAGCTTTTTCTTTATAATTCATGCATTTTGTATCCTAAGAAATTCTTGCTTATCGCAAAGTTTTCAGGATTTTCCCTAGAATACTTTCATCTAGAAGTCTTACAGTTTTGGCTCATATGTTTAATTCTATGATCTATGTTTAGACAATTTTTGTGCATGATGTTATAAAAGACTTGAGATTTATTTTCTTTTACATATGGATATTCAGTTGTTTTGGCACCAGTAGGTGCAAAGAATATTTTTTCTCCATTGAATTACATAGGCACTTTTGTCAAAAATCAATCTATTGTGTTAGATTATTTTAAGACTCTGTTTTCTGTTTCATTGATCTTCATGTCTATAGATATGCCATATTGTAGCTTTATACTAAGTCCTCCAAATTTGACTTTTTTAAAAAATTATTTTGGTAGTCTAGGTCATTTGCATTATTATATGTTTCAGTTTTTCATCAATTTCTACTAAAAAAAGTTTGCATGAATTTTAATTAGGCTTGCATTGAACATATAGATTATTCTGGGAATAATTGGGTCAGAATAATATTCAGTATTGCAGTCCATAAATATGGCATATCTCTTCCTTTACTAACTCTTCAGTTTCTCTCAAAAATATTTTGTGATTTTCATTGCATAGGTATTGCACTTATTTTGTTAAACTTAACTCTAATTATTTCATGTTTTTGATACTCCTTTAAATAATATAAAAATACTTTTATGTATCCAATAATTTATTACAGGGATAAAAGACCACAATTGATTTATATATATTGACTTTGTGCCACTGATTTTGCTAAACACACATATTTATTCTAGTAGATTTTTGATCCTTAGGATTTTCTATGTACGTGATTGTGTCATATAGGAATAAAGACAATTTTATTTCTTCCTTTGCATATGTTTTTAATATATTTTTCTGTTATTACATTGGCTAAGACATCCAGTAAAAGTTTGAAAAGAAGTAGTGAGAGTAGACATCTTTTCCTTGTTCCTCATTAAATATGAAGTGAGCTGTAGTTTTTTGCAGATGTCCTTTATCAGATTGATAGAATTTCCTTCTATTTTTAGTGTGCTGAAAATTTTAATCAGGAATGGATGTTGAATTTTGTCAAATGCCTTTTTCTGAATCATTGGCAATGCTTACGGGTTTTTCTCTCCCCTGTTTTCTTAATATACAGAAATGTATTGATTGATTTCTTAAAATGTTGAAATAACCTCGCATTCTTGGAATAAATTCTTCCTTGTCATGATATGTTATTCTTTTTATATATTGCTATATTGGACATGTCAATATTTTTTTTAAAGAATGTTGCTTCTGTGTTAATGAGAGGAACTGATATGGGTTTCTTTTGTTTATATAATCTTTGGTTTTGGTACAGGAAAATGCAAGCCTCATAAAATCAGTTCGTGAGTATTCCCTCTTTTTATCTAAAGAGTTTGTATAGAATTGGTATTGTTTTCATTCTTAAATGATTGATAGAATTCACTAATAAAAGTACTTGAGCCTGGAGTTACCTTTCTAGGAAGATTTTTAACTGCAGATTGAGTTTATTTAATAGATATATGGCCATTCAGGATATCTATTTGTTCTTAAGCAAACTAGGTATTTTGTTTCTTTCAAAGAATTTGTCCATTTGATCTAAGTTGTCAATTTATTTGCCATAAACTGGTTTATAATATTACTTTTTATGCTTATCATGTTTCTAAGATATATAATGGTGTCTATCTTTTTTTTTCCCATGATTTTGGTGATTTGTGTATTTCTTTTTCTTGATCACACTGAGTAGAGATTTACCAATGTTACTGATCTTTCAATGCTCTTTTGATTTCTTTGATTTATTGTTGTTTCATTTTCTGCTTAATTGATTTTTGCTCCTTATTATGTTCCTCATTTTCCTTACTTGGCTTTAATTTGATTTATTTTTTAGCTTTTTAAGATGAAAAATTAGATTATTAACTTCAAAATTTTTATCTTTATAATTTAAGTAATAAAATATTCAAACTTCCTTCTAAACACTGTTTTAGCCATAGCCCAGCAATTTTTATATACTGTATTTTTATTTTCCCTTATCCCCATATACTAATTTCTATCCAACTCCCCCTCCTCCCACTGGTGAATTCTACCAAACTTTTTTTTTTTTCCTATCAAAGCATAGTTGATACACAATGTTACTTAGTTTCAAGTGTACAAGTTCAGGTGACTGGACAACTCTATACATTATACTGTGCTTGCCACATATGTAGCTATGGTCTGTCACCATACAACACTATCATAATACCCTTGGCTATATACATAGTATCTGTAGATTATTTGAAAATTGTTGTGGAATTTCCAACTATATGGGGTATTTCTAGATATTTTTTACTTTACTTTTTGGTTTCTAATTTAATTCCAGTATGTTCAGAGTACATACTCTGTATGATGTGAACTTTTAAAATTTTATTAGGCTTGTGTCATGGCCCAGCATATAGTCTATCTTGCTGAATATTTTATGTGTATTCTGCCGTTATTAGGTAGAGTGTTCCATAAATATCAATTAGGCCAAGTAGGTTGATAGTGTTATTCAAGTCCTCTATATCCTTACAAATTTAATGCTTGCTTGTTCCTTTAATTACTAATAGAGGAGTGTTAAGCTTTTCAACTATTATGGTGATTGGTACATTGTTGAATATTGGGATTTTGTTGTCCTTTTTTTAAATGGATTGTTCGGTTTTATTTTGTTAAATGGCCAAGTTATGGAATCAGTTTGATCCCTTCAGGGGTCATTGACCTCTGATGAGACCCTATTTTAAAGATTTATTAGGGTGGACTTGAGTATCCTTCACTCCAGGGTTAATTCAAATACAGTCTTATTACTAAGATATCACTTCTCATGGGTCTCTAATGAATGTCTCAGGTGATTGCTGAGGGTTCCTAATTCTGACTGGTAACTCAAAGTTCTACCAACATGTTTGAACCCTTGAAATTACTAAACTGAGAGCATGATCACTGTCTTTTGCCTGGCCTCGCAGAGTTTTTACCTTGTAGGTAGGTGGCCTCATACTCAATAAAGTTTCAAGGAGCCTTCTAGGCAGATATCAGAGACTCTTTTTCTTCAAAGCCCCTCCCTCTCAAACTCTGCAACTCCCATCCTCTGCAGCCTCCAGAACTCCAATCTTCAGCTCTTTAATTCATTAATATCACTGAGTTCACACTCTCTGTCTTTTTTAACCAACCCTGCACCAGCAGTCTAGAAATTGCTGAAAAGTCAGAGTGATGATATGGGTCACTCACTTGCTTTCCACCTTCCCATTTTCATAGTTTTGCATGCCTGTTTTCAAGTGCTTGAAAGAAATATTTTATTTATTTCGTCTAGAGTTTTCTTTGGTCATAGTGGAACAATGGGTCTGGAGTAATTCTTACTCCATCATGGCTGGAAGCAGAAATTCATACTTTTAACACAATTTTAGTAGTTTTAAATCTTATTTTTATCTGTAGATATTTCTCCTTTTTATTTCAGAATAAATTTATTTACATTTGTCTTTTCTTTTTCTTATCAGTGCTCTAGATGTTTGATTATCTTTTTAAGTAACTAGTTTTTAATTTTTTAGATTTTCACTATCATGAGTATGTGTTATTTTACTATCATCTCTCTCTCTCTCTTTTTTCTTTTTTAGCTAGGTACAGTGTACTTTATTAATGGTACATGACAAGGTAGTGCTCCACAAGCCCCTTTCCTTCTGTAGGGGGTCTGGGATGGAAACTGTGTAGATGTTGGGAGATTCTCAGTGTGTTGGGGGATGAGTTGGGGCAAGGACTCTCCAGCAGCTGAGGGCCTCTCTTTTCCTTTTGCTCTCACTGGGACTGATGGTCCAGGGGGCTCTTACTCCTTGAGGGCCATGTGGACCATTAGGTCCAACACCTGTTTGCTGTAGCCAAATTCATTGTCATACCAGAAATTAGCTTGACAAAGTGGTCATTGAGAACAATGCCAACCCCAGCAATGAAGGTGGAAGAGTGGGTGTCACTGTTAAAGTCACAGGAGACAACCTGGTCAGTGTAGCCCAGGATGCCCTTGAGGAGGCCCTCCAATGCCTGCTCATCACCTTCTTGATGTCATCATATTTGGCAGCTTTCTCCAGGGAGCAGTTTGGTTCCATGACTGACACATTGGGCGTGGGGACACAGAAGGCCATGCCAGTGAGCTTCCCATTCAGCTCAGGGATGACTTTGCCTGCAGCCTTGGCAGCACCTATAGAAGCAGGGATGATGTTCTGGGCAGCCCCTCAGCCATCATGCCACAGCTTCCCAGAGGTGCTTTCCATGGTTTTCTGGATGGCAGTGATGGCATGGACTGTGGTCATGGGTCCCTTCATAATGCCAAAGTTGTTGTGGATGACCTTGGCCAGAGGGGCCAAGCAGTTGGTGGTGCAGGAGGCATTGCTGATAATCTTGAGGGAGTTGTCATACTTCTCCTGATTCATGCCCATCACAAACATGGGGCCATCAGCAGAAGAGGCAGAGATGATGACACCTTGGTCCCACCCTTCAAGTGAGCCTCAGCCCCTTCATGGTAGTGAAGACCCCATGGACTCCATAACATACTCAGCACCAGCATCACCCCATTTAATGTTGGTGGGATCTCACCCCTGGAAGATGGAGATGGGCTTTCCATAGATGCCAAGTCTCCCATTCTCAGCCTTGACTGTTCTGTTGAATTTTCCCTGGGTGGAATCATACTGGAACATGTAGACCATGTAGTTGAGGTCAATGAAGGGGTTATAGTCATTGATGGCAACAATATTCACTTTGCCAGAGTTAAAAGGAGCCCTGGTGACCAGGTGCCCAATAGGGCCAAATCTGTGTACTCTAACCTTTACAATTATGTCTCAGAGATGCAACTGGCCCGGTACCAGAAGATGAGGTTGTCTGTCGAACTGAGAGGAGCAGAAAGCCTCTTCTTACATTCATAATTTGTGAACTTCTTTCTTTGAATTTACTGTTGCACTCTACTTATAATTATGTCAAAAGCCACATTTTTTAGTTTCTGATCTTGCTTATTCTTGATAAATATATTAAGGGCTATAACATTTCCCAAGAGTAGAATTTTAGCTATTTTAGCAATGCCTTGCAAATTTTGACATGCAGAGGTTTTTTTTTAAATTAGTATTGATTTTTAATTGGTATTTTTTAATTTCATTGGTATTAATGTTCTATCCAGATGCTGTAGGGGAAAATTGGCTCCTTGGCTTTTCCAGTTTCTGGTGGCAGCTAACATTCTTTGGCTTGTGGCCTGATTACTCCATCTTTGCTTTTCCTCTTCACCGTTTCAAGTCTCCCTCTGCCTCCATTTACAGGGACACTTTTACTGGACTTAGGGCTCAGCTAGATAATTTATAACTCAAAATCCTTAACCAAATCACATCTTCGGTCTTTTTTTGTTTTTATTTTTTCCATAGGAGGTAATGTCTCCAGGCATGGGAATGTGGAATTAGGGATTCAGACACATATATCTTTGGGGGGACATTTCAGTCTACCTCAAGCTTCTCTCTGGCTTCCAAAGATTCATATCCATCCCATGTACAAAATACATTATTCCATCCCAGGGTCTTCTAGAGTATCAACCTGTTACAGCACCAACACAAGTCCAAAATGTATCTAAATATCACCAACTCAAAAATTTTTAAATCTCATTATTTAAATCAGCAAGATCAGCATAATTTAGATTCTGCCTGTGTTCCATCCTGGGGAAAGTTTCATCTTCACTTGTATTCCAAAGGGATAACATATGAGGAAAAAAATCAGTGTTCTCAAATAAATGAAATCTAACAGGTAAAATCCCATTATGTTTTATGGGTTAGAAATAATTCCATGTGTTTGTAGGTTCTGCCCTCTGGGCCCATGGCTCTGCTCTGTTTCTTAGGCTTGGGCTCTACATAGCTCCATTCTTTGGGACCATGGCTCTGCCGTCAACATATCATCATTTCTTCTTGAAGGGTACCACATGTTTCAGATGAGTAGTTTTATCAGTGTATTTTCTACTTATAGAATTTTGGAACTCTGACAGTCTTCCTTCATTTTGTCCTGTCTCTGTCTCTTTCATTCTAAGCTGGGAGTGTTTCTGTAGGTATAACATTTTCAAAAACCTATTGGGTCTTCTGCTTATCTCATGAGGATTCAGAACATTAGCAAGAGAGTCCTCCACAGATCTTTCCTAGATAATTCCATTTCCACTCCTGGCTTGTGCTGAGATGATTGAGTGAATCCATGTGTCACAAAACCAGTATCTTCAGCAAAATTTTTCTAGCCACACACTTGGCCTTGTCTGCATAGCACAACTTCCTAACAGCTAGTCTCTGAATTTTTGCATCTTTTGCTATCTGAACAGACTTAAAATTTCCCAAATCATTAAGTGCTGGTTCCCTTTTTCTTAACAATTCTTTCCTCAATTTCTCTCTTTCCCCATGTGTTTTTCTATAAGCAGCAAGAAGAAACAAGGTTGCACCTTCAACACTTTGCTTAGAAATCTCCTCACTCAAAAATCCAAATTCCTTGCTTATGAGTCCTGCTTTCCACACAGCTATAGGACACATTCAGGCAAATTTTCTGCCGGTAAATAACAAGGATTACCTATCACCAACTTCTAATAACATATTTCTCATTTTCTTCTGAGCTTTCATCAAAGTCACCTTTCACATTCATACTTCTGTTCATATTCTGGTCAAGGCAGTCGAGACTTTTTCTCTCCTCTACCTCAGATTTTTTCCAAGTCTCTGCCCACTGTCCGATTACAAAGCTACTCCACATTTTTAGGTATTTGTTACAGCAGCATCTCACTTTCCCCTACCAAAATCTGTCTTAATTCCCTAAGGCTGCCATTACAAATTACCACAAACTGGTTGACTTAAGAGAATAGAAATTTTTTCCTTCATAGTTCTGGAGGCCAGAAGTTCAACATCAATTTCATTGAGCTGAACTCAAGATATTAACAGGGCCACATTTCCTCCAGAGACTCTCGGACAGATGGATTCCCTGTCTTGCTTCCAGCTTCTGGTGACATTCCTTTGCTTATGGGTAAATCACTCCAAGCTTTGATTACATGTCCATATTGCCTTCTCCATTATGTATATATAATGTCCCTCAGCCTCTTATGAAGACACTATGATTGGATTTGGGACCCACCTGGATAATCCAGTATCATCTCCCCATATCAAGATTCTTAAAAGGAAGATGCTTCTTCCTTATAAGCTAACAGGGCTAAATAGGACCTGGTATCTTTTGATGGCCATTTTCCCTTTTACTAGAGATAGCTAATTCCACTGGGGCCAAGTAACTGGATGTGTGGGATTCTCTTTAATTAAATGCAGACTATCACAGAAGGGGCAGGTTTGTTCTCAGAATTTTTGGAATGTACATCCTTAACATTGTGCTTAGCATATAGTAAATTCTCAAAAATTATAGCTCATTTTTAATTGATGTTATATTTACTATTAGGCATCTCTTAATAAAATCTATAAATGTCCCCTAAAATACATTTAACTCCTCAGATTGTTATGGATATATTTATTTCAATCCTTCTGTGAATACTGCTTTTAATTTGTATGTAGTATTGTTTTATGATTCTTAAGACTTAGGCAGTAGAAATTCATATTTCTCTAAAACTTCAGAGGCTTTTTGAAAGACAGTGTGATAATTGTGGTTTATTTAATTGTCAAAAATATGAACAATTGCTTTTTAAAAAAAGAAAGAAAACACCCTTAGATAATTTCCAGCAGTTTAAGGTTGAGATTTATTTCACTTAACATTTGCTTTATAGTAATGTGGAAAGAAGCATAAAATTTTGTCCCAGAAATCTCTAAAATAGTTTAACATCAATGCTTTTGAGTGTTTTAACTCTCCATTATAACTGTGAACAGACATAATATGTTTATCTCATTTTTTTCAAATCCTGTCACTGTCACCTAACAATGAAGTGCTAAAAGGATTAAGAGGCTGCATGTCTACAGTGCAATCATGTTTAATTAATTAATTAATTTAGCTTTTGCTCCTTGGAATATTGGCTATAAATACTGTATAAAATACATTCTTATTTTTTAGACCATCAAAATAAATATAATCAGATAAATAAAAAATATATATTTGTGATATTCATTTTCTTTTTTTTATATTATATATATATTTTTTATTTTTTTTAGTATTCTTTTTTTTTATTCTTATGTTAATCCCCATACATTACATCATTAGTTTTAGATGAAGTGTTCCATGATTCATTGTTTTTGCATAACACCCAGTGCTCCATGCAGAATGTGCCCTCCTCAATACCCACCACCAGGCTAACCCATCCTCCCACCACCCTCCCCTCTAGAACCCTGTTTGTTTTTCAGAGTCCATCCTCTCTCATGGTTCGTCTACCCCTCCGATTTCCCCCGCTTCATTCTTCCCCTCCCGCTACCTTCTTCTTTTTTTTTTTTCTTAACATATATTGCATTATTTGTTTCAGAGGTACAGATCTGAGATTCAACAGTCTTGCAGAATTCACAGCGCTTTGTGGTATTCATTTTCTATCATGTTATTTTAAATATATATGTTAGTCAAAATTTACATTTATCAGTTTGACAAACTGCATTGTAGAACTGTTCTAGCTAGTGGGGATATAGTAGCAAATCAAACAGAATATAACCACTACCCTCCTGGAGTTTATATTTTAGAGAAGAAACATCAACAAACAATGAGGGGGGGTGGAATTAGAGGGGGAGACGAACCATGAGAGACTATGGACTCTGAAAAACAAACTGAGGGTTCTGGAGGGGAGGTGGGTAGGGGGATGGGTTAGCCTGGTGATGGGTATTAAAGAGGGCACATTCTGCATGGAGCACTGGGTGTTATACGCAAACAATGAATCATAGAACACTACATCAAAAACTAATGATGTAATGTGTGGTGATTAACATAACAATAAATTTTTTTTAAAAAAAGAAGAAGATAGCAGGAAGGGAAGAATGAAGGGGGGGAAATCGGAGGGGGAGATGAACCATGAGAGCCTATGGACTCTGAGAAACAAACTGAGGGTTCTAGAGGGGAGGGGGGTGGGGGGCTTGGTTAGCCTGGTGATGGGTATTAAAGAGGGCACATACTGAGTGGAGCACTGGGTGTTATACGCAAATAATGAATCACAGAACACTACATCAAAACTAATGGTGTAATGTATGGGGATTAACATAACATTAAAAAAAACCCAAAATCAATACTATAAAAATAGACTATTTTAGATGGTGATAAGTGTCTGAAGAAGAGTAAAATAGAGAACAGGGATGAGTGGTGACCAGAGATGATGTAATGTTACCAGATTAGACGCTACTGAGAAGTGGACATTGAAGAAAAGACTTAAAGGAACTGAGGGCAGAGTCATGTGCAGGTCTGTGGAAACACATTTAACCAGAGGAAGCATTAAGTGCTGTGTCTGAGAAGGGGTGATAATGCTGGTGTGTCTGGATGGAGTTGAAAAGAGGTCAAGGGAGTGGTAGAAGAAAAGGTTAAAGAACAGGTCAGCTCTGTGGGTCATGTGGGCCACTGTCAAGATTTTGGATTTAACTGTGAATGAGCAAGATTTCTTCCAAGGGTTTTGAGCAAAAGAGTAACCTTATCTGACAATATTTTAAAAGGATTACTCCCTGTAGAGATTGAACTAGTTGGGGTGGGGGGTGGTGGGAGGGGGTGGACTGATAGGGTAGATGTGCAGGAAGTTATTTAAGTATACTTAGAAAAAAAAATTAATCAAATCAGGCTGCTGAAGATGCCTATGATGATGAGTAAAATCTATGATGAGTAAAATTAATTTCAAAACAAATACCCCAGAGAATACAGAATTACAATTTATATTTTTATGAAACAGTACTGACGAACTTTCTAGGTAATTACTAAATGAGACAACTGTGAAATCTTTTATAGGCTTTTGGGCCTGATTCAAGAGAAGTTCACTTAAGCTTTAAAGAACAGTAAGTAGAAGTAGCTTCATTAGGAGATGCTTGATTTTTACCTCGTAAGCTTGTATGTTTTACCCCATCCAAAGTTATTTCCCCCAAAGAAGTCCTGGAGGCATGCCACTCTGATCCCGAGAAGCTCTTAAAGGCTACTGTTATATGACTCTTTATAATACCCGTCAGAGAGATGGTATTCTGTCAAGACTTTTATTACTGTGTTTTCCTTTGCATTTCCTTGTCTATATCTGTACTATTGAATGTAGTAGCCACTGACCACGTATAGTTGTTGAACGGTTGAACTGTGGCTGATCTGAATTAAGATCTGCTTTACGTGTAAACTACATGCTAGATCTCAAATATTTAATAAGAAAAAATAACGTACGATGTCTCATTAGCTATCATTTTCATATCTGATTATATGTTTCAATGTAATTGCCTGTGAAAAAGCTTTAGATATATTGAGTTAAATAAAATATATAAATAAAATTAATGTCCCTAGCTTCTTTTTACCTTTTATTTATTTATTTTTTATTTTATTTTTTATTTAAGATTTTATTTATTTATTTGAGAGAGAGAGAATGAGAGACAGCATGAGAGGGGGGAGGGTCAGAGGGAGAAGCAGGCTCCCCGCCGAGCAGGGAGCCCGATGCGGGACTTGATCCCGGGACTCCAGGATGATGACCTGAGCCGAAGGCAGTCGCTTAACCAACTGAGCCACCCAGGCGCCCTACCTTTTATTTTTTAAATAAGGCTATTAGAAAGTGTAAGGTTATAGATGTGGCTCACATTATATTTCTATTAGACAGTGCTGATGTACATGCTAGATGAACTCTAAAGCAGTTTTCAAAAGTATAATACTAAAGTAAGAATAATAAGTGGAATAAGATATGATAAAAAATAGACATTATATTTGGGGATTATGTATATTGTAATGATAGGAGAATAAAAAATTGGAAAAATATATAAATTGCTCAATTAGTGTTATGGTGACAATTGGATAGCTATGTGTAAAAAAAATCTGGATCTCTTATCTATGAGAATCAGAATTAATGGTATATCAACGTTTAGAGGAAAAAGAATTTAAGAATGAAATGTCCCAAGGAAAGGACCTTGATAGCCTGGCAGATTTTGAACCAAGAAAAATGTCAGTATAACCTATGGCTGCAACAAGTTGTTCCAGTCATTTTATCATGATTTCTTTGGCATAAAGCTCTGTTTTTATTTGTAATGCTTCACCATTTTTAGAAGTTACATCAATTCTTTCAAAAAGGTACTATCCTATTTGAAAATTTATTTTTAAATAAATTCAACATTGTGGCCTGAATGGATCAAAATGTTCTATTGTTTTACTTCTGTTTCATTTAACAAAACGTTCCTTAAAAAAATAACCTTGAATGATATTTTAAAACCTAGGACTCTGTTTTCTATCTGTGCACACAGCCCACTTTGGGGTACAGTTATGGGAGAGGTAGAATTGAAAAAAAGTAGTAAACAAATACCATGAGTACAGTATTTTGTTTTAATACCAACATACTACAAATTAGCTTTAAGACTTTTTTACCCTGTCCCTTTAACCCTGCTTCTCCTGATCTCTTCACATCTGTCATTGGTTTGAATTGACAGAGGCATAAATCCATATGACAGATTAATAGGGAAAATTGATACTGGCTCAAAAAGGTTATACTTCTTTCTAAATGGACAAATCAGTGGTAGACCTGCATTTACTGTGTAAGAATATTGGAGAATCTGAGTTGGGATGTGAATACCAAATTCTGTCCAGAACATTTTCTTGTCTTACATCAAACTTGTCAAATTGTTCTCACCATTTCACTATCCCTGCGGCAAGTATCCAACAAAGATTTCCTCCTGCTGGATACTTGGCTCTTAGAAAATCCTGAGGCCCTGTCTCCTGAAAACTTTCTATTGATTTTTTTTCTGTGCTTCTGGAGGCTCTGATTTTGGCCTTTCCTGCTTGATAAGAACTGGCCGCTCTTCTAGTGTTTGCCCTTGCAGATGTCATGGTGTCTTTGTGCTTTACAGCTGGATGCCAGTTTCATTGGTTTCAAAGTCCAGCCTCAGTTCTTGAGAATTCATTCCGTGAAGTGGGGCCTCTGGAAATGTAATTCCTTCCAGGAGAGACGTGATTAGGAAGGCTTGGATGAGGAGAGCTCAGATTAGCATTCAGTCGTAGGGATTCATTGTGTTTAGATAGTATTTTATCACAAAATTATTTGCACATATGTTTTCCACAAGTGTGTGGTCTGAGCAGTCAATGTTTTAATCTTCTCATCGTGGAGAATAGGACAGTGCAGTCTCAGAGTGGTTCAGCCCCAGGTCGGAACGGCATTTAGTGATGTTCCCTGAACTGGAAGCGTCCTCTACAGGCCCTTAGTTTAGTACTGTTTTCACCATCTACGTCTTTACCAGAGACTGGATTTCAAAATTTTGTTGTTACAAAATATTTGAAAGTTACTGTACACAACATAGTCCTTCAGTTGATTATCTGCTTATAGAGTCTCACATATCTGTTATTAATACCCATATATTAATTGAAAAGAAGGATTTTTAGTTAAGTAGAATAGCATGGGGGGGGGATTTTTTCCTTACCTAGACACAGCTGTTGGCCAGATCATTTGTAGCCAAGATAAAGTGAAGAAAAACGTTTTCAAAGAGGGTGAAGGGTAGTATAATACTAACAGTCAAATAATACTTTCCCTCACAAAATGAGGAAAAATAACTTTCAAGTGAAAGCATCAGAGAAGTCACATCATTTTTTTCTGCAGTATTTTGTTCAGAAACAAATCTCCTTTGGGTTTTGTTACCTGTTTGAATACAATAGAGCTAAGTGGGGAACAAGTTTTTATACAGAGATGACTGACAAAGGGATATTAGTCACAACTAAAGCATCAAAAGTAAGCAGTAAAGAAGTGGAAATGTGGGCTACAGGTTGGTCACCTGTGGAGTTTTATAACACTACTGGTAAGCTTTTTGAATACTGCCTTTGTGGATCATTCAATCCAAGGGTGCCATCAAAGATGACAGCACTAGGAGTATGCTATGTGTTCTATTTCCAACCAGAGAACAAATCCAGTGATTAACAATGAGGAAATCATATCAATTTTTACAATATTCCATCTCATTGTAGGTGTGGCTCCTGCATGAGTAAAAGGACAAATCCTGTCCTAGAGGGTTTCTTTAGTGTGTATGAGCCAGATAGATGAGATAATTGTGAACACTTATTCTAAGCACTTTATGTCCACAGGTCTAGGCTACAGGATTGATACTAAGTGAGAGATAGAAAAACGGTGGTAGTACAGGAAGCCTTACTTAAAACCATTCAGAATATTTCATATTCTTCAAATACAATCTGTAAGATTGTTGAACTTTTGAACTTTTAACAGTTTTATCACTTTTGTATCGAAAATAAATTGATCAAAATACAGGTGCCAAGTGAATTGAATTTTTTCATTCCAAATTTGATGTAATACATTAAGATGACTCCACAGAAAATGAAGGACATATTTTATAACAAAAACCCATATATATGATGTTTGTTCCCAAGCTGTGTTTAAAAATCACACACACAAACACATTTCCTATGTTTTTGAAATTTGGAATAATAAACACTTGTTGCCTTATAACTGGATAAAGCTCATTACATTTACCTAAATATTTGAATGTCAGCAATTACTTGAAAAAAGCAATTAGAACATATGGGTCCCTGGAACCATATTCCAACAGGGCTGCAGTAGGCAGGAACTAAGTTGTGCAGCCCCTTTTGACAGGACCCGTGCCCCCTTCTCATCATAGTCCCTCTCCATCTTTATTGTTCTTACTTGTGTTTACGGTAGTATTTCATTTTCCTACTTGTCCCATAACTATTTATGTTTTTATTGCCTCATCCAGGAATTCTGTAAGGACTTTCTCATCTTTCAGTATGTTTGATTCATGAAACTTCTGGTTAAGACACTGAAAGCTACAATTTTATGCCTTTTTTTTTCCTGATAGCTAAAATGTTTTGAAATTAAAAACAAATTAACTCCATGAAATACTTGTAGTATTAAATGCATGATTTTAGAAGCTATTAGCTCTTAAAATGAATTTAAAAAAGGAGAAAAAAAAGGACATAATGGTTATTAATTTAGATACTGCTTTTTTAAATAAAGATTTTATTTATATTTTGACAGAGAGAGAGACAGCAAGAGAGGGAACACAAGCAGGGGGATTGGGAGAGGGAGAAGCTCCATGCGGGGCTCGATGCGGGGCTCGATCCCAGGACTCTGGGATCATGACCTGAGCCGAAGGCAGAGGCTTAACGACTGAACCACTCAGGTGCCCCTAATTTAGATACTGTTAATGTGATGTATTTTATTTCAAAGATTTAAAAGACCAGGAGATTAAGTTTACCTAGTAAGTACATTTTGTCAAGCAAGTATCAGTTTTATCTATGTATAAAAATAGTCTGCCATTTATAAAAAAAAAGAAGGAAAAAATATAACTATCTTTAATTGAACTCAGTTTATTTGCTTGACACCATTAAACGTACATTCTATCTTATTACCATGGCCTTGTCTCCTGGCCCTCAGATGTATTCTCTCTGCCTTTCTTTTCCTGTCCTGTGCTGAGGAGACTAACACCTGAAATACATTGTAAGTTGGCTTTCCAGTTATTTTACTATTATTTTTTTATGGAGTTATTAAAGATAAGTAGAGCATCATATTAAATGTTGTCATTTTCCCCATATCAACTCTACCTAGGGCAGGCAAATTAATCTTGAAATCTGAGAGATTAGTTATAACAGGAATTTATTTTGGTTATTATTTTGCAATGTCCCAAAATAAAAGCAAGCAGTTGGAATGACAAATTATTTAACAATGCTTATGAATTAAATAAATGATTACAAATGGCTTTTAACTAAGGAAGTCAAATCTAGATCATAAATTACATCAGAAATATGCAACGCTGTGTACACTTGAGTCCATAAAAGATTATTGTTATTACCAAATATTTGGATTCATTGATGATCTCAAAGAATGGATATTTAGTGACAAATTATTTGGAGTCAATTTTATGTCTTGATTTTTGTCTTGGAATTTCATCATACATTTCTATACATTATTATTAAACTTTGGTTCGATACGTTAATTTTATTGATTTATTAGTTGAAAAAACTCATGATTTTGTTTTTTAGTTTTGTTTTTAAATGTAAAATGATAAAATATTTTGAGTATTTATAAAGAAAATAATATATCACTTGTAAATGTATTCTTCTGAAGATTTGACTAATACCGGCACACTCCCCTATTTGTTTGATGTATTTTAAGAAAAAGTTTACAGATACAAATAAAAGTCTACCCTACTCCATAGCCCATCCACTTTCCTTTCCTTTAACTACTCAGCAAATGATATATATGCTTCTTGTGAAAATTTTTCATACTATTTATAATATATGTGTATTTTGTTTAGGGAGTGCTTACAATTTACATAAAGAATGTCATATGATTTGTAGTGTTTGTAAATACCTTTTTCCCTTACTGTCATAGGTTTAAAAATATTCATCGATATTGATACATATACTGATATACTTAGATTTATTTCTAGCATTTTTGTTTGTTTTCCCTATTTTTTTTTAAAGATTTTATTTATTTATTTGACAGAGAGAGACAGCGAGAGAGGGAACACAAGCAGGGGGAGTGGGAGAGGGAGAAGCAGGCTTCCTGCTGAGCAGGGAGCCCGATGTGGGGCTGGAACCCAGGACCCTGGGATCATGACCTGAGCTGAAGGCAGACGCTTAATGACTGAGCCACCCAGGCACCCCTTGTTTTCCCTATTTAGTATGCATTTGTTGGATGTTTCCTTCTTTTCTTTTTCTCATATGGTTCAAGTTTTATTAACTTTTGTTTCTATTTTGCTTGCAGAAGTTATATATTCTGTACTTTTAGTGGTTACTCTTAAATTTCTGACATGAAAACTTCACGATGAGAAGGTTAAAATTTATTACTCTATCTTCCACCTGAACAATAAAAAAGCGCTGGAAGAATTTAACAACTTTTGCTACTTTCTATCTACATGTTATTGTTACCTAGTAATTATATTCCATTATGATTATTGTTTAATTCCTAGAATTAGCCATTGCTATGCTGCTATTATTGCTGTTGTTTTATATTTTATTTGGTCAATACTTATTTAGAACTCTTTGACAGTTATATTATTTAGAACAGAATCCATATGAAGGTTGAAGTCAGGGAAAATGATTCCCTTAAAAACAAGAGGTTTTGTTTCTTTATTTGTTAGAACGTTTTCATTACTATTCCTTGGAAAATCTTGTTTTTGTACACCCAGTATTTCTATTTCCTGGTTTAAAGGATTTGGTTAAACTTGTCTGTGACTTTATAGGACATTAATCTGTAGCATTGTGGTTTTTTTTCTTATAACAATTGCTGAACATCCCAAGCATAGGTACAAAATACTGACTGATGAAATGATGCAGAACTAGCTTCTCTTGGGTAGCTGGGTCAGAAAGATACCAAAGAGCAGTGGTTGACATTAAAAAGGAATGGATTGACATAACATACCATGAGATTGATGAGGCTAGAGTGGAGGCAGGAAGGTTCTGAGAGATTGAGATGGTACAGGGAAAATAAAATCTGGGGTCCCTGTGAGGTTGAAGAACAAGTCTTTTGGGTGACTATAAGAGAGACCCAAAGGGAAATAGGAGACAGTTTTCAGAAAGTGGTATTTTTGATTCTTATTTAAATTTCAGAAATGGAGCAATTTAGAGTTAGCAAAAGTGCTTTAGTGTGGCCATGAGATTAAGTGGCTAAAGGGGAATAGAGGAAGTAATAGGAACAGAAAATGAGAAATTTAAGAAGTTAAAACTATTGCTCAGGTTATCTCTGATTGAATAGTAGAACTGTGGTAGAGAGGAGCACCAAGAGCCAAGGCTAAAATTTTTTTCTCTGAAAGAGATGGAATAATCAGGAGGTTGGTAGTGACAGTAACAAGGTGAAGTTCAGGCTGTCCTCAGTGTCACTGGAGGAAGATTTTAATATGAGCATTATATGGAAAGAGCCTGGCAGAAGCACTCAGGAAGAGTAGGAAGCTACCTTTCCTTTGATGCTTGAGTAATGTGACATGAAAATCTTCCACTCTGGGAAGCTCTGGGAAAATCAGTGGTGGCTCTAGGGAGGGACTGAGATCCAGTTATGTCAAGAAGGTGGAGGGGGATTCTCAGTAAAGTAGTCAATGAAGGGTTTTTTGTTTTGCTTTTTTTTTTTTTTAATCAATTTTTGTTGATGTGTTTGTTTTTAATGTTTCCTATAATGGAAGGAATGGTTTAGGGAGCATGGTAAAAGGTTTAGAAGGAATGAGATTGAGTTAGGGAGAAGAAAGTACAGATTAGTTTCAGGAAAAGACAAGTAACTAGGGAAGTTTATTTTTTGGATCATAGACAAAACCTGATAGATTTAGTAACTGGGCAAATGACTAATTAAGGATTAATCTCAAAAATAATCTGATGGGTAGTATGTGGTGGTAGCCTCGTCTCTAGGTGCTCAGGGCACAAAGGGTGAGGTCACTCTTGTTGCTGACTGTTCTCTGTGATCTGGGGATACCTCCTGGGACCCTCTTGGTCTTGGCGTCAGTAGTAGAATTAGTAGGAAGCCTGGTTCAGCTTCCTATTATAGACGTTGAGATGGACCAAGCAGAGTCCAGAGGGTACAGCTTCTCCTTTGTCAGTAAAGAAATATGTTTGTCAATGAATGTCATGGGTCTCTAGACTGGCTGTAAGCATTGCTGGAGATACTTCTAGAAAAATGAACATCAAAGGCTTCTCATCTGACGAACACCTAAAGTGCTCATCCTCTTCATGAGGAGGTCTTATAAAAGCCAAGACACTGGTACTTTAAAGAGTAATTTATTCTCACATGTTTGTGCCCAGAACTAAACAAAACAAAACAAAAAACTAATATTCAAATGAAATTATATATACAATGAAATTAAATGTAAAAAATAATTGAGAAGTTATAAATAAATTTAAAAATTCTTTATTAAAATAAAAACCAAAAAGCTAAAGTGTAAAATTTTTGTTTTTCTCTGTAATTTAAAATGTATGCAATACTTTATACTAAGTATTCAGAGCTTGATGGTCAGAGAGTGAGAAACATGAAAACATTTACTTGGCTTACCTTCCTCACAGAGGTTAAGCCCTCAGTGTACTGACCTATATAAGTTGAGTGTACATAGTCACATATATCTAAGGCTTACTCTGGCTCTAAAATGGATGATTCTCTTGTGGAAGAAAGTCAAACACAGAACTATTAGCATAAATCTTTATTTGAAAATACCAGGCATGAGAAAGCTCCAGAGGAGCCAGGAGTCTAACTTGGCATGGCTGACTCTTTCAGGCTCATTTTGACACTAGTTGGTCAGGGATTACACTCAGAAGAGGAAGGAATTATTTTTGCAGATTAGCAACTGCTGTTTGGGCTATTTGGGTTTTATCAAAGGTGAGAGAGAGGGAGAGTTCAAGGCTAAGGTCGTGTGTGCTGGTGAGGCAGGGGAGGTAAGCAAGAGCTATAGGGGACAAGGATGTGCAAGGACCACAGTGGATATTTCTCAGTCCTCAGTGGATATCTCTCATTCTCTTCAACTCATATTTTAATAAATTTAATAAATAATAAATAATAAATAAATAATAAATAATCCAGCTTATAGTCACAGGAATATTATGAGCCAAATGTGAAATTTTGGGTTGGAGGCCAAGTCAGAGTTCTGCCTTCTTCATATTCTGGAAATAACCTTTTTCCCTTTTGGCTAAATTATCAGGTTGGTTTTGAATCTATGTGTAGTATAGGTTTAATGCCTGAGTCAATCATTCTTTTATTTATTCTTTCATTCCCAAAAATATTTATTGGAGAACTTCTATGTGTCAGGCTGTTCCAGGCACGCAATAAACAACAGAATATGAGAGTATGAAGGAGAGAGAGAGAGAGAGGGAGGGGAGCCTTCCCTTAAAGAACTTGTGTTTTTAAGCTATTAGTTGTATTATCTTGTCAAGCACGGTGACCTGATAGTAAATTAATATCTCAAGCTATAATAAGTAGCCAAGCTTAACAATTGCTGAATTTAAATATGTAAATTTTAAGTTACTTTCTTGAAAAATTAAATGGAAAGCACAAGGGGACCTTCAAATATGTATATCTGCCTCATGCAGCTTCTATTTGTGGAGTCCCTCCTTACTCTAGAAGAGATTTCAAAATTATGGATAAAATGAGGTCAGTCCATATACTTAGCACCAAAAAATTACTTAGTTGCCACATGAGTACTTGAAACATAAAATTTGTAACAAATAAGTTTGTTGTTTAGCTTGAGGTGTCCTTAGTTTTCCAAATGATCCAGAGTGTTTTAAAATTTCCTTTAATAACAGTTTTGGTAGAAATGCACGTAACAGAAGCTAGAAAGCTGAATGAGACATTCTAATGGACTCCAAAACCCTCTGTAAAGGTCTTCCTTAGCTTCCTAAGTCCTTCAAAGTTTCTTCTAGCTGGTCTAAGAATTAAATTGGCAAGAGACAGATTAACAGGAGAAAATCAAATTTAATTTTCTATGTATGAGAACTCCACATATGTAAGAGATTCAAACACTGAAAGATAAAATGAGATATATATGCTATTCCGAGCTAAGGAATGGGATTGTGGTCTGGGGCTTCAAAGGTGAGGAGGGCAATTCACAAGCAATTCTTTCTTCAATAAGAAAAGGGGCAGATGTTTAGGAATTAGATGTTTACCCTGTCATACAGACAGGTCACTCAGATAAAATTTATCTCTGGTAATAACTCATTCTGGGAAAGTCACCCACTTGAGATTCTTTGAGGGAGTTAAGGGAGGGGGCGAAGATTTCCCTTGAGCCTGCCAGTTCTTATAATAACATTTTATAAACCAAACCTTATTAACTGGCATTTAAAAGGCTACAAAGATTGACAAAAGACAGACTGGGTTTTTGTTTATTTCAGCTTATATTCACCTCTTTTTTCTTGATCTTTTTTTTTTTTTAAAGATTTTATTTATTTATTCATGAGAGACAGAGAGAGAGAGAGAGAAGCAGAGGGAGAGGCAGGCTCCCAAGGAGCAGGGAGCCCGATGCGGGACTCGATCCCAGGACCCTGGGATCATGACCTGAGCCAAAGGCAGACGCTTAACCATCTGAGCCACCCAGGCGCCCTTTCTTGATCTTTTTTTAAGTTAATTTCTTTATAGTGAGTTTACCAATTCTGTTATTATATTGACAGTATGAAACTGAAGTGATTTTCCTCTAAAACTAAGATAAAACTTAAATGCACACTTCTTTAAGAATATGTGATTTATTGGGCACCTGGGTGGCTCAGTTGGTTAAGCGACTGCCTTCGGCTCAGGTCATGATCCTGGAGTCCCTGGATCAAGTCCTGCATCGGGCTCCCTGCTCGGCAGGGAGTCTGCTTCTCCCTCTGACCCTCCCGACCCTCCTCCCTCTCATGTGCTCTCTCTCTCAGTCTCTCTCTCTCAAATAAATAAATAAAATCTTAAAAAAAAAAAAAAGAATATGTGATTTATGGTACCTCAATTTTCATTTCTGATGTCTTGATTACTATCCTACAAACAGTTTTACTTAACACATATCCATTCTTCTATTCCTCTAAACTAGCATGAGAATGACAGAGATGAAGAAGGAAGTAGAGATGAAATGAGTGGTGACTTGTTTTTCAACATCTTAGAATTAAAGAACTATTGACTTCTCTTGTTTATACTGCCATTTTTAACATTGCATTTCACTATTATATTCTACTAACTTGTTAGTTGACAGTCATAAACGTTTATTGAACATACACTAAGTGCCCAGCCACTGTGTCATGAGGAACAGCAAGTTCAGAAGTTCAAGATCTATCCAATAATACTCAAAAATATTCCAGTCCAGAGGATTAATTATATGGTCAGTTTAGTTAGAATACTTCTCCTTGGGAGGCTATTTGTGATTTTTTTACATTTGCCTGTGGATCATTTATTTTTAAAGTGCCTGTAGCTAGTTTTCTATATAATATCATGCAAGTTGGGATCTATATGAATAGACAGATTTCTGAAGTTCTTGCTGTTAGTTTGGTTCCAACTCGTTTGATGCACTTACTGAAAATGCTTGATTTCAAAGCACATATTGGCTCCTAGGCAGTTTCTCAGCATAATAATTAGTCAAATTTGGACAATAAATGGCCTCATTAGTTACTCCTTTAAGCATCTGCAATACAAATACCTATTTGTAGGATATATTTCTCTCTGCTGCTAATACATTTGTAGTTGATAAAAGAGAAAGCTGTATTTTTGTTAACAATTAGCATTTGCTGCCCTTAGATAAATAAACTGAAGTGTTGGTGGCCTGAGGCTGAATGGCAACAGCTGTCAATATCATATGGATTACAAAGAGCGTAGTACATGCAGTCACCTCTCCCACCATGCAACTTCCTAGGGTAGGCGGAGGAATTCTTTTGTTATGCAAATGCCCTATTTAAAGATAACATGTGTACAAAGGAAAGTAATGGAAGGTCATTTCTAAGACTGGACAGATGGATGAAAAATTCCACAGAGTACTTTGCCAAGCACCTGGCATTATATGAATGACAGCTGATGATTAGAATCACAAAGAAGGATTTGTATTATCACAGGTGACAGTGTGACTAATTGAAGAGGTTGCTTATTATGGGATTGGTCAGTTTCCGTTCAGCTACACTCAGGATCCAAGGGCTGCAGAAAATGAATACACAGCACACAGTTTTCTTAGGGGAACCAAATGAAGGTGGGAGGAAGAGGGGAGGAAGTCTTGCTGAGGGTGTAAAGACTCACAGCGGGCTTGAGTTCTGTGCTGCTGAGAAGACGCTCTCAGCACAGTCTCAAAGTTGCAGAGGAAATAAGAGATAACAGACCTTTAAGATAGATTTTTATGTCATTTTCTAACAACACTAGACCACAGCTTCTTTTGGAAGTGTAAAAATCTGATAGATTTGGGCCTCATCATGATATATATCACTGTTTTCTAGATAATAGCATGCCATTAGGCATGTTGGCTGAATATTTTAAGAAGACAACAGTGCAGATTGTAACTATCTGTGCCTTGATCAGAATATTCCACCAAGATCTTGCATCTTTCAAAGGGGGTTTGCCAAAGGCTTTCCCATGTTGCACGCACTGCTGCTTTGCCTCTCCTTTATGCCTTGAATCTATTAGAAGACGAGCACATCTCTCAGTCATCAGACTTCTTGCTGACAACACCTGTCAGTCTGTCATTCCACTTCAGAGAGAGAGATTGTAGGGTGTCATTTGGCAGAATTAAAAAGAAAATGGGAGGAAACAAATCTGAGATAATTATTCTCATAAAAGGAATGATACAACTATTATGATATGAAAATAAGTATCAAGGAACTACTTAGGAAATAAAGATTAGAATGATTTTTGCCATAAATACCTATCAATGGTATTAGAAATTATGTTAAAATTTCAAATACAGTCAAGAAACCTAAAAAACTTCAAGAGTTTGGATCGATAGCTGAATATATACCCTTTTTCAAAATCCATCTATATTGAAAGGCAAACATTCTCACATAATTTTTTTTTTTTGTAGAGCTAGAATGTTAAATATTCGAGTGTGAAACAAGTTTTGGAAAACTAATTGACTTCAGGAAAGCTTTGAGAATTAATCTTACATAGCAATGTAAAGCTTACTAAGTAATAGATATATCTAAGAGTGATGATTTTTAACATACTGTTTTTAGAGATTCCTATTATTGGTTCTTTTTTTATTGGTTTATCTTTTATTCATTCAGTAAGCAGTAACATCAATCTTGATATATCTTATTTTATAATATTGCCTATAAGTAAGAAAGAAATTATTTTCTGTATGCTGTGGAGTTTCTCTTTATTGTTTTTTCAGTTACTTCCCTTAAAACCAAACTATCACGTAATCAGACAGTTTTAATGCCAAGAAACACACACACTCTCACACAGGTATTTCAAGTTATTGTGTTTAATTCTTTTTTGTTTGTTTGTTTTATTGGTATAATTCATTTACTTTACATGAATCTGTTTTACATAGGAGAAATCGATTAGGGAATATTAATTTTTTTTCATACATGACAAAGCAGTTCCTCCTCTGTGAGTCAAGTACAGTGGGATTCTCCCCTTCAACCTGTGATGAAGATTTTTTTTTTTAATTTTCTAGTTTATTTGTCCTGTTTTTCTTAAGGATAAAAGGTCAACCATGACCTCCACAAGGAAACATTTAAATTAGTGAAAATGAAACCAAAACAACGTGTGAAATGCATTTTTAAAATGACTGTGTCTTTCTCATAGAACTATTTCTATTAGCTATGGTTTTATTATTAATCTTACACTTCAAAATGATGATCTATTTCTGTTAGATATGTAGTTGTCCTGAAAAAATCATTCCCATAGTTTTTATTATTTACAACAGCAGAAAATAATGCCTGGGTGTATTAAATTATTTATTGTTGGCCTTGTTGACCACAAATGACTGTTAATTTTATCTAAGTTTACATAAGGCTATGTTTCTGCAGTTTGGTATGCCTTTCTTTATGTGTGTCTATGGGTCTGTGTCTATAGCTCTTTTCAATCTGTTTATTTTTGTTGTTGAGGAACATTTTACAAGGTGATAATTATAATAATGACAATAAGTAGTTTTTAAATTCATGTAAGGCATGAGGTTTCCTAATTCTACTCTATGTTTTATGTCCATTAAAACAGTACCTGTCGAAATAAATGATTTCACTTATTTTCTGGGGAAAATGTTTCTAAATCCAAAGTTGCCCACTTATGCTCAAAGTAAAGCTTTGATGTTATTCTTAAAAATCAAACCTAGTATCACATTACCTTATTTAAATACCTTTTAATAAGGAATGATTTTAATTGAAGAAGAAAAATAAAATTCCTCCTCAAAAACTTCTTGATCGGTAAATCAGAAATGAGAATCATGGGAAAAGAGACTCCAGAGTTTGCCTTTAAAAAATGCTCTAGCTAATTTTAATGTACACTAGTATTTGACAATCATTGGTTTAAAGAAACTTGCTATTTATTTTTTCTGTAAACCTCACATCAAACATGTTTTTTTTTATTATTATGTTATGTTAATCACCATACATTACATCATTATCTTTTGATATAGTGTTCCATGATTCATTGTTTGCGTATAACACCCAGTGCTCCATGCAGAACGTGCCCTCTATAATACCCATCACCAGGCTAACCCATCCCTCCACACCCGTCCCCTCTAGAACCCTGTTTGTTTCTCAGAGCCCATAGTCTCTCATGGTTCGTCTCCCCCACTGATTTCCCCCCCTTCATTCTTCCCCTCCTACTACCTTCTTCTTTTTTTTTTTTTTTTAACATATAATGTATTATTTGCTTCAGAGGTACAGATCTGTGATTCAACAGTCTTACACAATTCACAGTGCTCACCATAACACATACTCCCCAGTGTCTATCACCCAGCCACCCCATCCCTCCCACCCCCACCACTACAGCAACCCTCAGTTTGTTTCCTGAGATTCAGAATTCCTCATATCAGTAAGGTCATATGATACATGTCTTTCTCTGATTGACTTATTTCACTCAGCATAATATCCTCCAGTTCCATCCATGTCATTGCAAATGGCAAGATTTCATTCCTTTTGATGGCGGCATAATATTCCATTGTGTATATATATATACTAGATCTTCTTTAGCCATTCATCTGTCGATGGACATCTTAGCTCTTTCCATGGTTTGGCTATTGTGGATATTGCTGCTATAAACATCTGGGTGCATGTATCCCTTCAGATCCCTACACTTGTATTTTTGGGGTAAATACCCAGTAGTGCAATTGCTGGATCGTATGGTAGCTCTATTTTCAACTTTTTGAGGAACCTCCATACTATTTTCCAGAGTGGCTGCACCAGCTTGCATTCCCACCAACAATGTAGGAGGGTTCCCCTTTCTCCGCATCCCTGCCAACATCTTTCGCTTCCTGACTTGTTATTTTAGTCATTCTGACTGGTGTGAGGTGGTATCTCATTAAGGTTTTGATTTGGATTTCCCCGATGCCGAGCGATGTTGAGCACTTTTTCATGTGTCTGTTGGCCATTTGGATGTCTTCTTTGGAAAAATGTCTGTTCATGTCTTCTGCCCATTTCTTGATTGGATTCTTTGTTCTTTGGGTGTTGAGTTTAAGAAGTTCTTTATAGAGCTTGGATACTAGCCCTTTATCTGATATGTCCTTTGCAAATATCTTCTCCCATTCTGTCGAGTGTCTTGGTTTTGTTGACTGTTTCTTTTGCTGTGCAAAAGCTTTTTATTCTGATGAAGTCCCAATAGTTCATTTTTGCCCTTGCTTCCCTTGCCTTTGACGATGTTTCTAGGAAGAAGTTGCTGCGGCGGAGGTCGAAGAGTTTGCTGCCTGTGTTCTCCTCTAGGATTTTGATGGACTCCTGTCTCGCATTGAGGTCTTTCAACCATTCGGAGTCTCTTTTTGTGTGTGGTGTAAGGAAATGGTCCAGTTTCATTCTTCTGCGTGTGTCTGTCCAATTTTCCCAACACCATTTGTTGAAGAGAAAGGTTTTTCCATTGGACATTCTTTCCTGCTTTGTCAAAGATTAGTTGACCATAGAGTTGAGGGTCCATTTCTGGGCTCTCTATTCTGTTCCATTGATCTATGTGTCTGTTTTTGTGCCAGTACCATACTGTCTTGATGATGACAGCTTTGTAATAGAGCTTGAAGTCCGGAATTGTGATGCCGCCAGCTTTGCTTTTCTTTTTCAACCTTCCTCTGGCTATTCGGGGTCTTTTCTGCTTCCATACAAATTTTAGGATTATTTGTTCCATTTCTTTGGAAAAAAGTGGATGGTATTTTGATGGGGATTACATTGAATGTGTAGATTGCTCTATGTAACATTGACATCTTCACAATATTTGTTCTTCCAATCCATGAGCATGGAATGTTTTTCCATTTCTTTGTGTCTTCCTCAATTTCTTTCATGAGTATTTTATAGTTTTCTGAGTACAGATTCTTTGCCTCTTTGGTTAGATTTATTCCTAGGTATCTTATGGTTTTGGGTGCAATTGTAAATGGGATTGACTCATTAATTTCTCTTTCTTCTGTCTTGTTGCTGGTATATAGGAATGCCACTGATTTCTGTGCATTGATTTTCTATCCTGCCACTTTACTGAATTCCTGTATGAGTTCTAGCAGTTTTGGCGTGGAGTCTTTTGGGTTTTCCACATAAAGTATCATATCATCTGCAAAGAGTGAGAGTTTGACTTCTTTGCCAATATGGATGCCCTTTATTTCTTTTTGTTGTCTGATTGCTGGGGCTAGGACTTCTAATACTATATTGAATAGCAGTGGTGATAGTGGACATCCTGCCGTGTTCCCGACCTTAGGGGGAAAGCTCTCAGTTTTTCCCCATTGAGAATGATATTCACTGTAGGTTTTTCATAGATGGCTTTTATGATATTGAGGTATGTACCCTCTATCCCTATACTCTGAAGACTTTTGATCAAGAAAGGATGCTATACTTTGTAAATACTTCTTCTGCATCTATTGAGAGGATCATATAGTTCTTGTTCTTTCTTTTATTAATGTATCACATTGATTGATTTGCGGATGTTGAACCAACCTTGTAGCCCAGGGATAAATCCCACTTGGTCATGGTGAATGATCCTTTTAATGTACTGTTGGATTCTATTGGCTAGTATTTTGGTGAAAATTTTTGCATCCATGTTCATCAAGGATATTGTAATTCTCCTTTTTGATGGGGTCTTTGTCTGGTTTGGGGATCAAGGTAATGGTGGCCTCATAAAACAAGCTTGGAAGTATTCCTTCCATTTCTATTTTATGGAACAGTTTTAGAAGAATAGGTATTAATTCTTCTTTAAATGTTTTGTAGAATTCCCCTGGGAAGCCATCTGGCCCTGGGCTCTTGTGTGTTGGGAGATTTTTGATTACTGCTTCAATTTCCTTAGTGGTTATAGGTCTGTTCAGGTTTTCTGTTTCCTCCTGGTTCAGTTTTGCTAGGTGATACATCTCTAGGAATGTATCCTTTTCTTCCAGATTATCTAATTGCTGGTATATCATTGCTCATAATATGTTCTTATAATTGTTTGTATTTCTTTGGTGCTAGTTGTGATCTCTCCTCTTTCATTCATGATTTTATTGATTTGGGTCATTTCTCTTTCCTTTTGATGAGTCTGGCCAGGGGTTTATCAATCTTGTTAATTCTTTCAAATAACCAACTCCTAGTTTTGTTGATCTGTTCTACTGTTCTATTGGTTTCTGTATCATTGATTTCTGCTCTGGTCTTTATTATTTCTCTTCTCCTGCTGGGTTTAGGCTTTATTTGCTGTTCTTTCTCCAGCTCCTTTAGGTGTAGGGTTAGGTTGTGTATTTGAGACCTTTCTTGTTTCTTGAGAAAGGCTTGTATTGCTATATACATTCTTCTTGGGACTGCCTTTACTGCATCCCAAAGATTTCGAACAGTTGTGTTTTCATTTTCATTTGTTTCCATGAATTTTTTAATTCTTCTTTAATTTCCTGATTGACCCATTCATTCTTTAGTAGGATGCTCTTTAGCCACCATGTATTTGAGTTCTTTCCAACTTTCCTCTTGTGATTGAGTTCGAGTTTCAAAGCATTGTGGTCTCAAAATATGCAGGGAATGATCCCAATCTTTTGGTACTGGTTGAGACCTGATTTGTGACCTAGGATGTGATCTATTCTGGAGAATGTTCCATGGGAACTCGAGAAGAATGTGTATTCTGTTGCTTTGGGATGGAATGTTCTGAATATATCTGTGAAATCCATTTGGTCGATTGTGTCATTTAAGTCTTTATTTCCTTGTTGATCTTTTGCTTAGATGATCTGTCCATTTCAGTCAGGGGGGTGTTAAAGTCCCCCACTATTACTGTATTGTTCTTAATGTGTTTCTTTGCTTTTGTTATTAATTGGCTTATGTAAGTGGCTGGTCCCATGTTAGGGGCATAGATATTTACAATTGTTAGATCTTCTTGTTGGATAGACCCTTTAACTATGATATACTGTTTTTCCTCATCTCTTATTATAGTCTTTGGTTTAAAATCTAATTTGTCTGATATAAAGATTGCCACCCCAGCTTTCTTTTGTTGTCCATTAGCATGGTAAATAGTTTTCCACCCCCTCACTTTCATTCTGGGGGTGTCTTTGGGTCTAAAATGAGTCTCTTGCACACAGCATATGGATGGGTCTTGTTTTTTAATCCAATCTGATAGCCTGTGTCTTTTGATTGGGGCATTTAGCCCATTTACATTCAGGGTAACTATTGAAAGATATCAATTTAGTGCCATTGTATTGCTTGTAAGGTGACTGTTACTGTATATTGTCTGTGTTCCTTTCTGGTCTATGTTACTTTTAGGCTCTCTCTTTGCTTAGAGGACCCCTTTCAATATTTCTTTTAGGACTAGTTTTGTGTTTGCAAATTCCTTTAGTTTTTGTTTGTCCTGGAAGCTTTTTATCTCTCCTTCTATTTTCAATGACAGCTTAGCTGGATATAGTACTCTTGACTGCATATTTTTCTTATTTAGTGGTTTCAATATATCATGCCAGTCTTTTCTGGCCTGCCAGGTCTCTGTGGATAGGTCTGTTGCCAATCTAATGTTTCTACCATTGTAGGTTACAGATCTCTTGTCCCAAGCTGCTTTCAGGATTTTCTCTCTGTCTCTGGTACTCGTAAGTTTTACTATTAGATGTCGGGTGTTGACCTATTTTTATTGATTTTGAGAGGGGTTCTCTGTGCCTCCTGGATTTTGATGCCTGTTTCCTTCCCCAAATTAGGGAAGCTCTCTTCTATAATTTGCCTCAATATATCTTCTGCCCCTGTCTCTCTTTCTTCTACTTCTGGGATCTCAATTATTCTAATGTTGTTTTGCCTTGTGGTATCACTTATCTCTTGAATTATGCTCTCGTGAGCCAGTCGTTCTTTATCTCTCTTTTTCTCAGCTTCTTTTTTTCCATCATTTGGTCTTCTATATCACTAATTCTCTCTTCTGCCTTATTTATCCTAGCATTTAGAGCCTCCATTTTTTTTTTTTAGATTATTTATTTATTTATTTGTCAGAAAGAGAGAGATAGAGAGAGCACAAGCAGTGGGGCGCAGCAAGCAGAGAGAGAAGCAGGCTCCCCGTTAAGCAGGGACCCCGATGTGGGTCTCAATCACAGGAGTCCGGGATCATGACCTGAGCCGAACGAAGGCATACGCTTAACTGACTGAGCCACTCAGGCGCCCTCAAAATGATATATATATTTTTTAATTTTATTATGTTATGTTAGTCACCATACAATACATCATTAGTTTTTGATGTAGTGATCCACAATCCATTGTTTTCGTATAACACCCAGTGCTCCATGCAGTACGTGCCCTCCTTAATACCCATCACCGGGCTAACGAATCCCCTTTCCCCCCTCCCCTCTAAAACCCTGTTTGTTTCTCAGGTCCATAGTCTCTCATGGTTCATCTCTCCCTCCAATTCCCCCTGCCCATTTTCCCCTTCCTTCTCCTAATGTCCTCCATGTTATTCCTTATGTTCCACAAATAAGTGAAACCATATAATTGACTTTCTCTGCTTGACTTATTTCACTTAGCATAATCTCCTCCAGTCCCATCCATGTTGATGTAAAAGTTGGGTATTCATCTTTTCTGATGGCTGAGTAATATTCCATAGTATATATGGACCACATCTTCTTTATCCATTCATGTGTTGAAAGGCATCTCGGCTCTTTCCACAGTTTGGCTATTGTGGACATTGCTGCTATGAACATTGGGGTGCTTATGGCCCTTCTTTTCACTATATCTATGTCTTTGGGGTAAATACCCAGTAGTGCAATTGCTGGGTCATAGGGTAGCTCTATTTTAAATTTTTAAGGAACCTCCACACTGTTTTCCAAAGTGGCTGTACCAACTTGCATTCCCACCAACAGTGTAAGAGGGTTCCCCTTTCTCCACAACCTCTCCAACATTTGTTGTTTCTTTCCCTGTCCATTTTTGCCATTCTAACTGGTGTAAGGTGGTATCTCAGTGTGGTTTTGATTTGGATTTCCCTGATGGCTAATGATGATGAACATTTTTTCATGTGTCTGTTAGCCATTTGTATGTCTTCTTCAGAGAAGTGTCTGTTCATCCCTTCTGCCCACTTTTTGACTTGATTATTTGTTTTTTGGGTGTTGAGTTTGAGAAGTTCTTTATAGATTTTGGATACCAGCCCTTTATCTGTAGTGTCATTTGCAAATATCGTCTCCCATTCTGTGGGTTGCCTCTTTGTTTTGTTGACTGTTTCCTTTGCTGTGCAGAAGCTTTTTATCTTGAAGTTCCAAAAGTTCATTTTTGCTTTTGTTTCACTAGCTTTTGGAGATGTATCTTGAAAGAAGTTGCTGTGGCCGATGTCAAAGAGGTTATCTCTAGGATTTTGATGGATTCCTGTCTCACATTGAGGTCTTTCATCCATTTTGAATTTATCTTTGTGAATGGTGTTAAAGAATGGTCGAGTTTCATTCTTCTGCATGTGGCTGTCCAATTTTCCCAGCACCATTTATTGAAGAGACTGTCTTTTTTCCATTGCATGTTTTTTCCTGCCTTGTCAAAGATTATTTGAGTTGAGGGTCCATATCTGGGTTCTCTGTTCTGTTTCATTGGTCTGTATGTCTGTTTTTGTGCCAGTACCATGCTGTCTTGGTGATCACTGCTTTGTAATATAGCTTGAAATTGGGCAACGTGATGCCCCCAGCTTTGTTTTTCTTTTTCAACATCTCCTTGGTGATTCGGGGTCTTTTCTGATTCCATACAAATTTTAGGATTGTTGGTTCCAGCACTTTGAAAATGTCATTGGAATTTTGATCAGGATGGCATTGAAGGTATAGATTGCTCTGGGTAGCATAGACATTTTAACAATGTTTATTCTTCCGATCCATGAGTATGGAATATTTTTCCATCTTTTTGTGTCTTCTTCAATTTCTTTCATGAGTGTTTTGTAGTTCCTAGAGTATAGATCCTTTACCTCTTTGGTTAGGTTTATTCTGAGGTATCTTATGGTTTTTGGTGCTATTGTAAATGGAATCATTTCTTTAATTTCTCTTTCAACAGTTGTGTTGTTAGTGTATAAGAAAGCAACTGATTTCTGTGCATTGATTTTGTATCCTGCCACATTACTGAATTGCTGGATGAGTTCTAGTAATTTGGGGGTGGAGTCTTTTGGGTTTTCCACATAAAGTATCATGTCGTCTGCGAAAAGAGAGATTTGACTTCTTTGCCAATTTGAATATTTTTATTTCTTTTTGTTGTCTGATTGCTGTTGCTAGGACTTCTAGTACTATGTTGAACAATAGTGGTGAGAGTGGGCACCCTTGATGTGTTCCTGATCTTAAGGGAAAGGCTCTCAGCTTTTACCCATTGAGGATGATATTCACTGTGGGTTTTTCATAGATGGATTTTATGAGCTTGAGGAATGTTCCCTCTATCCCTATACTCTGGAGAGTTTTAATCAGGAAAGGATGTTGTATTTTGTCAAATGCTTTTTCTGCATCATTGAGAGGACCATATGGTTCTTCTCTCTCCTCTTATTAATGTGTTCTATCACATTGATTGATTTGCGAGTGTTGAACTACCCTTGCATCCCTGGGATACATCCCACTTGGTCAAGGCGGATGTTCCTTTTCATATATTGTTGGGTCCTATTAGCTAGGATTTTGTTGAGGATTTTGGAATCCATATTCATCAGGGATGTTGGTCTGAAATTCTCCTTTTTGATGGGGTTTTGCCTGGTTTGGGAATTAAGGTAATGCTGGCCTCATAGAATGAGTTTGGAAGTTTTCCTTCTGTTTCTATTTTTTGAAACAGCTTCAGTAGAATAGGTATTATTTCTTCTTTGAATGTTTGGTAGAATTCCCCAGGGCACCCATCAGGCCCTGGACTCTTGTTTTTTGGGAGGTTTTTGATCACTGCCTCAATCTCATTACTGGTTATTGGCCTATTCAGGTTGTCAATTTCTTCCTGTTTCAGTCTTGGGAGTTTATAGGTTTCCAGGAAGGCCTCCATTTCATCCAGATTGCTCAGTTTATTGGCATATAGTTGTTGATAATAATTTCTAATAATTGTTTCTTTTTCCTTGGTGTTGGTCGTGATCTCTCCCCTTTCATTCATAATTTTATTAATTTGGGTCCTTTCTCTCTTCTTTTGGATAACTCTGGCCAGTGGTGTATCAATCTTATTAATTCTTTCAAAGAACCAACTTCTAGTTTCATTGATCTGAACTACTGTGTTTCTGGTTTTTAATTCATTGATTTCTACTCTAATTTTAATTATTTCTCTTCTAATGCATGGCTTAGGTGTCATTTGTTGCTTTTTCTCTAGTTCTTTAAGGTATAGAGTTAGTTGGTGAATTCTGGATTTTTCTATTTTTTTGAGTGAGTCTTGGATGGCTATGTATTTCCCCCTTAGGACCGCCTTTGCAGTATCCCATAGGTTTTGGACCGATGTGTTTTTATTCTCATTGATTTCCATGAATTGTTTAAGTTCTTCTTTGATTTCTTGGTTGACCCAAACATTCTTGAGCAGAGTGGTCTTTAGCTTCCAAGTGTTTGAATTTCTGCCAAATTTTTCTTGTGATTGAGTTCCAGTTTTAGAGCATTGTGGTCTGAGAATATGCAGGGAATTAGAGCCTCCATTTTTGATTGCACCTCATTAATAGCCTTTTTGATTTCAACTAGGTTAGATTTTAGTTCTTTTATTTCTCCAGAAAGGTTTTCTCTAATAACTTCCATGCTTTTTTCAAGCCCAGCTAGTATCTTTAAAGTCATCATTCTGAACTCTAGTTCTGACATCTTACTAAAGTCCATATTGATTAGGTCCCTGGCAGTTGGTACTGCCTCTTGTTCTTTTTGTTGAGGTGATTTTTTCTGTCTTATCATTTTGTCCAGAGGAGAATAGATAAATGAGAGAACAGAATGCTAACAGTGTCCCCAGAAAATATTCATTAAACAAATCAGAAAAGACCTGAAACTGGGGGAAAAGAAAAGGAAAGAAAGAAAATAGAAAAAAAAAGTAAAAGAAAAAGAAAAAGCTAAAAACAAACAAAAACAAAACAAAACAAAACAAAAAAGACAGAATATGATCAAATATGATCAGGCTGGTGCATAGATCAGTGCCACACACTAGATTTTGGGTGTATTTTGGTCTGTTAGAAGAAAGTGCCTCCCAAAATTTTAACAAAAGAAAAAGTTATATATGTACAAAAATAAGGGTTAATATGATGAAGGGATGGAATATGACTGTAAAGATGAAAATTATAAAAGATTTTATAAAAGGAATTGATAAGAAGTTGGTTGAAAAAAAGAAAGAAGAGGATTTAAAAAAAAGGAGAGAGAGAAGGTGATCAGGCAGGAGACTAGAACAATGCCATAAACTAGAAATTTAGGGCATATTTTGGTCTGTTAGAAGAAACTGTATCCCAAAACTTTAAAGAGAGAACAACTTATATATATATATATATATATATACCAAAAATAAAGTTAACTACTATGAAGGGATAGAATATGACTCTTCCACAAAGTGGTCACTTTTCTGTTCAGAGAGTTGTTTCTATTCTTTTCTTCGATCTGTTGAGTTTGTAGGTGTTTAGAATGGTTTGATCCCTATCCAGCTGAATTCCTGGGACCAGATGAAATCCAGGTCTCCTACTCCTCCATCACCTTGCTCCTCCCCGCTGAACATGTTTTTTTTTTTTTTTTTTTAAGATTACTTTATTTACTTGAGAGAGCATGCTCGCATGCGTTCGCACACGCACACGCGTGGGAGAGGAGAAAAGAGAGAAGAGGAAGCCGACTCCCTGCTTAGCAGGGAGCCCAAGGCAGCAGGATCCCAGGACCCCGAGATCATGACCTGAGCAGAAAGCAGATGCTTAACCCACTGAGTCACCCTGGCGCTTCCACACATGGTTTTGAAGGTAGCTAGTTAATTCAGAAATGGAATGCTGTGCTCACATCTTCATTTACTCTGATTCTTCTTCTGGTTTCTGATTTTTTATTGTGTTCTGTGTTCTCAAATAATAATAGTAATTTTTTTTCCCATGATGGTTTACCTAAAGTAACTTTTCTGAAAATAGTCATTTTTCCTAAGTTCCTATAGCCACCCTTTTCTAGAAAAAACATTTCTTAAAATTATTTATCTTTCCTTAGCTTCTACCTAGAGATTACTTGCAATTTTTCACAGTCAAATCTTTGGGCATATGTGGCTGTTGAGATGTAGGTGGGTAGATGTCTTGGTGTGATGCAAGTGCTCAAGTAGCCTTAAGATAAAACCACAGGTGACTCTGCTCTAGCCTATCATTCCAGGCACCTGCCTTGATCCAGATCACCTCAGCTGCTTCCTCAGACTGTAGAAAGTCTTGCACTCATGTATAACCCTCCACCTCAGTTATTCACAGGTGACTTTTATGGAGTGCTTTGGAGATGATGAGATACACTTAGAATAATATCTTGCAAAATATACATCTAGCAAGACCAAGAGGAAGATTGTGAAAATTTGAAGTTTACCATATGTCAGGAAGCCCTAGAGATACCAGGATTTGGGCCAATCAGTTTTTGCATGAGAATTTTGCTCAAGAAGTTTATTTTACTTGTTGGAAAACCATAAAAGAGTGGACTACATAAGTAATTACTATTTTACAAATTATTGATTTTTTTTCTTTAGGAGATATCTTTTAGAAATATTCATTATAACAAGAGGACTGCTTTACCTTACCAAAGGGCGAGGATAATTATGTTTAATACTTGGTATAAAATGAACATAACATCTAGACTGTGATTACTCCAAATCATTTAAATTACTTGACAGTATACATATCTAAAGTAGATTTGATTTGATTTCCTTTGCAAAGAGGTTAAATTAACAAAAGAGGTTAGAGTGAAATAATTGGTAAAGAAAGTACAAAGGTAGTGCATCATGAGGGTAGAAAAATTGCCACAAATTGTTTTGTACTCTCAAAATTAGCTATATTTTGTATGTGTTAGTAGACAATACATACTTTAAATTCAAATCTTTTTAGATATCCGAAGGCATATGACCAAGACTAGCCTCTTTACAGCAGTGATGACTTTAGCAAGATCCCTTCATAATACCTCCATATATTATCTTGCTTATGTAATTTTAGCTATTTCACAAAAATAATTTGCATGTCTTCTGTGTATAGAAATTGTGCTAAATGTTGGAGATGTGGAAATGTATGGGAAATAGAGTCAAGCTCCAATGGATAGATAATCTAGTAAAAAAGACATGAGAACAATTAAGTATTACAAAAGCAAAGTGTTTTAAACACTTGATTAAAAATAAAAGCTAAACAGTATTGGAAAAAATAAAAAAGATTTGATTTTTATTTCTACTTTCTTCAGTAACTTTGGTCATGTAATCACTCAATGTGCAGGTAGTATGTCATGGGATTGATGTTGAAATTGGGATTTTAAAACAATTTAGGCTAAGAAATCTATTGCACATTTGACATAAAACATGAAGAAAATGGTTGAAAATGTGGCAAGAAAAATAAATGTATTCATTTTTTTCATTTGCAGGAGATTTTGGCAAATAATAAATTATTTGTGATTTTATGACACTAGACACATTTTTATGTCCACCATTAAAAGTGAACCTCATCAAAATTGATTCTGTCTTGGAGAAAACATGAAAACCAAGAACTTATACACACACTCATATCCATACTGATAGAAATAGCTTTCAGAGCAGGAAGTAGAAAGAGTGATAAGGCTGTCAGAGAAACAATATATGAACTGAAAGTAACTTTCCTATACAACTTTGGAGTAAGACTAAGTGTACAGTAAGAAAAGAGAAGTTAGTGATCATATTTCAGTTCAAATAACAGTAGTAAAACAGACTTTAAATTATGAGATCTATTTTTTTAAGAAAAACATTGATTTCCCCCCCCAAAATTATAGACAATAGAGTTGGACTTCACAGGGAGGCCGTTTGACAGATGGTTAAAGCAAAACACATGCATCTGTCAATCATTTTTATCAGTTCTGACACCTTATTAAAAATCCAAAGACATGTTTTATAATTTTAAAAGGAAAAATTACAAGGTATACATTCTCTAATAGTTATTGGACCTAGCTTTAAAACTCTTCTTCAAACTGCCATAACCTAAGAAGTAAATCTTTGGGTCAAGAGTTTTTTCCCTGCAAAAATGCATCAGATCATCTGCATTAGAAATGGTTTTAGATGTTACATGTAGAAATCTACTAAGCCTAAATGTTTATAAGTATTAGGCAGAAGTTCTTCTCAGTTACTTCTGGTGGTTTAATGTAAGGAACTATTGTGAAGGGAATTTATTTTTAGTACTGAACTAGATATAAATCAGGTTATGACAGTTTTATAAGCCTCTATGTACCCTGTACTCTTCATCAGACATTGTATAATACAGCTTCATGGAGCAGGCAGTGAAGAGAGGACCTGTGATCTTAAGGCTGCAGAGAAGAGTGAAGTGAAATCATTCTGACAGGACCAAACTTCCTGCTGTAAGGTAAGTTAAGACTCATTGTGAGGCCCCTACTATATAAAGGGAAATATGTGATACAGTGACAAAACATAGCAAGAAAAAAAATAATAAACCAAAGCATGTGATCCTGAGAAGATTGATGTTGGACAGTCTGAACCAATTCCAAATTCCTTGTTTATGCTGACATATATACCCCACTATTTCTGACCTCTGGGCTATAGAGCATGAAGGGTCCTCTGCCTTTAGTGGCCTGTCACTGGCCCCTTTTCCAAGAGGATAATGCTTACCTGTTCCTAGGACTCAGCTCACATAACCCCTAAGGGACCCCTCCTTTCATGCCCTCTTCCCCTGCCCTGCCTTTTTCGGTTCCTGGGGTCTCTTGTCCTGGAGGCCGAGATCTTGCTTCTTGCCTTTCTATGCTCAGTGTCTAGCCCAGCACTTGGCACCCAGCTGACATCCAACCAGTGGCCATGGAACAGGGGGCGGTGAATGAACACATGAAGGATGCTTTCCTGGCTTTCATTCTGGCCATGTGACACCATCCCAGTCCTTATGGAGCAGAGAAGAGCTTGTGACTATTGAGGGAAACTCCAAGCCCATGTCATACTTCTGCACAGTACACAAGTCTTTCTGTTCTAGGCTTCCTCCCCCCGCTCCCCTGCCTTTAAATTCACTTCACATCTTCAGATTTTCATTTTGCCAGTTTGAATGAGGAGAGGAGGAGGGTGTTTGAGGGTGACGTTGTCCGGAGCAGCTGACACCTGCCTTGACAGAGTCGTATCCAGAGGCAAGACAGGCAACGTGAGAGAGGCACACCTTTCCTCTCAGTTTTCAAGTATATGGTTATGTGTTTTCATCTTTTTGTGTTAGAAGCTTCAGAAGGGCAGACACTTTTTTGCTTGCAGTAGTTGGGGTCAGAGTAAAAAGGGATTTAAAAGCCAATCAATAATAGCATATAAGCTTGGGCATGTTGGGAATGGCTTTTATTTTCTGTTTCTTTGCAACCCGGGCATAGTCAGACATGCAATATGTTGTGTTGTCAGTCCTTTTAAATAGAAATGGATTAAATTGAAGCATGTGTTTTCTCCCCCACCTTGTACAAATTGCATCAGAAATCTATTTGAAAACGTGTTTGAGTGTGCGTGCATGTGTGAGTGTGCGTGCATGTGTGAGTGTGTGTGTGTGTGTTTATGCAAAGAAAGGGAAAGGGAGATTTTCTAAAGGGGAAATCTGGCTACCAAACAAACAAACAAAAAGGATCAATTATTTGGCCAAAGTCTTTAGCGTTTCTACAGACTTGAAAGCCATTCAAAATGTCCTGTCCTCAGATGCAACTGATGAACCTAAAAGATTGGGAAAAGGAAAAAGGGGAGTAGTTGATGGTCATAAAGGGGCATGATTTTCATTCATTAGAATATCAAGCTGCCACCAGACTTCATCATGGACTTCAAGGACCCCTTGCCAAAGAGTGACCTGAAGTTGATGTGACCCTCAGAGCGTTGCCTCATCCACAGCTATGTGTAGTCTGTACCATGTGGAATGTGTACTGGAAGAACACTCAATAGTGCTTGTGCTTCAGCACAGTGAATAAAAACCAATATTGGTTTTGGTTATTTTCTTTCCAAACTGGTAGTCTGTGGATCCTGTAGTTGTGTGACAATGCCCCTAAAATATCCACTCTCTCAACCTTACCCACTCAGAGGAGAGAAAGGGAAGGATTGTGGAAACAGACGAGAAAGTGGAGTGGGGTAAGGGGCATCTCTTGTATGGAGTGAGAATGTTACCAGTACTGACTCAGGGTTCTTGTCTATCACTAACATGGCCACTCTAGACACAGTGTTTACTGTAGACATTCAACTGTGTGAGAGAAAACAGCCAAACACAGCAGAACGCCATTTGTGATGGGACATGGTGATAATACCGAGAGGCCCAGTGGATGTGACAGGGACAGTTGATGCCACTAAACTTAATTCATGGGTTCAGATCCTGAGATATTTAGCAGAAGAAGCTAACACAGCATTCCATGTATTTCCTTGTTAGTAGGAAATTTAACAAAAACGACCATGAGCATTTATATTCTATCAAACTACCCATAAACTACACATATAAGTTAAACATGCATTTATTGAAATGATGTTGAAACTGAAGTAATAGTTTTTGATCATTAAATAAAGAACATATTTTCCTGTTTGTTTGCCATGGTTGTTGAAAGTTGGGTGGAAGGTATGGCTTTAGCAGATGTAAAAATTAAAAAGAAAGCTACGGGCCCCATACAACCCACATTAGCTATTTGATCTTGGAAAATTTGCTTTACCATTCTGAGCCTCACCTGTTGTGAAGATTGAATAAGATAATTTTTTTTTTTTAACACTCAGTGATGTGGCAGACCTATAATAGTGCTCAATTAAAAGAATTAATTGTAAAAAAAGATACCTGCTAAATCTTTAAACAACAGGGTAAAATTAGGTACCATTTTATTACCATATTTTAGAAGAGATTAATACTAGTAATAATCCTCATGAGTCTTACCATATCCTCTGATAACTTCCAGTAAAAGGAACAGAATTAGATGTAGGGTCAGACTATTTAGAGATTCAACAAATATTGTTTATTTCTTGCACCAAAAATGACAAAAATACCCTCGAGAATATATTTGTTTCTCTATAGGATGGTTCCTTTTATGACCCCTCCAAGGACTGTATTATAAAGAAAAGAAATGATATTTTGAAGAGTTTAAATATTACAAAATTTAAGTAGGAAAAAAAAAAAGACCGAGACTGTATATTTTTGGGTGGAAGAATTTTATACATGTCCATCCTTTATATGATCTTATCATCATTTTACTGAGCCCTTGGGTGTATTTTAGCCACATATTTGGACACTAATTAGTTCTTAATTATCTATGAATCATCAGATCTACTGACCCCCAAATCAGGCTCTCCTGGAATTCTACTTGATTTCACATCCCTTTTAGACTAGTGTCTCTATTTTAGTAACTGCTTTTCTTTCATCATGGTTGAGGTTATATGAGAGATACGGTTTTTTTGGATTTTTGAAAGATCTGTTTTTCCATTCCTGGTGGTTGACTGTTTTTTGTTTCATGCTTTATATTACCACACTCTAAAAATATGGCCTAGATTTTTTTTAAGTTCTCTACCTATACATTATTAATTTAAGGAATTATAATACCAAGTCAATGGCAATCCTGTGTGCCATTAGGATGATGGCAGTGTTAGCTTGACAAGTATGATGAAACCTCTTGCCAGTCCCATGAGGCAGCTTCCGAAAGCTGTCAGGCTAAATGCAGGAAACCATGTTGTTTGCTGTACGGGATTCCTTTCAATTGCTGACTATGCACGGGCAGCATAGTCTGTCCTGGCACTGGCCTTCCCTCCTGGGTATGTTTTAAGCATTGCTGCCATTTAAATCCTTGAACTAGAATGGACCGGTTCCAAGGGGCATGATTGGTATAGGCAGGACAGGTTTATTAGAGAGACTGGGGTTTGCCCTTGGTCCTGAAAGAACTAGAGGACTATTACTTAAGTCTTAAACAATCTTTATTGTTGTGTGAAAGAATGAGGTCTATGGCATCCATTTTATGCTGATAGTCCTGCTGTAACCACAGGCAGAATACAGCAGCATGTATGCAGAATGCATGATTTCAGCCACCCAGATGAAGCTGAACATGATGGTGCCAACAAAATGAAATAAAGCTAGATATCTACTTTTATGAACATGTTCATGTTTAAGCAGTTTAATATTGGGAGTCTTAGATACATTTCATATATCTCTATTATATGAAAACCATCATGTATCTTGCTAATGTTAAATAACGTCTATATTGAGATGCTTTCTTTTGGCACAAGATGGCACTTTAACTTCAGAGATCCAATGTAATCTCAATGAGCTTTCTCATCGCAAATGGAAAACGTGTGGTAGTTCATTCTCTGAAAGCAGAAACCAGAGCTAGAAACAGGCAAAGAAAAGCAGAGAATAACTTTGCCATAGAGAAGGTGTTTGCATTAGGATGCAAGCCAGGGGGCGGAGCGGGGAGGGAGCAGGGCAGGACAGTTGGTGCAAAATCTTTTGTTTAAGGAGTTGGAAAATTGAAAGGTAAGTTAATGTTATTTTACATGTGAACAAAGAACACTTTTGGAAATATTTTTCACTTTAAAACTCATCTAGTCCCCATCAATATAATTTTCTTAAAGCGTGTCTAAGATACTCTATTGAAAAAAAAATCCAGTGATCATGTTTGTGTCATGTTACCTGATCTATTACTTGTAATCATACTTCTGCCACTACTGCTGTTGCTGTTCTTGGGTGTGCATGTGTATGTTTTCTTTTTATAAGGAGTGACAATTCTGCTCCCTAGCTGATTCCTCTGGGAGTTGACTGTTCTCATTTACATGCATGTAATGTTTCTGTATCAACGCACCCTATTACCAGATATCTCCATTGTCTGGTGCTATTTAGGTATCCTCTTGGGAAGGAGCAGAGTGGTACTGAGTTTAAATTGCATGAGCTTGTCAGAGTCACTCTTGCCCTCCTCACTTTCATACTTAGCTGAAAACCTTGTTCACTCATGGCATTCCCTCTTCCTCATTTTATTGAGCAATTTCAGCCACAATACTTAAAATCTTGGAACAAACTTGTTCTGTCCAATATGCAGTATAAAAAAAGGAAGTGGTGGGGCACCTGGGTGGCTCAGTCGGTTAAGCGTCTGCCTTTGGCTCAGGTCATGATCCCGGGGTCCTGGGATCGAGCCCCACATCGGGCTCCCTGCTCCGCGGGAAGCCTGTTTCTCCCTCTCCCATTCTCCCTGCTTGTGTTCGCTCTCTCACTGTGTCTCTCAAATAAACAAATAATCTTTAAAAAAAATTAAATAAATAAATAAAGGAAATGGTAGGGCAGAATAGGTTTAAAAACCTAGCGTAATTGGAATTTTTATAAAATGTATGCGTATTTTGCTTCATTGTTTTTAAGAAATACAAAAACCAAAAGTGTAGTAGAGTCACAGAGATCAGAATTATTTAAGAGCGTGTAATAATCACCACAGAAATGGCACCATCTTTGATTTATACAGTACGTAAAGGTTTACTGAGCATTTTGATTTGTATCCTTTCCTTTTTGTTTTGTTTTTTAAACTTTACACCTATAGTTATTCATCCTTAATTGAAACAATTGAATTCATTCTTGCAAATGTAAGCAGAAAGTGGTTTATGTCATGGTGTTTGATATCTCGTGCACCCGGCAGTGCTGGGGAATCCACATTTGGGTTCCCGGACGAAGTCCTCGGTAACAGTGGTCCCCACACCATACGACTGTCATCAGTCCTGAGGCTGCTCAGGGCTGAGCCCTCTGTGAGCACATGGAGCTACTCCAGAAAGGCAGATACCTTTGCCATCCTGCTTGCAGGAGATGGATCTTCCGCACAGTGATCACCTCATGTTTGTCCCCTCACATCATCATTTCAGAAAGTCAGGTGACAGTAGGTAAAACTTAGATCACCTAACTGTACCCTCACTGCAAGGGAATGTGGGAAATGTAGTATTTTTTTGTTTGTTTGTTTTTCTCTCTGTTGAAGAAGGGGGTGTACAATTTGGGAACTACCACAATATAGAGAGATGGTTCAAAAAGTTTGGGGCAGATGTGAACTCTAGGTGGTTTAAAAAAATACTTGTATTATTCTATTGTTTTGGATGAAAATAATCGAAACTCAGACATTTTGAGGTACAATACTTTTAAAGAACACCAGATCAGCCCTGCGATTGTTAATATACTCAAATATAATATTTTAATATTTAAATTGTCTGCATTATTAAGATCTCTTGGGAAAATGTCAGCACTGAGGTTATCTCTGTGTATTAGGAATATTCACCTTAAAATGTGAAAACTCAGTTTCATTTTAGTAGAGATGTGCTCATTATGTATCCCTAAAGCTAGAAGAATTTATGACACAAAGGCAAGATCAGTTGGCTCTGGTTCCAGTAAAAAAGTAATATAAAAAAAAAAATCAAGCTTCTTGCCAAAATACTGGCCTTGGTGTTTCAGAAATAAAGTTTCTTTTCAAGAAAAAATAATTATTTGATAGTAGATCTTGTATGGAGAAAAAACAATAACCTTAAGTATGACAAATTTATAACTCAAACACTGTCCAGTGTTACTTATACATTTTGGTTGATGTATCCAAATCTTAAGTTATTACAGTCTTCTTACATGATTTCTTTTATACCCTGTACAATGATGCTCACTCTTGTCTTCCCCTCCCTTCTTGGGCTTTGTGAAGGTATGTGTTTTTTGTTGCATTACTTTATCAGTTGCTAGTGCTGTTTTATGGCCATATAAAGAGTAGCCTGGGAGTTACTCCTTTGGTATGGTCAATCATGGCTTCATTAAATTATAAAACTCTGTGGAGTATATGGCATTATCTTTTGTAGACACCTCTACCTCTGTTTAGTCCCAAAAGACCGAATTTTTATCACCGGTAAGAACCCAATGCAGCAAATTTATGCGAAAACGAAATATTCTGATTCATGAAGCTGGGGAGGATGTGAGAATAGTGCAGGGTAGCTAAAAGAGCCTCAAGGATTGGAACAAGGATCTCAGTGCACCAAAAATCTTCTTTTCTATCTCCACTTGGATGAATTTTGTGTAGTTTCTATATGCATGGCAGAGACATTGACAATTGGCAGTTCCAGGTTCACACCATTCCAGTTAAGTTGTCCCTGAGGGAAAAAAGTATCTTACTCCTGGAAAGCAGATTACCAACTTTAGAGGAAAATGTAACTGAACATATTTGGGTTACTTGCCAATGGACCAGTAACAATCACCAGTGGTCTGGGGCATGGGAATTTTTGGGGTCTGTGTCAGGTGACCATCCCTACAGCCTGGGGAAACAAATATTATGACAATCCCACTAGGACCATTGAAAAACGAAGGAAGTCTTTCCCAAAAGAAAGTTCTACTGTTTAGAACACAAATGGGCTAAGATCACTGCAAAGTTAGCCAACATTCTTCCCTATACTCTCTTCTCATTCCGTAGACTCTGATGAGTCTCCTCATGCCATCAGTACATGCTTCCAAGTGTCTAGCAAATTCCAACTTTCACCAGCCGGGGACAACAAATGACATAATAAATATAATGCATATTTCAATGGCTTCAAGCCTCTGTCTGTTAACTCAGCAAGCAGTTTAATTTTTTTCCTCATAGTTTTTTTGGGGAAGAGTTTGTAAAGGGCAGAGAGAAGCCACAGGGGTTACAGTAATTGAATATCCATTAGATGAAAAAAAAAAATCAGAAGTGTTGAGAATTACTTCCATTGCTGCATTTCTTTAATGCCTAAGTTAAACATTTTATCACTCCCTTTCCCACAAACCAACACAAAATTGTATCAGGCCTCTTCTTTATGCTTCCAGAGCACTGTTTTCATGATATAAAGAAAGATGGAAAAAACTTAAAATTCCTTAGTACTTGTTGTGATATCTAGCCCCTTCCCCTACCCACCTTTATAAGGCTGATCAAATTAAGCATTGCATAAAACTAAAGCTCCCAAATGATGTTTAAAGAATAGATAAATCACCATATCTTCTCCCTTACCTGTGGTGGTGGGAGAGACTTCTTGTGAATGTGTCTTACTACGTTTGGTGTCCTGTTAAGTACAGAAATGGTGGAAGAAAATTTTCTTAAATGCCTAGATGTTATAGGGTGACCTTAAAACTTTATTTAGGAATATCCTAAAGAGCAGTATCTGAGCACTTTCTGGGATGAACAGAAAACATGCATCAATTTAGCATCATGAAGCATCTATATGGTTTCATTGCTGATGTTTGACCTGGAGATTAAAGGCAATCCCAGATTATTTAAGGGGTATAGTCTCTAGATTTCACCTTTGGAATTTTGTTTGGGGGGTGGGGGTAAGGAAAAAAGTCCAAAATCTCCTTTCTCATACAAATTTACTAGACACAGAATCTTCTCAGCCCGCTTTCATTTATCTGCACAAACTGTTTAGATACATGTCCCAGACTCAGGATATTCCAAGGCATTCATTCAGTGGTTGGTTAACATTTCACAAATACTGCTTGGATCACTGATTGAATCTAAGATATGTAATCATTTCCATTCATAAGAGGAAACCCATACATGACGCACCGATAATTAGTGGGGCACATCTCAGGGCTAAGTATTTTCTGTAATTGTTTTATTCCTTGACAACCTGGTATATAATCATATAGTAACCTTTATAACATCCGTATGCTCCTTTCCTGTGTGTTCTTATTTGCCACTAGCTAATAACACACTTTAAAAACATTTTTATAAAGGTAGTATGTATACATACTTTTGAAGGCAGTAATGTATTCAGTACATGACCCATCAACAGTACATGAAATGTCGTATAGGCTTATGTTAAAAACCTAAGAGCAAGCTATTGTGCCTTTTTTTTTTTTTTAGATTTTATTTATTTATTTGACAGAGACAGAGACAGCGAGAGCAGGAACACAAGCAGGGGGAGTGGCAGGCAGAGAGAGAAGCAGGCTCTCCGATGAGCAGGGAGCCCGATGTTGGACTCCATCCCAGGACCCTGGGATCATGACCTGAGCCAAAGGCAGTCGCTTAACCAACTGAGCCACCCAGGCGCCCAATTGTGCCTTTTTTTAACCTGTGAATTCTTACCCTTTACCATAACATCTGGGTCATAGATTAGCAGGGTTTTATAAATGAATGATATTATTTAGTTTTTTATCCAAATAAGATCATGGGCATACTCAGAGTCAACCATAGTGTGTTCTTTGTGTCTCTTTGTATTCTTTGGATAGCAGAACACCATCTGTGTAGTTCCTTAAATAGGTCAAAGTGAAAACATCTCTAAGTGACTCTCAAAATGAGTTGAAATAATCAATTGGACTTTTCAAAAACATTCTGGTTCTTTCTCTCGTAGATGCATGGTACAATTTCAGTTTCCTTGCCCCTTAGAATATACATGAGGACAGGAGGTTGTTTTGACAATAAAAGATGAATGTAAATGATACGTGTGATTTTCAAGTGGTGGCATTAAGAACTTGGGCTTGACTTAACAGCATTGTTTAAGTTAAAATGAACTTTATTATAGAAACAGTGAAAATGAGATAACCAATCAGTATGGAATATTAATAAAAAAGATTCAATTATGAGTAAGACTTAGAGAGATAGACTTTATTTATTTTTGTTTTCTCTAAGTATAGTTGACACACAGATTTTCATTAGTTTCAGGTGTACAACATGGTGATTCAACGTCTCTGTACATTATGCTATGTTCACCATAAGAGTAGCTGCTGCCTGTCATCATACAACACTATTACAGTATCATTGACTATATTCCCTATGTTGTGCCTTGATTTCTTGTGACTTAGTCATTCCACAACTGAAGGCCATATCTCCCACTCCCCTTCACTCATTTTGCCCATCTCCCTCACCCCCTTCCCCCTGGCAGCCATTAGTTTTTTCTCTGTATTTATGGGTCTGATTCTACTTTTTGTTTGTTTATTCATTTATTTTATTTTTTGGATTCCACATATAAGTGAAATCATATGGTATTTATCTTTCGCAGTCTGACTTATTTCACATAGCGTAATATTTTCTAGGTCCATCAATGTTGTTGCAAATGGCAAGATCTGATTCTTATTTATGGCTGCATAATATTCTAATACATGATATAACACAATATAACTTAATATAATATATAAGTATACACCCCCCCCCACATCTTTATCCATTCATCTATCAATGGACACTTAGGTTGTTTCTATATCTTGACTATTGTAAATAACGCTGTAACAAATATAGGGGTGCCTATATCTTTTCAAACCAGTGCTTTTGTTTCCTTTCGGTAAATAACCAGTAGTGGAATTATTGGATCATATGGTATTTTTATTTTTAATTTTTTGAGGAACCTCCATATTGTTTTCCACGGTGGCTGCACCAATTTACATTCCCACCAACAGTACACAAGGGTTCTTTTTTTTTTTTTTTATAAGATTTTATTTATTTGAGGCACAGAGATACAGAGAGAGAAAGAGAGATCATGAGCAGGGGGAGAGGCAGAGGGAGAGGGAGAAGCAGGCTCCCTGCTGAGCCAGGAGCCCAATGTGGGGCTCAATCCCAGGACCCTGGGATCATGACCTGAGCCAAAGGCAGACGCTTAATCATCTGAGCCACCCAGGCGCCCCCACAAGGGTTCTTTTTTCTTCACATCCTCTCCAACGCTTGTTTCTTTTCTTCTTGATTTTAGCCATTCTAAGAGGCGTGAGGTGATAATCTCATTGTGGTTTGGATTTTCATTTCCCTGATGGTTAGTGATGTTGAGCATCTTTTCAGGTACCTGTTGGCCATCTGTATGTCCTCTTTGGAAAAATGTCTGTTCAGGTTCTCTGCCCAGTTTTTAATCAGATTCTTTGTTTTTTGGTGTTGAGTTGTATAAGTTCTTTATATATTTTGGTTATTAACTCCTTATTGATATATCATTTGCAAACAGAGCACAGTTGGTATTTATTAAACTCACACTCACAATTTGAAATGACAAATAGGTTTGTTATTTTGTCCTTCTCAGACAAGGAGACTTAAGCTATACTAAGCTCACAATAGCTTCTTCTTCTAGCTCTTACAAATTATGTACCTATTTGGAATACCTAAAATTGTTGCTAGATTACAGATGACCACCTCATTATTTATAATATTTATGTTATCCATCACTGATAAAAGCTTGGTCTCTTGCTGTAATTCCTTATATTTATGGTTTGACTTAAAGAGTTTTTTTTGTGTGTGTGTCTTTTGTTGTATTTCAGCTTCTTTTCACTAAAAAGTAAAAGGAAAAACATCTCTTATTCAGGATTCTTCTTCAATTCTATGGCCTCTACCTTCAATAAGAAAACTATTTTCTGTTCACCTTCAAGCAAAGGCAATTTCTATTATATCTTTTCCTTAAACTCTTACCTGATGACTCTTTACAAATAAATAATGTGTTGTCATATAATATATTCTTTCATAAAGAAGTCTAGTGACATTCGATCTACTTATTTTCAATTCCCATGATGGAATATTAAGAAAAGATTTTCATAAGATCCATTACCTTACCTTGGTGTAGGTATGTGGGGAAAAAAAAAAAAAAAAGCTCTTCATAATCCCAGGGATTTTTGAAATGACTTTTTGCTCAATATGTAATTATAACATTTGTTCTTCTCATGTTGATTTCATGTCCCTGATTAGACAAACTTAGAACTCTACAGTCTATTTCCATCAACTATATATATACAATTTTCTTCTCTCTAGCAGATAATTACATTTCTTTACTTTTCCAAAGCTGCTTGACAAAACCTCTTTTCTAATTCTGCCATACACTTTATTTTTTTGTCTCCCTAACAACAAAGTTATAGACAGCTTAGAAATTGAGGCACAGTTTTAGCTGTTCATTTTTAAAAGTTGATGTGGTTGTTAAGAAGATAATGGAAAGATCTTAGAGCAGAATTGTAAAATGCTTTTGAGAGTAATTAAAGACTGATCCTCTGTAACATGTTTTGTTGGATGGTTCCTAAGGCCACTCCCAGGTTTCATGATTCATTAGGAGGACTCATAGTACATAGCATCTAGTCAAACTCATGGCTAACATTATTATGGCGAAAGATACAAAGCAAAATCAGCAAAAAGAAAAGGCATATAGGTCAACATCCATCACAAACTGGGCACAAGCTTCCAAGAGTCTTTGTCACAATGGAGTTTCACAAGCTGGGCTTAATTCCTCCAGCAACAAGTTGTGACAACATGTGTGAGTGTCTTCGGCCGAGAAGCTCATTAGAGACTCAAGGCTAAGTTTTACTGGGTCATGCAGCCACTTTTGGCTTATCACATACTGAAATTCCAGACTCCCAGAGGCAAAGTTAAGTTCCAGTGTGAATCATATTATTTGTACAGTTAACACACAGTGAGACATTCTTATCATTCACGGAACATTTCATATCAGTGTGGGTGCCTATTTAATAGTCAAGTTCCCAGATGTAAGCTGAGAGCCAACCCTTGTGGCTGGCCTATTTAATTCTTTTCTGTACACACATTGTTTCCTTTTCCCTACTTGTAACTCGATTTGTTTCCTGTATGTTTAAACCTCTGTGTTTATTTATTAATTATTATTTTCCTGATTATAACCACCACCTTGTTTTTTTTATTCCTAGATGATAACTTCTGGGTAGGAGGTTTGTTTTTGGGCAACAAAAATGTTCTGGAATTAGTGGTGATGGCTGCATGACTTTGTAAATATACTAAAAACCACTGAGTGGTATACTTTAAAAGGGTGAATTGTATGGTATGTGAATTATATCTTAAACATTTCTTAAAGACCCCTTTTCTTTCAGATCTATTTGAAAAGTTTCCTTGGTTCCTTGTTTGTTTGAGCAGTGCTTTTCTTATAACAATATCATTATACTTTAGTTCCCCTGGTTCCAGACTAAATGTTTTCTAGTCTAAAATGTTTCAGGGACAAAAGTATTCATAAAACCTGGACAGCCAGGGCGCCTGGGTGGCTCAGTTGGTTAAGCGACTGCCTTTGGCTCAGGTCATGATCCTGGAGTCCCGGGATCGTGTCCCACATCGGGCTCCCTGCTCAGCGAGGAGCCTGCTTCTCCCTCTGACCCTCCCCCCTCTCATGTACTCTCTCTCATTCTCGCTCTCTCAAATAAATAAAATAAAATAAATCTTAAAAAAAAAAAAAACCTGGACAGCCGTAGTACCTTATTTTTAGCATGTATTTTAGACTTCACAAGGAGTTTATGAACATTATTTAACTTCATCCCCCACAACCACTCTCTCTGTTCCTGAGGCAATTGGAAGACCAAAACACATAATAGTTTTATCTATCAATGCAACGGTGTGTTCACAGGGCATGACTAGAGACTTGTCATTCAGAGAGGTCTTCAAAGTTTGATGTCAAGACAGGTCTCCAGCTTTGTGCAAATTTATGTGAATTTCTTTGAAAAGAGCAGTTTAGAGTTCTCCCAGTTGGGTACAAGAACAGGTTAGCCAGGCTGCTGAAAAGGACACAACATGCTTTTGTTCTGGTTATTAATTGCTGCATAATAGCCCCAAAACTTAGTGTCTTAAAATAACAGCCATGTTATATTATCTCATATTTTTTTGTAGGTTAGACATTTGGGAAGGGCTTGGCGGGGTGATAACCTCTGCTGCACATTGCATGGCAGAATGAACTTGGTGCTGTTCAGCTGCCAGAGGGACTGGTTTGGAAGGCCCCCGTCAGTTTCACTTAAATGCCTGGTATCTTGGAGGGACTGTGTTCAGCTGAGCTCTTCTCTCTTTCCATGTAGACTTCTCCATCATGGTAGTCAGACATTTTCCATGGTAGCTTTATGCTCCAAAAGAACAAAACAGAAGCTGTCAGTCCTCTTCATGGCTGGGCCAAGGGTTTTCTGTTATTTTGGTTATACTCTCTCTCCTGATCAAAGCAGTCCCAGCCAGTCCTACCTTCAAGAGAAGAGGACAGCCACTATGTTGCAATGCAGAGTGTCAGAGAATATGTGGTCATATGCGATCAGTCACAATGATTCACACATGATTTTGTGACTTTGATTATGCTTACCTTTGGGATGGAATCTCAGCGCCTTCTTCTAGATCCTTAGGTATTCAGCAGCAGCCTGAGACTTAATAGCCTAGTACTTTTCTAACATATTCTTGGTCAGCAACAGGGCAAGACCACAGAAACTGGCTAACAAATCCCCCTGCACAATTGCTAAAATAAACCTTTCAGATTCCCCACCACTGCCTTTCATGGTTTCCCCCAAATTATCCTTCCAGACGCGCATGCCAACCTGGAAGTGAAAATTTAGAATAAACAATTCAATAAATTTTTCTTACACGGGGTTAAAAATTAAGGATTTATCAAAGATCAGAAAAAAATATCTATTGCATGAAGGAGCTACTCTCTCTGCAGTGTGTGAGGCATTCATTTAGCACGTGACCTCTTTTGAGCCCTAGATTAGATGAGATAAAGGATGAATACATTTTATTTTTTTAAATTTTTTATTGTTTTCTAAGATTTATTTATTTATTTTTAGAGAGAGAGAGTAAGAGAGCACAAGCAGGAGGGGCAGACAGAGAAGGAGAATCTCAAGCAGACCCTGTGCTGAGCATGGAGCCTGATGCAGGGCTCGATCTCACGACCCTGAGATCATGACCCTAGCTGAAATCAAGGGTTGATGCTTAACCGACTTTGCCACCCAGGCGCTCCAAGGATAAATATATTTTAAAGATATGAGGAAAGTGAAATACAGATTTAGAATACATGAAGATGAGAATTTCAGGTCAAAAAGAAAAAAATGAGCAGGAGTTCTGTGGTGTTCAGGACAAGGCATTTGTCTAGGAAATTGTTCTGAAAGAACAGTTATCATGAAGGAAAGGCAAATTTCATTTACTTTACACTTTTAACTATGACATTCTCTGGCTGTGGTCTGAGGTAAAATACTATGACTTAGTTTAAATATTTACATTCTCCAAACTTTCATGCTTAGTAAATGGGGATATGATCTTAACTATGCCCTATTTTAGGAGTTTTAAAAGCCTCAGAATCAGTGAATATTGTTGAGTCATTGAAGTAACTGGTTTTTGAGTATAAAATATGCTATGTATCATTTAAATATTTCCCAGTATTGACTGTTTTTTTTAAAGATTTTATTTGAGAGAGAGAGAGCATGAGCATTGGTGGGGGGTGGGTTGTGCAGAGGGAGAGGGAGAAGCAGACTCCCTACTGAACAGGGAGCCTGATGTAGGGCTCAATCCTAGGACCCTGAGATCATGATCTGAGCCAAAGGCAGACACTTAACCAACTGAACCACCCAGGTGCACACAGCCCCCCAACCCAGTGTTGACTTTTTATATAATTTATTTAATATATATTGAGCCTTTACTATGTACAAGGCCCTGTAAAATTAAGTGGAAACCGGAAATAGACAGTGACTATAATTTAGTCACATATAAATCACTATCTTTCCTTTCTTTAACTTTCTTTCTATATTTTTTTGTAATTTTAGAATAGAATTGGGCTTTAAAAATATCTTTGACCTTCTTCAAGAAACTTCTCCTCCATTAGAGAGACCTTCATGGCTGATACCTGGGATTGTGAAATATGTACCTGCCTAAGGGGCCAGAAATATTGTCATGTAGTGTCTGTTGGCATTTAAAAATAAACATTGTCATGTCCGAACAAGTGGAAAAAATAGCTCTCCCTGCTGTACTTCCAGCTCTCTTCTCTGTTTGCTGTCCAGAAGCTCTGCCTGAGGTTGAAACGCTGAATGGTTCTCAGATATGTCTAAATGCATTCCTTGCTGTGAAGCAGGATGGAAACTGGTTGCTTCTCATGGCCTGAATTTCCTTGCAATGTTATCAACTTTTTCAACTTTTTCTCCCAAAGGCCATGATAGAGAGTAAGCAAAGAAATAAAGCACATCCTTTGGCATGCAGCATGTTGTCATCTTTAGTTTCTTCTTCTTGCATTATAACTCCCTATGAATCTATGACAATACAGTCTTTCTTGAAAGATTTTCCTTGATGTCCCATCTGAGTTTTACTTCGCTCAGGTTCTATTACAGTATTTTACTTCATGTTTCATGTGCCTCTCTTAACAATATTTTTATCTCCTCTCTGTTATAAATTCTTGAAGGCCTATGAGAATTATTATTTCATATCTCTTTTTGGTAGTTGGTTAGCTAGAAAACAGAGATGGCATTTTCCAAAGAACTTTACTATACATTTGAAAAACAACAACAAATTTCTGAGCTATAGATATGGATACTTAAAAAAATAATTAGAAAACCATTCACTACAAGTATTCTGTATACACACACTAAGATAAGATAAAAATAATGAGTCAAGTGTGAAAATTGTTCATATCTCTATGTATAAAATCTCACATTAGTTTAATAGAACAATAATTGGTGCTATAAAAGATAAGACTGAGGATTAATATTGAATGTCTGAAGACTATAGAATGTCTAGTCTCATAGTCATGATTCCTGGCCCCCACACAGCAGTATGTTTGGAATTGTCAGTCTTGAGAGGGTAAATAGACATTGCAATATTGCTATATACAATTGTAACTACAGTGTTGGAGATATGGAGACATAAGAAATAGAGAAAAAAGCAAGTTTTAATAGGGAAAGTACTGGAGGATAAAAGCAACACTGTTCTCTCTCTGTATCTACTGTCCCAGCCCTCCTGAGCTACCCACAGCTGCAGTAGCCAAGTTCTGAGGAGTGTTGCCCAGCTCCAGTTCAATTTCAGGCATGTGTCAATATATAAGAAAGATCTAATTAAGGAATTAGTCAGGAGTGTGACCTTATGATTTCTGGAAAGTAGCACGGCTCTTTATCAATGCAGATAATGTTGCTTACTGAGGAAGCCAATTTGGTCCGAAACAAGAGGGACTGGAAATTAGATACAGTCTCCTAGGAGATGGAATTGAGCAAGAGTAGCCATCTATATTCCAGAAATACAGAGAGTTGAAAACTCATAGATATCCTACAAACACAAGGATGAGAATACCCAATATTCATTCATTGATTGTTTTTTAAATTCTACATATGAGGATAAAGTAATAAAGAAGACAAAAATGTTCCCTCTCCCATTGAATGTTACAATCTCATTGAAAATAGAGATAAATTATAACTTTAATATATGACATAAAACAAAAATATAGCAAAGTATCTGAAACCATGAAGGAGAGGTTTTTTTTTTTTTTAATTGTTTGTTTTGCATTTTTGTTGTTGTTTGTTTTTGTTTTTGCATTTAACTATGGAATTGGGTAAGGGTAGGTGAACCAGGGAATGTTACTAATGTTGCAAAATAGCGTGGAACCATTGCCTTTTAGGTGACAAGCCTAAAGCCTGGAGTGGTTTATATCTGTTTCTAAGCCCCTTTTCTGGAGCTCTTGTTTTGCCAAGCTGGGCTTCCTGGGTGCTGGAGAATAGACTGATCACTGCATATATCTGCTGAACTTAAGACTGAAGAGAAAATTACACCATTGGTTGACTCCACAAAGAACATCTGATTTTCTCATGGAAACACTTTTTCCAGGGTATAACATGTGACTGCAGTAGAGTGAATCTTTTGAAGGTTGCTGTTCTTTTTCCTAGCCCACTTCCTATATCCCCCTTCATGTCTTTTTATTCTGTCAACAATACTCATTCCTAAATCTATCATTACCAATGATAAATGGCTTACTAATGATTCTTGGGCATTTAGAAAATATTCAAGTTTTGCTGTTAAAATACCACACAGACATTGTGGCCTTCTGCCAAAAGTTAATTTCTGAGAAATTTTTAAGGTCAACATAGCTGCTAAACTGTTTAAATAACCATCATCACCCTGTTAAATTAATCTAAGGTGCTAGTTGGAATAGCATGCTGCCTTTGTTAATGATATCTGCCTCTGTTTAAATTGGTAAGGTAATAAGTTTGAGGCATTCTGTGAGGTAACATATATAGGTTAAAATTTTGAAGAACATGATGTCAAAATATTTTTCCCCTTAATACTTAAATTTTCAATGTCTTCATTATTACAAATTGTGTTTCCTTTTTTTAAACCATTTTTATTTATTTCACCACTCATTTTAGTATATATCTCCAAAAAATATAAATCTTCTCTCATATAACTGTAATGTCATTATCATATATAACCATATTAACATAATACCTTAGAAAGTAAAGTACTCAGCTCATATTCAAATTTCTTTGACTAAAAATGTGCTTCACATTTGATTTTTTTAAATGGAGTATAATTGACATATTAGTTTCAAGTGTACAACATAATGATTTGACAATTCTATACATTATGAAAGGTTCACTACCATAAGTATATTTACCATCTGTCACCATACAAAGTTATTACATTATTGACTAGATTCCCTCTGCTGTAGTTTTTATCCCCATAACTCTATTTCCTAAGTGGAAGTTTGTATCTCTCTCTCTCTTTTTTTTTTTTTATTATGTTACATTGGGGAGGGTATGTGCTATGGTGAATGCTGTGAATTGTGTAAGACTGTTGAATCACAGACCTGTACCTTTGAAACAAATAATACATTATATGTTAAAAAAAAAAAAAAGGAAGAAGAAGATAGCAGGAAGGAAAAAATGAAGGGGGGAAATCGGAGGGGGAGATGAACCATGAGAGACGACGGACTCTGAAAAACAAACTGAGGGTTCTAGAGGGGAGGGGGTAGGAGGATGGGTTAGCCTGGTGATGGGTATTAAAGAGGGCACGTTCTGCATGGAGCACTGGGTGTTATACGCAAGCAACGAATCATGGAACACTACATCAGAAACTAATGATGTAATGTATGGTGATTAACAAACTGTTTCCAACCTTCCCTTCAGTATGTGCGATTAACATTTTCAGCTGAAGTGGAAATAGGAAATTGTCATGGCTAAGTTGCTTCTTGTTAAGTCGCCTTCCATTACAGAGTGTGTATAGTAGACTCTCCGGGTGCTCAATCATCTCTAGGAAGAGAAGCACTTTATGTTTTTCATTCATTTTCTTTCAGAGTTTTGTTTAGATTCATCTTAAGGTGTCTGAACGCTGGTTTCAAAGCTGTCTCAAGTATCTTATGTCACTGGGGTAGAAATAGAAATAAAATATATACTTTCATGTATCTTACAATGCAACATATGGATTTTTAAAGTCCTACTTCTGTGATATATCTGCTGTTTATGTCAGATTCAGACATCTCTGAAACCCTCAAATAAACATATCTAGATTTCCAAGTTAAGGGAACATTTGAAATATGCTTTCAGGCTCTCATGCCTGAAATATAGTTGCTGTGTTTTAAAACTTTATTACTAAAATATGCATCTTGAAAAATGCTATTCTACTACTAGTCAAAATGATTCTGCTGTGATTAAATAATTATGTTTCCTATTTGATCCTTTACACATACACTCCCAGAACTGCGTGGTGCGTGCTTCCGTTTGCTCAACTTTATCAGCCTGGCTCTACGTTTCTCACTTCACCTCATGCTAGGTGACTTTAGGCAAGTTCATTAACCTCCCTGGACCTCAATTACTTCATTTATAGGAGGAAGGGTTCAGACTAGATGTCATCTCCGTTCTAACCCAATACTGATGTTCTATGATGAATTGTGGCCTTTTGGTTAATAGTGAACCTCTTTCAGCACTCTGATTCTAAACAATTACTTTCCTAAAGTTGATTTAAATACAATGACAACATCCTGACTATATGTTGTCTTTGGCCATATTATGTTAAGTATAGTTTCATAACATCTCAGTAAGTTATAAATGAGGGATCTTAGCAAACTACATTACCTCATTAAGGTAATATTTCAATATTCTGAATATCTAAGATGTATTTTTTCCAATCTAAATAATTGGCATGCTCATATAAAACTAATCTGTTCAGAGGAGTGATGGGAGTTCTGGGGGAGTCCATTCATTCACCCTCCTCTACTCCAGAGACTGAGCAATTGAGCAGTACATTAAGGAGCTAAGTGGGGATTAAAATACTCTGAGCACTGCATTGCTCGTAAAACTGTATTTAAGAACTTGGCTTGGACGTGAAGCTCATGTTTTTTCCCCTTGAATGTGAACATTAGGACCTGCCAATAAAGAAAAAATGGGTCTGACACAGAGAGAATAATAATTTGTAATGACATTGTAGAAGAGCCCTGTCTGGTGAGGGCACAGTGAGGCAAGAGGAAAGAGAGAGAGAGAGAGAGAGAGAGAGAGAATGAGTGTGTGTGTGTGAGAGAATGAGAGTGTGTGTGTGTGAGAGGGAGGGAGAGAATGAGTGTGTGTGTGTGAGAGAGAGAGAGAATGAGAGTGTGTGTGTGTGAGAGAGAGAGTGTGTGTGTGTGAGAGAGGGAGAGAGAGAATGAGAGTGTGTGTGTGTGTGTGAGGGAGAGAATGTGTGTGTGTGTGAGAGAGAGAATGAGTGTGTGTGTGTGTGAGAGAGAGAGAATGAGTGTGTGTGAGAGAATGAGTGTGTGTGTGTGTGTGAGAGGGAGAGAGAGAATGAGTGTGTGTGTGTGAGAGAGAGAGAGTGAGAGTGTGTGTGTGAGAGAGAGAGAGAGAGAATGAGTGTGTGTTTGTGTGTGTGTGTGTGTGAGAGAGAGAGAATTCTTGAAGGTCTAAAAGGACAAGTGACTCTCACTATGATAAGATGAAGAAGGCCCAAGAATGGTCTGATTTGCGCTGAAGTTGGTGCCCTTCATTCCCACACTCTGTTGGCAGTGTGTCCTCACTAGCAAGCATGTCTCACGGGCACAAAGCAGATGCATATTGCTGCATATGTCACAGCCATGAAGCAAGCCTCCACTTTACACGTAGATGTTTTCTAACCCTTTACAAAGAGAATAGCAATCTCAGTGTGAAGCCCAACCTAGGAGTCAGTATGATTCTAGGACATGTGGTTACCTGGTGTAAAACAGAGTCAAATAGAGAGTTTCACTTTTTTGAGGTGGCAGTCTATGTAAAAAAATAGAAAAGAATATGTTTTGCAATACAGATTTAGGATATCAAAACTAGTTCTAACTCTAGTTTTTCTTCTCATAAGCATCGGTGGGGACTGGGTTGGCCCATCCTGAGCACATTGTAGCTTGATCAATGGCGTCCTTGGATGGGCCCCTAGCTTTGACATCACTTGTCCCCACCCCATGACCCAACAAAAGGGTTAGCTGGGAGGCTTACAATCTCTGACCAAGATTCTGGATAGATCAGTATGAGGTAAGCATAGGCTGACCCAGTGTCTCAGTGACTTAACTGTTTTGTTGTGCAGTCTATTGAACAAGCCTAGTAATAAGTGCTGTCAGGTTCCTTTGAAGAGAACAGTAGTTGCCTTGAGCCATAGGGCTCACTGTAGGAGAAGCCAACCTTGTGCTTCACTAGGCTTACAGGCTCCCCTTAACAAGTCTGAAGCTGGAGAAGCACACTGGGAGACTCATTAAAAGCTGAAGCTATGTTTTCATAAAATCCTTACATACAAAGAGTGACTTTATAGAATGGTCAGGATAAAGTGCATTTAGATTGAATTATATTTCTCAGTGAACAAAGTTGCAGCAAACTTGCCTTGGAGCAATGCCTGAGCAAGTATTTTTTTTTTTTTAATAAGTGAAATGGTTTGTTTATTTAATAATAATTTCTAATATATTTATAGATTGAATTTACATTTAATTATAGGTATTATGTTATATTGCATGTATTAAATATATTTAATAAAATATCTTGAAATGCTGATTAAATTAAGCAATATATTAATCTTAACAGTGGTTAGCCTACATTGCTATGGTAGCTTGCTGGAATTTGAGAAGAGTATTATTATCTCATAAAATGGGATTGACTCAGGTGATCATTAAGAGCAACAGCAATTGATACAAAGAGGCAGAAGAGTAAAGAAAAATATCCATGTTTATATTAGACAGATAGTTGTCTGGTTTTAGTCTTTGCTCTTATTTTGGAAAGTATCTTAAGTCATGCCATCTTAATAAAAATTAAGAATCCTTGAAATAAAGGAACTGCAATAAGATAAAGCTAATGTTCTGAGTGAATGACAGGAAAGCCTTAGGAAAAGTCTAGCTTTTAAGCATTAAGATTATATTTTCAGGAATAGCTTGGAATAGCTTGAATGAAAGAATTGATACTCTACTTTAACTGACAGCACCATTAGTTTCTGTTTTCATTATCCCTGCCTAGGTTATACTTTAATGACGTGAGCTAAGATACTGAAGGTATGGTATATCAAACTTTCAGAAGTTTCACTCATATGGGAAATAAAATTGGGAAGTATGGGTATATATGTATTTTTTTCTCAACATATTTTTTCTTTTTAATCAAGAATTAAAACAAAGAAACAGAGTATATAAAATAACTGTTTTTGGTAAACATTGGAAAATATACAAGATGAAGGAACAGTTAATAAAAATAGAAATCATTTGATTATATGATATTTAAGACTTTTTTAATGATTTTCATTTTAGAGTAAAAATGTCTTTTTGGAAGAGTGTTATTTTCAGGAAAAAAATGTACTGATAATATAAGGCCCTATTATAATATGAATTAAAGTAAGACATATGCAAGTAGATATTTTATATAAATTATAGAATCACAAAATGAAATGAAATCTCAGATATCAATCAGTGACTTCTTTATCAAATCCTCAAGTCTATTCTTTTTTCTTTCAAGTTTTTATTTAAATTCCAGTTAGTTAATATACAGTGTAATATTAGTTTCTAGGTGTAGAATTTAGTGATTCATCATTTACACACAGCACTGAGTGAGAATCACAAAAAATGCACTCCTTAACCCATCACCCATTTAACCCATTACCCCCATTACAACCTCCCCTCCAGCAACCCTCAGTTTGTTCAATATAGTTAAGAGTCTGTTTCCTGGCTTGTTTCTCTCTCTCTCTCTTTACCGGATCTTCATTTGATTTGTTTCTTAAATTCCACATATGAGTGAAATCACATGGTATTTGTTTTTCTCTGACTGACTTATTTCACTTAGCATAATAATCCTAAACTCCATCCATGTTGTTGCAAATGGCAAGAGTTCATTCTTTTTTATGGCTGAGTAATATTCCATTATATATATATACACACCACATCTTCCTTATCCATTCATCAGTGAATGGGCATTTGGGCTCTTTCATAATTTGACTATTGTTGATAATGCTGCTATAAACATAGGGGTGTATGTATCCCTTCGAATCTGTATTTTTGTATCCTTTGAGTAAATACTTAGTAGTGCAATTGCTAGATCCTAGGGTAGTTCTATTTTTAACTTTTTGAGGAAGCTTCATACTGTTTTCCAGAGTGGCTGCACCAGTTTGCATTCCCACCAACAGTGTAAGAGGGTTCCCCTCTCTCTGCATCCTCGCCAATATGCGTTGTTTCTTCTGTTGTTGATTTTAGCCATTCTGACAGGTGTGAGGTGATATCTCATTGTAGTTTTGATTTGCATTTTCCTGATGAGTGATGTTGAGCATCTTTTCATGTGTCTGTTGGCCATCTGTATGTCTTTGGAAAAATGTCGATTCATGTCTTCTGCCCATTTTTTTTAACTGGATTATTTGTTTATTGGGTGTTGAGTTTGATAGGTTCTTTACAGATTTTGGATACTCCTTTACAGATATATCTTTTGCAAATATCTTCTCCCATTCCATAGGTTACCTTTTAGTTTTGTTTGTTTTCTTCACTGTGCAAAAGTTTTTTATCTTGATGAAGTCCAAATAGTTCATTTTTGCTTTTGTTTCCCTTGCCTTTGGAGCTGTGTCTAGCAAGAAGTTTCTGAGGCCAAGGTCAAAGAGGTTGCTGCCTGTGTTCCCCTCTAAGACTTTGATGGTTTCCTGTCTCTCATTTAGGTCTTTCATCCATTTTGAAACAATTAATTAATTAGTTAATTAATTTTAGAGAGAGACAGAGCAAGTGAGCATGACTGGGGGGAGGAGTAGAGGGAGAAGGAAAGAGAGAATCCTCAAGTAGACTCCCTGCTGACTGTGGGGCCAATGTGGGGCTTGATCCCAGGACCCCAAGATCATGACCTGTGCCTAAACCAAGAGTTGGCTGCTCAGCTGACTGAGTCACCCAGGTGCCCCTTTTTTGAAAATTTTTTGTGTGTGTTGTATATGGTGTAAGAAAGTGGTGTAGTTTCATTCTTTTGCATGTGGCTGTCCCATTTTCTCAAGACCATTTGTTGAACAGAGTGTCTTTTTTCCATTGGATACTTTTTTCTGCTTTGTCGAAGATTAGTTGACCATATAGTTACGGGTTCATTTCTGGGTTTTCTATTCTGTTCCATTGATCTATGTGTCTGGTTTTGTGCCAGTACCATACTGTCTTGATCACTACAGCTTTGTAATGTAACTTGTAGTCTGTAATTGTGATGCCTCCAGTTTTACTTTTCTTTTTCAAGATTTCTTTGGCTATTTGGGGTCTTTTATGATTCCATAGAAATAAAATATGTGGATTCCATATAAATGAAAAATGTTGGTGGCATTTTGATAAGGATTGCATTAAATGTGTAGATTGCTTTGGGTAGCATAGACATTTTAACAATATTTGTTCTTCCAATCCATGAGCATGCAATGTTTTTCCATTTCTTTGTGTGCTCTTCAATTTCTTTCATCATTGTTTTATAGTTTTTAGAATACAGATCTTTTACCTCTTTGGTTAGGTTTATTCCCAGATTTCTTATGTTTTTTTTTTTTTTTTTTTTTTTTGTACAATTGTAAATGAGATCAATTCCTTGATTTCTCTTTCTTCTGCTTCATTATTGATGTATAGAAACACAACAGATTTCTATATGTTGATTTTGTATCCTGTGACTTTCCTGAATTTGTGTAACAGTTCTACAAATTTTTGGTAGAGTCTTCTGGGTTTTCTTTTCTTTTTTTTTTTCAAGATTTTATTTATTTATTTGACAGAGAGAGATAGCGAGAGCAGGAACACAAGCAGGGGGAGTGGGAGAGGGAGAAGCAGGCTTCCCCCCGAGCGGGGAGCCCGATGCGGGACTCGATCCCACGACCCTGGGATCATGACCTGAGCCGAAGGCAGACACTTAACGACTGAGCCACCCAGGCGCCCCTTTTGGGTTTTCTATATAGAATATCTCAAGTCTATTCTTAAATATTCCTGGGAAAGAAGATTAGCTCTTCAGATAATAGTAAACAATTCTGTGTTTGAATACCATTTTTGAGGAAGTTCCTACTAATTTTTATGCTAAATATTTCTGCTAGCAATCTAATGTTGAAAGAGTAAAATTCCAATATATTTAGTATATTTGAGTTCAGATAATATTTTTGAAATATATAATTACAATCTAAAGAAAGGAAGGTAGGGGTGCCTGGGTGGCTCAGTTGGTTAAGCGGCTGCCTTCGGCTCAGGTCATGATCCTGGAGTCCCTGGATCGAGTCCCGCATCGGGCTCCCTGCTCGGCAGGGAGCCTGCTTCTGCCTCTGACCCTCCCCCCTCTCATGTGCTCTCTCTCTCTCAAATAAATAAATTAAAAAAATCTTTAAAAAAAAAATAAAGGAAGGTTTTCTCACACAAAGAGAACCAGAAATATGAAAGCTGTATAAAGGGAAATGTATCATATTAATACCAATTGACATCAGTGGGAGAGAAAGAAAAGCAGAGGGCTTGCTCTTTCAAGGTTCTAAGCTTGAAAAAGAATATTGTTGACACTTTCTTGGAAGACAACAAACTAACGTTAGGGTTACCTCCAAGGAAGGACTACTCAGGGTTAATTCAAGTTAGACTAAAGCCTCTTGCCATTCTTCATATTACAATGTAAAATTTTGATAATGAAAGTGTTGGCACAGTGCTGTGCAAGGGTCAGGAAAGATACCCTCAAAGAGGAAACAGGTGGAAATGTGGGTGTTGTAAGAGGAAGCATTCGATGAAGGTTTTGCTGTTATTTTTTGGGTGTTGTTATTTAATAAATCCAGTCTGAGCATGTGTATTTTGAATTTTTTCAGGTGTTTCAAGGCTTCTTCACAGTTCCGGGAAACCACTCGGTATAAATAAATCAAGGGCAGCACATTCATATTGCTTTGCCTCTTCTACTGATTTGAGTTACTGCAAACATACTGCAAACATATGCAAACCTTTACTTCCTTAGCAGGGCTTTGTGGTTGCAGTGATTCTAACAGCTTACACCTGTAATTGACCCACTTTCTCTATTCCTTATGGCAGGAGTGCCAGGCCATCCACAAAAGGGAAAAAGGAGGGAGTATTAAAAATCCAGATTAGGGACTTGGGTGGCTCAGTCGGTTAAGGTTAAGTGCGTCTGTCTTTGGCTCAGGTCATGATCTCAGGGTCCTGGGATCGATCCCCGCATCAGGCTCCCTGCTCAGCGGTGAGCTTTCCTTTCCCTCTGCCGCTCCCCCTGCTTGTGCTCATGTGTATGCTCTCTCTCTAATCAATAAATAAAATCTTAAAAAAAAATCCAGGTTAACTTGATCCCCGTACTTTGGTTTCATATGCTTTGTAGTCCAACATGTTACCTTAAAGATATTAACTGTAAGGTCACATCTTAAGCCTGGATAACATGTATGGTAATGCACCAAGTGACTCTAATTGTGGCTTGAACAATTAAAATAACTATGAATTTATTACCTCCAAAGTAGGTGTACTATATTTGTGGGGCTCTGAATATTAGGAAATTCTTCTTTATTAACATAAAGTTCAATCTTATCTTACTGTAGTTTTTATTCTTGGTCCTAATTTCAATCCCTGTGAGCAAGCACAAGTCCAATTTCTCTGAAGACAACTGTCTCATTACTCCATATTTATTCACCTGATTAAGGGCCTCTAATTCCTTCAAGCAATCATTTCTAATATGATAGGGTTTCTATTTTTCTCACCATCCTGCTTGCTATCATCTAACAAATGTCATTTGATTCACATAAGGTATTTTGAGGAGCTAGCTTCTCTGCTACTGTGTGTGTGTGTGTGTATATATATATTTATATATATTTTTAAATTTATAGTAAATAAATATATATTTTGGTCTGATTCATTGTTCCTGGCTCACAGTACCCTTAACCCTTGGAATTTCCTGAACAGTAAGAGCAATGGGAACATCTTTTGTCGTAATATTTTCTCTTGTCCTCAATTCCTGAAACTGCCTTATAAAGGTGCAATAGCTTTCTGGATATTCATAACATGCCCCTTTTCACCAATGTCAATGGGGAATGGTTTATGTCAATGAGGTGACTTTTGGAAGGCACAGGATGGAACTGGCTACCAGGAAAATCAACCCATGAATAGACAATTGGAACTTTCAGTCCCAACCCCTGACTTCCAGGGAGGGCAGAGCTGGAGGTTGAATCAATCACCAATGGCCAATGATTTAATCCATTATGTCTGTGGATTGGAGACCAAAACAACAATGACAACAACAACAAACAAGCAAACAAAACCCCAAAAGGATGGAGTTCAGAAAGCCTCTAGGGTGGTAAACATCCACATTCCAGGTGGGTGAGGGATCCCAGCTCCACAGTAAGAAAAGCACCTGTACTTGGGACCCTCCCAGACCTTGCCCTATGGATCTCTTCATATTGCTGTTCCTCTGTATCCTTTTAACAAACTGGTAAACAAAAGTAACTGTTTTCCCTGAGTTCTGTGAGCCACTCTAGCAAATTAATCCCCCTAAACCTGAGGAGGAGATCTTGGGAAACTGATTTATAAAAGAACCATTTATTTGACCTATGAGCTGGCAGGTCAGCTGGGCAGTTCTTTAGCACTGGGCCAGGCTCAATTGATCTTGACTGGGCTTGCTCTTGCATCTGTAATCAGTTGGCAACTGGCTGGGGCCATCAGGGTGGAGGGTCATGGGTCTGTCATTATCCAGCAGACTAGCCTGGGCTTCTTCACATGGTGGTGGCAGAGTCCTAAGGAAGTGTATGGATACTCTCAAGGCTCTGAGGCCTATGCAGAGAACTGGCCCACTGTCACTTCCACTACATTCTATCAACCAAAAGAGGTCACAAGTAGGAAAATAATATAAAATGAATCTTCATCTTCCAATATAATGCTTCATAAGAGTCTGTAACATATGCCTTTAAATAGATACAAGTATGAGTGCCATGAGGCTTAGAATTTTTAAATCACTAATGAATACTGCGCATCCCAAGCTAACATTTTTCTCAGTGAATATGGTGTGGTTTTGGAATTCCATAAATAAGATGTAAAAAAATTATGTAGAGATAAAGTATTCAAAACAACTAAATAGCCACATTATTAAAACAGTTGATTTGTCAAATCGGCATTTAAAAATACTAATCCAGAATTCAAATTCTTTCTACATTATTCACAAAATTATCTCTACGTGAATATTTTCTCTTGGAATAAAAGTAACCTTTATAATTAAAAATAATTTTTATTGACATCTGATATCTTTGATATCAAATAAAAAAAGCCAGTTGTCCAAACACTCGGCTTTTGTTCTATATCAATAATAACAAATCTTTTAGGGACACTTGGGTGGCTCAGTTCGTTAAGCATGTGAATCTTGATTTTGGCTCAGGTCATGATCTCAGGGTCGTGAGATCCAGCCTGGTATTGGGGTCCATGCTGGGCTTGGAGCCTGCTTGGGATTCTTTCTCTCCCTCTGTCCCCACCCCCACCCCTGCCTCATGCTCAGTCTCTCTCTCAAAAAAATAAGACAAATCTTTTGATAGCTATTTTAGTTTCATCTTTTTTTGTTTTAGTATTTTCCACATACAGCTTGAAAAACACTTAAATGTAACATGGCACTTGAAAATAAAATAATTTTGAAAACCGAGTATGTGGTAAAATGTATAAATTAAGAAATAAAAATAGAAGTTTTAGTTATTAATAAGTCAAATTTGATAGAAGAATAGTTTTAAAGTTTTATCAGTTGGGCTCTGAACTTCTTCTCTGTAGTCTCCTGTATTTAGACCTGAAGATGAAGGAAGAACAATTTTGAGAGTATTAATTCACATTGGAAAACCAGTGAATGAATGTAGCACACATTATTGTTCTAAATAACCACCTGATATGAGTTTTTATGGCAAGCATTTCTGTCCTCACCCTTTGTATCCTTTAAGATTCCCTGAAACATTCCGTAAGTTTCCTTATTGAATATTTCTGATACAAGAATCTATGGTCAAAATGAGGAGAAATTAAATACCATGCTTTTAAAGAAAAGCAAAAATAAGCTCCAGTTTCTTGTGTTATGGAGGAATATGGTTCAGTTCTCCCCTGCAAAAAACTAATATCCTGGACAAATTTTTTTTTTTTTTTTAAATGGAGATGCTTGGATATGCAGGCAACAAAGTAAGGAGTTTTCATTTCTAAAATCTAAGTAAGTAGTCAGAGAAGTCGAGCTCTGAAGTTGGCTTTGAAAATTGAGGGCATTCGTCAAACTGAATTTAAACTGCACATTTCATAGCTTCACAGGAATTAGGACCCAGAAGGAAAAAAATCCATGTAATGCAGGTACTCTAGTAGGAGAGTCTTCCTTCAAAATACATTGTATGCAAAAGTCTATATCTTTTTTTAAATTTTTATTTATTTATTTATTTATTTTTTAAATACATAAATCAAGTAAGATTTTTTTTAATTTTATTTTTTTTATTCTTATGTTAATCCCCATAGATTACATCATTAGTTTTAGATGAAGTGTTCCATGATTCATTGTTTGTGCATAACACCCAGTGCTCCATGCAGAATGTGCCCTCCTCAATACCCACCACCAGGCTAACCCATCCTCCCACCCCCCACCCCTCTAGAACCCTCAGTTTGTTTTTCAGAGTCCATCGTCTCTCATGGTTCGTCTACCCCTCCGATTTCCCCCGCTTCATTCTTCCCCTCCCGCTACCTTCTTCTTCTTTTTTTTTCTTAACATATATTGCATTATTTGTTTCAGAGGTACAGATCTGAGATTCAACAGTCTTGCACAATTCACAGCGCTTACCAGAGCACACACCCTCCCCAGTGTCCATCACCCAGTCACCCCATCCCTCCCACCCCCACTCCAACAACACTCAGTTTGTTTCCTGCGATTAAGAATTCCTCATATCAGTGAGATCATATGATACATGTCTTTCTCTGTTTGACTTATTTCACTCAACATAATACCCTCCAGTTCCATCCACGTCGTTGCAAATGGCAAAATCTCATTCCTTTTGATGGCTGCATAATATTCCATTGTATATATATACCACATCTTCTTTATCCATTCATCTGTCGATGGACATCTTGGCTCTTTCCACAGTTTGGCTATTGTGGACATTGCTGCTATAAACATCGGGGCGCACGTACCCCTTCGGATCACTACATTTGTATCTTTGGGGTAAATATCTAGTAGTGCAATTGCTGGATCATTGGTAGCTCTATTTTCAACCTTTTGAGGAACCTCCATACTGTTTTCCAGCGTGGTTGCACCAGCTTACATTCCCACCAACAGTGTAGGAGGGTTCCCCTTTCTCCGCATCCCCGCCAACATCTGTCGTTTCCTGACTTGTTCATTTTAGCCATTCTGACTGGTGTGAGGTGGTATCTCATTGAGGTTTTGATTTGGATTTCCCTGATGCTGAGCGATATTGAGCACTTTTTCATGTGTCTGTTGGCCATTTGGATGTCTTCTTTGGAAAAATGTCTGTTCATGTCTTCTGCCCATTTCTTGATTGGATTCTTTGTTCTTTGGGTGTTGAGTTTGATGAGTTCTTTATAGATTTTGGATACTAGCCCTTTATCTGATATGTCCTTTGCAAATATCTTCTCCCATTCTGTCGGTTGTCTTTTGGTTTTGTTGACTGTTTCCTTTGCTTTGCAAAAGCTTTTTATCTTGATGAAGTCCCAATAGTTCATTTTTGCCCTTGCTTTCCTTGCCTTTGGTGATGTTTCTAGGAAGAAGTTGCTTCGGCTGAGGTCAAAGAGGTTGCTGCCTGTGTTCTCCTTTAGGATTTTGATGGACTCCTGTCTCACATTGAGGTCTTTCAACCATCCGGAGTCTATTTTTGTGTGTGGTGTAAGGAAATGGTCCCATTTCATTCTTCTGCATGTGGCTATCCAATTTTCCCAACACCATTTGTTGAAGAGACTGTCTTTGTTCCATTGGACATTCTTTCCTGCTTTGTCGAAGATTAGTTGACCATAGAGTTGAGGGTCCATTTCTGGGCTCTCTATTCTGTTCCATTGATCTATGTGTCTGTTTTTGTGCCAGTACCATGCCGTCTTGATGATGACAGCTTTGTAATAGAGCTTGAAGTCCGGAATTGTGATGCCGCCGGCTTTGCTTTTCTTTTTCAACATTCCTCTGGCTATTCAGGGTCTTTTCTGGTTCCATACAAATTTTAGGATTATTTGTTCCATTTCTTTGAAAAAAGTGGATGGTATTTTGATGGGGATTGCATTGAATGTGTAGATTGCTCTAAGTAGCATTGACATCTTCACAATATTTGTTCTTCCAATCCATGAGCATGGAACGTTTTTCCATTTCTTTGTGTCTTCCTCAATTTCTTTCATGAGTATTTTGTAGTTTTCAGAGTACAGATCCTTTGTCTCTTTGGTTAGATTTATTCCTAGGTATCTTATGGTTTTGGGTGCAATTGTAAATGGGATCGACTCCTTAATTTCTCTTTCTTCTGTCTTGTTGTTGGTGTATAGGAATTCCACTGACTTCTGTGCATTGATTTTATATCCTGCCACTTTACTGAATTCCTGTATGAGTTCTAGCAGTTTTGGGATGGAGTCTTTGGGGTTTTCCACATAAAGTATCATATCATCTGCAAAGAGTGAGAGTTTGACTTCTTCTTTGCCAATTTGGATGCCTTTGATTTCTTTTTGTTGTCTGATTGCTGTGGCTAGGACTTCCAATACTATATTGAATAGCAGTGGTGATAGTGGACATCCCTGCTGCGTTCCTGACCTTAGGGGGCAAGCTCTCAGTTTTTCCCCATTGAGAATGATATTCGCTGTAGGTTTTTCATAGATGGCTTTTATGATATTGAGGTATGTACCCTCTATCCCTATACTCTGAAGAGTTTTGATCAAGAAAGGATGCTGTACTTTGTCAAAAGCTTTTTCTGCATCTATTGAGAGGATCATATGATTCTTGTTCTTTCTTTTGTTAATGTATTGTATCACATTGATTGATTTGTGGATGTTGAACCAACCTTGCAGCCCAGGGATAAATCCCACTTGGTCATGGTGAATGATCCTTTTAATGTACTGTTGGATCCTATTGGCTAGTATTTTGGTGAGAATTTTTGCCTCCATGTTCATCAGGGATATTGGTCTGTAATTCTCCTCTTTGATGGCGTCTTTCTCTGGTTTTGGGATCAAGGTAATGTTGGCCTCATAAAATGAGTTTGGAAGTTTTCCTTCCGTTTCTATTTTTTGGAACAGTTTCAGAAGAATAGGTATTAATTCTTCTTGAAATGTTTGGTAGAATTTCCCTGGGAAGCCATCTGGCCCTGGGCTTTTGTTTTTTGGGAGATTTTTGATGACTGCTTCAATTTCCTTAGTGGTTATAGGTCTGTTCAGGTTTTCTATTTCATCCTGGTTCAGTTTTGGTAGTTGATACATCTCTAGGAATGCATCCATCTCTTCCAGGTTATCTAATTTGCTGGCATAGAGTTGCTCATAATATGTTCTTATAATTGTTTGTATTTCTTTGGTGTTGGTTGTGATCTCTCCTCTTTCATTCATGATTTTGTGGATTTGGGTCATTTCTCTTCTCTTTTTGATAAGTCTGGCCAGGGGTTCATCAATCTTGTTAATTCTTTCAAAGAACCAGCTCCTAGTTTCGTTGATCTGTTCTACTGTTCTTTTAGTTTCTATTTCATTGATTTCTGCTCTGATCTTTATTATTTCTCTTCTCCTGTTGGGTTTAGGCTTTATTTGCTGTTCTTTCTCCAGCTCCTTTAGGTGTAGGGTTAGGTTGTGTACTTGAGACCTTTCTTGTTTCTTGAGAAAGGCTTGTATTGCTATATACTTTCCTCTTAGGACTGCCTTTGCTGCATCCCAAAGATTTTGAACAGTTGTGTTTTCATTTTCATTGGTTTCCATGTATTTTTTTAATTCTTCTTTAATTTCCTGGTTGACCCATTCATTGTTCAGTAGGATGCTCTTTAGCCTCCATGTATTTGAGTTCTTTCCGACTTTCCTCTTGTGATTGAGTTCTAGTTTCAAAGCATTGTGGTCTGAAAATAGACAGGGAATGATCCCAGTCTTTTGGTATTGGTTGAGACCTGATTTGTGACCTAGGATGTGATCTATTCTGGAGAATGTTCCATGGGCACTAGAGAAGAATGTGTATTCTGTTGCTTTGGGGTGGAATGTTCTGAATATGTCTGTGAAGTCCATTTGGTCCAGTGTGTCATTTAAAGTCTTTATTTCCTGGTTGATCTTTTGCTTAGACGATCTGTCCATTTCAGTGAGGGGGATGTTAAAGTCCCCCATTATTATTGTATTGTTGTCGATGTGTTTCTTTGCTTTTCTTATTAATTGCCTTATATAATTGGCTGCTCCCATGTTAGGGGCATAGATATTTACAATTGTTAGATCTTCTTGTTGGATAGATCCTTTAAGTATGATATAGTGTCCTTCCTCATCTCTTATTACAGTCTTTGGTTTAAAATCTAATTTGTCTGATATAAGGATTGCCACCCCAGCTTTCTTTTGGTGTCCATTAGCATGGTAAATGGTTTTCCACCCCCTCACTTTCAATCTGGGGGTGTCTTTGGTTCTAAAATGAGTCTCTTGCAGACAGCATATCGATGGGTCTTGTTTTTTAATCCAGTCTGATAGCCTGTGTCTTTTGATTGGGGCATTGAGCCCATTTACATTCAGGGTAACTATTGAAAGATAGGAATTTAGTGCCATTGTATTGTCTGTAAGGTGACTCTTACTGTATATTGTCTGTGTTCCTTTCTGGTCTATGTTGCTTTTAGGCTCTCTCTTTGCTTAGAGGACCACTTTCAAGATTTCCTGTAGGGCTGGTTTTGTGTTTGCAAATTCCTTTAGTTTTTGTTTGTCCTGGAAGCTTTTTATCTCTCCTTCAATTTTCAATGACAACCTAGCTGGATATAATATTCTTGGCTGCATATTTTTCTCATTTAGTGCTCTGAATATATCCTGCCAATCCTTTCTGGCCTGCCAGGTCTCTGTGGATAGGTCTGTTGCCAATTGAATGTTTCTACCATTGTAGGTTACATATCTCTTCTCCCGAGCTGCTTTCAGGATTTTCTCTTTGTCTATGAGACTCGTAAGTTTTACTATTAGATGTCGGGTTGTTGACCTATTTTTATTGATTTTGAGAGGGGTTCTCTGTGCTTCCTGGATTTTCATGCCTGTTTCCTTCCCCAAATTAGGGAAGTTCTCTGCTATAATTTGCTCCATTATACCTTCTGCCCCTCTCTCTCTTCTTCTGGGATCCCAATTATTCTAATGTTGTTTCGTCTTATGGTATTGCTTATCTCTCGAATTCTGCCCTCATGATCCAGTAGTTGTTTATCTCTCTTTTTCTCAGCTTCTTTATTTTCCATCATTTCATCTTCTATATTACTGATTCTCTCTTCTGCCTCATTTATTCTAGCACTTAGCGCCCCCATTTTTGATTGCACCTCATTAATAGCCTTTTTGATTTCTACTTGGTTGGATTTTAGCTCTTTTACTTCTCCAGAAAGGGTTTCTCTAATAACTTCCATATTTTTTTCAAGCCCAGCTAGTATCTTTAAAGTGACGATTCTGAACTCTAGATCTGACATCGTACTAATGTCCGTATTGAGTAGGTCCCTGGCAGTCGGTACTACCTCTCGTTCTTTTTGTTGAGGTGATTTTTTCCGTCTTGTCATTTTGTGCAGAGGAGAATAGATTAATGAGAGAACAAAATGCTAGCAGAGTAACCACGTCCCCAGATAATATACTCTAAACAAATCAGAAAAGACCTGAATCAGTGGGATAAGAAAGGGAAAGAGAGAAAAAAGAAAAAGAAAAAAAAAATAAAAAGATAAAGATAAAAACAAAAACAAACAAAACAAAACAACAACAAAAAAACCAGAATGTGATCAAATATGATCAGGCTGGTATATAGATCAGTGCCACACACTAGATTTAGGGTGTATTTTGTTCTTTTAGAAGAAAGTGCCTCCCAAAATTTTAAAGAAAGAAAAACTTATATATGTACAAAAATAAGGGTTGATATGATGAAGGGATGGAATATGACTGTAAAAATGGAAATTATAAAAAATTTTATAAAAGGAATTGATAAGTTGTTTGAAAAAAGAAAGAAGAGGATTTAAAAAAAGAAAAAAGAAAAAGAAAAAAAAGAAAAAGGAGAGGATGTGATCAGGCAGGGAAATAGAAAACACCATATACTAGAGATTTAGGGTATATTTTAATCTGTTAGAAGAAACTATCTCAAAATTTTAAAGAGAGAACAACTTATATATATAAGCCAAAAATATGGGTAACTACTATGAAGGGAGAGAATATGACTCTAAAAATGAAAAATAAAAATGTTTTTTTTTTTTTAAGGGATTGATAAGATGTTGGTTGAAAAAGGGAGAAAGAAAAATTCAAAAAGAAATAAAAAGACAAAAAGACAGTTAAAAAAAATTAACTTTAAAAGACTAAAGAATCATGGTAAAAAAGCCGTGAATTCTATGTGCAGTAGTCCCCTAGCGCTGGAGTTCTGCCGTACTCATTGATCGGTAAACTTGGTCTTGGCCGGCTGTTCTCGCTGATCTTCTGGGGAGGGGCCTGTTGCCGTGGTTTCCAAATGTCTCTGCCGGAGGCGGAATTGCCCCGCCCTTGCCCCCTCCCGGCTAAGTAATCTGCTCGGGTTTGCTCTCCGGGGCTTTTGTTCCCTGCGAGCTTTCCGTACAGCTTTGGAGGTGAAGAGTGAAAATGGCGGCCTCCCAATCTCCGCCCCGGAGGAGCCAAGAACTCGGGGCCCCGCTCCTCAGTGCGCCCCCAGAGAAAAGCCGTCAGTCACTCCTGTCTCCCCGGTCTCCGGCCGCACTCCGTGCTCACCCGGCCTGTGACCATGCGTTTCTATCTCTGGCACCCGACCCCGGGCGGGGTCTCCAAACCCAGCAGATCCCTGGGGTGCACTCCCGCGTGGTTCCTCCCGGGGGAGGAAGGTGAGTCTCCCCGGATCTGCCGCTTGTTGGGTCCCTGCTGGAGGAGCAGGGGCCCGACTGTGCCGCGGATCCTGGTTTATGGCCACCCTGAGCTGAGAGCCCACGCCTGGGCTCCGCCTCTGCAGCCGGCTTCCCCGCTCCATTACCTGGGAGCTCTGCCGCACTCAGGCACCCCCGGTCTTTCTGTGACCCCGAGGGTCCTGAGACCACACTGTCCCGGAGGGTTCCACCCCCCGCTTAGCCACCAGAGTGACGTCCCTCAGTGGAGCAGACTTTTAAAAGTTCCGATTTTGTGCTCCGTGGTTCTATCACTTGCCAGAAGCGGCCGACGGAGGCCCCTCCCCTGCCATCTATTCTCCCAAATATCGCCTCGGATTCACTTCGCACATCCTACCTTCCGCACATCCTACCTTCCAGAAAGTGGTTGCTTTTCTGTTCAGAGAGTTGTTGCTATTCTTTTCTTCGATCTCCTGTTGAGTTTGTAGGTGTTCAGAATGGTTTGATCCCTCTCCCGCTGAATTCCTGAGAGGAGACGAAATCCAGGTCTCCTACTCCTCCGCCATCTTGCTCCGCCCCGCAAAAGTCTATATCTTCAGTTGAAAGTTAAATAAGAACATCCAGCCAGGGGACTTAAAGGAGTCCAAATATATTGATCAGTGGGGATACAATGACCACAACCGAATCACCACTGATGAATGGAAAGGACAGATGGTCCCTCCCTTGGGTTTATAGCCTGAAATCATCTAATCTGACTGGTTCCAAAACTAATAAATATTAAAATTTAATTTAGAACTATGGCAGACACTATTGGTTTGTGCCATTTAGTTGTACAGATTTCTTTCAGACAATAGAGAGTACAGTGTTTAATTGCTTACAAGGACTCTCAAGTGAGCTTGCCTGGATTTGAATCCTGTTTCTATTATTTTCCTACTAATTATTTTCCTAATCTCCTTTTTGCTTTGTCTTCCTTATTTGTAAAATAAGAATTAAGTGAATTATTACTTGAAAAGTGCCTAAAACATTGCTCAGCACATAGTACATATTACTTAAGTGCTATTTCAAAATGTAAGTACGTTTATATTACAAATAACACATGCCATCATGGAATGAATAGTATTATAATCAGAAAAAAATTTGATGACAGAAACTTGAGTACTGGACCAATTGACTTGGTAAATTAGATTTTTTTTTTAATTAAGCACAAAAATTTATGACTAACATAACATCTTTTGTCAAATCAACTATTTGAAACATCTATCTGATAATATTTCAAGGTCTTAAACTTCACTATTTAGTAAGGTAGGTATAATCATTTGTATTAACACCAGAAATAATCCATTTAAAATAGTTTTCTGAAAGGTAAAAAATTGAGCCCACAGAAATTATTAAAAAGCAATTAGAATGTTATACCAATGAAGAAAAAAATAATTTAAAATGTTCTATCAAAATCTTTATTGAATCAGCAGTGAAACAAAAGTATATACATGCATAATGATAGTGTAGTTAGCAATTTAAATATTGTATTTACTACTACCAGGAATTAATTAATGAGTTTAGCCCAGAAGCAATAATAGAAGACTTTATAAAGTTGTGGAAATGGAAAATCCAAGTGATTTAGATTCTTTTGGAAGACCATATGTTTGCATTTTAATATCTCTTGAAAATTATATTAGAATGATCATTGCATCTATATATAGAAAATAGGGATCTGAAGAACAGTATGAATTAATTAGAATACATTGTTACACAATTAAACTTAAAGAAACTTATTTCAAAGTCAGCTTTAAGAATAATCTTTGAAGAGTATTTAGTTAATATTACAAATGCATTATAATGTTCAGCTCTTAAGAATATGATCTCACTGATTTGAGGAATTCTTAATCTCAGGAAACAAACTGAGGGTTGCTAGAGTGCTGGGGGGTGGGAGGGATGGGGTGGCTGGGTGATAGACATTGGAGAGGGTATGTGCTATGGTGAGTGCTGTGAATTGTGTAAGACTGATGAATCACAGACCTGTACCTCTAACAAATAATACATTATATGTTAAAAAAAAGAAAAAAAAGAAGATAGTAGGAAGGGTAAAATGAAGGGGGGGACATTGGAGGGGGAGATGAACCATGAGAGACTATGGACTCTGAGAAACAAACTGAGGGTTCTGGAGGGGAGGGGGGAGGGATGGGTTAGCCTGGTGATGGGTATTAAAGAGGGCACATACTGAATGGAGCACTGGGTGTTATACACAAACAACGAATCATGGATCACCACATCAAAAACTAATGATGTAATGTATGGTAATTAACATAACATAATAAAATAAAATTTAAAAAAATTTTAAAATAAATGGAATAGTTGAGAGACAACATTCTGTGGATAGACACTTCCATTTAAAAAGAGAAACACTTAAGAGTGTTGCTTTTTGAAATCTTACAATTCACCAGGTTACTATTTACAAATTTGTTAGACGTGTGACAATATAAGAGAAGCTAAATTTATATCATACTGGTTAAATAAACCTCTCAGTTCTAATGAACATTAATTTCATTCTAAAATAGAAGAATGTGGAAAGAGGAACAATTTCTTATGTGGTTATAACTGTAACAAAATACCATAAAGTTGCTCCTAGAATACTTGAGTTCCCTTAATGTCTTCTTTCAAGTGCAGTTTACAATATGAAACTGCTAATGCTTTTAGGAAATGTAAATCATAGAATGATATAAGTTCTTGATTCTAAATAAATGGACTTTAGATACTATTGAAACTGTTTTGGTATCATTGACAACAATTCTTATCACTTTCTGTTTTAATAGCAAAATATAAACTAATTGGAAAATGCAAAATGTTATTTGCAATTAAATTAAGTTTTAAAAAGAATACATTTATTTATTATACTCCATGATAGATAATTCACAGGAAATTTAATATCCTCATAAATACTGACATAAGTGACAAATCTTTGTTTCTGACATCTTAGCCTTCAGATAGAAAAAAGAAGCTGTTCTATTGTAAGAAATCAGGCAAATTTCATCCTAGCCCTATAAGCCATCTTTGTTTCCTCCTTTTTCTAATAATAGTAGTGATACTGTTGAAGGACATGGAATTTATGCAATACACAAATGATCGTGCCCCCAAATCAGAACAAGTGCTGTTTTCTTAACTTGAATTCTCAGAATGTCAAAATTTTGTTTTGTTTTGTTTTCAAATTCCATTACAAATAGGATAAAGTTACTGAGTTCAGTGGTTTGTTTTTACAAAGATTTTTGGGTGTAGGGTGACAGGAGCATAGCAGTAATATTACTTTTCTTTCTAAAAATTGATGTGGGGAAATTAAATGTAAACTGGTTAATAAAATCCAAATAGAACATAAAAAAAAAAAAAAGAAAGAAGTACATTTATTTTAGCTGGACCCTCCATCATTCCCCACCCCTATCATGATAATGGTATTTGATCTGGTGTGAAGGTATATGTATATATAAATATATGTATGTATACATATACATATATTTTTAATATATTGTTACACATAAAATCAAATAGGCAAAAATGTTTAGAGATACAGGAAAGATTTGGCCTCTTTAAAGCATAGACAATTTGAATACTAATGACAGTACCGGCTTGGAAAACTACAAAGACTGCAAAACAAGGAAATTTTTCATTTTTTTTTACGCTGAAAATCAGATGCTCTCCAAGGAAAAGAAGATGGAGAGAGGCAGAGATAATACTAGAAAAGAAGAACAAAGTGGAAGCATTCCATATCAGTATCTTGGGCAGCCTAAAACTGACCTTGATTGTAGAGTGAGATGGGAACCTTGGGGTTATTCTAGTCTAACTAAGGGCAGGGGGAGACCTGGTCTATGTGTCCTTGATAGCAGAAAGGTGCAGAAAGGCAGAAGCTCAGAGTACTGGGAAAGTTTCTTGGGTTAATAATTGGACCAAAATAAATTTCAGTTTAACAGAACTGGATAAAGTAGTGGAAAGTACTGGGGCAGGGGGAGCATCATATTGTTAAGCTAAGAGCTCTAAAAATCCTGAAATTTTATCCAAGTAAACCATAGAGATTTACACGCACACACACACACACACTTTAGTAATGTGTTTTAGTAGGTGAAATGTGACAAATAGGTTTAAATACTGTTGTGTATATAGAAAACTCTGTCTTAACCTCTAGCTAATAATCTGGCGGGGGAAACCAGTGCTGCAGGGATGGAAGTGGTCGCTACGTGAAGTGCATATGGAGTGCCCGAGTGGAAATGACCTGTGTCTAGGACAGCAATTTTGTAACTTCCCCAACTTTCAAACATGATACATTCAGAACAGAAAGACAGCTTTATTTTTTAAAAAAACAAACCAAAAAAAACCAAACCGAAAAAAGACAAAAAAAGTTATGGCCTTGCCTTATCTTTGCATAGGTGAAGGATTTCGTGAACATTGCAGCATTTCTCAGATATAGGTGAAACCAAGTTTAACCCTCAACGTTTTCATTTGGTAGCTATGTAAACTTGCATGTATTACTTAAACATTCTGAGTCTCTGCTTCATCGCTTGTAAATTGGGAATAATTCTCAGAATTTCTGTAGGATTTGAAAGTGCTCAATAAATATTCTTTTAAAGAAAGAAACCAAAGGGATTTAAGGAACATATATTAAAGTATTTTTAAAGTGTGAAACATGAAATATAAATTAATACAACTTTACAAGTAAGTCAGGTGTAAACATTTTCTTTCTTGGAAGTAGTCAGATATATATATATATACATAATTAACTAACACTCATCTTTAGGCCACATTTTACACCATCAAATTCATTTTATTGCAATTTACTCTTCAGATGGACCTGGGAGGGATGCGTGGGTGGCTCAGTTGTTAAGCATCTACCTTTGGCTCAGGTCGTGATCCCAGGACCCTGTGATCAAGCCCTGCGTCGGGCTCCTTGCTCAACGGGGAGCCTGCTTCTCTCTCTGCCTGCCGCTCCCCCTTCTTGTGCTCTCTCTCTCTCTCTGACAAATAAATAAATAAAATCTTTAGAAAAAAAAAAAGTATAGACCTGGGATGAACTTTTTTGTGATCAGAGAACTTTAAATCCAATTATGTGGTTACTTTTTGTAATTTGTTTAACTTGATTTATTTTGTGAATAAATGCTTGCGCAGGGCTTTTGTGTTGATAAGAAATTGATGTGGGTAGTATTTTTAATTTTCTTTCATGAATGATATTCTATTAAAGTGTAATCATTAAAGCTGAGGTCTGTCAGGATGTCAAGAGAACAGGTCACACTGTCTTGTTTCTTCCTTCTCTAGAATACGGTAGAGCAGAGAAAGGAGGCGTACGGCACAGTTGAGCCACATGGGCATATAGGAGGCAAACCTAGAACATGGGTGGAGAGACTGGTAGGATGAGTCCCTGCAAACAGTCCAGGGAAGGCTGCCAGACTCCAGGAACATGGTCTTGGTAGCACCTTAAAATCCGCTGGAGTATATTAAAAATACCAATGTTGCATTGTCTCCCGTGAAATTCTCATTTAATTTTTCTGATGGTGACGAATCCAGTTAAATCAGTCCTGAAGAGTCGGTTGCAAGATTGGTGTTTTTCAGTGCCTCCTGCATAGTTCTGATGACCAATCAAGTTTACAAATCAAACTCTGGGAGAAGCCCTGAAGGTAACCATGTCTGGCAAGAAAGTGATGATAGCACAGCTGTGGTGTGAAGTGAATGGCTAGCAGCTCCTGGCTTCCCAGATCCCATGTGCAAGGGCCCAGATGTTTTTGTATACCTGGCAGTGGGTGTGAAGGCATTGACTGGACTTTTGTTCCACAGAGGTAATTCTGAGGATAGGCTTAGGCAGGGTCAATAGCAGGTGTGGTAGGAGATTAGAGGTAGATGCCCTAAAAATCAAAAGGCATGAGTAGAGAGATTGTGGTTTAGAGGACCTAGTCCAGGATACCCACCTTTACTTCTGCTCACTTCTACTCACAGCTAGAGAATGACACATATGGACCCTGTTCCCAGTGCACATAGTGCCTAGAAGACATATACTTGGAGACTTTCTCTGGCACCCAGATAATGGCATCCTGGACAGGAAGTTCTATTATGGAGCTTAATGTGAGTGTCTACATTTGTACCTGAAAGCATCTAATCCCTCGATAGAGACCATTAAAAACCTGGAAATGCTGAGATGCACAAATTTAAAGCTTGTCCAGTTATCACCCTTTCCTCTACTAGATAGGGGGTTCAGAAGAGAGATTAGAAAGAAATAGCTAGATTTTTATTCTTATATGTATCACATAGGTCCACACATCTATATTCCACAAATATCATTTTACATTTCCTTTTTAAAATCATTAAAAAATTATTTTGAAGACAGAAAGTACATCCTAGTTCTGCCATTTGCTGACTATGAGACTTTAACTGTATCAACCCTAGTTTTCTTACTTACAAAATGTGAATGACTAAGCTTATTTTCCAAAAGTTTTTTGAAAATTAAATGGGCTAATATATATTAAAAAGATACTATTATAAGTAGGATATAATATAAAATGTTTACATTATTTCATGGGAAATGTTGCTTCTGCTTGCCAAAGAGCAGAAAATCAAATATGCCATATAGTAGTTGGTACTTGCATAGAACTCACTCTGTTTTAACTTAGTAAAATTATAAGCCTCAATCGTGACTTATTGTACTGACCATAGAACAATCTGCAAGACATTTTTATATTTGGGTAATCTCCTATAAAATCCATATATAACCCCTTTCTATTAATCTATTTTTAAGAAATATGAAAAAACTTCCAGAGTTAGAGTAGAATAAATTTATAGTATCATATGCTTCATCTCTTCTATGGAGACATATATTTAAAGAGATAAAACTAAGATGAAGAAGGTTTTGGTTATCAAAAATGGCTTAATGAGTTTTAGGTGATGCATGAATTGATCATTTCTGGTAAATATTCAACAACTATTATTTCTTTAGATCTTGATCAATAGGTCTTATAATAATAGGTCTTTGAATTTTAAAGCAAAACATTTGCTTTCAATTTGAAGGAGCTATAAAAAAGGGAGAGGAATACTCTATAAAGAATTGGCTTAGGCCAAGCCCCTGTGAATATACCAAATAAGAATTCAAAAAGCAGTTTATTTGTTTCAGTTGTCCATGACTTACCCACTATTCCTGGACTGCAGTAATGATGGTGACCTCAGCACTGTTGTCAATTAAAATCCATGGAGGTACAGAGAGACAGAGGCTGGAGCGAAGAGGAGTCACAGAATTATTGGCCCTATTCCATTTTACAGTGAGCACAGAGACATTTTACTTTCAGGCATTCAGTCTTTCCTTCAATTCCTTGTGTCATTTATCAAATGAAACTGTCTTCCCTTTAGAAGGCAAAGGGAAGTGTGTCTGGGTGTTTCAGTCCGTTAGGTGTCATCTGACTCTTGATTTCTGCTCAGGTCATGATCTCCGGGTCCTGGGATCAAGCCCCAAGTCTGGCTCCTCACTCAGTGGGGAGTCTGGTAGAGATTCTCTGTCTCCCTCTCCCTCTGCCCCTCCCCCTCTCAAATAAGTAAATAGATCTTTAAAAAAAAAGGCAAAGGGAATATTTGAGCAATACTTCCATATCTGCTTTACTGATTAGTAACATATTGTTCTACTATGCACAAGAATTAGGTGCCATGGATGGATTCAAAACTGGGTATTTTCAACTTTAATACCCCCAAAAAAATTATGAGAAGGAGGGGAAGTTAAAAGAAAACTATGTTTGGCATCTGTTTGAAATATTAACTGACCCACAGAGATAAACTTATTCACTTCAGCAATTTTTTTAAACAAATAGATATTATGATTTGCATTTGAATTGAACCTGATGTACCCACAAAATTCTGATCATACATCTTTCATTTTGGATTTAAAATTGGCAGTAAAGCTTTTCAACAAGATGCAGGATCATTTCTGGGAAAACAAAGTTAACCTCATCTATCTATTTATTTATTCATTCATTATTTAGAGAACAAAGTTAACTTTAAATGAAAGTTGAATAAAACAAGGATTCTTATTTCTTCATAGTAGGAAGTTGATTGTGAATATGAAGATTTCAGTACTCTTAAAATTTTATCTAGACATAGTACTTGAAAATTCCTCATTGCTTATACCAGTAACCAAAATATTTGGTATGTGTAGATGTGGTATTATATTAGCTCACACATAGATCAATAATTTTAACATTTCTTAATCTTTGTTTATAGAAGTAGAATTAATTCAGTGTGCCTCATTAGGGATTTATTTTTTTCAGAGGAAAGATTAGGCAATGGCTTAACAGATGTAGAAAATCATGAAAGGTTAAGTCTCTACTTCTAAGTAATTTGTAGATACATTCCCCACATTTATCAAAGTAGTGTGTGTTACAGAAATTATTATATGGAATCAAAGCATATTAGAACCATAAGGGACTCTTGGATATGGTCCCATATAATCTCCTCATTTAATCAATGTGTAATTACAGGTAGAAGGGTGGAGCAACTTCACCGAATTTATCAGGGACAGCATTATATCTTTTGATTTCATTCATTCATTTGTACATATATTCATTCGTTCAGTTTTATGTTTATTTTAGAAAGTGCTTAAGAAATAAGATACTGATAACACCAAGGTCTTTGAAAATCTCTGTGTACCCATTCACAATCAGACCCCATGCCTTTGAATCCAAGGACAATCACTAATGCCATGTTATCTCTTTGCTTTACTTTATAGTTTACTACATGTCTATTTACTAGTAAAACATATGTTAATTTTGCAAGTGTTGGAACTTTATGTAAGCCGTATCATACATATTGTATCCCTCTGAGACTTATTTATCACTTAATGTCATATTTTTCAGATGTAATACTATAATAATGCAGAGGATGTAGTCCATTTGTACTGCTGCACAATGTTCTATTTATGGATACACCATTATTGATTCTCTCTTCTCCTTTCCCTATACATTTCAGTTGTTTCTAGTTTCTTGCTATTACAAGCACTGTAATAGTATTGTGATTATTCCTGTACAGGTCTTTGGTAGCAAAGTCAAGGGTTGTTAGGGTTTCTCTAGGTTATACACTTGATATGGATTTGCTGAGCCAGATAAAGTTTTACTGGGTTATGTGACTTTGTTTTCTGAAAGGACTCTATCAAGGTTCTCTCCCACCTTTAAAAAATGAGAGTTTCTGGTCCTCTGCATCCTAAACTAATCTTGTCATTGTTTAACATTTTAATTTTATCAACCTGGTGTGTTTTCAGTCATTTCCTACTATTGTTTTAAGTAGCATTTCTCTAAATTCTAATGATAAAGGTCATCTTATATTTATTGGCCGTTCATATTTTCTCTTCTGTGGAATATCTATTTATTTTACCTGTTACACTGCTTCATTTCTTATAGACTTGTATGTTATGTATTTGCTGTACAAATTACTTGTTTGGTTATTTATGTGGTAAGTATAATCTTGTTTTTGCCCTGTTCATCAACATTTATAAGGAAAATCACTTTTTTAAAATGCCCATTCTATATGAATGAAGCATTCTTAAATAAGTAATAATTTAAAAATAAATTATATACATTTGAAAAGCAGAGGGATTTAGAAAAGAAATACATTTTCTCTACAGGAAAGCCTATATTGGTATCTTAGGGCCAGCTTGAAACTGTTAACACTAAATGTTCCATTTTGGTAGATTTTAAAAATTTTACTTTGAGTATGCTCAATGCCATAAATATCTGACATTTCTAAATAATGAACAGTCCCTGAAAATATACATGCAAGATGTTAGTAGCCAAATCCACTTTATGAAAACAATAGTATATATCCACCTGCTCCTTAATGCCCCCTTTAAAGGAGAATTTCGGTTGTGTCCTGTTTAATTTTTCTGATAAAAGCGAGTGTGAGAGAAGAATGAAGGAATCTCTGGTAATTGGCAAATGTTCAAATGTTCAGATGGAAGAATTGTTCAGATGGCAGTTTTGCAGCCATTTCTTTCTGGGTGAACTTAATGTTTACCTATTTTCATTGTTTCACAGGATCTTGCCCCCTCTCCCCCATCACCTCCCCATGCATAACACATGTACAAATCCTGAACTTTTTTTTTTCTGTTATTAAAATATGGAACTTTTGTTAATTGTGAACACTCTTTTTTCTCTCTCTACTTTTCTGGTTTTGAGAAGAGAGGACCTGACCATCACTTTATCTTTTATTTTGTAACTGAAACATTTCTGCAGAGATGAAAATGTTGATTCTTATTGTTTTATGATTAAAAAAAATAAATGCACACAGCTGTCAGAGAGTAGTGATCGTCAGTCTGCATTAGGCTAGCAAAGATTCAAACTTGTGACCTGACGGTGATAAACTTGAATTTACTTCACCCAGCAGCAATCCCATGAGTTTATTTCCTTATCATTTGATTGTCTTAAACTGAGTTCATAACAATCATTTTTCTGTCAAACCTTATCTTTCCTTGTAACTGAAACCTTTAAACCAAGTAAAATTTTTTTAATTGTATCCTTTTGTAAATAAAACTTTGTATTGATTGGATTTTAGCTTATTTAGGGAATGGTATTCATCATTGCTATAAATTATATGTTTGGGGAAAATATTATGTTTGTGAAAACATGGGAAAATAATTAGTATAACAATCTACTTCTGTGAATTAGGTATACATTATACAAAGCTTTGATTACAACACCATTTCTTGAAAGAGCTAAGCCTGTGTAGAAATATTGGCTCCCTACAAATCACCTTGGTAATGTTTAGAAGTTACTTTCTCTGAGCCTTATTTCCTTATCACTAAAATGGGCTTAATATGGAACAGCATCATAGAGTGTTTTTGACCATTAAACAGATACTGCTTATGAACTCGAAGCTCAGAGAGCAAGGAGACTTCCACATTTGGTATCAGCAGAGGGCTATAGTTAACAGTTTGCCAGCAAAAAAAATTATATATATATATATATATATACACACACACTAAGTGTGTGTGTATGTGCATATGTATATGTATTACAAAGTAAAAACCATAGGACAAAAGAGGCTTTAGGGTTAAAATCTAAAAATGATCATCCTAAAGAATAAAAATCATATTCCTCTCCACTCTTTCCCCTTTCCTCTCTCCTCTTCTCTCCCCTTACTACTTTGAATTTTTTATTTCATAATTTATTTTCAAAGAGATGGTATATGTCATTCTGTTTCCACGCTAGGTATAGTCTTTTGAATCCAATCATTTTAACTTTGAATAATGTATCCTCATTTGAGTTCACCACAATTTATATATACCTTCCCTTAATAATAAAATTTCACTCCCTGTCTGCAATGGTGCACCTGCTAATCTTGACTGTATCTCCTATGGGGCAGGTTCAAGTGGAGGTGCTAGGACATTTTCTATATGCTGTTAGAAGCACCTGCAATGTGGTTGCACCTATTTATTCCCCCACCAATGGGTATGAGGGCTCTTGTTTTCCTCACATCCTCACCAACACTAGGTATTATCAGTATTTTCATTTGACTGCATTTATGTTGAGAAATTACATTTATCTCCTTGTTTTTATTTGTATTTCCTTAATTAACGGTGAGTCTGAACATATATAAGTTTCTTATGTTTATTCACCATTTAGTTTTCTTCTGTAATTTGCCTTTTAATATCCCTTTTCCCATTTTCATTTTGAGTTAATTGTATTTTCCAAATTGGCTTTGAGGTCTATTTAAAATGCATTTTAGAAACTCATACTTTGTCTGTTACATCTTGCAAATACTTTCCATCTGCCTCTCCCTCTTTTTTAAAACTTTAAGAGGTTTTTCTTATTTTATGTCACACCAATATTTTTAAGTGAATAAAAATATGAATATTTTCCTTTACGATTTGTAATGTATTTGCTTTTTTCAGAAAAAAATAACTTTATGCCTCGAGATCAGAAAGTCATTTTTATACTTAATTAAAAAGTTATTTGGAGCACCTGGGTGACTCAGTCAGTTGGACGACTGACTCTTGGTTTCGGCTCAGGTCATGATCTCTGGGTTCCCTCTCCCTCTGCACCTCCCCCACTCACTCATTTTTTTTCTCTCTCTCTCTCCCAAATAAATAAATAAATAAATAAATAAATAAATAAATAAATTTTTAAAAATGTCTAAGTTTTGCTTATTAATATATATATAGTTTTTTGGTGTGTATTTGTTAATACAGATCTAATATTTTTTCATTGAAAAATCTTTTATACTAATGCATTAAATTAATAATTTGTCTTCCATACTATTATGAATACATTTGTACCTTTAAATGTATAATCGGTTCTACTTGGGAATCTTTACTGGAGTCCATAGATATATTTGTCTATGTGTTACTGGTATCATACTCTCTTAATTATCAAGTTTTCTATTTAAATCTTGGTGTGTCAGAGCCAGATCTATTCATTACTCTTCTGTTTCAAAGTTGATATTCATGGAGAATGACTGTACTTCATGAATTGAGACTCAGTTTCTTAGTTCCAAGAAAATTCTATTTAAATTTTTGTAGTAACATCAATGAATGTATAGATTATATTAGGGAAAATCAGCATGTGTCTATTATTTAATAATACTTTGGTTTCTTCAATTGTTCATAATCTATTTTATTTTTATTTTTTATATTTTTAAAAGATTTACTTATTTGAGAGAGAGAATGAGAGAGAGAGAGAGAGAGAGAGAGAGCACGTGAGACGGGGGAGGGTCAGAGGAAGAAGCAGACTCCCTGCCGAGCAGGGAGCCTGATGCGGGACTTGATACTGGGACTCCAGGATCATGTCCTGAGCCGAAGGCCATTGCTTAACCAACTGAGCCACCCAGGTGCCCCATAATCTATTTTATGATCATTAATGTGTTTTCCTTCACAAATTTCTTGTGCTTCTTAAAAAAAAGTAATACAAGGTACTTGTAAGTTGTTGCTATTATTTTGTATATTTTTCTATTACACTTTCTAATCATTTTTACTAATGTATAAGAATATCATTGATTATATAGATCTTCTATACAGCAACCTTGCTCAACTTCATTGTCAGTCCTCATAGTTTGTACATTTTTTTCTTTAGGTCTTTATTTATTTTTCTTGGTGAAAAAATCTAGAAAGTATCAAACAGAATTGGTGATTGCGGACAACACTGTCTTTATTTGAAACAGAATTCTAGTTTTATATTAACTTTGCTGTTGATATTGTAGGAAAATATCTTTTATCAAGTTAGCAAAGTTTCTCTCTCCATTTCTAGTTTGAAAGACATTGCTTTTGAATCAGAAATAGTTACAGATTTTTAAAACTTAGCATAATTATCATAGTTTTTCCCTTAATGTTCTAATTTGGATAATTACCATATTGATAAAATTTTATGCTGAACAAATCACACGGTGGACCTTGCTGTGGCAGAATTGTGCAGATATGTTATCTATAGAGAAATTTGTTATCCATAAGGGTTCAGTGTGCCACTGACTTTGTTAGTGTGCTTTACAGAGGAACCGAGAGTGTTGGTAGTTCAGTCCATTTATATCAAAACTCCACAAAGGAGTGGTTAAAGTTATGTCCCATTCTATCCACTTTCACCTATGTTTTTAATCTTACCCTCTCTTTAGGGTCTCTGTCACTTACATACAAGATGCTGTTATTTCTCCCATCTTAAAGATGAAACAAGATTCTCTTATAATCTCCTTAAACTATGCCATTTCTCTGTTATCTTTATATCTGGATGGCACAAAGAAGTTGGCTTAATGGTACATTTAGATTAAGAGAAGGGAAAATGTTGGGGTGCCTGGGTGACTCAGTAGATTAAGCCTCCAACTCTGGATTTCAGCTCAGGTCATGATCTTGGGATCCTGAGATCAAGCCCTGTGTTGGGCTCCATGCTCAGTGGGAAGTCTGCTTCTCTGACTCTCTCCCTTTCCCTTTGCCCCTTCCCTCCACTCGTGCACTGTCTCTCTCTCTAAAATAAGTAAATAGATCTTAAAAAAAAAAAGAAAATGTCATAACCCTGTCCATCTCTAATAAGGACTACATATAACCAGTGATTCAGTATTAATGCCTTTCAATAACAATGTCATTTTTCTGAAATAAAAATTTTGTGTTAGTATTTCATCTGTTCTTGCTATATGCATTAAAACTAATTTCTATAATCAGATTATCAGCTTTATTTTAAACCCATCTTAAAGAATTGGTACCTATTTTGATTTCTGAATCACGTGTCTTCTTTCTGTGGTTTAATAGTTAAGCCCTGTCATATGTTCATTATTTGGAATTCCCAGATATCTAGATATTCACAGAAGTAGTTTTGAAGTTCTGTTACAATATTTCAAAATGTCAAATGGAAACAATAGAGTTAATAATAAACCATCTATACTAATTAACTGATTTGACAAATATTGCTTTTGGATCTTTTATCAATTCAATATGGTATCATTTGATTAATTTTGTTTGCCTCAAAGTTAATTTAAAAAGCATATTTCCTTTAATTAAAATAATGGGGAAATATTTTCACATTCCATAGATTAGTTCTGTTATGCTTCCATTTAGGAAAAAAAGTTCCATATGAAACTTGTCTATGTATTACATGTATAAAATATAGGTAGGTAAATTTTTTTGGATTTTGGTTTTTGTCTCCTGCTGCTTCTTAACTGTGACCTGTGGAGTTTGAAAGATTATGTTTCATGATATGCTTTTTAGAGACTCCTTCCCCAGTAACTCAAATTTAAGCAGAGGATTGTTGTTAGCTTTATCTTAAATGCAGCTCAATATTGCATGCAGAGGCCATTAATACATCACTGTATCATAAAAGTTGTGTGAAAAAATATTTCAAAAATGTCTATGGTGTGATCCAAAGTTCTTTAATTCAGAGTTTTACCTTAGTTTACTCCTTAAGGGATACATGCTTTTGTTTTTGTTTTGTAAACTTTAAGCATGAAAACAACATAACTTTTAAGGGAACATAAATAATTTTAATGGAAATGACATTTACTTTATACAATATCAAAACAAATTCAGCAAATTCATCATTTATGTCCTCTGTTTTTCTTATTTCTCATCATTAGAGAGGCATAAGGCCTGAAATGAAATACATTCTCATCAGTCTTTCACTGACAGGCCACTTTTATCAATTGCATGCTGTGCTTGTACGCAATAGATCAGTATGTGTGAACTTGACACTTTCATCACAAGATGACTTCTGTTGAAATGTTGTCTATGTGAGTCACAGAAACTATATAGTAAAATTACATCAGGAGTTCTGATTCTGAGAGTTCACCATAGAGATAATTGAATGAAGCTTTGGTCACCTTCCAAAAGGAAATTCTATCAACATTTGGAGGCAATAAACAATAGCAAGAAACTCAGTTTACTTGGCATTCTGATAAGGACAATAAATGCTCTTTTTTCTTTGGAAGGATTAAAATTGAAGTGATGAGATAAGAATCCTATAAGCGCCAGCTCTAACAGGTTAAGTATTTTTTAATATTGAGTTCTATCAAGCTGTATTTTATTAATCATCTACTATATACCAGGGATTCTGAAAGATTCTGGAATACAAATAATACCTGTACCTAACTTTAGTTATGATAGATATTTAATAGTCAGTTACGATAGATATTTAAACAGATAAAAATTAATTGTAATAAAAATTTTTGACTATTTACTGAGAGTTGAAACATACTATGTATTCTGGTGAGCACAGAGAAGAGAATGTTCCAGGACTTTGAGAAGTGATGGTGGAAGGCCTTGTGAGGGATATGAAGATTAAGCAAACACCTGAAGGAATTTCTATAAATATTCACAAGTATGGAGCTTAACGTTTCTGAAGTTTTCAAATTAGCCTGTATTTGTGATATCTTTCCTCCTCCCCTCCTGCCTCCCTGGATTTAAGGAATTTGTTCTTCAGGCCTTGAGCTCTGCCACATTGATCTAAAACCCCTGGATGTCGCCTGCTTTTGGAAAGGGCTCTTGAGAAGATTCATGTAGTTTCAAATCTGAGGTGGAATGTGATGTAGGGACGTGTGCTGGAACTGTTCTTTTAATCTTGTGAGACCTGATTACTAAATATTTAGGAACTTAACAAGCCAGTTTGGGGAGCTTGAAATTTATCATGATTGTAGTATTTATTCCCTGGAAGTTGGTAAAAGCGAGAAATCAACTTCCCTATCCTTTCCCGTAACTGATTTATCAGCATACCACCAGGTATATCAAATGAACTAAAATTGATGGCCTAGGAAGGGTAATATTGTGAAATCCATTCAAACAAATATTCTTAAATTTTTTTTCCCAAGATAATTTAGTGGAGCCATTAAGTGGTAGGAATGAGAGGAATGGAAAGTAATACATGCTATTGACAAGTTTGAGCTTTTATACACTAAGGAATTTGGTACTTTTCCAGACTTTTTTATTTCACTAAAAAAAGAAAAAGAAATAAAAGAAAGAAAGAAGGAAAGGAAGGAAATGTTGCTTACCATATTGATCCTCTTTAGGAGATAGTTTAACAAAATCCATGGGATCTAAAGCCTCATCTCAAATTATTCCTTCTAATCATATGATTTCCCCTCTAAGCAGAATTCTGGCACATGGATTTATCTACATATTACATTTCTACTCCTATACTTATGGTCCAATGTTATTGTGGCCCCTTTATAGAACTGACCACCAGAACCTGCCAAGATGGTCCCCAGCTTAATTACTCTCTGTTCAGAGATGTCTGGCAGTGGGCAGTGAGTCATGTGGCCTATCTGCTGGAGCTGTGTTGACTGCCAGTGACCTATTTTAATTAATAAATATTTAAAGATAATTTATGATGTTAAATGAAATTTCTCTTTTATTTCACCTTTTCTATGCCTCTTGAAAATTCAGTGTTGCCCAATAAAATACAATACACTATTTTTTTTTGTTGTTGTTGTTTACCTGAAATTAAAATTTAATTGGGCATACTGTATTTTTATTTTCTAAACCTGGCACACCTACTCCTCTCTAAATTTCAGTCTGACCCTTAGACAGCAAGAGAATTTTGGGAAGTGTATAAGCTTCTCAGATTTATAATGGAAGGAAGTGGAAGTGAGGGGGAGATGATCTTTTTAATCTGCTGGTTCTCTGGAAAGTTGCAAAGGCTTACAGGCTTACCTTTAAAAATCCTATTTAAGAATGTGTTTCTAGTATCCTTTAAGCTCAAAAAAAGAGAATATCAAGTTCAAATTGGAAAACATAAACATCTTTCTCAGAGAGAAATACATCATAATCCCTCCAAAAACAAATAAAACGAGAATGACAAAGGAAATAATCTAAACATTTAGAAATGCTTTATTTGGAAGGGAAATTTCTAACATCATAATGTGTGATTTAAAGCAAAGCTTTTATATGCTCTACCTTCATGTAATTATTAGAGATTCCAATATACAATGTTTGGAACTTATTAAAAATAACTTTTATATCAGTTTCTGTAAGACTTCTTCCATGGAGGTGGTATTTTGCAGCAGTAAATTGCAGGCGTTAGGCTCTGTCTCAATATGAATTCTATCTTCATTTCCTATCCACTTGTGTACCTTTGTGTAAATTACTTTATTCCCAGGTTAAGTTTTGTCATCTCTAAAATAAGGTAACCAAAGCACCTTGCTCATAGAGTTCTTATGGAAAGTTAGTGCATATAAAGCACTTAGAACAATGCCTGGCACAACACATGCACTCAATATACACCAAATGTTATTATCATCAATATTACTCGATAAAGTGAAAAACAGGCACCAAACAACCCACTGGGAAAAATGTGGAAATGGTTAATTAAGAGTAATTATGAATGTTTACTGCATTCAAACACAATATAGGATTTTCATGGTTTATATTAGTATTTATGCAGTGAGTCCATGAACTACACTGGGAGTCTGTGAAAATGGTCCCAACCATTTGTTCCTGAGAGCCTTCATGGAGTGTATCTTTTGTGTTGGGTGGTAATAAATTAGTGGAAAGCCAAAGGAGTGCACTACCCACATTAAAAATTTTATTCTTGATTGAGTTAATTTTAAAAATATTAATACTAAAGATTTACTGAGATATCTTGATAGCTCAGCATATTCCTTCAACTTTAATGATACATTTATCAAAGAAATGGCTGAGCAGTCTGTAATATCAATACTTTTTGCCTATTAAAACTATTGAATAATACCAAAGTAAAGATCATAAATGGACTTGATTAAGAATAAAAGGGAGGCTTTTTAACTGACATTTAATGATCACTATTATTTTAGAGGAATGGCCTTATAGAAATTTAACAACCTGCTTTTTGTTTACCAACAATTTTCTAATTTTAGCTAAGATACCTTTTTCATTGGATCCACTTCCTGGAGAATGTATATTATTATTATTATTATTTCATTCAGTGCACATACACAGTATACAAGCAAGTGGGTTTTTTCTAATGGCTATAATGCTAGCACTGTAGCTTCTTAACCAGTACTAACAGCCACAGTGACACATTAGCATGTACATGATATGATAACAAGCATGGAGATTTCTTGACATGGGCCCTTTTATAAAAAGGGGTCAGCCTGCTCAAGGTCCTCCTCCCTTCCTTTGGTGATTATTGGGAGTATTTCTCCAAGAGTTGTAGAGAATTACAAACACAATCCTATACTTTTAATTTAGAAAGTTTTGAGTTGGCCCAACGTAATTTATTCATTAAAAATTAAGGGACTTCTCTTTTCACATTCTTATGCTTTTATTTCTAATTCAGTAGACTTGAATTTTAATGTGATTAACTTTATCACTTTTTTAATATGTCATTTTAGAATTTAGAATTTCTTGAGAAATTCTATCTACCCAGAGATCATAGTAATAATTCCCTACATGCCTTTCAGAAGTTTTTTTAAAATTTTTATTTTATTATGTTATGTTAGTCACCATACATCATTAGTTTTTGATGTGGTGATCCACGATTCATTGTTTTCATATAACACCCAGTGCTCTGTGCAGTACGTGCCCTCCTTAATACCCATCACCAGGCTAGCCCATCCCCTCACCTCCCCTTCCCCTCTAAAACCCTCAGTTTATTTCTCAGAGTCCATAGTCTCTCATGGTTCATCTCTCCCTCCAATTCCCCCCCTTCATTTTTTCCTTCCTTCTAATGTCCTCCATGCTATTCCTTATGTTCCACAAATAAGTGAAACCATATGATAATTGACTTTCTCTGCTTGACTTATTTCACTTAGCATAATCTCCTCCAGTCCCATCCATGTTGATGTAAAAGTTGAGTATTCACCCTTTCTGATGTTTGAGTAATATTCCTGAGTAATATTCCTGGGTATTTACCCCAAAGACACAGATGTAGTGAAAAGAAGGGCCACATGCACCCCAATGTTCATAGCAGCAATGTCCACAATAGCCAAACTGTGGAAAGAGCTGAGATGCCCTTCAACAGACTAATGGATAAAGAAGATGTGGTCCATAGATAAAGTTGACTTTAAAAGTTGCCTACGCTGAGGTGCCTGGATGGTTCTGTCAGTAGAGCATGTGACTATTCATCTCTGGGTTGTGAGTTCAAGCCCAACGTTGGGTGTAGAGATTACTTAAAAATAAAATCACAACTTCAGGAAGGAAGGGTACCACCAAAAGTCCTGAAGTTTTCTGCCATGCCAGCCTTTCAGAAGTTTTAAAGTTGACTTTTCACATTTAATTTTTTAATTTGTCTGGAGTTGTTTGCTGCATAACATAGGTATTCATTTTTTTTTCTTTTATGGATAAGCAATTGTTAAAGCACCATTTAAGTGTCACCACTGATCTGTCACAATCCAAAGTTTTCATGTTTATTTGGGTCTATTTCTACAATAGTAAATTTGGTCCATTTATCTATTTCTTTGTTGGTGTTCCAATGCTACAATATCATAATCATGATAGCTTAATAATGTCTCATTTTATAATAGTTCAAGCTCAACAAACATATTCCTTTCCTTCTAAATTGAGTTGGTTGTTATTGACCCTTTGTTGAGTCCTATAAATCTTAGAATTAGCTTGTTAAGGTCCACATGCATATTCAAAAATCTTTTGTTACGTTGACTGGAATTGCATTGATTTGACTGGAATTGATAATATGCAGAGGAGTTTTCAGGACACCATAAATTATTGAGTTTTCCATACATTAACAAGGCATACTGTCAAAATATTTAGGTTTTTTTCCATATTATGTCAAGATTTCTTCAACTTCCTTTTAATGCCTAATTATTTTCAGAATGTGCATGCTTCTATTGCATTATATAGCATTTTATACTTAATATTTGTCTATATCTTCATGGAGTCTAATGTGAGTTGAATTGTGTCCTCCCCAACAGCATATTGAAGTCCTAACCCTCAGTACTTGTGAATGTAACTTTTTTTTTGGAAATTGAGTCTTTGAAGATGTAATCAAGTTAAGGCAAGGTCGTACTAAATATGGATGGACCCCAAATCCAATGACCAGTGTCTTTATGAGAAAGATTGAGGAGATAGAGACAAAAACACATACAGAGAGAAGATTGCCATGTTAGGATGGAAGCAGAAAGTGACAAGCACTTCATGATAGGATGGAAGCAGAAAGTGACAAGCCAAGTGCTAAGGATTGCTGGTACTCACCAGACACTAGGAAGAGGTAAGGAAAGATTCTCTACTAGAGTTTTGGAGAGAGTATGACCCTGCTGACACCATGATTTCAGACTTCCAGCCTCCAGAACTGTAAGAGGATAAATATATGTCATTTAAAGCCACTCATTTTATTGTACTTTGGTATGACAGCCCTAAGAAACTAAATCAAAGTCATATTTTTGAGTGTAGCCTTTCACTTCTTGTTATTACAAAAGTACTGTAAGCAGTAACAGTCAGTTTCACTTTGATAATATTTCTACATTTGATCAAGAGTGTACATGTTACATATGACAAAAAGTGAAAGAGCACTGATGGTATTTTTTTGTGTACCCATTATTTGCTAAGATCTGTACAAAGTGCAGTATATGGATTACTTAATATACTATTCACATCAACTTTATAAGGAATTAATTTTACAGTCTTCTTTTCTTATAGATGAAGTGATCAAAAGAGAGGGAGGTTTCGTTTTCTCCCTTAAAGCTGGTTGAATAGCAGAGCCATGATCAAATCTCAGTTCTGGCTATCCTTAAGAGTTTTTAAATACCTTACGGTAACTGCCTTTCCTTAGTAGAGGTTCAAAGATCATTACAAAGTAAAGGGGTATTGCTGTTAAACATGCTTGGAGGTTTAAAGAACAATATTTTATTCAAATAAATATTTCCTTAGAACTCCAATATATAAAAGAGGGGCAGAAATTTCTGGAACTGTGTCTGCTTGTCCTAATCATTGTCACTCCCAGCCTGACCCCAGTACTACTCAATGAAAACTCAAATCTTTGCAAAACATAGAATCAAAACTGACATCTTTAATAGTATGGAAAATGAGACTTATGGAGACAAAGCGATTTGCTCACAATCATTGTATCCGATCCTGACAGAACTGAGATCAATAGAAGTCCTACTGAGAAGGAGAGGACTAGCCTTTCAGGAGTTTTCAGTAGCATAATTGATATGGGTCACCTGGGCTTCATTTTTTCTTCTCATAGATAAAACAGGAAGCCCAGGCATTACTAAGCAAACTATCCCATAAATGCAGGCAGTACCATGTGAAGCTATGAGCAATGTGCATTTTATGAAATAACACAGATGTTCTGCATTATAAATATTGCTGAGACATTAAATACTATCTTAAATAGAGATTAATTACAAAGGTAATAATTGACAGTGATGTTAGAATGCATGTCTTAGCTATGTGTAAAACATATTATCTTCCATGTATTATTTATTAGACTTTGCAAAATATAGTTTTTGTAACCTGAGGAGGAACTAATGAATTTGAGCTAACTGATGAAAATTTTCTTTTCTTTTTCCCTTGCATCTAATCATTGGGAAAATGCATTGATCTTAGGTGAGCATGAACAAATATCTCAATTATTTTTGGTCAAAATTTCTAAATACATAGAGATTTGCAGTGTAGATTGTATAACAACCTGGCTTCCCTAAGGTATATCAAGGCCTTCAAGTACCAGTTGGTTATAAATTTTGCAAATTTCCACATGATGGAAGTATGTTACCTGGAATAAGTGGTCCCTAACAAATACCCTCAAATGTCAGAATATCTCCTGGGGTTGTATTTCCTGGAAATATATTTGGGATAATAAATGACCAGGAAAAGGTTAAACCTTGACCTTGAAGATTTTGGAAAAAAAACACAATAATAAGCGTAGATTGAAATATATGTTTAAACATATATTACCACTAAAGCTATCGGTATGTATATCGATCAATCTGTAACAAGCAACCAGTGATTGTTTTAATATCTAACTTACTGGCATATACAATAAGCATTTGCAAATTTATCTATACCTCCCTTAATCCCTCTACATAGAAAATTCAAATAACTCTCTTGAGATGTAACAGGAGAGGAAGTCTATTACACCTGTGTACATTCATAGCTTATGCCTCAGACTACAGATAAGCTTGAAACAGCCTGATGTCAGTTTATGGAAATCAGTGCTATTGTAAAAACTAGTGAGTTATTTTGAGACATCATAAGTTAAACTCCTATTACGCTCATACATTTTCTTGGATCATAATTAGACAGTAAATATACAGAAAGTGGCTTCTTCCTTTTCTTCAAATCTTAGTCCAGAGCTCAGATCAACATTTGAAAAGTCCTCCTTTGAGTAGGCATGGCTCTGCCTTCGTTCTGAACTGAGAACCTTGCCTGGTCTGATGGGATTAAGAACTTCTGTTCAAGTCAGTAGGATTTAGACAGAACCATTTTCCCAGTGCCCTGGGTTAATTTATGTGCTATTTAGATACTCCTGGAATACAATAAAAGTTTTAGAAGAAAACTTACAGGAGAACATCTTTGTCACTTGAAGTAGGCAAGATTAATTAAAATGGACACAAAAAGCACTAACCATAAATGAAAAAAGATAAGCTAGACTATATTAAAATTAACTTTTGTAATCAAAAGGCACAAATAAATTTGTGTAACAACACATAGAGAAGGAGAAAATATTTACAATGCATATATCTGAAAATGGGCTTTTGGAATATATGAACTCCTAATAAATAAGGAAAAAAAGGTTAAAAATATAATAGCAAAAAAGGGCAGAAAATTTGAAGATACAACAGTGAAAAGATTCAAATAGCCAATAAAGATATGAGAATTTGTCCAACTTCATTAGTCATTAAAAAATACAAATCAAAACTTCCAATGTAAACCACCAGAATGGCTAAAATGACACAGAAAAAGTGAATTATGATGAAGATGTATATCCAACAAAAATTTCCTCCATTCCTGTGGATGTATAAAGTATTACAACTTGGAAAAACAGTTAACCAGCATTTACTAAAACTCGTGATGAAGCAATTCAATACCCATGTATATACCCAGAAGGAATAGGTATATAGGCTTAATGAAAGATGTGAGGTAGGATGTTTATAGCAGCATGATTTCTAATTGCCTCATGCTAGAAATTACCCTAGTGCCCAGTAAGAATAGTGGATAAATTTAGTATATTGACACAATGGAATATTATTCAGCAGTGAGAATCAATCTTAGAAGTCAGGATAATGGGAACTTCTGGGAGATGGTAATGACCGGAATGAATTATTGAAGAAGCATCTAGAGCCCTGATAATAGTCTGTTTCTTCTTTTGAGTTCAGGTTACATAGGTGTGTTTAATTTGTGAAGTTATCAAGCTGACACAATGTTTGCACTTTGATTTTATATTATAATTCAATCAAATGTTAAGAATATATATGTATGAGTTACCTATAGGCAGACTTCTTTTTTCTCCTAACCCCACCTCTTATTTTCTGGCCTAACTTCTTTGTCCTGAGATTCTGCTTCATGTTTATCACTTGAACAAGGGTTTGTTTCAGAAAGTCAAGCATGTTGCCTAGAGCTCTCCCCATCCCTAGAGTTTCTTTTTTTTACCTAGACTGGATCATGCTTCAGTTAAATCTTGTACATCACTCTGATGGCCTTCTCTCAAGAGATAAATAGCTACCACACTGACATAAATCTCCTCCAGTCTTGACAATTCCTGTAGGTTCTTTGCGGATACATGGACACTGAAGTCTTTTGGGGGCATGGGTTTTCTATGTCCCCTCAAGAATTAATGATTTGGGCTCTAAATATCTCCCAGAAAGAGATTAGTTCTTATTTCTTGGTGAGTTTATTCTAGTCCTATCTAAGCCACTTCTAGGACCTTGCTCCTCCCACCCTCCTCCACACATACTCAAATATACCTTTTACACTTCACACGCTATAAGAAGAGCCTCACTAGCCTCGCTATGTATTTGAAAACTTGTCTAGTTAACTGAGGCTTGGAATTTAAATTGTAAGATAGTCTTAACTGGTTTTTGTATTGTTATTTTAAAGAAGTGATGATTTATAATTTGTATGATGCTGGAACACTTAACATTTAATAAGTTTTATATAAAGCATTTCAAGTCAGTATCAAATAAGAATAGCAGTTCCTTTCCTTTGACAGTATTAAAAATTCATCTGCATTAGAAGAAATCTTCAAAATCATCAGTGAATTGCTCTGATAAATTATCTTTCACAGTTCAGCACATTTCCGTTTAACAGGTTCTGAGTAGGCTGAAGTGTGGATAGTTATGATCAGGGAATTACTGTATTTTTTCTGACCACTTATTTAAAACATCAGTTGTGAATTTCCTACCCTGTAATGGACATCTTAGGTAGGCCCCATTAATATTCTGTTTATGTTCAGACATTAAAACAGCTTTATTTTGAGGAATTAAAATTTAAGGTAAGTCTAAATCTAAGCTTTGTCCTCACATCTATTTTCAGTTTACTCCTTGAACCCTCATCTCAAGCCTGATCTACCTTTTAAGGACAAGCAATAGGAAAGAATTTTGTGTCTGTTCTGGACCCTCTTTGTTCCATTTAATTTTTTTCCTCAGCCCCTCACCCCAGCTTCTGGCTCAAGTAGAGTCAGGCTGGTAAAACATCATGATAAGAACAAGGGCATATATTTCTCTATTTAGCTGATACCTGTGGTTCAGTATTAGCCAGTGAAGGCTCTTTTTCAAAGCAGGTGTTCTAATGCTTGTTTTTTTTTGTGTGTGTGGGATTATTAGTCCATTCTTTCAAAGACTGTGTAAAGCCCCTGAATCTCACTGACCCTTAATATGGCAATATGCTCTCTGGCTGACTTCCTAGTCATCAACCTGTAGCTGTTATCCTGTCGTGGAACCCCCTACAGATTATTTCTTCTGGGAACCTCTCTGCCCCAATAGACATTTATTTTGGATAGTATCCTTTCAAAATATGTCAATTCTAGTGACCTTTCTGGGCTCTTCCTGGCCCTAGGTATCTGAGGCAAGCTTGCCCCCCAAGTACAGAAGTCCAGCTTGCTCCGATTGCTCTCTCTCTTTTTGCAGGCTCCTCAAGGCAGTCCCCTGTTTTCAGATTATCCCAGACAAAAGCTGTGATAGGTAGCTATGCCCCCACCTCTCACCTATATGTGTAAAGCTCTCCCAAGAGTGCTCTTGACTTCTGTCCTGGTAGTTGCCCTGGACAAGCTGAAGAGTTTAAGCAGCTCAGTCAGAATCCTCTCAGGTAGTAAGATATAAGTTTCCCTTCTAGCAAGCATCCACAGCCTCTGAAAGTGTTCTTTTGGTACCTCCTTTACCTGTGGGCTGAGGGTGGGGGAGTCCCGATCCTCTCCACTGTGGGGATAAAGATGAAATGATGCAGCATTCTATACTCCTGCCAATTTCTTTATAACAGCTCCCCTGTTCAATCAATCAACCCTTACCACACTTGGTACCTTGAAGAGTGGTGTTAGTTACAAAACCTCTTTGCCTCATTCTTAGTCCTACATTTATGTGTTTAGCTTTCCTATTTAGAATTTTGTGTGTTTATACCTATTTCACGTTAGCATTGAAGCTTAGCTGGAACTCAAAAAAGTCCCAATTGGCATGTTTTTGTATATCTAATACTCTAACACATATTCCAAACATATAGACCCATAAGTCTATAGTCTGATTCTATAGGATAGTGCATTCCCATAGGAACATAATGCAAGCCATAGTTATAATTCTAAATTTTCTAGTGCAACTATTAAAAAATTAAAAAGAGGCAAGATAAATTAAAATATAGAATATTTAACCCTTCATATTCATATAATCACTTCAACATGTGATCAGCATAAAAACATTAATGAGAGGAGGGCCTGTGTGACTCAGTCAGGTAAGTGTCTGCCTTCAGCTCAGGTCATGATCCCAGGGTCCTGAGATGGAGCCCCGCGTTGGGCTCCCTGCTCAGCAGGGAGTCTGCTTCTCCTTTTCCCTCTGCCCCTCCCCCTCACTCATGCTCTCACTCTCTCTCTCAAGTGAATAAATGAAATCTCTAATAAAAAATTTTAAAAACATTAATGAGATATTTTACGTACTTTAAAAAAAATCCGAGTCTTGGAAGTCTGGCAAGTATTTTATACTTAAAGCACCTCTCATTTTAAGTACCTATATTTCAGGTACATAATAGTTCACAGGCTCTAGTGGTTACCATACTGGAAAGGGCAGCCATAGATTATTAACTCCTTAAGGGTATTATTTAGGCCTTCTTCATCTCTTTATGTAAGTGGCACAGGTAAGGACATTGGTAAATGTAGGATGAATAAATATGTGAATTAGTTTATGGGTATCTCTAAGAAAACTTAAAATATCTGTCACTGTGAAGAAAGTTACAAGAACCTTTCATCCAATTGTCCTGAGGTTTCATCAACATGATGAAAGAAATGTTTATGTATTCACTCATTAAAATAATTAAAAGTAAGAGGAAGGAATAATATTGAGTTGGGACCTATTGGATAAAAAGCAAAGAGTTTGCTGCTCCTTAAAATATGATTTAGATTTTGGATTTAGCCACTTAACATGAATTCTTTTCAAAGAAAAAGCAATACAAGTAGAATTTTTCAGTAGTTCCTTTAATATAGTTAAGTGTGTTAGTGGTGATCCTGGATCCTGTGATCCTGAGGCTGCTGATGCCCCATCCTTCACTTATTAGCAATTTATGCTAATTCTAGTTGAGGTTACTAGGAGGAAAATCCAATATTTTCAATTAGTCATTTGGTCCACAACCAAGAGTGAGAAGCACATCAGTACATTGATTAAATGTGCCTTTGGTAAGAAGATGGCACAATTTGCTCTTCCTTTCATTTGCTATTCATTGACACCATTGTTTTAGGACAAGACTTCCACCTCTTATATATTCAATTTTTGTTTCACTTAGCAGATTTTCTAATTTACATATACATATAGTAAAATTTTACTGCCAGGCAAGCCTATCCAGAGACAATATTGATATTTATATTCTATTAAGTCCACAGGGAGCTATAAATGTTTTTATTGCACTCAAACAAAATGAACATATCCTATTGACATCAATAATTTGTCAAATAATTTATGAGAACGATAGTTAAATTATGACCAGAATGAGTGTAAGGACTATTTTGAGGTAGTCTATGTTATTTTGTTTTATTCAGAATAAGAGAAAATATATTTGGGGAGAAAGCATGAGATTTGGAGACTGGGATTCCTAAATTCAATCCAACTTGAACTTATATCATCTTGAGCAAACTACTCTAGGATTCTAACACCCATTATGAAACATTGTTGTTAGAATTAAAAATAAAGCAACAAGTGTGTATTAGCAGGTAAGAGCAACTCAGTAATTGACCACTTCACTACTTTGTTTTTTTTTTTCGAAATTTCAATCACTAATACGGTGTTTATGCAGTAATTCAAGTCCTAAAAGTATAAATTGCAGAATCTCTTTGACATAGATGTGGAAGTGGATATGCACATGATTAGATGAAATAGAGATTAACTTTCTTTTGAGTTGAGGTAGTGATTGGGAAGTTTCCATGTTAGAGTTGGTACTTGAGCTGGTAGAGTTGGTACTGAGTTATACACAGAAGAATGTGTATAACTGTGATAGGTAGAAGAGGGGAGGAGAAAAAAAACAACAGAGAAACAAAGCTATTAAAAATGCTTTTACTGCATGGCTGGCGAATGTAAAAACTTAAAAATTTAACTGAACCTATTTACTGCTGCTTTTGGTCCACATTGTTCTTAACCCCTTTATTAGTAATTTATCAGTATAAATCTTAAAACTATTTGTGAACAAGGCAAACAAACATTTAGTCTGATATTTAGTCTGTGAGACTGCCATTGAGATTAAAATTGGAGATGTGAAAGTGTTTGTTTGTTTATATTTCATTGATAAGGTCTCAATGGTGTTACCCTAATATTTTTTCTATCCTTTACTACACCTTGTACTTTCTAGACACTCAAGCAATGCATCCTGAGCTGCAAAAACAACTGATGTTCAAAAATTATATATAAAAATAATTATCAAGTAGGCATTAATATTGAAATAAAGATTGGAGGAAAGACAAATCTATTTCTTCTTTTATTATTAATTATTTTTTTTAGAGAGAGAGAGAAAGGGCACTCATGAGCGGGGGGAGGGGCAGAGGCAGAGTGACAGAGAGAATCTTAAGCAGGCTCCATCCCAGGGCAGAACCCTACACGGGGTTCAATCTCACAACCCTGAGATCATGACCTGGGCTGAAATCAAGAGTCAGATGCTTAACCGACTGAGCCACCCAGGTACCCTGTCTCCTTTTAAATTAATAGTATAAACTACTGTGAGCCTAAGTTTGAGCACAATATGATGCTAAATATATAGATTCAAGAGTGAGGGGAGTAATTTTTAGGATGTGATTTCATTATCAGAGGTTGGATTGCATTGTTAGACTATATTTCTAATATTTCAGCTCAATTCCATCTGCTTTTAAAAGTCATTTGATTAAAAGATGTAAGATGTAGGGTTTCAGTTATACTTTTCTAAGGCAGTCAAATAAATCATTTGTTTAATCAAGGGTATTATATTAAATAATGTATGTAATTGCTTCCCACATATTTAGAAGTCAGTGTTGTTTTTTGTTTGTTTGTTTTTGTTTTTTTCCTTAAGTAGGCTCCACACCCAATTTGGGGCTTGAACTCACAACCCTGAGGTTAAGATTCACATGCTCTACCAACTGAACCAGCCAGATGCCCCTGCTGTCTCCTGAATATTTAGATAGCATTTTAATATACTATTATAAAACCATTAAGTTTTAGAACTGCATTTTAGTTCATCACTTTTATTTTATAAATAAATGATTGACATCCTATTAGAAAAAAATGAGGCTAAAGATGTATTCTGTAAACTCCTAGCCTACTTCACTGTTTTATCAGATAATGTAATTTTATACAAGGTGAAGAAAATAGAATGTTTGAAATTAAAATATTAAACTCAGCAGAAAGTACATGATGGTGGAAAATTGTTCTTATTTCCATGGAAAATTGCATATGATCTCTTTTATCTCCTACAATCCCTCCACCATAGAGGAGTCATTTAGCAGATAAATTTTATAGTTCTGTAAAAAATTTTAGATTATAAATTGCTCTGACCAGAAAATATTGTTGGAGGAAACAATCCTAAAGCCCTAGGCTAGAGCAGGATTAAGGTTCTTGAGAATGAAATAGCTATGTAATATTTTTGGTGTTTGGGAATTTTCCAGACATTACATTGGTGTTAGGTAAAATAATGGAGTGATTTTCTTTTTAAAACTTCAGTACTTCACATATACACTGAAAAAAACAAAAACAACAAACAAACAAAACAAAACAAAAAAAACTTCAAACAGCAAATGGAACTTACATAGTGAAAAATGCTGCTTATTTAGTTTTCCAGCCATGAGTTAAACCACCCATGTCTTAAGACACTGACATTGGTTATTTTCTAACTAAAATCTAAAAAGACAACTTCTGAAAGGCTGTATTATTTTCATTTCTTTATCCAAGGTTGCATGATTTATTATAATAATTGCTATGCATTTTTAGGCGACTTGATCTGAAGCTAAGGACAGGGGGCAAATCACAGCTCTCAGGTGTTTTCAGTCTATCCTGAGTATGACCTTAGTACTTTCTATATGCTTCAGTAGTCTTCATTTTTGTCAGGAATTTGCTAGAAGGAAAAAAGGAAAACAAAACCCAAAACTAAAAACCTCATCATTCCTTCACTGCAAGCCTCATTACCTGTTTTATATCAGCTAAGGAAAGAAACTGCAATTTTTCTTCTGTTTCAAATGTCTCTTGATGTCTCTTTACCTAAAGTGTTTTCTCTGAGCATGCCTGGCATATGGATTCTCTTGAAGAGCATATCTGACTCTGTTGCTCTATGCAAAAACTTTCAGTAATTTCTCTTTATTTAATTGACTGCATCTAAACTCTTCAGCTTGCCGTGGAAGCCTTTCTTCAGTTTATGCAACAACTTCACATTCATCTTTACATGCGTTCTCCTCAAATATATTCTGTGCTGTCCACTGAATCTGTTTCTTTCTGTGTTCCATACTCCTTCTATTCTTCCTCTCTTTTATTTTTTTAAATTTTTTTAAAAGATTTTATTTATTTATTTGAGATAGAGAGTGAGAGCAAGAGCACTAGCCAGGAACAGCAGAGGGAGAGGGAGAAGAAGCCTCCCTACTCAGTACTGAGTAGAGAGCCCAACGCGGGGCTTGATCCCAGGACTCTGGGATCATGACCTGAGGTGAAGGCAGACGCTTAACCGACTGAGCCACTCAGGCACCCCTCTTCCTCTCTTTTAAATATGCCTTTATTTCACTTAAAACGTATTCTTTAATAAGTACTTGGACTATAAAGTGCGAGAAAAAATTGCAAATAATAAAAAATCACGCCATCAAAAATAACATTGTTAACAGCAGCTGAACATTTTCTCAAATATTTTTCTAAGCGTATTAGAAAGTGTTAGATGGCCAGATAGACAAGCAGAAAAGCAATTTGCCTTTATATAAAGGGAAATCATCACAACTCTCCACAAATTCTCCATTTTATTTGATGCTATAGTTAGTGGAGCAATATCTAGAAGATTTTTAAAAATAACTTTTATTTAATGAAAATTTTATTTAGTTACATGTTTATTCAGGATTGAGGAAGACATTCAGCCATTCTTTTATTTTTTTTATTTTTTTTTAAAGATTTTATTTATTTATTTGAGAGAGAGAATGAGACAGAGAGAGAGAGCATGAGATGGAGGATCAGAGGGAGAAGCAGACTCCCTGCCGAGCAGGGAGCCCGATGCAGGACTCGATCCCGGGACTCCAGGATCACGACCTGAGCCGAAGGCAGTCACTTAACCAACTGAGCCACCCAGGGACCCGACATTCAGCCATTCTTACCCATGAAAGATCTCAAGAATATGATCCCTCCTGAACCTAGCTTTGAAGAACACCTACAATGAAATCAACTGTATAATGTAATAATTTTCTTTGCTTTCACTGGAAATTTTAACAGTATCTCTTCTAAGGGGACATTAATCTGAAGTTCATAAATTCCTGAAATTTAATATTTTTTTCCTGTTAAATTCTACTACATGGTCACATACTTACATGTAACATAGCCATAATTCTTAAAATAAGAGAAGATAAATAATGACTTGGAAAAATTGATGAAATGAGAGTCTCTTAATGGTTGGAAAGCTAGACAGATTATTTGTACAAGAAAAGTAATACATTTATTTTTACTGAAATTTAATAGCTTATTCATTCACTTACTATTTGGCTGGATTTCATCAAGTTTTTGTTGTTGTTGTTGTTAGTTTGTTCAACTAGTTTGTTTGTTTTGCTTTATTTTGTTTCACATTATGTCAGAAGAACTCACCAGGGTTGTATTACCTGAATTCTTTCATCAGTGAGAAAATTTATCATTTGTTTTTGCTAGTTAATAAGAGTATGGATGGGTGTCATATTCTAAGGTCAAGTTTTCATTACTTGAGAACTTTAGGAAATTTTACGAATGTCTAAGGACTTTTACTTTTTTGATGAGGTATAAACTACTAGAGTTTCCTTCACCCCTTCCCAATCTCCCCAACTACTGCTTGTAGTCAATTATTGATTTATTTTGAAAACCTGATATTCTCTTTCAATCTGAATATTTAGATTTTCTTTCCTTTCTTCTATTTTTGTCTCTATTTTTTGGTTCTATTTTCTACTTTCTACTTCATGGAAACCAGTTATTTTTGTAAATTTTCATCTTTTTTTCTCTAATTGTTTTACTGTCTTTTATTGTTACAATCTTCTAAGTCAGTAAAATTTTCAGTCAAGCTATTCTCCCACTTGTGGTTTCCAGTTTTTTTTTATTTTGAGAATTAGAAAAGCAGACTACTAATTTCTGGTCTGGCTTGTTAGGAACTAGGAAGCTGCCACTGTGGGTTTTTTTTTTTTTTTTTTTAATGTATACAACATAATTTATTTAAGCATTCTCTTTTTTTAAAATTTATTATGTTATGTTAATCAACATACATTACATCAGTAGTTTTGGATGTAGTGTTCCATGATTCATTGTTTGTGTATAACACCCAGTGCTCCATTCAGTGTGTGCCCTCTTGAATACCCATCACCAAGCTAACCCATCTCCCCACTGCCCTCCATCCTAGAACCCTCCTTTGTTTCTCAGAGTCCATAGTCTCTCATGGTTCGTCTCCTCCTCCGATTCCCCCCCCCTTCATTTTCCCTTCCTGCTATCTTCTTCTTCTTCTTCTTCTTTAACATATAATGTATTATTTGTTTCAGAGTTACAGGTCTGTGATTCAACAGTCTTACACAATTCACAGCACTCACCATAGCACATATCCTCCCCAATGTCTATCACCCAGCCACCCCATCCCTCCCACCCCTCATCACTCCAGCAACCCTCAGTTTATTCCTGAGATTAAGAATTCCTCATATCATTGAGATCATATGATGCATGTCATTCTCTGATTGACTTATTTTGCTCAGCACAATACCCTCCAGTTCCATACACTTTGTTGCAAATGGCCAGATTTCATTCCTTTTAATGGCTGCATAATATTCCATTGTATATATATACCACATGTTCTTTATCCATTCATCTATCAATGGACATTTAGGTTCTTTCCATAGTTTGGCTATTGTGGACATTGCTGCTATAAACATAGGGGGATACGTACCCCTTCGGATCACTATATTTGTATCTTTGGGGTAAATACCCAGTAGCGCATTGCTGGGTCATATGGTAGCTCTATTTTCAACTTTTTAAGGAACCTCCATACTGTTTTCCAGAGTGGCTTCACCAGCTTGCATTCTCACCAACAGTGTAGGAGGGTTCCCCTTTCTCCGCATCCCCGCCAACATCTGTCATTTCCTGACTTGTTAATTCTGACTGGTGTGAGGTGGTATCTCATTGAGGTTTTGATTTGAATTTCCCTGATGCCAAGCGATGTTGAGCACTTTTTCAGCACCTAGTCTGTTGGCCATTTGGATGTCTTCTTTGGAAAAATGTCTGTTCATGTCTTATGCCCATTTCTTGATTGGATTATTTGTTCTTTGGGTGTTGAGTTTAAGAAGTTCTGTATAGATTTTGGATACTAGCCCTTTATCTGATAGGTCATTTGCAAATATCTTCTCCCATTCCATTGGTTGTCTTTTGGTTTTGTTGACTGTTTCTTTGCTGTGCAAAAGCTTTTTATCCTGATGAAGTCCCAATACTTCATTTTTGCCCTTGCTTCCCTTGCCTTTGGTGATGTTTCTAGGAAGTTGCTGTGGCTGACATCGAAGAGGTTGCTGCCTGTGTTCTCCTTTAGGATTTTGATGGACTCCTGTCTTGCATTTAGGTCTTTCATCAATTTTGAGTCTGTTTTTGTGTGTGTGGTGTAAGGAAATGGTCCAGTTTCATCCTTCTGCATGTGGCTGTCCAATTTTCCCAACACCATTTGTTGAAGAGACTTTTTTCCACTGGACATTCTTTCCTGCTTTGTCGAAGATTAGTTGACCATAGAGTTGAGGGTCCATTTCTGGGTTCTCTATTCTGTTCCATTGATCTATGTGTCTGTTTTTGTGCCAGTACCATACTGTCTTGATGATGACAGCTTTGTAATAGAGCTTGAAGTCCGGAATTGTGATGCCGCCAGCTTTGCTTTTCTTTTTCAACCTTCCTCTGGCTATTCGGGGTCTTTTCTGGTTCCATACAAATTTTAGGATTATGTGTTCCATTTCTTTGAAAAAGTGGATAGTATTTTGATAGCGATTGCATTGAATGTATAGATTGCTCTAGGTAGCATTGACATCTTCACAATATTTGTTCTTCTAATCCATGAGCATGGAACATTTTTCCATTTCTTTGTGTCTTCCTCAATTTCTTTCATGAGTATTTTATAGTTTTCTGAGTACAGATTCTTTGCCTCTTTGGTTAGATTTATTCGTAGGTATCTTATGGTTTTGGGTGCAATTGTAAATGGTATCAACTCCTTAATTTCTCTTTCTTCTGTCTTGTTGTTGGTGTAGAGGAATGCCACTGATTTCTGTGCATTGATTTTCTATCCTGCCACTTTACTGAATTCCTGTATGAGTTCTAGCAGTTTTGGTGTGGAGTCTTTTGGGTTTTCCACATAAAGTATCATATCATCTGCAAAGAGTGAGTTTGACTTCTTCTTTGCTGATTTGGATGCCTTTGATTTCTTTTTGTTGTCTGATTGCTCTGGCTAGGACTTCTAATACTATGTTGAATAGCAGTGGTGATTGTGTACATCCCTGCCGTGTTCCCAACCTTAGGGGGAAAGCTCTCAGTTTTTCCCCATTGAGAATGATATTCACTGTGGGTTTTTCATAACTTCTGAAGAGTTATGATCAAGAAAGATGCTCTACTTTGTCAAATGCTTTTTCTGAATCTATTGAGAGGATCATATGTTTCTTGTTCTTTCTTTTATTAGTGTATCACATTGATTGATTTGCAGATGTTGAACCAACCTTGCAGCCCAGGGATAAATCCCACTTAGTTGTGGTGAATAATCCTTTTAATGTACTGTTGGATCCTATTGGCTAGTATTTTGGTGAGAATTTTTCATCCATGTTCATCAAGGATATTGGTCTGTAATTCTCCTTTTTGATGGGGTCTTTGTCTGTTTTGGAATCAAGGTAATGGAGGCCTCATAAAATGAGTTTCAGAGACAAAGAGATATTCCTGAAAGCAGCTTGGGGTAAGAGATCTGTAACCCACAATGGTAGAAACATTAGATTGGCAACAAACCTATCCATAGAGACCTGGCCGGCCAGAAAGGACTGGCACGATATATTCAGAGCACTAAATGAAAAAAATATGCAGCCAAGAATACTATATCCAGCGAGGCTGTCATTGAAAATAGAAGGTGAGATAAAATCTTCCAGGACAAACAAAAACTAAATGAATTTGCAAACACAAAACTAGCCCTACAAGAAATATTGAAAGGGGTCCTCTAAGCAAAGGGAGAGCCTAAAAGTAACATAGACCAGAAAGGAACACACACAATATACAGTAACAGTCACCTTGCAAGCAATACAATGGCACTAAATTCATATCTTTCAATAGTTACCCTGAATGTAAATGGGCTAAATGCCCCAATCAAAAGACACAGGCTATCAGATTGGATTAAAAAACAAGACCCATCCATATGCTGTGTGCAAGAGACTCATTTTAGACCCAAAGACACCCCGAGAATGAAAGTGAGGGGGTGGAAAACTATTTACCATGCTAATGGACAACAAAAGAAAGCTGGGGTGGCAATCTTTATATCAGACAAATTAGATTTTAAACCAAAGACTATAATAAGAGATGAGGAAGGACAGTATATCATAGTTAAAGGGTCTATCCAACAAGAAGATCTAACAATTGTAAATATCTATACCCCTAACATGGGACCAGCCACTTACATAAGCCAATTAATAACAAAAGCAAAGAAACACATTGAGAACAATACAGTAATAGTGGGGGACTTTAACACCCCCCTGACTGAAATGGACAGATCATCTAAGCAAAAGAGCAACAACGAAATATAGACTTTAAATGACACACTGGACCAAATGGACTTCATAGATATATTCAGAACATTCCATCCCAAAGCAGCAGAATACACATTCTTCTCTAGTGCCCATGGAACATTCTCCAGAATAGATCACATCCTAGGTCACAAATCAGGTCTCAACCGGTACCAAAAGATTGGGATCATTCCCTGCATATTTTGAGACCACAATGCTTTGAAACTAGAACTCAATCACAAGAGGAAAGTTGGAAAGAACTCAAATACATGGAGGCTAAAGAGCATCCTACTAAAGAATGAATGGGTCAACCAGGAAATTAAAGAAGAATTAGAAAAATTCATGGAAACCAATGAAAATGAAAACACAACTGTTCAAAATCTTTGGGATGCAGCAAAAGCAGTCCTAAGAGGAAAGTATATAGCAATACAAGCCTTTCTCAAGAAACAAAAAAGGTCTCAAATATATAACCTAATCCTACACCTAAAGGCACTGGAGAAAGAACAGCAAATAAAGCCTAAACCCAGCAGGAGAAGAGAAATAATAAAAATTGGAGCAGAAATCAGTGAAATAGAAACCAAAAGAACGGTAGAACAGATCAACGAAACTAGGAGCTGGTTCTTTGAAAGAATTAACAAGATTGATAAACCCCTGGCCAGGCTTATCAAATAGAAAAGAGAAATGACCCAAATCAATAAAATCATGAATGAAAGAGCGATCACAAACAATACCAAAGAAATATAATTATAAGAACATATTATGAGCAACTATATGCCAGCAAATTAGATAATCTGGAAGAAATGGATGCATTCCTAGAGACGTATAAACTACCAAAACTGAACCAGGAAGAGATAGAAAACCTGAACAGACCTATAACCACTGAGGAAATTGAAGCAGTAATCAAAAATCTCCCAACAAACAAGAGCCCAGGTACAGATGGCTTCCCAGGGGAATCTACCAAACGTTTAAAGAAGAATTAATACCTATTCTTCTGAAACTGTTCCAAAAAATAGAAATGGAAGGAAAACTTCCAAGCTGCCCCTGTGTTTTAACAAAGATAAAGGCTGAACAAACTGAAAATTTAACTCCTCTTAGATCTGTCAGAAAAGTGACATCGTAAGGCTGTTGCTCCCTATATTTGAGAGACAGACAGGATGGGAACAGAGAATCACAACTTACTGGAGCAGAAACCTCTGAACAAAAACCTTCATGGAAAGCAGTATCAGGAAAGCAGTATCATGGAAAGCAGGGAAAACCTAAGCTGTAACTGACAGATTTCTAGAGGTCCAATGTGGACACTTATATTTAAGAACTCCAAGAGGACCTAGTCATAATGGGGCCCTCACAGTTTTGTGAGCTTTATCTTCAGGAGCTATATCATATAAATTTTGTGGATATCAACATACTAATTCTAAGATTTAAATGAGAAGGTAAAAGACCCAGAATAGCCAATTTGAAGAAGAACAAAGTTGGAGGATTGATAACACTCAACTTAAAGGTTTTTTATAAAGCTACAGTAATCAAGATAGTGTTGCGTTTGTAAAAGAATAAATAGATGAATGGAACAGAATAAAGAGTGCAGAAATAGACCCATATAAGTAGTCAACTGGTCTTTGACATGGGAGCAAAGACAATGACAGTGGAACAAAGGCTTTTTTTTTTTCAAGAAATGGTGCTGAAACAGCTAGACATCTGTATGCAAAAAACAACAACAACAACAAAAAAACCCACAAAAAAACTAGACATAGACCTTACATTATTAATAAAAATTAACTCAAAATGAGTCATAGACCTAAATGTAAAGTGCAAAACTATAAAACTCCTAGCAGACAACAAAAAAATCTAGGTGACCTTGAGTAAGATATGACTTCTTTAATAGAACATCAAAGGCATAACCCATGAAAGAACAAATGGATAAGCTGGAGTTTATTAAAATTAGAAATTTCTGTGCTGTGAGAGATGATGTCAAGAGAATGAAAGAATAAGCCACAGACTGAGAGAAAATATTTGCAAGAGATACATCTGATAAAGTACTATTGACCAAAATATACAAAGAATTCTTAAAACTCAATGATAAGAAACAAGTAGACTAAAAAATTGGCAAAAGGACAGAAAAGACATCTCACCAAAGGAGATCTAAATAAGCACAGAGATGACAAACAAGCACATGAAAAGATGTTCTATTTTTATCATATATCATTAGAAAATTGAAACAACCATGAGATACTAGGACATACCTATTAGAATGGCCAAAATCTAAAACACTGACAACACCAAATGCTAATGAAGATGTGGAGCAATGAGAACTTTCATTCTTTGCTGGTGAGAATCGGAGGACAGTGTGGCAGTTTCTTATAAAATTAAACATACTCTTACCATATGATCCAGCAATCATATTTCCTGACATTTACCAGCATAAACTGATAACTTATGTCCACACCAAAAACTTCATGTAGATGCTTACAGCAGCTTTATTTATAATTGCCAAAACATGGAAACAATCAAGATGTCCTTCAGTAAGTGAGTGGATAAACAAACCATGAGGTGTGCTTGGGTGGCTCAGTCAGTTAAGTGGCTGCCTTCGCCAGGGTCCTGGGATCGAGTCCCACATTGGGCTCCCTGCTCAGAGGAGCCTGCTTCTCCCTCTCCCTCTGCCTGCTGTTTTCCCTGTGTGTGCTTGCTCTTTCTCTCTCAAATAAATAAATAAATAAATCTTTAAAAAAAGTTAAAAAAATAAACTGTGACACATCACACAATGAAATATTACTCAAAACTAAAAAGAAATGAGCTGTCAATCCCTGAAAAGACACAGAGGAACCTTAAATACATATTATTAAGTGAAAGAAATTAATCTGAAAAGCTTCATACTGTATGATTCCAAATATGTGACATTCTGGAAAAGGCAAAACTATGGAGGCAGTAAAAAGATCAGCAATTGCCCAGGGTTGGGAGGCAGGAGGGAGGACTAGGTAGAGTACAGAGTTTTTAGGTCAGTGAAAACTATTCTGTTTGATACTTTAATGGTCAATCCATATCACTATACATTTGTCAAAACCCATAGAATAAACAATGCCAAGAGTGAACCTTAATATAGACTATGAACTTTGATAATGGCATGTCAGTGTGGGTTCATCAATTTGACAAATTTGCCACTGTCCCATGGGATGTCAATAGTGAGGGAGTGTATGCATGTTTGAAGATAGAGAATGCATGAGAACAGTTTATACTTTCTGCTCAATTTTGCTGTGAACCTAAAATGCTCTAAAAAATAAAGTTTGTTAACTAAAAAGAAGAATCTTAAAAGAAAAAAAGAAAGAAAGAAAAGCAGTTCCTGAACCTGGAAGTGGCCTCACATTATTTTGAGGCCCTGATATTTTTAGGAGATGGACTTGTATCACAACTTGACATTGGAGTTCTCCTTTTGAACACAAACAATTTCACAAAATACTGACATCAGATGAAGTCATGATGTGACCATGATGGATCGACATAAAATCAAATCTACTCTGCTGCTCTGTAATCATGTATGCAGACAGAACATGGACTTTATCCATACAATAAAAAGAGACTAAATGTTTTACCATCTTGCCTAATATAAATGACTGTTGCTTTCTTCCAATTACATGTTGAGTCTCATTTCATTATTTCTTTCTTTCTGATAAAAATTGTTAAGATAATCATAGAATTAATCTGCTTTCTGACAGCATCTAATCCAGAATAGAGTCTTGCTTCCTTGAGTTCTTTCCCAAAACACCTAACACAAGCTCAAATCCTTTAATAAGTTCTTTCTAACCCCCTCTTACTGAGACATCCCACCATTTCCCATGGTGTGAGATAGCCATTATTTTTTTTATTTTTTTAAAGATTTTATTTATTTGAGAGAGCGAGAATGAGAGAGAGAGAGAGAGCACATGAGAGGGGGAAGTGTCAGAGGGAGAAGCAGACTTCCTGCTGAGCAGGGAGCCTGATGTGAGACTCGATCCCGGAACTCCAGGATCATGACCTGAGCTGAAGGCAGTCGCTTAACTGACTGAGCCACCCAGGTGCCCCCAGAGATAGCCATTATTAAAAGGCATCAGTAAGTTCATTGTTCAACTGTTGTCTCCTTGGTGGTCTTTGAATGAAGACCATTGACCATTAGTCCTTTAACAGTCTGATTTCCTTAGCTTTCCCATCTCTCCTTTCCACCTTCTCTGTATTATATAATCTCTGGGTTTTTCCTTTATTGAAATCATTTTCATTTTAATTATTTCAGAGCACAAAACATTTTGGGAAGGATGTATTGCTATTCCTAAATCTATATTTTATTCCAGACCAGCAGGTTTTTCTGTTTTCTGACTGGTATTTTTCTTTTACTTATTTTCCTGTAGTCCATTTGTGAAATTTCCCTTATCACCTCTTTTCAAGTTGATTATGCTTCAATTAGCAGCACTATCTAAACATTAAATTTGTTCTTCGTTAGCATGAGTAAATTATTGTTAATATCCATATTACCTCATCTGAGAATTGCTTTTCTTCCACTCTTAACTAGTTTGAGTAATGAGTTCTGTTGTATTCACTTTGTGGTTGGAGATATAGTGTTGTAGTACAGTACAATTTTGGTGGGCTTTGATGCCATGTAAGAGGTGTCATTATATAAGTAAGTAAGAATTCACTTCACCTAGTTGGATTTTATTCTCATTATGGTGAATATCTCTGGGTTTTGGATAGATGTCTTATTTAAATAGTGAGCCTTCATATATAGCAATCCTTTGCAATTTTTCCTCTTCTGCTGAGATTCAATGCAACCACCGAAATGATAAAAATATATGTATTTCTTTAAAAAATTAATAGTTTCTTTTTTATCCCCTGCATTCCCTACTTTCTATCTTCATAATATAACAGTGTTAATGCCCTGATCAATAGATTCTACTATCTTTCTTCATGCTCACATACTATGTAATAATAAATATATAGACACATATTCATACCATGTTTTCCCATGAATTATTTTAATTTTTATGAAAAAAGGATTATCCATCATACCTTTATTTTCACAAGCTGGCTTTTTTATTCATTAATGCAATATGGACTTCCTTTCATCCATCCATACATTAATCCACTGTGTTCAATTGATTTATTTTTTTAATTAAATGTTTTAAAAGTATGCTATTTAATTACTGAATAATAGGTCAATTGAAGACTATTTGGATTCTTTTTTTTCTTTATTAGAAATAATGCTGTGATATACATATTTTATACAATATTTATGCATTCATTATTTTATTTCTATAGGATATCTTTTTATTATGTTATGTTAATCACCATACATTATACCATTAGTTTTTGATGTAGTGTTCCATGATTCATTGTTTGCTATAGGATATTTTCTTAAAAGTGAAATTAATAGATCAAAGGGCATGCATATTTATAATTCTAAAATATATTGCTAGAATAAAACCCAGACAGCAGTAGAAATTCACAAATGCATGATTAATATAACATTAATGTACAGGCATACCTTGTTGTATTGTGCTTCACATTCTCATGCTTTATAGATATTGCATTCTTTACAAATTGAAGGTTTATGCCAACCCTGAGTCAAGCAAGTCTATTGGTGTCATTTTTCCAACAGCATTTGTTTGCTTTGTGTCTCTGTGTCACAATTTGGTAATTGTCACAACATTTCAAACTTTTTCATTATTATTATATTTGTCATGGTGATCTGGGACCAGTGATCTTCGATGTTACTATTGCAGTTGTTTTGGGGCACCGTGAACCATGCCCATATAAGATGGCAAATAAATTGATAAATGTGTGTGTTCTGACTGCTCCACCACTGGCTGTCCCCCATCTGTCTCCCTCACCTCAGGCCTCCCTATTCCCTGAGGCACAACAATATTGAAATTAGGCCAATTAAGAACCCTAACATGGTCTCTAAGTGTTCCAATGAACAGAAGAGTCACATGTCTCTCACTTTAAATCTAAACCTAGAAATGATTAAGCTTACTGAGGAAGGCATGCTGAAAGCCAAGATGGGCCAAAACTAGGCCTCTTGTGCTAAACTGTTAAGCAAGTTGTGAATGCAAAGGAAAAGTTCTTGAGGAAAATTAAAAGTGCTACCCCACTGAACATATGCATGATAAGAAAGCAAAACAGCCTTATTCCTGATACAGAGAAAGTTTGAGTGGTCTTCACAGATCAAACCAGCCACAACATTCCCTTGAACCAAAGCCTAGTCCAGAGCAAGGCCCTAATTCTTTAATTTTATGAAGGCTGAGAGAGGTGAGGAAGTTACAGAAGAAAAGGGGAAGCTGGCAGAGGTTGGTTCATCAGGTTTGAAAAAAGAAGCTGTTGGTTGATGCAACAGATGCCGGTATAGAAGCTACAACAAGCTATGCAGAAGATCTAAGCTCAGATAATTAATGAAAGTGACTTCACTAAAACAACAGATCTTCAATGTAGATGAAACAACCTTCTACTGGAAGAAGATGCCATCTAGGACTTTCATTGCTAGAGAAAAGTCAATGCCTGGCTTCAAAGCTTCAAAGAACAGTCTGACTCTCTTGTTAGGGGCTAATGCAGCTGGTGACTTTAAGTTGAAGTCAATGCTTATTGACCATTCTGAAAGTCCTAGGGCGCTTATAGATTGCACTAAATCTACTCTGCTTGTGCTCTGTAAATGGAATAACTAAGCCTGGATGACAGCACATCTGTTTACAACATGGTTTACTGAGCATTTGAAACCAACCCACTGTTGAAAACTGCTCAGAAAAAAAGGATTCCTTTCAAAATATTACATCTCCCTTACAAGGCGCCAGGTCACCCAAGAGCTCTGATGGAGAGGTAGGATGAGATTAATATTGTTTTCATGCCTGCAAACACAATATCCATTCTGCTGCCCATGGATCAAGGAGTAATTTTGACTTTCAAGTTTTATTATTTAAGAAATACATTTCATAAGGCTATAGCTGCCATCGATAGTGATTCCTTTGATGGACTTGGGCAAAGTCAGCTGAAAACATGGAAAGGATGCACCATTCTAGATGCCATTATTAACACTTGTGATTCATGAAAAGAGGTCAAAATATGAAGATGGATAGGAGTGTGGAAGAAGTTGATTCCAACCCTCATGGGTGACTTTGAGGGGTTCAAGACTTCAGTGGAGGAGATAACTGTGGATGTGATAGAAATAGCAAGAGAACTAGAATTAGAAATGGAGCCTGGATATGTGAATGAATTGCTGTAATCTCATGATAATACTTTAACAGATAAAGAGTTACTTTTTGTGGATGAAGCAAAGAAAGTGGTTTCCTGAGATGGGACCTAGTCCTGGTGAAAGTGCTGTGAAAATTATTGAAATGACAATAAAGTATTTAAAATATTAAATAAACTTAGTTGACAAAACGGTGGTAGAATGATTTGAGAGGATTGACTCCAGTTTTGAAAACAGTTCTACTCTGGGTAAAAGGCTATCAGAGAGTATAACATGCTACAGAGAAATTGCTCATGAACAGAAGAGTCAGTTGATTCAGCAAACTTCATTGTCCTAAAAAATTGCCACAGCCACCCCAACCTTCAACAGCCATCATCCTGACCAGTCAGCAGCCATTAATACAAGGTAAGACCTTCCCCCAACAAAAAGATTATGACTTGCTGATAGCTCAGATAATGGTTAACATTTTTTAGCAGTTAAGTATTTTTAATTAAATTATGCACATTATTTTTTTAGATACAATCCTATGGCACACTTACTAGGCTACATACAATAGAGTGTAAATATAATTTTTATATGCATTGGGAAACCAAAAAATTCATTTGACTTGCTTTTTTGTGATATTCACTTTATTGTGGTGGTCTGGAACTAAACCTGCAGTATCTCTGAGGTATGCTTGTGCAGTATTTCTTTTTCATTTTTTAAAAATTTTATTATGTTATGTTAATCACCATACATTACATCATTAGTTTTTGATGTAGTGTTCCATGATTCATTGTTTGCATATAACACCCAGTGCTCCATTCAGTGTGTGCCCTCTTGAATACCCATCACCAGGCTAACCCATCACTCCAACCCCCTCCCCTCTAGAATCCGCACTTTGTTTCTCAGAGTCCATAGTCTCTCATGGTTTGGCTCCCCCTCCAATTCCCCCCCTTCATTTTACCCTTCCTACTATCTTCTTCTTCTTTTTTTAACATATAATGTATTATTTGTTTCAGAGGTACATGTCTGTGATTCAACAGTCTTACACAATTCATAGTGCTCGCTATAGCATATACCCTCCCCAATGTCTATCACCCAGCCACCCCATCCCTCCCACCCCCCCCCACCACTCCAGCAACCCTCAGTTTGTTTCCTGAGATTAAGAATTCCTCATATCAGTGAGATCATATGATACTTGTCTTTCTCTGATTGACTTATTTCACTCAGCATAATACCCTCCAGTTCCATCCACATCGTTGCAAATGGCAAGATTTCTTTCCTTTTAATGACTGCATAATATTCCATTGTATATATATATATATATATATATACTACATGTTCTTTATCCATTCATCTGTTGATGGACATCTAGGTTCTTTCCATAGTTTGGCTATTGTGGACATTGCTTCTATAAACATCAGGGTGCACGTACCCCTTTGGATCACTACAATTGTATCTTTGGGGTAAACACCCAGTAGTGCAATTGCTGGGTCATATGGTAGCTCTATTTTCAACTTTTTGAGGAACCTCCATACTGTTTTCCGGAGTGGCTGCACCAGCTTGCATTCCCACCAACAGTGTAGGAGGGTTCCCCTTTCTCCGCATCCCCGCCAACATCTGTCGTTTCTGGACTTGTTAATTTTAACCATTCTGACTGGTGTGAGGTGGTATCTCATTGAGGTTTTGATTTGGATTTCCCTGATGCTGAGCAATGTTGAGCACTTTTTCAGCACCTAGTCTGTTGGCCATTTGGATGTCTTCTTTGGAAAAATGTCTGTTCATGTCTTCTGCCCATTTCTTTATTGGATTATGTGTTCTTTGGGTGTTGAGTTTGATAAGTTCTTTATAGATTTTGCATACTAGCCCTTTATCAGATATGTCATTTGCAGATATCTTCTCCCATTCTGTCAGTTGTCTTTGGTTTTGTTGACTGTCTTTTGCTGTGCAAAAGCTTTTTATCCTGATGAAGTCCCAATACTTCATTTTTGCCCTTGCTTCCCTTGCCTTTGGTGATGTTTCTAGGAAGAAGTTGCTGCGGCTGAGGTTGAAGAGGTTGCTGCCTGTGTTCTCCTTTAGGATTTTGATGGACTCCTGTCTCACGTTTAGGTCTTTCAACCATTTTGCATCTGTTTTTGTGTGTGGTGTAAGGAAATGGTCCAGTTTCATTCTTCTGCATGTGGCTGTCCAGTTTTCCCAACACCATTTGTTGAAGAGACTGTCTTTTTTCCACTGGACATTCTTTCCTGCCTTGTCGAAGATTAGTTGACCATAGAGTTGAGGGCCCATTTCTGGGTTCTCTATTCTGTTCCATTGATCTATGTGTCTGTTTTTGTGCCAATACCATACTGTCTTGATGATGACAGCTTTGTCATAGAGCTGGAAGTCTGGAATTGTGATGCCACCAGATTTGCTTTTCTTTTTCAACCTTCCTCTGGCTATTTAGGGTCTTTTCTGGTTCCATACAAATTTTAGGATTATTTGTTCCATTTCTTTGAAAAAAGTGAATGGCATTTTGATAGGGATCACATTAAATGTGTAGATTGGTCTAGGTAGCATTGACATCTTCACAATATTTGTTCTTCCAATCCATGAGCATGGAACATTTGTCCATTTCTTTGTGTCCTCCTCAATTTCTTTCATGAGTATTTTATAGTTTTCTGAGTACAGATTCTTTGCCAGTATTTCTTTTTCATTTCTTTTTTCTCTTTTGCTACACAAGAATGGATAACCTTACTAAGTTATAAACATGAGCATCTACCAAATACATAGGGAAATAACTTGTAAAAAGTTATCAAAAATATATAATGAAAACATATGTACTCACTTAGGCATCATTTTTAAATCATCTATTATTTGTCCTATTTTAGGATTTTGATAAAATATAAAATGGCTTCCCTCCTTAAAAGCCTTAGTCCCAAAAGGATGGCACACAAACACAAATAAACACTGCAATAAGGATTGAGTGGAGTATACTATCTCATGGATCATTATTTCTCAGTCTCTTTTGTTGGCTCCTCAAACTTATGGTTTATTTTATTTTATTATTTTATTTTATTATTTTATTCCATTATAGTTAACATACAGTATTATATTAGTTTCAAGCATATGATACAGTGATTCAGCAATTCCATACGTCAGCCAGTGCTCATCATGACAAGTGAACTCCTTAATCCCCACCACCTATTTCACCCATCCCTCTGTATAGTATTAATTTTTTAAATCTCATAGGTGAAAAATTGATATATCACTGTACTGTTACTTTATTTTCCTGGATACTGGGCATTTCAGCTTTTTTTCAAATATTATTGATTCTTTGCAGATTTTTATGTTTGATTGTTTCCATTTCTATTTTAAAAATCAGTATAAACTTTCTGCATAATAATGTTAACTCTGTATTTCTGATGTATGATGCCCATGTTTCCCATGCCATTATTAATCTTTTAGTTTTTGAAAATTCTTAGTTAAATCTACCTTGCTTCTTTAATACTTTCTGGGTTTCTTGATTGGATATAGTCATAAGGTCCATTCTAAAACAATTTGTTATTTTTATTATGTTTATAATTTTATGTAGTCTAAAATAGCTGTATGTGATATTAGGAAGGATTCTGTTCACTGTTTACTTTCAGATGTATGATCTCTAGTACTAGCAGTGTTTGTTAAGCACACCTTCTTCTCCAAATATGCTGAAACATATTTATTTGTTTACCAATTGCCTCTTACATACTAACATTTCTTTGTGGTATATTCTTCTATTATACTGATCTATTACTCTTTTTTATTACAGTGGTGAGTCCATCCCATGTTTCACTTTAGCAATTCTATATTTACAAGTTTTTATGTCTCTTAAGGTACTTTTCTACAAACTTTTAACAATTCTCAGATATTTAAGTACATTAAAGATTATTTGACTTGTTTGGTTAGAAGTTAGTAAACTTCTGAGGTACTGAGGACAAGTACCATGTGTTCAATTATTGATGGACTTTTCATGGAAGGAACTTCTAATTATAGCTTCAGTAGGGCACACTTCCAGCTTATAAGACAGATGCTGAAAATGTTTGAATAATAGAAAAAAGAAATAAAAGAAAGTGTGTCAGGTATACCGTTAATGCTCTCATTACATTTTATTTTATAACTTCACTTTAGGAGAAGGCATTATTTTAACTTCATAGATGAAAAGTGGAGTTTGTGATAGTTTAGTAGAAGTCAAGACAACATGGATGCTTTTATCCTATTGCACTATGTCAGTATGCTCATATATACAAGTGAAGGAGGCTTAGATGGTGTTGTTCTGGAGAATTGTTGACCTTTGTTAAATAATTAAATCCCTGCTGCTACTTGCCCTGGAATATGCTACCTTGAACTGCACGTGTGAGAAACAGCTAGACTGCAAAACAACCCTAGTAGTTCTGTGTATCTACCTTTTGGGACTTTGGGTGTCAATTGCTTTGAAATTACACCTCTCTTCAATAGTAAATTTCATGTATCCCACATGGCCTTATGCACATCTTAAGTCCTGTGTTTCCTGGAAATGGCTGGGGGGAAAAAAGCATTCAATTTTATTTTCGGATATAGTAAAAGAAAATAGAAAAAAAAAATCTTTTAAATAGTCTTAGATGTTATTGTGATGTCATTACACTGAAGGTCTGAACATAAATAGTCTCTGACATTTGCTAGATATACTCTCACTAATATAATAGTAATAAATTAATATTTACCATTGATGGTATTCTAGAGTGGTTCAGTATTCTGACTTGATTTACTAAAAAAAAAGTTTAAGAAAGGGTAATTAAAAATAACTTATTATATAACTATGTATAGTGCCATCTTTGGAGTACAGATAGAATATATATCACAGATAATTAATATTTTAAAATTATTGTTTGGGATTTAAACTCTTAACCTGCACCGAGGTACATGCCATTCATTCTCATTGAGCCTGTTCCTGAATTGTATGGACAAATGCTATAATATTATTTTTCACAAACGTAGAAGCTTTTAAAGCCTGTATACTTTACTGCTTATGAGTGCTAGCTTTGGCATTAAACATACCTTCTGTTTCAATCTTGGGTTTCTCATGTTTTGCGAATTCAGGTTTATAGAGATTAAGTAAACGACTCTTCCTTTCCATCAGCAAAATGTAATAATACTTCTTACCTATGTAATTGGAAAGCCAACATGAGGTTATGTTTTCTCAGAGTAGCATGTGCTTATTTTTTATAAAAATTATAATTTTATATTTATTTATGATTAATGCATTTCCTTATAAACTGGGAGTGCCATAAAGGTAGAGATCTTATATCTTATCATTGTACTCTATTGCCTTAAATAGGCATGACACATAGTAGACTCTCAAAATTTATGTGAAATCAACAAAAAAATATGAGAATTGCTTAGTGCAGCATCTGACACATGATCTATATTACTTATTAAAGATATGTATTTATTATAAACTACTTCATAGCCCACAATATATTAAAATTTGGCCTTTGAGAATATACGTGAGTACTTACAGTATAAGGGCAAATTTCTTTTGAGTTTTAAAATTTCAACTGATTAAAAATGAATGATGAAGAAATTGTGGTTCACCTAGAAGAAACTGGTTTACTAGGTTTTAGGCTGAGCCCCCACACAGATTTATTTCCAATCTTGTTGAATTAAAGTTATAAAAAATGGTGTTGCTAGCAAGATTCTGAGAGGTCATTAACTATAGAGATGCTAAAAGTCTACCCAATAATAAATGAGCTCAGTTGAATGTCATAAGTGTTCTTCATTGATATGACTATTTTAAATTATTGCAAACGTACTGATAATTAATTACATTTCCTGAGACTATAAACTCATTTTCTATACTGAGAGCTGAAAAAAAATCTGATATTTTATAGCAAAATGCCAAGTGGCATTTGTTGTTTTGTAAGTGTTCCCTGGAATAAGGCACTTGAACAGGATGAAGATAAAAGGGCAATGCCAAAAACATGATTTATTTCCCAATTGTTTATTCCTTTCCAGTAAGCAAACAATGCGACCCACTGAGAGAATTCACTATATTTGAGACAGAAAAGAAACCTGTACTTCATCATGATATGTTTTATTTTTTAATACCAACTTTCTTTTCATTTAAGAATTCAAGCAGATTTTGATATTTTGAATGTCTGGGTCATTCTGCATCTCTCAGAGCTTAGCATTATGCTTGGTACGTAGTATATAAGTAATAAGTACCCATGGAAGTGCTGATTTCACTTTACAAATACATGTAGAGAAATGAGTAGTCTCACATCATTAATATGCAAATTTGCTCAACAAACTCCTAATGCATATAAGTACTGCATGCCATCCAATGCTCTTGTTTGATCAAAATGAGTACTACAGAGTGTTCCCATAAGCAGTGATGTGAAACCAAGATCAACTGAAACCAGTCTCTGATTTGGATATGATACAACTCTTACTTGGCAAGAGAAAGAAATTCCAGAATGGTCCCTCTGGATCGGTCAGCCTGGACAATTCTTCTTGTTTCGTACAAAAATTAAAACCTTCATCAGCTTGCTCAGATCACTCAGATAATTGATGGCACAGCCCACCTTAATATCCAGGTTTTTCTACTCCCAATCGAATGCTCTTTCGATACACAACAGAGGTGCTATTAATTAGCAACTCAATTCGAGCCCCTTTGTCAAGACAAATCATTTACTTTGAGTCAGATGTTCTCTTTTTTAATGAATCCATGTTTACCAATGAGCTATAGAAAATGTGTTAACATTTTTTAAGTTTTAAAATCAAATATTAATATGTTCTCCTGACAAAAAGTGTTTTCCTATTTATATGAACTTACTGAAATCATCAAATGATTATGTTTCACATACGATCACATATTTAACCTTGATTCATAAATAGCCCTCAGGCATATATAATCTATTAGTCTAATTGTAATATCAAATAAACATATGAAGGTACATATTTAGGTTTTTTAAAAAATTTAATATATACCATTTATCATAACTGTAATTAATTCTTCTGTATTTTTTACTCAATTATTAATGTCAATCTTTGTGTTTCTTCACAATCTAAGTTATAGATGAATTCAAAACAAGCACAGGACAAGTTATAAGGAAGTGTTAGGTCAAAGCTATAATTTAATTTCCTTTAAAGCATTTTTATCATATGGAATTATTACCCTTTGTCTGTTTCTTGTGCTAATTTTCTCTTTCCACTGGAACACAGAATGTAAAAATCATTAATTTATTAATTTTCCTTAAAATTAAAGCTTAGGTGAATGTTCTAGGCATATGATGATTCCCTCATCATATACTTCTTTTGTTCAGAATTTGTACCCTTTGAACTAAAAAGCTGGCCAAGTTTTAATGAAGTGTTTGGAGAATAATAAATTGAAAATACAACCAGAGGCACCTTTCTGTTCTCATTGTCTCACTAGTGCCATTATTTTGTCCAATAATACTGAGTTTGTGGAAACCATGAGATATAGCCAATATATTTTACTTTTAAGCCTGAGGCACCTAATGATTTACAATGGTAAGTATCTGCCCACAGTATTGCCATTTCTATTTTTAAGAAATGGTGCCAAATCAGGCAGCAGTTTGGTCCCACAGTCCTCTTAACTATCCTTTTATTTTTGCCTACCTGCAGATAATTTCACAATATCATGGTAATCCCCTTCTTTTCTTTACCCAGGCAAGAGCTAAAGATAGGAACAGATACAAGAGACTATCAATATATTTGTAAGTCCATGAAAAAAGACCAACTTATTTTCTTATAAAATGCATTAAACTGTTAGGTTTATTCTTCAGAATTTGAAGACGATTTGTGCTTTTCAGGTTTTCAAAGAATAGCTTGCTGAATTTGTTGGGTGTGCTATTTATTTTGTAGTCTATGGAAACATTTTCCATAAATAATACTAAAAGGCTGGTATCACTTAAAAATTAACCTAGTAAATGTGATGATAAAGCTCAAAAAATATAAATTGATGCAGTACACAGCCAAGAAGTATAATCCTGAGGGTTGAACTCTGTTTCCTTTCTGTTCCTTCCTTAGTTAGTTGTAGTCCTTTTGCCTCAACTCTGGTATTTTGCTCCATGGTAATTCAGGTTGAAATTACCCATCCCCGCATAATTAGGTGGATGAAGTCAGTCCTCATAGTATAAGTACTGTCATGTATAATCTCAAAGGCCAAATTGTAATGTATTGTTGGCTATAAAGCGTGTTATAATTTATTTTTCTCTTTATGTCTTTCGAACCCAAACCTATATTGTCTACCTTCATGACCATTGTGCTAACCCTCATTGTTACCTCTATGACATTATACATTTTACTTAGAATTGGATTAATATAACATATGGCTTCCTCTTCCTAACTACAGAAAATGATTTTACCACTGCTTTACAGTTGTACTGCTTCTTTTGATACAACATATTTGAGTGAAATTTTACATACTGTAGAATGTCTTTCATTATCTCTCTGGTGTTATGTTTTTCATTCATTGATAGTTTTTCTGGTATTTGGCCCAAGAGAGGCCCCAAATGTTGCAGGAATATTGAGGTAACTTATAACTCTTGGCTACATGGCTCTAAGGTCAAAACCCACTGAGGACTTAAAAGGTGTGTTTGTGTGTTTTGGGGAGTGGGGGTTATCTTGAGAGCTCTTGGCCCATAGCCACACTTGGCCCGTAGCCACACTGACCAGCCTGCTTTTGTACTTTCCATGCATTTTTATCACCATCTGCAGGTTTTTCTCACTCTCATGTTTGGGAAGCCATCAAGTCTGTTCTCAGTAAAGAGGGGAGGTTCTCCTTATTCTTCCTAGAGAATCATCCTGGTGTGTTGTTTTTTTTTTTTTCCTTTCTAATCAGAAAATCTTTTTGTGCCAATTGTTAGACTGCCTCTCCATGTAACTCATAACTACATTTTCTCTCCCCATTTTCACTCACATTTTTCAATCAAATCCATAGTTTTGCAAGTGTATACTTACCTGCTAAGATGCTCTGAAAAGCACTCTTAACTCTTCTGATCACTGAGTAATTTAGATTCCTTATCATCCCTGCCACCAAATACACTCTACACACATACACACACATTCCATTTCTCTCATATAGCTACTTTGCTAGAAAAAGTAACTTGTTTAAGGTCTCAGAATCAGTAAGTATTAGAGCTCATATTTGAACTCGCGTCTTTCTGTCACTGAGGCCTATGGTGATTTTGTAGGAGCACTAAAGACACAGTGCTCTAGAAGAGGGCAGTAGGTTGCTGGCCATTTGATTCCCTAGACATGAAACTTCAGCAGGGTTTTATAGCTCACAAGACGTTGTCATTGATTTGGTCCTGTCTGAGCTTCTCAGCCACAGCATGGGCTGTGAATTATCTCTCCAGTTTAAAAAAGAGAGAAATGGGGGATCACAGGGTTATGGGCTGAGAGAAAGAAATCCTAGGTTCCATTAGAGGATTTTGAAGTGATATCCCAAATGCCCTTGCATTTTATGTAGGGACCATAACAGCTGAGGGATTCACTTTTGAGAAACTTTTGCTATCCTACATTAATGAGCAGATGACAGGATGGGAGGCTCTGGATTTCGTCAATAAGGTGGTTGTCTTCTTTGCATTGGATTTATTGTGTGCCTTCAACCCATGGTGGGAAGGTTCTACTGTAAACAACCAATGAAAAACCTAGAGGATAAATTTGTTTTGTTCTCCTCATTCATCAGTCTTGTTTTTCAGGGTTTCTTCCTCAATCCTGCTATACTGTGCATGTACCCAAGCCCTTCTTGCTTCTACCAAGCTAGTAGCATGCTCAAATTCAGCCTGCCTTATGTTAGATCTGTTATTCTGTCCCAAACCCACTCTACATTTTTAGTATAATCAATTTAGCCATTGTAACAAACATTGATTGGGTGGCCATCCCATAACAGAGCTGCATACTAGAAAGAGATTTCTGAAAAAAGAATGACTTATCAAAATAGCAATATGATAAGAGTTATCATAACTAACATTTCTCAGGCTTTTGTTAGATTAGGCACTATGCTAAGTACTTTAACATTATCTTCTTTTAATCCTTTTTAAAAGCTGCATGAATTTGGTATGATTTCCATCTGTTTTCCTTTTTTCTGTACATGAATTTTCTGATGATTAAAGAGATTATGGTTGCCTAAAGCCACATAGGAAGTGGTAGAGAGATTACTCAGAGTGATTTTCTGGGTATCAAAGTCTATATTTGAACCACTTCACTGTACTGGGGTGGCAGGCACTATATAATGAGAATGTATCTTCATTCATCCCATATGGGGGGAGTCAACCCTAATTTATGGTAATTCTTCAGAGCTCTAATGGAGGTTTCAATTCTTTTTTCTTTAAACTGCAACTGTTATTTATGTCAGCCAATTAACTTTGTGTCCGGCACATGCATTTAAGGTGTGCAGATGGCATAGAAATGGTAACATTATAAAGTATCAGAACATGGGTGCTGGGCTGGAGCAATGCACAGCATCAAAAGCGGTGGCATGTCACCAATGGAAATTCTAAATAACCTTGCATCTCCAAGGGAGGAAATAATCATACAATAAAAGAAATCTGGTCTGTCCCATGAGCTTCATCCACCATAAATGTATTTTGTGTACTCAAGTGTTTGTCTTTAAAAGCACTCCAACCTGCATAGTCATGTAACCCACCCAAAATACAGCAAGTAGATTAAGTTGACACAAAGAATGCATATGAGGCTTGAACTCTTGGTTCTGAGGGCATTGATGGATGAGGTCTGCCTTGCCAGTCTGCTGCTTGCAGAGTTAAACAGTAAATGAAGAAATCTAGCTGCCTGCCCTGCCTTGTCTGAGACATTATGTAAGCATAGCCCTTTGAAAGCTCTATGTTTCTGTATGTGATAAGGTGTCTCCTCCATTTCTCTACACCATTCCCTAGCAAGACATTCAGAATCAATAGTCTCTCCTGCAGAGACCTTTTTGTATCTGAGATCTTTGGAAACTGGCCGCTGTATGACAACAAATAGGAGATGCCCTCCCCTCAACTCTTGTTGGCAGTGTCTTTCTGAAATACTCCCTTACTCTCTGGCCCCTCCCTGTCCTAAGTTGTTCCAGACATCAGCCAAGTGGCAGTGGCAGCCAGTTTTGGATTCGCTGTTTTGAGCCTTGGAAAAGCATCCTGGTTTCAGGCCATCATTGCGATGACGTTACCTGAACCACAGGCCACTAGGTTAGTCACTGCTTTATCATACTTTGTTGTTGTTCTTTCGCTGCACCCATCAGCCTGTCAAACCTTGTTTTCCTGGTTCTGACAATCACTGAGCCATGGCCAGAAGACAAATATGTGCTGAAATTCTGTTTTTCAGGAGAAAAAAAAAAAGCAGCCCTAATAGACTACTGTTCCTCACCCTTGAGGTCTAGCTATGCCACATACCAAATGGTTTCTGTCGAAGCAGCCATCCTTCCGGTTTAGGCAAGTACTTTCAGTTGCACCACAGCTCACAGAGGTTTCCGGGAGCAGCACCCTCTTCTTAAATTTATTGATATAGCCTGGCATCAAATGAAAAGCTAAGCTCAGCTCTGTGACCCTTGGAACAAGCCTGTATTGCAAATAGCTATGGAACCTCAAGCCAGGATTTGGCTTGACGACCTGCTGACACTTCTTGGACGCAGATTGTCTGTCAGACTTCTCTGCTGGGCCTGAGTAAACAGTGCCAGAAAAAGGAGGCCTGTCACTTGACTCTTGAGGCATTTATCTCCAACTCTTCTGTATATTTGTAAGATTATTACTCTGGTCATGTTCACTGTTTTCTTGTTCAATATTTCAAGCTGAAAGAATTCAAGTTAAACAATAGAGTGGCCAGATACACTTTTATAGCAGAAAAAAAGAAAAATTGACTATAAGATTTCTAGTTTTGACTATAACATGAACTAAAAATAATAAGTTGCCAAAAATTTGGGAACAAAATTGAAAAATAAAATTGCATGTTTTAAGCAGCTCTATTTCACATTCCAGAGATATGCTTCGAAATGCATTTTGTGATTTAAATGTAACTATTTCTTATTTCAGTTTTGTTTTTTGGAGGGTGGGGGACAGAGGGAGAGGGAGAGAGAATCTTAAGCAGGCTTCATGGACAGCACAGAGCCCAACACGGGGCTTGATCTCACAACCCTGAGATCATGACCTGAGATGAAATCAAGAGTTGGACTCTTAACCAACTGAGCCACCCAGCTGCCCCTGTTTCAGTTTGTTTTTCTAAAGAAGAGGCGTAAGTCCCACCACAACTTTGTAAATTTCTCTGATACTTGAGTAGTGCAATATACTCTCATCTCTATAGGTTGCTATTCATCCAATCAATATATGATGATATTTATGATAGAAGAGTCCCTCCTAGGGTTTCGTGTGCATCAGGTGGCCTTTGATCACAATTCTTCTAAATGTTTGAAGAAAAGTTTCTATTAAAAAGTTAAAAGTCCCATGATTCATTGTTTGTGTATAATACCCAGTGCTCCATTCATGGAACACTACATCAAAAACTAATGATGTAATGTATGGTGATTAACATAACATAATAAAATAAAATTTTTAAAAAATCCTTAAAAAAAGTTAAAAGTCCAAACTGAAACAAAACAAGACAAAAATGGAGAATATGTGTTTTACCCTCTCTGAAGTTAGGGTTTATTAAAAATAATAAAATGAGGTATGCTTGTTTTAAGGTGTCTACATGTGAATGTGTGCATGTTCCCACAATCCCTCATGTGTTTTCATACAGCTTGTTGTTTACAGCTCAAAGTTTTCCAAGGACTACCACCAGCTTCCTAAGTATTATGGAATAGTACTGCACTGAGCACCATTTCAGCACCTGCCAAGGATCAGAAGGCCTGAATTCTCTTCCTGTTTCTGCTGTTTAATATCTTTGTGGACCTTGGCCACAACACTAAATTTCTTTTAGGCAAGTTAATTTCATTCATTTTCATTGACATGATTAATTATTCACTCTCTTCCATCTCTGTCCTCTAGCACTCAAATTTAAGAAATGATATAATCTTTCTTAGTGTTTCAATTTATACCATTAAATATGCTTATATTCCTATTACTTGGTTGGACAGCTGTAAGAGACACCCCCTGCCTTAATACCAGGACTATTGCATTATCTTAATGATAGACGTAAGTGAGGCTATTAGCAAACTTAGCCTGCTTACCACTTTTTCTCCCTTGCATTCAGATTTGTTTCTAGTTGCATTTCGTCTGCATTTTCATTGCATATTATATCTGCATCCTGATCTGTCACACTGCGCTGGACTCAGTTTATGCTCCACAATGGTTCTGTGAACTAATTTGCTTTCTGGCTATGGTACCCACAGCCAGAACTTGCTTTTCCAACAGGCATGAAGTTAGGGTGTTGTTGCTACTGCAGGCTCTAAAGACCGTGCATTCTGCCTTGGTGTATTGCTCCCAGTTTCTCCAAGTCACATACAGAATAAAAACCCAGTAGTGTGTAGTCTGATGCCTACTTCACTTGCCTCCCACCCTTAGCTCTGGGGCTTTCCTGATGCCGCTGAGGCATGAAAAACAGGAGGATGTGCTTGTCACCATGGATACCAGTGTAAGCCTAAGCCAGCAGGCAACAGTGAGCAGGTAAGAGTTCACTGACTTGTATGGGACCCATGATGCCATCGTTACTCTATTGGACACTGGCTTCTGCAGCAGTTGTTTGGGGAGGTTGGTACAGTTCAGGAGCATGGAAAAGTCGAAGACATGGGCAAACTTTGATTGACAGGATACAGAAAACTACAGATAAATTCTCCCTCTCTGTCCTCAGGACAGATGGTTCAAGGGTCCAATAAGGCCTCTGGGAAAATGTCCTTCAATAAAAGCAGTAAGGAATGCTTGTCGTGATGCTGTAGCCAGTTCAGTGAAGCCCTCTATAACTTTGGTTCTCTTTCATTCCCCTTTTCTCTAGCTTCTGCTTTCCTGAAATTGCCCTCTCAAATAACATGTTTGCTTATCTTTTCCCTCAGGATCCATTTTATTTTGTTTTGAGGACCAGGACTGTGATACACATTAATTCCCATATTTTAAGTCTTAATTCCCTTTTTTTAATGTCAGCCAGATCATTTTTCAAATCCTTTTGTCTTTCCATTTTGACCCTAATCCTTAATTATCCGCTTTGTGATCTTCTTTAATAGAAGTGATTATGTTTTTACAATTTTATTTTCTTTTTTGTGTGGCAAAATCCTGATCAAAATTTATTCTACTCTATGGAAAAATATCTTTTAAATAAGTTTACTGCATTTTTCCTACACATTTTCTTATTGCATTAAAAGAATCTCTTTTGTCAGTTTGTTTTTATTTCTGCTAAATGAAGGAGCTGAATATTCTGGTGTGGCTTTTTGCAGGAGGTGCTGGTGTGGGATAGGGAGAGGCCACATTAGCCAAGGCTGTTCAATTCCAAAGCTTCTTTTCCTTTGTGGTCACAGAGAAATTTGCTTCCTGTAAAAATTGCTAGTCTGTGTAATGTTTGTGTGTAACTTTGCATCCCTTATGGCATCTGATACCCTGTCTAGGAGGACTTCTGCCAAAAGCCATTGTACACTCAGTTCCATGTTCTTCTGTTAAACATGAAATTCAGCTTTTGTACTTCAGGGTGAACCCCTCCCCTTCTACAAGATTATTTATGCAGGCAGTTGTTTTTAAAAGTCTGGTCCTGTCAGGTCCCTTGAATTCTTTTTGCTTCTTACCTTATTTTCCTTCTGCCCATTTTCAGCTTCTTTTGCCAGCCCTTGCATATATTTTGGAATGTGTGGGTCATATCTGAATATACATAGGTATTTATCATTGGCTTTTAAGGATTGGCTAGCTCATATGAGGTGTTTTCCAGTCTTACATAAAATGACAAGGTATATAATGGCAATTTTTGTTCAAGAATACTAATACATATCTCAGTAACCATCTTGTTTAAAAGAAAAAAATATTCAAATGACTGAATAATAATAGATTTACCACAAAAATATATTGTTAAAATGTATGTTTTCCATATAGGGGGCTTAGACACTCATTTCAATTCGTATAATGTTCATAAGAAGCTAAATAATATAGTAATCATAAATTCACAAGGGATTATTAAAGAAATTAAAGTATTGCATTTTTTATCTGACCCAATATGTTACTTTCTATTACCATTTTGATACTCAAAATTTCTGTTTGAACAACTTCTGTGAAGTATAATTCACTAACTTAGATCATAGATTCCATATTTGTGTGGCTATCATCTCTTTATTTAATTCAAGCTTTTTTTTGGGTAACTATGCTAAATACTGTACTATGCAGATTAATGAATAAAAAGGCTTGAATTTTTTTCTCAAAGGAGCAAGCTAAATTTCAATATGATATTGCTATGATAGATGTATCAGAATCCAATAACTAACATTCCCTCAAGTTTTTGAGTATATAACTAAATACATGTATGCTTATTTATAAAATATGTACATATATAATATCTCTATGTATATTAAGTACTAGAAAACCTACCTCTATTATTTTCGAATATTTACAACAAATATAAATTAAAATTCTGCATATATATATATATGAAACATGTATATATATATATACATATACATACATAGTGTAATGCCTTGTGCAATATATGGTGTATACTCAGTGATTTTGGAAGGAATCAATGTGGTTTCTTTTAAAAGACCAAGTTCATGATTTGTTTCTTCACAGTTGTCTTCCTGGAGTTTAACACAATGCTCACATACAGTAGATACTAAATAAATATTTGTTGCCTGACTAAACTGAATGAATGAAAGTGTCATGATGACAAAACAGTGGTACTCTTTATGATTTCTGCCTGGATAATTAGCAGTCTTTGTGCTAATCCATAATTCTTTATGGATTAGTAGTTTTAGGAAAATTGAAAATTTCTAGTGAGAAAAGCTATTCAGGTAGAGGAGATGGATCAGGGATTCCCTGTCACAACTAATAGATATGTACATGTCAAAAAGCTAAAGCTGAAAAAAGCAAACATGATGAAAATTTTGTTGTTTATCCATGGACAAAAGAGAATTAACTTGAATTTTTTCACATAAGGGAAAAGAACTGATAAGAGACTTTGTTTCTATATGTTATAATCTTCTTAGGGGAAAACTATAATGTAATTTTTCTGTGCATTTTTTCTGTTACTCTAAGGTTTTTGATAAGAATATTGTAATTACTGAGGTAAGCAGCTCCAACTGGACCTTTCGTATCCAGGGAATAAAAAACTTTAGTGGCTCAATGAGCATTTCTTTCTTCATTATTAATTATGTTAATGTTAATTCCACAGACAGTACCAATCAGATTAAAATTGGGCCTTTATGCACTCAACAATCTAAATATGTCTTATTAAATGGGCTTTATGCATCTAATTATGCACAAATTACTTTTTCTTTTGCTTGGCATTCTCTTATATTACTTTAATCAGGGATATACTATCATACCAAAATGTTGATACCTCTTAAATTACTGGTGTGTATGTATGTGTGTGTGTGTGTGTGTGTGTGTTTGTGTTTTTGTGTCTACTGGAGTAAGGCATTTGAATCTCAAACATAAAATTACATCAAAATGATTATAACAATGCTTTACCAATGGTAAGGTAGGATATTTCTGTTCTTTTTTGGGGAGAGATTATGTCTTTATTAAACTCTTTTTCTCTAAGATTGAATAATTTTATTAAGAAGTAAGTCAGATCCCCTGCTATATTCTATATTATCTATTTCCTTCAGATGTCATAAATGACTTGCAACTGAGGTGCTTGTTAAAAATGCCTATTCTGTGTCTCTCCCAAATGAACAAATGCCAACTCAAGATAAACCAAATGTTGGAGTCATCAGACATAAATTTTAAGGCAGGTTTAACCATGTTCTGTGTGGTAAGAGTAAAAACTCTTGAAATGAATGGGAAGATATAATTCAGCAGAGAAATGGAAACTATAAAAGAGAACTAAATGGAAGTGTTAGAACTAGAAAACACGATATCTGAAATAAAAATGTTCACTGAAGAGGCTCAGTAGCAGAATGGCAATAATTGATAAAATAGCAAACTTCATGATAGGTCACTAGAAATCATCCAAGTTGAAGAACAGAGGGGAAAAAAAGAAAACAAGTGAACAGAACCACAGTGTTCACTGAGATAATATCCAAATATATAATACTTTTGTCATTGGAATGTTAGAAGGTGAAGAGAAAGATATTAGTGCAGAAAAATATTTTTTAAGTTTTTATTTAAATACCAGTTAACATACAGTGTAATATTGGTTTCAGGTGTACAATATAGTAATTCAACACTTCCATACAATACCCGGTGCTCATCACAACAAGTGCAATCCTTAATCCCTATCACCTATTTCACCCTTCTTCCCTACCTACCTCCCCTCTGGTAACCATCAATTCTGTATAGTTAAGAGTCTGTTTCTTGGTTTGCCTCTCTTCTCTTTTTCCCCTCTTTGCTCATTTGTTTTGTTTCTTAAATTCCACATGGAAGTGGAATCATATGGTATTTGTCTTTCTCTGACTGAATTATGCTGCTTAGAATTATACTCTCTAATTCTATCAATGTCCATGCAAATGGCAAGAGTTCATTCTATTTAATGACTGAGTAATATTCCATTGTGTGTGTGTTGTGTGTGTGTGTGTGTGCAAATATATAAAGAAGGTATATATGCCACATCTTCTTTATCCGTACATCAGTTGATGGACACTTGGGCTGTTTCCACAATTTGACTATTGTATATAATGCTGTTATAAACATCGGGGTGCATGTATCCCTTTGAATTAGTATTTTTGTATTCTTTGGGTAAATACCTAGTAGTGCAATTGCTGGGTCATAGGATAGTTCTATTTTTAACTTTTTGAGGAAAATCCATACTGTTTTCCAGTGGCTGCCCCAGTTTGCATTCTCACCAACAGTGTAAGAGGGTTCCCTTTTCTCCATATCCTTGCTAATACCTATTGTTCCTTGTGTTGTTGATTTTAGCCATTCTGACAGGTTTGAGGTGATATCTCCTTGTGGTTTTGATTTGCATTTTCCCTGATGAGCATCTTTTCCTGTATCTGCCATCTGGATGTCTTCTTTGTAAAAATGTCTATTCATGTTTTTTGTCCACTTTTAATTGGATTCTTCATTTATTGGGTGTTGAGTTTTGTAAGTCTTTTATGTATTTTGGATACTAACCTGTTATCAGATATGTCATTTGATAAATGACATAAGTTGCCTTTTAGTTTTGTTGATTGTTTCCCTTGCTGTGCAGAAGCTTTTTATTTTGATGAAGTCTCAATAGTTCAATTTTTCTTTTGTTTCTCTTGCCTCAGGAGACATATCTAGAAAGAAGTTGCTATGGCTGATGTCCGAGAGGTTGCTGTCTGTGTTCTTCTCTAGGATTTTGATGGTTTCAAGTTTCACATTTAGGTCTTTCATCCATTTTGAATTTATTTTTATCTATAGTGTATGATAGTAGGTCCAGTTTCATTCTTTTGCATGTTTCTGTCCAGTTTTCCCAACACCATTTGTTGAAGAGACTTTTTCCCATTGGATATTCTTTCCTACTTTGTCAAAGATTCACTGACCATAAAGTTATGGGTCCATTTCTGGGTTTTCTATTCTGTTCCATTGATCTATGTGTCTGTTTTTTCTGCCAGTACCATACTGTCTTGATCACTACAAGTTTGTAATGCAGCTTGAAGTCTGGAATTGTAATGCCTTCAGCTTTGCTTTTCTTTTTCAAGGTTGCTTTGGCTAAGGTCCTTTGTGGTTCCATATAAATTTTTAGATTATTTGTTCTAGCTCTGTGAAAAGTGCTGTTGGTATTTTGATAGAGTTGCATTAGATATGTAGATTGCTTTGGATAATATAGACATTTTAACAATATTTGCTCTTCTAATCCATGAGCTTGGAATGTTTTTCCCATTTCTTTGTGTCATCTTCCATTTCTTTCATCAGTGTTTTACAGTTTTCAGAGTACAGGTATCTCACCTCTTTGGTTTGGTTTATTCCTAGGTATCTCAATGTTTTTGGTGCAACTGCAAATGGGATCAATTCTTTAATTTCTCTTTCTACTGCTTCATTTTTGGTGTATAGAAGTGCAACAGATTCCTGTACATTGATTCCATATCCTGCAACTTGACTGAATTTGTGTATCAGTTCTAGCAGTTTTTTGGTAGAATCTATCAGGTTTTCTATATAGAGTACCACATCTTCTGTAAATAGTGAAAATTTTACTTCTTGCCAATTTGGATGTCTTTTATTTCTTTTTGTTTTCTGATTGCTGTGGCTAGGTCTTCTAGTACTATGATAAATAACAGTGGTGAGAGTGGATATCCCTAACTGACCTTAGAGGAAAAGCTCTGTTTTTCCCCATTAACAATGATATTAGCCGTGGGTCTTTCATACATGACCTTTATGATGTTGAGGTATGTTTCTTCTATCTCTACTGTGTTGAAGGTTTTTGTCATGAATGGATGGTGTACTTTGTCAAATGCCTTTTCTGCATCCATTGGAATGATCATATGGCTCTTATCCATTCTTTTATTAATGTGCTGTATCACCTTAATTGATTTGTGAATATTGAACCACCCTTGAAGCCTAGGAATAAATCCCACTAGATGGTGGTGAGTGATTCTTTTAATGTATTGTTGGATTTAGTTTGCTAGTATTTTATCAAGAATTTTTGCCTCCATGTTCATAAGGGATATTGGCCTGTAGTTCTCTTTTTTTGTGGAGTCTTTATCTGGTTTTGGTATCAGGATAATGCTGGCCTCATTGAATGAGTTCAGAAGTTTGCCTTCTCATTCTATTTTTTGGAACAGTTTGAGAAAAATTGGTAATTACTCCTGATTAAGTGTTTGTAGAATTCGCCTGTGAAGCCATGTGGCCCTGGACTTTAGTTTGTTGGGAGTTTTTTGATTACTGATTCAGTTTCTTTGCTGGTTATCAGTCTGTTCAAGTTTTCTCTTTCTTCCTGTTTCAGTTTTGGTAATTTATCTATTTCTAGGAATTAATCCATTTCTTCTAGGTTGTCCAATTTGTTGGCATATAATTTTTCATAATATGCTCTTATGATTGTATTTCTGTTGTATATTATTTATCCTCACTAATTTGTGATTTTATTTATTTGGGTCTTTTTTATTTTCTTTTTGATAAGTCTGGCTAGAGGGTTATCAATTTTATTAGTTTTTTTCAAAAACCAGCTCCTGGTTTCATTGATTTGTTCTGTTTTTTGTTTTTGTTTGGGGTTTTTTGTTTGTTTGTTTTTAGTTTCTGTATCATTTATTTCTGCTCTACTCTTTATTATTTTCTTCTTTCTGCTGGCTTTAGGCTTCATTTATTGTTCTTTCTCTGGCTCCTTAGGTGTAAGGTTAGGTTGTTTATTTGAGATTTTTCTTGCTTCTAAAGGCAGGCCTGTATTGCTATATGCGTCCCTCTTAGGACCACTTTTGCTGTGTATCAAAGGTTTTGGACCATTTGTGTTTTCATTTTCATTTGTTTCCAAGTATTTTTTTTTTTAATTTCTTCTTTGATTTCCTGGTTGACCCATTCATTGTTGAGTAACGTATTGTTTTACCTTCATGTGTTATGGTCTTTCCAAATTTGTTCTGTGGTTTGACTTCTACTTTCATAATGCTGTGGTCAGAAAAGGTGCATGACATGATTTTTGTCTTTTTGTATTTGTTGAGGACTGTCCTGTTACCTAATATGTGATCTATTCTGGAGAAAGTTCCATGCGCACTTGACAAGAATGTGTATTCTGCTGTTTTAGGATGGAATGTTCTGTATATATCTGTTAAGTCCATCTGGTCCAGTGGGTCATTCAAAGCCATTGTTTCCTTGATCATTTTCTGCTTAGATGATCTGCTCATTGATGTAAGTGGGGTGTTAAAGTCCCCTATTATTATTGTGTTATTATCAATTAGTCCCTTTATGTTTGTTATTAATTGTTTAATATATTTGGGTGCTCCCAAGTTGGGTGCATAAATATTTACAATTATTATATCTTCTTGTTGGATTGTCCCCTTTATGATTATAGAATGCCCTCTCTGTTTACAGTCTATTTTTTTAAAAGATTTATTTATTCATTTGAGAGAGAAAGAGCAGGCGGGAGGGGCAGAGGGAGAGGGAGAAAGAGAATCTCAAGCAGACTCCCCACAGAGCCTGGAACCCAACATGGGGCTCAATCTCACGACCCTGAGATCCTGACCTGAGCCAAAAGAGCCTAAAGAGTTGGACACTCAACTGACTCAGCCACTCTGGTGCCCCTACAGTCTTTGTTTTAAAGCCTAGTTTGTCTGATATAAGTATTGCTATTCTGACTTTCTTTTGACATCCATTTGTGTGATAAATGTTTCTCCACCCCCTCACTTTCAAACAGTAGGTGTCTTTAAGTTCTTTTTTTTTTTTTTTTAGATTTTATTTATTTTTTTTAGAGAGCGAACGAGAGAGAAACAGCATGAGAGGGGAGAGGGTCAGAGGGAGAAGCAGGCTCCCCGCTGAGCCGGGAGCCCGATGTGGGACTCGATCCCAGGACCCTGGGATCATGACTTGAGCCGAAGGCAGACGCTTAACCATCTGAGCCACCCAGGCGCCCAGTGTCTTTAAGTTCTAAAATGAGTTTCCTGTAGGCAGCATATAGATGGGTCTCATTTCTTTTTTTAATCCATTCAGTTATCCTATGCCTTTTTATTGGAGTGTTTACTCCTCCATTTATATTCAAAGTAATTACTGATAGATATGCATTTACTGCCATTTTATAACTTGTTTTGTCATTGTTTCTGAAGATTTTTCTCTGATCCTTTTGCATCTTTGTCTCTCCTTTGCATTCAGAGTCCCCTTTAATATTTCTTCCAGGGCTAGCTTAGTGTTCATGAACTCCTTCAGTTTTTGCTTATCTGGGCAACTCTTTATCTCTTCTTCTATTTTGAATGATAGCCTTGCTGGATAGAGTATTCTTGACTGCAGATTTTTCCCATTCAGCACTTAGAATATATCATGCTTCTCCCTTCTGGCTTGCCACATTTCTGTTGAGAAATCTCCAGCTAGCCTCATGGATTTCCCCTTATAACTTAAGGACATATTTTTTCTTGCTGCTTTTAGGATTTTTTTCTTTATCACTATATTTTGCAAATTTAATTACAATATGTCTGATGTGGGCCTGATTTTGTTGATGTTGATGGAAGTTCTCTGTTTCTCCTGGATCTGGATGTCTGTTTCCTTCCTCAGATTAGGGAAGTAGGAAAATATTTTTTTAAACTAATAGCTAACAACTTCTAAAGGCCTAGTTTGCAGATTCAAGAAAACTAGTTAATATCAAACAGGATAAAATCAAAGAAAACCTTTCTCAGACATATCACATACACACTATAAATTAAAGATAAAAAAGAACTTGCAAACAGTAAAAAAAGATTACACATGAACAACTCAAATGACTGAAAACTTTTCATAAAAAGGTACCTATAGTGAAACATCTTTAAAGTTCTGAAAGAAAAGTAGTGTCAGTTCTACATGTACTAAAAATATCCCTGGATAATGGCAGCAAGATAAAGACCTTGTAGATGAAAGAAAAATAAGAGCATTCAATGATAACACATCCACTCTAAAAGAAATGCTACAGACTCTTTTTAGGCTGAAAAGATATTTCCTTTATACCAGAGGGATCCCACACTGCCTCACTGACCAGCTAACAGATTGTTTTTATGGCTACTCTGCAGATTTTGAGAGTAGATAATCACTACCTTTGTATTATATATTTCCTGACATAATTCCAACTTCTCTCTGTGTTGACTTCTCAATGTCAAGTATTGCTAGGCATGAACATTTACTGAGGCTTTTCTTCTGCCACATTTTAAATCTTCTGTAATCTAAGATTTTTCATGAGTTTTTGTTTTATCATTACCATAAATGATAAAACAAATTTATCCATTTCTATTCAAAGTTTTTTTCCAAGTGTACTGAGATATTAAAAATTGTCTTTTCACCAAAGCTTCCAGAGTTGCAGAATATAGTTAAATTTAATAGTGTATTCTTATTAAACAGATTCAGATTTATAGAATAAGTTTCCCTATAGTATCTATTTAAGATTATACAACTCTTCGGTGAAGAAAGTATTTTACAGATGAGAAAAGAAAGGTTGAAAGTGAGATTAGTGACTTGCTCACTTTCACATAGCTTTAGTATGTCAGTGGTAGGTGTGCAAACGTCTACTCATTTTCTGTTCTGGGTAGAAGACCTGAGGTGACTGATCCAGAGAGCTGAAAGAAAGCTTGTGTTACTGGTTCACAGTGAGGCAGGAAAAAAGCAGGAGATGAGTTTACAGTCTGGTTCAGACCAAGCAGGGACTCTCAGGTAATGCTCACTGACTTGTTTTCTCTCAGTAAAAATTAAAGCAATTAAATCGTGTTAAACAAGAAAATGGTGTAATTTAACTTACAATTTAAGAAGTATTATTCTATATCTTTATGGAGAATAGATGAAAAGACAAGCCAAATGATATGGTTTATTGGCAATGTAGGGAAGAGATCATATTTTCTTGAACCAGAGTACTGTCGGTGGAGGAGAAGAGAAATGAATGGATGATTTGAGACAGAGATAAAGGCCTTTTAATGGGCTAAATGTATGTGGGGGTTTGGTGAGGAAGAACAGTTCTTAAGTGTCATGTTTCTGACTAGAACAGCAGTTTATAAGACTAGGGGAGGAGCAGGCTCGGAAAGTGGTTCCAAGAATTCCCTTAGTTTTAGGCCTGAAACACTGACCACGTTGTGAGCTACACGGAGGAGTCTCAAATTCAAAAGGGAATGCTAGAATAGAAATGCAAAGATGTGTATCCTTAGCATATAGATAATACATGGAAACATTAATAAAATGTTTCATCTAGAGCTAGAGAGAATGAGGACCAGAAATAACCTAGAGGGACACCAAATTTAGAGCTGCTTTGCACAGGAGCCACCAGAAATGAAGCTTAAAACAAAGAATCTTAATTAATGGGTGTCAAGAAAAAGAGAGACTGGAAAAGAAGGAAGATCTATGTGCTAAACACTGACTTGCTGCCCAGCTGCAATGAACAAGGTTAATAGTTAGCTTCCAATTGTGAGTTTTGTCACAGTGTGCCCCAACTTTTGATCCCATTCATGGGATGACCCCCATTCAGTAATATGCAAAGAGTTGGCTTAAGGGCTTTGGCATGTGTGGCCAGCAGTAAATCTCTCTAATGTGCAGTCTTTGCTCTACAGTATCCCATTGGGCAGGCAGAAATGTCTTTAGGTCAACATCACAGTGGGACAGCTCCTCTTGTCCAATACTGCTTCCTCCTTTTTCCTTCTGTAATTACTCTTTCCCAGCAAACCTTTTGAAATAACTATGGCTCAACATCTTACCATCGCACATGTTTAAAGTGAATAATCCTTAGTAGGGGCGCCTGGGTGGCTCAGTCATTAAGCGTCTGCCTTCGGCTCAGGTCATGATCCCAGGGTCCTGGGATCGAGCCCCGCATCAGGCTCCCTGCTCGGCGGGAAGCCTGCTTCTCCCTCTCCCACTCCCCCTGCTTATGTTCCCTCTCTCCTGTCTCTCTCTCTGTCAAATACATAAATAAAATCTTAAGAAAAAAAATTATAAAGTGAATAATCCTTAGTAGATGCCAAAAATTATATTCCATCAGGTTTTCTGAATTCACAGAGTTCCCAATTTCTCATTTGAATTGCACCCTTAGATAATTTATTTCATTAGGCTCTCACTGACACTATACTAACACAATGTGTGAATTCATCACTGAAGCATGAGAGTAGGTGTTAAAGATGCTATTTGGAAATAAACAACAGTGTAAGATTTCTAATAATTACTTGTGCTCTATATTTCTCCTCATTATGGAGATAAGATATTACTTAGCCTAACTTGAGAAATATTTCATTACACAAGAAAAAAATCTTATTAAAATATCATTTCCTCTCGGGTCATGTCAGAAAATTAGCAGCTTAAAATTTTTTTAACTATATAAAATTTTCTTAGATATCAGAAAAAGTATAGAAACAACTTATAGTGGATTTTATTTTCAAATAAAATAGTAAGCTAAATATTAGGCTGGAAACTACTTAAAAACCAAAGTGTCATTAATTCAAAATTACGGCTGAGTCTAAAAATAAGTAGAAATAAATAATAACCAGCTACAGAAGTGTCTTTTCTAGTCACTAAAGAAATAAATTTATGGATATTGAACATTTAATTTTTATAAACCAATTTACAGCTATTATATAATTTATAATTTTTCCAAATCATATGTTTTGCATGTCAGGATTTTTAGATTGCTTTAATAATATGAAGTTGTCACTCAATAAATATGAACTAAAGCCTGATGAATACATGTAAATTTGATTCAGGCAAGCAGATGAATGGCAAAACATTTACAATTGCACAAATATTTGTTAATTTCTTCAGCTGTATTGGCTTATACTATTAGTATTACAACTTAAATATTTGCTCTTTCAAGTCCCTGGTGTTCAGATATTGATCATAATTTTAAGAGATATTCTAGGTAAAAAAAAAGAGTAGTTTTATGATAATTAAGCAGATTTTTGTCTATTTTGAGATATCAAAATGTTTTATATAATAAAACTATATCATAAAGATTTTTTACATCATAGTTTTCAAAACAAGTTCATCCACTTATAGTCTTTTCTTTTTATAATAGCAAAATGCATCTGATGCATTTTGAGGATTTATCTTTGATGCTTGAAAGAATGTTATAATGCAACACATTTTTGCCTCATGGGAGGGCTTTATTTTAACTCAGAGAAGTTCCTAAAAATAGAGTTTCATTTCCATGTGCTAAATTTCTTAAAATTAAATGCCTCTTTTCATCAAATTTTTAAAACACTTCCTCTTTATTTCAAAATCATCTATATTACTTCATTGTATTTAGCACATCTATTTAGTTGGATTCATTGTAATTGTCACTAGAACAAGGAAATATCTTAATTATCTTTGTATTCCCAGATTCTAAGCATTTTGATGGTACTTAGTAGGCACAGTAATAATTTGGAGAATTATTAATTCAAAGCTGGTTGCTTTTGTTGTTGCACTCTAACACCTTCCTAGAATTTACCTTGAAAATTAGCCTTTCTTGGTCTGTGGGATAGTAAAGATACCTTGGGGTTAAAGGCAATGACTTGTATTAGTTCAACTGTATTTTCTTTGCTCCTCCCATTAAAAGGTGGTATTATTTCTTCTCCCCCTTAAATCTGGGATAGCCTCATGATTGATTTGCTTTGAACAATACAAGGTGCAGAAGTGACACTATGAGTTCTAGAGCTCATTCCTAAAGAGGATTTGCAGTTTCTATTTTTACCCTCTTGGATGCCACAAAGACCATCATGTGTGGTAGCTAGACCAGCTAACTGGAGGGTGGGAAGACACAGGAAAGAGAACTGAGACTCCCTGGCAGCCAGCCAGTACAAACTGGAAGACATCTGAGTGAGGCCATTTGGAACCTGCTGGCCAAGCTAAGACTCATGCTGAATAAGACCATGTGACTGAGCCTAGGTGAAAACAACAGATGAACCACTTAACCAACTACAGAATGATGAGAAATGACACACTGTCATTTTAGGCCACTAAACTGTAGAGGTTTTTTAAATACAAAAATAGATAATTAGTAATTGTTAGAAGAAGGTAAATAGTACGGTAACATAAAGAGGAAAGAAACTTCCCTTAGGGATACATGAAAAGATGAGTTCACAAGATGTGGTAAAGAATACCTTTTCTCTAAGGAATTTGTAAAAAGAGCCCAGATAAAGCTTTATATTGTTTTAAGGTGGATAATGAGTTAGCTGAGTAAAGGTAAAGGAGTCCAAATGATGTGACTTTTTGTATTACTTATGTTATAATTATATTGTTATAAATGTGTGTGTATGCAATCTTATATATGTATATATAAATGCATAATTATACATGTGTTAATATATATGTATAGATAGATTGTGTATGTATACACTTGCATAATAATTAAACACAATCTAAAACTCACATTTGCCAGAAATTGCACTATATTATGTATTTTAATGGGGGCTTTGAATGCTGAAGCTAAAGCCAAATAATTCCTTTAAGACAAATGTTAAGGTTGAAGCCAATTTTTGGCTCAGTTACATTGTAAGATATATTTCTAATTGTGGGTTGTGGTCAAAATATTTCAGTGACACTAATATAAGAGTTATTCAAATGGGACATCAATTTGTAAGTTGTTTGGGCAGATAAAATAGAAGAAAATAGAAAGTACCAGAAAAGAACAAGTTTCTAGAATGGATAGTGCTAGCGATATTTACTTTATATTATGGGCTTTCTAAATTCTGGGCACCTTAATGCATTATATCTACTTATCCAAAACCCTCTGAAATACACACTATTAAATCACAGCTGACCCTTGAACAACATGGGGTGTGGTGCTGGGGGTCAGGAGCAGTCTGCATATAACTTTTGACTCTTCAAAAACTTTACTAGTTATAGCCTACTGTTGACTGGGAGGCTTACTGACATAACTTCAGCAGGGATTAACACATATTTTGTATGTTATTTGTATTATATACTGCATTCTTACAATAAAGTAAACTAGAGAAAATAAAATATTATTAAGAAACTTGTAAGGAAGAGAAAGTACATTTATAGTACTATATTTATCAAGAAAATCTGCATATAAGTGGACCTGCATAATTCAAACCCAGGTCATTTAAGGGTCAACTGTATACATAAAGTGTGAGAAAACTGAAAGTTAGATAAGTTTTATACTTGTTAAATAGTCAAAATTTCACAAAGTGCAAAAAACCTCAAATATATACAACAAGTTTATTGTAAACTTGCTTCAATATGGACATGATAAAGGAGTTAAGGAGTTTGAAGACAAGAAGAAAGAGTTGGAGAAAACAAGTAACCCCCGTATCTTCTGCTCTACTGAATTCAGTTGAAAATGAGGATCTAATCCAAATGGCCAACAGACACATGAAAAAGTGATCAACATCACACAGCATCAGGGAAATTCAAATCAAAACCTCAATGAGGTAACACCTCACACCAGTCAGAATGGCTAAAATTAACAAGTCAGGAAACGACAGATGTTGGCAAGGGTGTGGAGAAAGGGGAACCCTCTTATACTGGGAATGCAAGCTGGTGCAACCACTCTGGAAAACAGTGTGGAGGTTTCTCAAAAAGTTGAAAATAGAGCTACCCTATGACCCAGAAATTGCAGTATTGGGTATTTACCCCAAAGATACAAATGTAGTGATCTGAAGCAGTATGTGCACCCCAATGTTTATAGCAACAATGTCCACAATAGCCAAACTATGGAAAGAGCCAAGATGTCCATCAACAGATGGATGGATAAAGAAGATGTGTGTATATATATATACACACATGTACACACACACACAATGGAATATTATGCAGCCATCAAAAAATGAAATCTTGCCCTTTACAATGACATGGATGGAACTAGAGGGTATTATGCTAAGCAAAATAAGTCAATCAGAGAAAGACAAGTATCATATGATCTCACTGATATGAGGAATTCTTAATCTCAGGAAACAAACTGAGGGTTGCTGGAGTGGTGGGGGTGTGGGAGGGATGGGGTGGCTGGGTGACAGACATTGGGGAGGGTATGTGCTATGGTGAGCGCTGTGAATTGTGTAAGACTGATGAATCATAGACCTGTACCTCTGAAAAAATAATATATGTTAAAAAAAAAAAGATAGTAGGAAGGGAAAAATGAAGGGGGGGAAATCAGAGGGGGAGATGAACCATGAGAGACTATGGACTCTGAGAAACAAACTGAAGGTTTTAGAGGGGAGGGGGGTGGGTGGATGGGTTAGCCCAGTGATGGGTATTAAGGAGGGCATGTATTGAATGGAGCACTGGGTGTTATACGCAAACAATGAATCATGAAACACTACATCAAAAGCTAATGATATAATGTATGATGACTAACATAATAAAATAAAATTTAAAAAAATGAGGGTCTATTTATTATCTCTGGGGCCATGCTACCTTGGAAGCCTCTAGGAGAGGCTTGGTTTGTTGGAGTGTTAACTATAATCTTTCATTCCTTAGTTTGTAGGAGTGTTAACTATAATCTTTGCCTCTATCTTCACCTGGCTGTCTCACCTCTGTGTCTGTGTATGATTGGGTCCATCCTAATCAGCTTGTATTAACTTGATTATATCTGCAAATAACCTATTTCCAAATAAAGCTATATTCACAGGTACCTGGGGGAGGGGTTGGAATGTCTTAGGACTTCAACATATCTTTTTTGGGCATACAATCCAACCCATAACAGCCACTAATATACAAATCTCAATACACAATTTCAAAACACAGACTTTCAACATCCTTTCAAGAAGTTGTATACTTAAACTTGAAGAAAATAGCATGAGGTGTCCCCCACATTGTATTCAGTGTTGCTGGAAAACATACGAATCATTTTAAATCTGACAGATCAATCAAAATTTACTTGGGGCAGGGCCTTTTCTATCTTCTAGAAACATGCGTGCATACACACACACACACACACACACACATTGATTGATGGATTGATTGATTGCTGAAGCCACCAGAGCTTTGCTGATTCAGAATTTCCAGATATCTACATTATTAAAAAAAAAAAAAATCCCAGATAATTCCATTTGTCAAAACAGTTTTGAAACCATTTCCTTAAAAGGCCTTCAACTTATCTAAAGAAGAAGATGGATATGTTAAACTTAAGGCAAAAAGATACCTTCTTTTTTGATGTGTTCTTGAAATAACACAGCTGAGCTGGGAGTGATGAACATAATAAGGCAGAAACATTGGATCATCAACTTTAGGAACAGCTGAGAAGACTAAAGACTGTCAAAAGCAAACATACTTCATCCTTTCATTTCTTAGCTCCAGTTCTTCACATGCTCTTCTGACAAGAAATTATGTATTATCCCAGAAAAATAGTAACAATATTTGAAAGAATAAAAAAAATCTAAATCTATTTTCTCTTTCTTAAAACAATTGAGAATGAATTTCATTATGAGAATTTTTGACTGTCATTCTAAAACTCCTCTACTTGGAAGAAAAACTAAGATTATTCATTACTTTAATAAACATAACAACAACTGTCTTTTGGTTTTCTTGTCCATTTTTAAATATTTTTTACATAAAGAATATATAAATAAATTTTGTTAAAAACTCAAACAAGAAAAAGAGCTCATCTATGAGTGTTCACTGTACTATATACAGTAAATGTAATATAGTGTTATTTCATATAGTTTTGATTATATATTTTATATATAGTTTTGATTTGATGTATATATAGTTTATATATAGTTTTTTCTAAGCTTTTATTTATTTAACAGAGAGGGAGAGAGCACAAGCAGGGGGAGCAGCAGGCAGAGGGAGAGACACACTCCCCGCCGAGCAGAGAGCCCGATGTGGGACTCAATCTCAGGATCCCGGGATCATGACCTGAGCCGAAGGCAGACACTTGCTTAACTGACTGAGCCACCAAGGTGCCCACATAGTTTATATATAGTTTCGATTATTGGCTTTATTCTTTAAAATATGTCTTATAGTTCTTTCTGTATCAGTATATTAGATTGATTTTATTCATTAGAACCACTTCCTAGTATTTAACTGTAACATTTTGATTGTTAAAACAATTTGCTCATGATATAATGATGCAAAGAATTTCTCATGTGCTTCATTGTGAACAAGTGTATTTCTCTATGCTATATAAATTATACATCAATTAAAAGTTTTGCCCATTTTTAAATTTTATGAAAACTAAATTTTTATATTTAGTTTACACCTAACTAAATGGGCTCCAAAGATATTATATCACATTATCTCCATAATTTCACAGAGTATGAGACTAATGATTTCCTAAATATTCACCAATACTGGATATTATCGGTCTCTATTTTGGTAATGTGAAGGTTAAAAATGATATTTCCCCAGAACTTAAACTATATCAGATATTATCAATCTATTCATTTTTGAAACAACAATGTTAAAATATGTTACGGTCATTTCAGTTTTGTAGTCTGATTTTTATGAGATAATTTTTTCATGCGTTTATTGGCCAGTTATATTTCTTTTACTTTGAGTTGGTTGGTTTTTATCTTTTGCGTATTTTTCTTAAGTTCTCTAGTAATTTGTGTATTAATTTCTAAGTGTTCTATATATAATTTGGATTTTGGATAAGTAGTGCAAATACTCTCAATCTGTCACTTATAATTCTGTTTACTGAATCACTGTTATAAATAAGTTAATCTTTGCTAACATCCATCGGTGACTTTTCTTTGAAACATTTAAATTACAGTAATTATAGAAGGAAATTTTAATCAAAATTACTTTTACTTATGTTTGTTAAAAATAAAAATAAAACCTGTTTTAGAAGAGAATGAAACAGTTTCTTTTGCTGTACAGAAGCTTTTTATCTTGTTGAAATCCCAAAGTTAATTTTTGCTTTTGTTTCACTAGCCTTTGGATATGCATCTTGAAAGAAGTTGCTGTGGCCAATGTCAAAGAGGTTACTGCCTATGTTCTCCTCTAGGATTTTGATGGATTCCTGTCTCACATTGAGGTCTTTCATCTCTTTTGAGTTTATCTTTGTGTAGGGTGTTAGAGAATGGTCAAGTTTCATTCTTCTGCATGTGGCTGTCCAATTTTCCCAGCACCATTTATTGAAGAGACTGTCTTTTTTCCATTGCATGTTTTTTCCTGCTTTGTCAAAGATTATTTGACCATAGAGTTGAGGGTCCATATCTGGGCTCTCTGTTCTGTTCCATTGGTCTATATGTCTGTTTTTGTGCCAGTACCATGCTGTCTTGGTGATCACTGCTTTGTAATATAGCTTGAAATCGGGCAACGTGATGCCCCCAGCTTTGTTTTTCTTTTTCAACATTTCCTTGGTGATTTGGGGTCTTTTCTGATTCCATACAAATTTTAGGATTGTTGGTTCTAGCACTTTGAAAAATGTCATTGGAATTTTGATCGGGATGGCATTGAAGGTATAGATTGCTCTGGGTAGCATAGACATTTTAACAATGTTTATTCTTCTGATCCATGAACATGGAATATTTTTCCATCTTTTTGTGTCTTTTTGTGTCTTCTTCAATTTCTTTCATGAGTGTTCTGTAGTTCCTAGAGTATAGATCTTTACCTCTTTCGTTAGGTTTATTCTGAGGTATTTTATGGTTTTTGGTGCTATTGTAAATGGAATCTTTTCTTTAATTTCTCTTTCTACAGTTGCATTGTTAATGTATAAGAAAGCAACTGATTTCTGTGCATTGATTTTGTATCCTGCCACATTACTGAATTGCTGGATGAGTTCTAGTAATTTGGGGGTGGAGTCTTTTGGGTTTTCCACATAAAGTATCATGTCATCTGCAAAAAGAGAGAGTTTGACTTCTTCTTTGCCAATTTGAATATTTTTTATTTCGTTTTGTTGTCTGATTGCTGTTGCTAGGACTTCTAGTACTATGTGAACAATAGTGGTGAGAGTGGGCATCCTTTATGTGTTCCTGATCTTAAGGGAAAGGCTCTTAGCTTTTCCCTGTTGAGGATATTTGCTGTGGGGTTTTCATAGATGGATTTTATGAACTTGAGGAATGTTCTCTCTATCCCTATACTCTGAAGAGTTTTAATCAGGAAAGGATGCTGTATTTTGTCAAATGCTTTTTCTGCATCAATTGAGAGGACCATATGGTTCTTCCCTCTCCTTTTATTAATGTGTTCAATCACATTGATTGATTTGCGAATGTGGAACCACCCTTGCATCCTGGGGATAAATCCCACTTGATCGTGGTGGATGATCCTTTTAATATATTGTTGGATCCTATTGGCTAAGATTTTGTTGAGGATTTTGGAATCCATATTCATCAGGTATATCAGTCTGAAATACTCCTTTTGGATGGGGTCTTTGCCTGGTTTGGGGATTAAGGTAATCCTGGCCTCATAGAATGCATCTGGAAGCTTTCCTTCTGTTTCTATTTTTTGAAACAGCTCCAGGAGAAAAGGTATTATTTCTTTTTTGAATGCTTGGTAGAATTCCCCAGGGCATCCATCAGGCCCTGGACTCTTGTTTTTTGGGAGGTTTTTGATCACTGCTTCAAACTCGTTACTGGTTACTGGCCTATTCAGGTTGTCAATTTCTTCCTGTTTCAGTCTTGGGAGTTTATAAGTTTCCAGGAAGGCATCCATTTCATCCAGGTTGCTCAGCTTATTGGCATATAGTTGTTGATAATAATTTCTAATAATTGTTTCTATTTCCTTGGTCTTAGTTTTGATCTCTCCCCTTTCATTCATAATTTTATTAATTTGGGTCCTTTCTCTTTCCTTTTGGATAAGTCTGACCAGTGGTTTATCAATCTTATTAATTCTTTCAAAGAACCAGCTTCTAGTTTCATTGATCTGATCTACTGTGTTTCTGGTTTCTAATTCATTGATCTCTGCTTTAATCTTAAGTATTTCTCTTCTAATGCATAGCTTAGGCATTGTTTGTTGTTTTTTCTCTAGTTCTTTAAGGTGTAAAGTTAGTTGGTGAATTCGGGATTTTTCTATTTTTTTGAGTGAGTCTTGGATGGCTATGTATTTCCCCCTTAGGACCGCCTTTGCAGTATCCCATAGGTTTTGGACCGATGTGTTTTCATTCTCATCTGTTTCCATGAATTGTTTAAGTTCTTCTTTGATTTCCCGGTTGACCCAAACATTCTTGCACAGAGTGGTCTTTAGCTTCCAAGTGTTTGAATTTCTTCCAAATTTTTTTTTGTGATTGAGTTCCAGTTTTAAAGCATTATGGTCTGAGAATATGCAGGGAATAATCTGTCTTTTGATATCAGTTGAGACCTGATTTGTGACCCAGTATGTGGTCTATTCTGGAGAAAGTTCCATGTGCACCTGAGAAGAATGAGTATTCTGTTGTTTTAGGAAGGAATGTGCTGTATATATCTATGAGGTCCATCTGGTCCAGTATGTCATTCAAAGCTCTTGTTTCTTTGTTGATTTTCTGTTTAGATGATCTGTCTACTGCTGAGAGTGGAGTATTGAGGCCTCCTAAAATTAACGTATTATTATCAATATGACTCTTTATTTTGGTTAACAGTTGGGCTTATGTAGTTGGCTGCTCCCATGTTGGGGGTGTAGGTATTTACAATTGTTAGATCTTCTTGTTGGATAGACCCTTTAAGAATGATATAGTGTCCTTCTGTGTCTCTAACTACAGTCGTTAGCTTAAAATCTAATTTGTCTGATATAAGAATTGCTACCTTAGCTTTCTTTTGAGGTCCATTGGCATGGAAGATGGATCTCCATCCCTTCACTTTCAGTCTGGATGTATCTTTAGGTTCAAAATGAGTCTCTTGTAGACAGTATATGGATGAGTCCTGTCTTTTATCCAATCTGCAACTGTGTGCCATTTTATGGGAGCGTTTAGGCCATTCACATTGAGAATGATTATTGAAAGATATGAATTCATTGTCATCCTGTTGCCTGTGAAGGCGTTATTTTTATAGATTGTCCCTGTAAATTTCTGTTGTATATCACTCTTGGAGTCTTTCTCCTTTTATAGAACCCCCCCTTAATATTTTTTGCAGGGCTGGCTTAGTCATCACTTATTCTTTCAGTTTCTGCAGGTCGTGGAAGCTCTGCATCTCTCCATCCATTCTAAATGACAGCCTTGCCGGATAAAGTATTTTTGGCTGCATGTACCCTGAATATGTCTTGCCAGGCCTTTCTGGCTTACCAGGTCTCTGTGGATAGGTCTGACATTATTCTGATGTTCCTCCCTCTGTACATAAGGAATCTCTTCCCCCTAACTGCCCTTCAGATGGTTTCCTTGATTCTAAGATTTGTGAGTTTTACTATTACATTCTGAGCCATTGGTCTGTTTTCCTTGGTCTTGGGAGGGGTCCTCTCTGCCTCTAGGACATGAGTGTTTGTTTCATTCCCCAGATTAGGGAAGTTCTCAGCCACGATTTGCTCAAATATATCTTCTCATCCTCTCTCTCTCTCCACCCCCTCAGGGATCCCAATAATTCTGACATTGGAATGTTTCATGGCGTCACTTATTTCTCTAATTCTGTTTTCATGGATTTTGAGCTTTTTCTCCCAGACATTCTCTTTTTCCTTCTTTTCTATCAATTGGTCTTCTAGATCACTAATTCGTTCTTCTGCCTTGTTTACCCTAGCTATTAGATTCTCTAGATTAGATTGAATCTCATTGCTAGCATTTTTTTTTAAAGATTTTATTTATTTATTTGAGACAGAGAGAATGAGATACAGAGAGCATGAGAGGGAGGAGGGTCAGAGGGAGAAGCAGACTCCCTGCTCAGCAGGAAGCCTGATGCGGGACTCGATCCCGGGACTCCAGGATCATGACCTGAGCCAAAGGCAGTCGCTTAACCAACTGAGCCACCCAGGCGCCCATCATTGCTAGCATTTTTAAGTTCTGCCAGTTCAGCTTTCATTTCTGCCCTTCGAGACTCTATGTTGCCATTAATCGATTTCTCCTTTCTAGCTATCGTCTTTATAACTGTTACCCTGAAGTCCATTTCCAACATCTTGGTTATATCTGTATCCATTTGTAAATCTGTGGCAGAAATCAGTCTCTGAGTTTTTCCTCTTTGGGGGGTTCCCCCTCCTAGTCATTCTGTTGAAGGGTGGTTGAGGGAATGTGCAGAGTCCAAATTATTGACTACAACCCAAGCAAGATGCACCAGTTTTATAGGGACCTTAGGGTTGTTGGCTTCTTTTTCTCCCAGCCTGTCTTCTGGGGAAGGGGTCTGCCACACTGTTACTCAGGCAACCCTGTTTGGGCAGAGTTGCCCTGCCCACTGTGGGTGGGGGGGGCTCAGTGAAAACTGTTTTTTGGGGGCTTTTGTTCTCTGGCTGCTTTCCCTGGTGGATTTCCACATCTCTTCTGAGAGTCAGAGCAGAAGAGACCATTTCCAACTCTCTGCCTCAGAGCAGAGAGATCACAGTCTGTTCCTCATTGAGCTCTCCAGGCCACACTATCTCTGTTTCTGTCTATAAACTGCAGCATCCTGGGTTGTGTGCCCCTCAACAGCACTCCCAGTCCTCGCCTCCAGGTTGGGGTACAGGGGCATGTCTCTGCCCTTTGTGCTTCTAAAACCACCAGCCACCCCCAGGTCGCACATGGGGCCCCAGTTCACAGGCGCTCCAAGTTTCAGTCCAGGGGGCTACCCTAAAGTCTTTTCCCCATCGCTTCTGGCTTGCAAATCTGTGCCCCATCCCCAGAGGAAGAGGCTTTCGCACACTGGTGGTGTAGGATCCCCACGGCTCCCTCCCCCTTCTGTTTATCTTCTGTTATCTGCCCATGGAATCACGGCTCCCTGCTTCATACCTTGAAACCAACCAAAGCAATATTCTGTTTGTAGAGAACAAGATCTACCTTCTTACATCTCAGGCTGATTTTGTGGGTTCAGAGCAGTTTGGCAGATACCCAGCTCAATTCAGGGGACCAGTTGGAATAGGATCCCCTATTCCTCCACCATCTTTTCCTCCCCCCTCACATTTTTATTTTAAAAACTCTTGTAATCATATGCATCAATTGGTAGACTCACACTAATGCAATAAATAGGACAGAATTTGCTGAGATCACTGAATTGTGATTTAAAATACACCAGTACTTTTCTTAAGACTTTGAAAAGAACTCCTACAAATATGTAACAAATTGGTGTTCTTCAGGTTTAAAATTTAACGTATGTGATAGAATCATGGTCTTGGGTAGGGACAGATCTGTTTTATCAATGCCAGATCTGCCTGTGGGGATGTTATTTAAACCTTGAAATCTCATCCGCCTATCTGTAAAATGAAGGTAATAATGACTTATATCTTACGGTAATTCTGTGGATTCATTAAAATGACATGGTAAGCACTTAGACCAATGCCTGATGCATAATGATAAATGTTAGTTGTCATTTATATATTTATTAATCTGTTTTAAAATTGGTTCTCTTGTTCTTCAGGTACAATATTTAAAAGACAATTTACTTTGAACGCCATTTCTATTAATTATAAAGTCCATTTGGCTTTTGACAAACTTCTCAATGTCTTCTGATGAACCAAAAACAAAGTATTAAGGAAAAAAAAAGTCACCCTGATTAAATTAAAACTAATCTGACTTCTAAGATCAGGTGTAAAGTTTTAAGAGAAAAATTCATATTATTTCACTTAGTTTTTAGTCAGTTCTATCAGCTCTAGCAGAATTAGTTTTGTTCTTCTTTTGGTGTGAATAACTAATTGTAGTAATTAACCTAACTATAACAGTATAATAATTGAACAATTAGCATTAAAGTGGCTTTCAACTTTCTCCTAAAACTTTAAATATCAGAGTGACCAAAATATCCATCTCACCTGGATAGAGTTCCTTTGATCATTTCTGAATGATACCTGCTTCAATATTTTGAATAGGAAAGAAATCATTGAACGCTAAAACAAAGCACATTGTGAGCCTGTATTGGACCTTAATTAGTGACTGAGGAGGACAGTTCAAAGCTTATCAAAATTCACTTGGGTATATTTTCTTTTATTCTTCTTTTTACATTTTAGATATAATTTTGTTTCTAAGAAGTTATACTCTTTCCATGGGGTACATTAGAAATAATTTTAGAGATATAATTGGGTCAGAAGAATAGAGGAAAATGGCTAATAATCGATGCCTCTGACTTTCCTATAAAGTCATCTTTGAACAATAATTGGTGAGATCTCTGCTATCCAAAAAGAAAATAACCTCCTTTCAGTCACCTACTCCAGGGCTGTTTTCCATCCCCTCTGAGGGCTGGGGAAGGTAATTTTACTGTGTATACAATATCTCACATCACACTTCCAATTACTTCATCCCTCCAGTAAGGTTTGAAAACTGGAAACAACATGACTATTAGAAACATAGTTGAGGTCTATGGAGGGCTGCAGAGACTCTTACTAGTTAGGAATAGAGAAAGAAGATTATGGAATAATGTGCCTTGATAAGAAGACTAAATTGGAAACACACCAATTTGAAGAATCAGAGGAGAACAACATAACAGCAATTGGAGTTATAAGAAATCTGTTAAGAGGGAAGGCGATCTCTTAAGACTCTGGCAAAATTCTTTATCAGAAAAAAACAAAGAAATCTGTCTAGAGTTAAGAGTTTTAAATGAGACTTGTGATTCTTTTTGGTGATTTATATTTATTATTGCTAGTAGAAGAAGCCAGTGATAAGGAAAACTACAGAGTCTGGGAAGTAAAAGGAATGAAATCACGTTTACAGAGGTCCATAGCCCAGTTGTTTCAGAGAAATTGTTGTTACTTGTCGTTCACCTACTTCTCTTCTGCAAGATGGTATGATTTATCTTTGAAAAAGTATTTTGTGTACCTCGTGTTTTAAGTCTCTTCCTTTATCTACAATCCTCTGCGTTTTTGCCCTTCATCTGACACCATTTTTGCTTTGAACAGGAAAAATATAGCAGGAACTCCTAGAGCTGGAAAGGTAGAATGTTGACAAAGAGAGACTCTCAGCAAGAACTCTTACTTTTGGAAGAACTAGGGCTTTTATAATATTATCATGGTTTATTTGAGAGTGGGGACTGAAGTAGAAGTCTAACTTAAGAAACTCTAGAAAAAGAAAAGAGGTATCTTTTATTAGTCAGAGTCCTGATGGGAGACACGTCATAATCAAAAAATTTTTTTTTAAATGAGTGGAACTGTTTATGAATATGTGGCTAAAATTAATGGAAAGTATCAAGGGTTGACCTAAATTGTTTGGAGCTTCAATAACTGTAGGCTTCAGATACAACTGGAAGGAGCAGTCACAGCGACTGAGAAAGAGGAGCTGTAGCTCTAAGAGATGCATTACCTCCCCTGATAGCAGCTGTGTTCTTTGGTAGACAGACTTCACCAAATTCTGATGACCCTTCTGGTAGAGAGACATGGCCAAACTCTGAGGAAGAATGTGGAAATAAATTGTTTTTCAATCCTGTAATCACTTGTCACTTATACCCAGTGATTGGACCAAACTCGAAGCCAGAGGACAAGAGAGACCTTTGATGAAGTTCACAGAGTGAGCTCCATGTGGCACAGAGAGTAGTGGTGAAGAGGGGCAAGTGGGTCTTGGGGGCCCACAAAAAATATCTAGGACACACAAACCAAGTGTCTAGGATATATATCCAGGATATACTAGTGTTTAAGAACTTTTTTTTCCAAGATAAGTACCTTTATAGGCATTGAACACAAAGGTGAGGAAGTCAGCACAACCCTTGCCATCCTTGGGGTTCATATTTTAATGCATATTTTTAATATAATGTGTGCATGTACATATGTGTGTACACTTGTATTATTTACCTGGATACACATACATGCACGTAATTACATACAGTCTTAGAATATGTATTTTTCTTTCTTTCCCACAATTCCCAAATCTTCCTCTGATAGACAGGAAAATTCACATTGCACAGACTAGATAGAAATAAGGATGTTGAGACAGCTGAGCACATCTTGGCTAATGCCAGGGTTTTACCTTGAAATTGAGATTGCTTGTAGCCCTTTCATTGTCCAAGTAAGCATGTAATATAGAGGCCATTTCTATAGTTATTGGGAGAGGGTTTCAGTAGTCTCATTAGTTACATGCTGCCTGTGGGGCCTGCCTATTATCTAGCAGAATAATTTTATGTCCTCTGAAATTTTGCTTAGCACCTATGTCAACTCTGCCCCATGTCAAACATCCAGAACACTCATTAACTTCCTCTCAATCTTCCAAAACATCAGCTGAGGTTCTTGAAGCACTCGCAGAATGGACAGTAATGATATGGAAAGAAAAGTCCCAGTTGGACAATGCAGAAACTCCCCCTGGTTAGACAGGTATGCAAGAGGGTATATGTGATATGTCAAATATCTGTTAATGCTGAATACTTAGCACACTTAGAGTTTTGAAAATTATAATAACACATAATTCAGTTATTGGAACTTGTTTGAACTTTTTTCTTTTGACTAATTGTCATGTTCCTAGAAAACAGCATTTATATATGAATTGTGGTTTTGACATTAATTGAAAAATAATTTTTTAACCTTTATTTTTTTAAGGATTCATTGAAAACAGACACTTGAAGTCTCTAGCTGTTATAATGAACTGAACAATTTAGAAGTGCTTGGAGAAGTCACAACTGAATTTGTACCCCGATTTCAATAATTGCTACATCTGCAACTTTAGGTAAGTTACTTTACTTTTCTGAATTTTATTTTTCATATTTTTAAAGTAAGGGTAATAATTCCAAACTTCAATACCTCTGAAACAAATAATACAATATATGTTAAAAAAAAAAAAAAAAAAAGAAGAGGAAGAAGAAGATAGCAGGAGGGGAAGAATGAAGGGGGGGAAATCAGAGGGGGAGATGAACCATGGACTCTGAAAAACAAACTGAGGGTTCTAGAGGGGAGAAGGGGTGGGAGGATGGGTTAGCTTGGTGATAGGTATTAAAGAGGGCACGTTCTGCATGGAGCACTGGGTGTTATATGCAAACAATGAATCATGGAACACTACATCAAAAATAATGATGTAATGTATGGTGATTAACATAACATAATAAAAAAAACCTCTGTGGATATTGGAAACAATAAATGTGCATGAAAATCTTCTAATCCTACCACTTTGCCATTCCTCCTTTTCACTTATCACCAATCTGGCAATATTTCCTTGGGTCCTATCAAAGACACTGACCAATGGTGTAATTTTCTCTATTTATCCCACTCCAGATTGACTATAAATGTATTCTATTATTCCTGAGGACCTCAGGAAGTTAAAGGTACTAAAGCCTGAGTGAATACAAAGCTATTTGCCCCGTATTTTGCTGCCTCTTGTCTTGGTTCACATCTGGAACACAGAAAATTTTGCCCACATCCCAGAGTGATTTTATTCTCTAAGATTTCCTCCAGGCCCAAGACTAAAGATCTTTTGGCTCTTTCCACTTGCTAACAATGTTTCATAGACACAGTTTTGAAGAAAGTCAAAGCCTAAAATGAAATCTGTACCTCTCTACCCATGTCTAAATAAGGGGAGCAAATATAAAATATAGGAAAATTAATTTCACATTCAAGACTACTTAAGTGGATAAACAGAAGAAAAAAAAAAAGGAGCTCTGTTTTAACATTAATTCCCATCAGCATTAGAGATAATTGATTCCACAAAAAACTGGAATTTGAAATTTAGCCCTAACATGATCATGAAAATTATGAAATTAATGATATATTTAACTTATAAATACTATTATGTAAGGATATTAGTAACCAATACTAGAAATTACAATGATACATTAAACTCTAAGTCATATTTATATTGAGGCATTTGCTCCAGATTCTTCAAAAGCAGACAAATTCCTTAAGTGTCCTCCCAATGCAATATTCCTGAGGATATTTTTAGACACCTGAGATGATATTAAATTCATTACATTTGTATTAAGTCTGAATAAAGAATGCATATTATCCAGTTAATTTATTATTGTGAAACTTACCTTTAGAAGAATTAAGGCAAGGAAGAAAATAATGATTATAAATGTATTATGATTAAGATATTTAGATAAAAATAGTTTTTAAATGGTGACACTAAAAAGCATTTATGTGAAAGATAAGGGAATGGAATAGCTAATTTTCAGATATTTAACATACAGTTATTTATACACATGTTCACACATGCACACACACTCATACACCTATATGTATAAAGATGTATTTATGTAAAATTTAAGAGGTCTAGAGAAAATTCATTAACTCATTTAGCTCACAAAAACAATGGAGAACTAATACCAGCTCTCTGGTTTTGATGTTGTACTAAATTATGGAAGATATTACCATTGGGATAGGCTGGATGAAGAGTGCACAGGACCTCCTGGCACATTTCTTTGAAACTGAGTGTGAATCTATAATTACAAAATAAATGTTTAAAAAAAATGGATAATTTTGGACTAAATTTTTTTTTTCTGTAAAAAGAGCTTATAGAGGGAAATTATGTTGTTTTGAAATCAAGAGGGTACATTTTAACTGCACATTTTTAAAAGTTATTATAGGAGCTAAATGTGATTGTAGGATTAAACATGAGAAAAAAAGGATCAATAGGAATTTTAAAATCCATTCTTCTTGTATAGAAATGGAAAATTGCTTTTATGCATTTACCTGGACTTTATGGTTTTAATCATAATCTATAACTTTTTTAAAGATTTATTTATTTATTTGAAAGAGAGAGAAAATGTGTGCATGCACACACGCCTGTGTGCACACAAGCAGAGGGAGAGTCATAGGGAGAGAACCTCCAGTAGACTCCCTGGTGAGCATGGAGGGCTCCATGTGTGTCTAGATCCCACAACCCTGGCATCATGACCTGCGCCGAAAACAAGGGTTGGACGCTTACCCAACTGAGCCACTCAGGTACCTCAAATAATCTATAATTTTATGTGGGAAGCATGGTAGAAAGAAATGAGGATATGAAACATGGGAAACATTTTCTAGAGAAAATTTAAAACAGGATTATGAAACGTTTACTCAGTTTCCCTCTTGGAGTAGAAAGTCTATAGAAAGTCTATTCTATAGAAAAGAATGTTTTCTTCTGAGTTCACTAAATATCTTAATTCTAGATAGTGAACTTAAAAGGTCTCAATATCCTCATTTGAAATCCAGGGCCATAATACATTTTTCAAAATGTTATTTTTGTATGTGGTAACACCACAAAATATTTGTTATAATTAATTTATAAATTAATAGAAATAGTGAAATATATCTTAAAATGGTCTGATAAACAGTTTATGAAACACTTTAAAATGATGTTGAAGAATGAAATAAAATTGTATAGATTCATTTGAGATATTTGGTTTCTAAGTAAAAATTAAATTAAAAATTAAAATCTTATTGTGCAAAGATAGTGTAATTTTGTTTTTCTATAACTTCTTATTTGAAGTCAATATGGTCTATTTGTATAAAATAGAAATGGAGTGAATCATAGGAATTAGTGATTTTTCAATCCATACCTGGAGAGTAGCAGGATTTCCATAATGTTCTGAAAGAACAGTGTTAAGTTTATCATGGAAGAAAGAGCTTTTAAAGTAGATAGATCACTTATATAATCTCTTTTCAAACTATTAGCTATGATCTCTATGTCTACTAATCTTTGCTCACCACTGTACATCATCAGGATAACATTGTCTTGAATTCATGTTTTCTCTTTATTACTCTACTCTGGTTAAAGTAGGAAAGTCAGCTTATAAGTTTGATTGAGTCACTAGATGTACAATTTCTCCTATTTTCTTTGTAGAGTTTTAAGTTGGCTCTGCTTTTCAAAGGAACAGTATTCCTCCACATAAATGATATTTGGGCAGCTTTGGGAACTTATATAGACATTAATATGGAAGAAGAGTTGGAAAGAACAGTAATTGAACTGCTGAAATAATTCTTGTCAGCTGCAGTGCTCAGAACTGGCTTGTGTTCATCAGAAACCTTCTGGTCCTGTGGTCTCACTGAAGGCAGTGTTCTGCATATTATCTTTGATCGAGTTATGCTTGAATAATTTTGGCTGAAGATGGAACATTTTCTCACTCTTCAGAACTTTACAGTTGCACTTGCTAATAAACCCATGGAATTATTTATTTTCCTTTTAACTATGAGTTAGTTCTGAATTATAGTTCTGTATTTAAAATTTACAATATAAATGTTCATTTATAAGAATGGTAAAAATCTATAGTATCAAAACATAATAACCCAATGCAGTCTTATTTGTCTTTTTGTTTTTAAACTACAAAATTGAAATAAATCATCATTATAATGTATCTGTCTTCTGTTAGGGCTGCCATACAAATATCATAAATTGGTGACTTAAAAATAGAAATTTATTTTCTCATGATTCTGGAGTCTGGAAGTGTGAGATCAGGATATCAGCATGGTCAGTTTCTAGTGATTGCACTCTTTCTGTCTTATAGAAAGCCAACTTCTCTCTGTGTCCTAGATGGAAGAGAGAGAGTGAACAAGAGAGCACAAGCTCTTTGGTGTCTCTTCTTCTTTTTTTTTTTTTTTTTTTTAAGATTTTGTTTATTTATTTGACAGAGACAGAGATAGTGAGAGCAGGAACACAAGCCCCGGGAGTGGGAGAGGGAGAGCAGGCTTCCCACCGAGGAGGGAACCCGATGTGGGACTCGATCCCAGGACCCTGGGATCATGACCTGAGCTGAAGGCAGATGCTTAATGACTGAGCCATCCAGGCACCCTGGTGTCTCTTCTTAGAAAGGCACAATCCCACCACGAGGGCCCCATGGCCCTCAAGACTTCATTTAACCTAAATTACCTCCCAAAGGCCCTATCACCAAATACCATTGCACTGGGGGTCAAGGTTTCAACATATGAATATTTGGAGGATATAAACATCTACCATATTAAGAATATCTTAAAAACTTTTTTTTAACAAAGAACATGGCATTTAAAAGTGTCCAGAGAGGTAACACTGCACAATGTCCATAGCACTTGACAACCTTACTAAGAGCACCATACCATTTTGTATTGAACATAAATGTAGAAATTATAAGGGGCTTCTACACAGTAGTGAATTTCCTTCCAAGTAATACTGGGAGAGAGGGAAAGTCTACCTGCACTCTATTGTTGGTGAAACTAAGACTCAGAGAGGTACCATGACTTGGCACCATGTTCCAAGAACAGGAACCCAGGCTTTCATGTTGGCTTCCTGATGTTCCTGAATCTTATTTTACTCTTATATAATAAAATATGCTTCCCAACATTTCTATTTCTTCTCTCAAATAGACAAAAATTTTGTCTAAACACTGGAAATATAAATTTTTCTCAATTTTACCTTCTCACAACTAATCTTTTCTTTTATTGACTAATGCTTTGGATATTATTTCTTGGGCAATAATCATCAATCTAAAAACTTCAGGGTTACAACTTTCTAGTAACCTATCATGAGTAGGTAACAAGTTTCTCTAACATATTTCACCAGAACATTTTTTTGTGCTTACACAGTGGGGAAATTCTCATCATTCTGCTAAAATGTTCTTAAAAGGAGAGGCAAAAATGTGAAAACTCAATTTTCATGTCATATGTTTTCCTATTATTTGTTTTAGTACATTCTCTGAATTCTGTCAGACTTGTATATTTCTCTCAATATGCAAGATCTCAAACCAAACCAAATTATTTCTATAGAAATCTAATCTAGTTCAATTCAGAGTATCTGGAATGTGCACTCACTTTGGAGTCAAATAGAATTTGTTTTGATATTATTTTTACACTCAAAATTTTATCTAAAAAATAAAGGGTAGTAATTAATATTTACTATGTAGAATTGAGGCAAAGATTAAATGGATTAAATGATGTATCTCTTTGGGTAATAGCCATGTACATGCTAAAAGATTAATTAGCTAATAATCTTTATTTGTTATTAAAATTTTAGTACTAGTTCCTTTCTTGTGTATGACATTGCTTTGGAGCCAGCATATTGCTTGAGTTTTGAAAAAGAGTTAAGATTCAGAAATTTGGAGTCTCAATCTGAAAACATTATTGCAGGTAAGTGAGTGATGAGTAGTTGGCACATTATAAATATATATTTCTTTATAAATGAAAATAGGAATGAGAACTGGTATTAATGTGAACATCTACTTTGATAAGGTCTTAAGCCTTTTAGGAAATTACTCTTTCTAGCCTATTTCTCATAGTGATTAATGGCCATATTGAATGACCAGTTCTAGCAGTTTAACCTGCATATTTAAAATTTCATTTGGTTGAAATCACAAGCTATCTTCAGGAAGTATATCAAGTCAGGAAGGACAGATCTTTCATCTGTTACATGCCAGAGAATAAGCTGGGGATATTCTCAGCATGAAGTATTGGGAGTTCTTGAAATTAGGAATTTGTCTAAAGTAACCTTTTTATATGAATATTTTAAACCAACATACAGAAAGTGATAATTAAAGGGACACCAACAGAAAAACCTACCCGTTATTATTCAGCCATAAAAAAGAATGAAATCTTGCCATTTGCAACAATGTGGATGGAACTAGAGTATATAATGCTAAGTGAAGTAAGTCAGAGAAAGACAAACACCATCTGATTTCACTCATATGTGGAATTTTATTTTTTAATTTATTTTTTATTTTATATTTATATTTTTATTGTTATGTTAATCCCCATACATTACATCATTAGTTTTTGATGTAGTGTTCCATGATTCATTGTTTGTGCATAACACCCAGTGCTCCATGCAGAACGTGCCCTCCTCAATACCCATCACCAGGCTAACCCATCCTCCCACCCCCCTCCCCTCTAGAACCCTGTTTGTTTTTCAGAGTCCATCGTCTCTCATGGTTCGTCTCCTCCTCCGATTTCCCCCCCTTCATTCTTCCCCTCCTGCTATCTTCTTCTTCTTCTTTTTTTTTTCTTAACATATATTGCATTATTTGTTTCAGAAGTACAGATCTGAGATTCAACAGTCTTGCACAATTCACAGTGCTTACCAGAGCACATACCCTCCCCAGTGTCTATCACCCAGTCACCCCAACCCTCCCACCCCACCTCATATGACCTCACTGATATGAGGAATTCTTGATCTCAGGAATCATATGTGGAATTTTAGAAACTAAACAAATGAGCAAAGAAAAAAAAAAAAGAAAGAGAAAGAGGCGAGCCAAGAAACAGACTCTTAACTATTGGGAACAAGCTGATGGTTACCAGAGGGGAGGTGGGTGGGGGGATGGGTGAAATAGGTGATGGGGATTAAGGGGTGGCCTTGTGATGAGCACCAGGTGATTTTTGATATTTTTGAATCACTATATTGTACACCTGAAACTAATACAACACTGTATGTTAATTATACTGGAATTTAAAAAAAGAGAGTCTGCTTTTTGGTTTGTTTCTTTTTTCTTCTTTTGTTTCTTAAATTCCACCTATGAGTGAAATCATATGATATATGTCTTTCTCTGTCCCACTTATTTCACTTATCATTATGCCCTCTAGATCCATCAATATTGCTACAAACAGCAAGATTTCATTCTTTTTTATGTCTGAGTAATTATTCAACTGTATGTGTGTGTGTGTGTGTGTACACCACTTCTTTATCCATTCATCTATCCATGGACACTTGCACTGCTTCCCTGATTTGGCTATTATAAATAAGGCAATAAACATAGGGGTGCATATATCTTTTTGAATTAGTGTTTTTGTATTATTTGGGTGAACACCCTGTAATGGAATTATGTGGGTTTTTTATTTGTTTGTTTTTGATGTTAAGTTTTATAAGTTCTTTATATATTTTGGATACTAACCCTTTAGTTACCCTTTGTCTTTGGAGCATTTAGTCTATTTACATTCAAAATAATTATTGATATGTATGTACTTATTGCCATTTTGTTACTTGTGTTATGGTTGTTTTTGCAGTTGTTCTCTGTTGTTTCTTCTCTTTCAGTTTGATGGCTTTCATTAGTGATATGCTTGGATTCTTTTTTCTTTATTTTCTGCTTATCTATTAAAGACTTTTGATTTGTGGTTACCATTAGTTTTTTTTTAACCATTAATTATATATATATATCTCCAAAGCATATAGCAATCTGTATTAGATTGATGGTCACTTAAATTTGAACCCATTCTGAAAGCACTAAATTTTTACTCCCTTCCCCTATGTTTTATGTATATAATGTCATATTTTATATCCTCTTATTTTGTGAATCCCTTGACTGATTTTTTTTTTTTTTACAAAGTAATTCTCATCTTTATGATGTATGGCATACATTCTGGATTTTTTTTTAAAGATTTTATTTATTCATTTGATAGAGAGAGAGCACAAACAGGGGGAAGGGTAGAGGGAGAGGGAGAGGCAGGCTCCCCGCTGAGCAGGGTACCAGATAGAAGCTTGATCCCAGGACCTGGAGATCATGACCCGAGTCGAAGGCAGTTGCTTAACAGGCTGACCCACCCAGGTGCCCCTCTGTTGACTGATTTTTATAGATATAATTGTTTTACTGCTTTTGTGCTTTCACCTCCTTATTAATTTTATAAGTGATTAATATATTACTTTTATTATGTTTGAATGTACCTGTGGAATTGTTTTGTTTCTCCTTTTCCTTTCCACTCAAAGAATTCCCTATAACATTTCTTGTAAGGCTGATTTAATGGTGTTGAATTCCTCTAATTTAATTTTTGTTTGCCTGGGAAACTCTATCTGTTCTATTCTGAGTGATAGCCTTGCTGGATAGAGCATTCTTGGTTGCAAGATTTTTCTTTTTTTTAGTGCTTTGAATACATAGTGTCATTCTCTTCTGTCCTATAAAGTTTCTGCTGAAAAATCAGCTGTTAGCCTTATGTGGTTTCCTCCCTTGTATATAACTATTTTCTTTTCTCTTGTTGCTTTTACAATTTTTTCTTTATCACAACTTGTTTGCCATTTTAATTATATATCTTGGTGTGGACCTCCTTGGGTTGATTTTGTTCAGGGGTCCTGGTGCCTTTTGGCTCTGGGTATCTGTTTCCTTCCCCAGATTAGGGAAATTTTCATCTAGTATTTCCTCAAGTAAATTTTTGGCCCCCTTTTCTCTCTCTTCTTCCGGGATCCCTATAATGTAAGTATTATTATGCTTGATGGTTTGGGATGTTCTCTTAATCTATTCTCATGTTTTATTCTTTTATCTTCTTCCTATTCAACTTGGTTGCTTTGTATTACTGTCTTCCAACTTGCTGATCTGTTTCTTCTAGTCTACTATTTATTCTATCTAGTGTTTTTTTTTTTTTTTAATTTCAGTTATTGAGTTCTTCATCTCTGATTGGTTCTTTTTTATATTTTCTATTTCTTTGTTGAAGGTCTCAATGATATCCTCCACTGGACTCAAGTCCAGTAAGTATCTTTATGACAATTATTTTGAATTCTCCATCAGGCATATTGCTTATCTCTGTTTCATTTAGCTCTATTGCTGTGATTTCATTCTATTCTTTCATTTGGGACATATTGCTCTGTCTCCTAATTTTGTCTAATTCTATGTGTCTGTCTTTTTGTATTAGAAAGGTCAGTTATATCTCCAGACCTTGAAAGTAGTGGCCATATGAAGAAGAGGTCTTGTAGTGCCCCGTAGTACAATGTCTCCTGTTCACTAGAACAAGGCACTTGAGAGGTATCTCCTGTGTATGTTGCATCTGTTGTTGTTGCTCAGCAAATATGCTGAGCATATTTGCCTTTAACCCTGTTGTCTACAATCACCCTCTTTGCCTATTGTGGTCAAGGTTTGGTTTCTGTGCAGTTGAGGGGCCATTCTGAGACTGGCTTGAGCTTGAGTTTCATCAAATGAAAAACCTATCCTCAGCCCATTTGCTGGAACTGAGGTTGCACTAACCTGCAAAGCACATTAGTCAGAATAGACGTCTGCCACCAGTATATATGTTGGGGTCACAGTGACCTGAGCTACCAGGGTCTCTCTTTGTGCTGCTCCCTGTGAGGTGTTTTGTTTTGTTTTGTTTTGTTTTGTTTTGTCTTTTTGTGGATGGGGATGACAGATCAGATGTCTGCTCCCAGCCCACTGCCAGGGCTGCAGTGGCACTGGCGTGTCTGGTTATTTTCTCCTTTCCCCAGGGTAAGAGCTACTTTAGAGCAGTGCTGGCCCCTGCTGGGGCTACTTGCAGAATGAGATGTGTCTGGCACTGCTTTGGATGGACTCCTGGTGAGCAAGAGGGGCAGTCCTCCGGAGAACACAGGTGTGGGGCTTGCAGTGTTAGCAAGTTAGGTGGTGAGTGTTCATGCTGGTTCCAGTCGGTGTCCAGGTATTGAGGCTGGGGGATAGGGGAGAAAAATGATACTTCCTAGCTCTTTTGTTCTTTGAGAAGTCTCCTAAAGATCCCTGATCCTCCACTGCAAATTCTGAGATTAGTAAATAAATCTCCTTCCTATATATCCCAGGCACTTATCAAACTGCTGCTTCTGTGCTCTATCTCAGCAGGATTATTTATTATGATGTCTTTTTAAGGGTGGCAACTGTTCTCTATCACCTTCTAGCTCTCCCAGAACTAAACATGTTGATTTTTAAATTTCTAGATGTTATGCCCCACTGATTGTAAAAACTCACCATGTTAGGTCCCTTTGGTTTTCAAAGCCAAATGTTATGTGGACTGTCTTCATAATGCAGGTACCCTGTTTCTGGGGTGTCTGGTGTGGGGTCTGTTCCTTTCCTTTCTCTGTGCCTTTGTGTCCCTCCTGTTTATGATTAGTCTTGTGGGTAGTTTGTTTCCAACCATGTCTCCACCCTTTCTACCATTTTTTGATGTGGCCTACTCTCTATTATTAAGTGTGGAGTCTATTCTTCTAATCTTTAGTTCATTTTCTTGGTTGGTTACACTGATGTGGCTCATATGTAGGTGTATCCATGGAACAGGTGTGCTTAAGATCCTCCTACTCTGCCATCTTCCCAGGCTCCCTCCCTGGTTATTGTTTTATATTAACTTTATAATCATGATTTAAAAAACATTTTAATAATGACCTTTCAAAGTTTAATTGGAAGTTTATTAAAATTTTAAATTATTTGGGGAGAATTGACACATTTACAGTGTTATATATTCACAATTATATATACTATATATACTATATATATATAAAGGATTCTGTGTTATACAGACTATATACTGTATTATATATTCACATTTAGGTACATCAAGAGCTATCCTTTTATTTCATAGTTTATGATTTTCTTAGGAGGATTTTGAAGCTGATTTTTGGATAGCTCAGACTCACATATTTTTAAAATTTATTCCCATTAATTTCTAACTTTATTGGGGGGAATTGTAATATGATGTTTCTTGAATTATGTCTTCCCAATTGATGTTAATTATATGGAAGAAAATGATTTATGGTGAGCACTTTGTCTATCTATCCTTCTTTTATTTCCCATTCTTTCCTTCTAACTATTCTCTTTGTTCAGGTATTCAGACTCCTCCCATGTAACTCCAACTCCATCTCCAACAGTTTGATTATGATTATGCAAAGTTAGTCATGATACCCTTATTGTTCTTCTTAATGATTGGATTTGGAATGGGCATATGGCCCAATTCTTGCCAATGATACCTGAAGCAGTTCCTTTTGTTGGACTGCAGTGGAAAGTATCATTAGTTATAATACCATATAACCAACAGATACAATTTCATACTTCTTTTTAAGATTGTTGCTTTATGTGGTATAATTTCTCAAATCTTCTGCCACCATCTTATCAGCCCAAAGATGAACTGATAACTAATAACTATTTCTTTTGCAAGCTGATACCCTCTGAATGTTCTTATAACACATTTGATTTTCTTAGGGTTTTAATTATATCATCTAAAATAACTATGAGTCCTAACATGTAAAGAGCTTCAAAGTCATCACTCCATTTCTTACAATAAAAAAAAAAAAAAAATTGAACAATACCCCTGAAAATCAGCAGCTATTCTTAAACACAACAGATTGTTGAGGTTGTAGGGCAGTCTACTATCCTGAAATCTGAGAGTACAGGTAAATCTAGAGTCACAACTGAGATCTGCTTATCTGGATCAGAAGCTGCTAACGCCATAAATTGGTAGGAATTCTTAAGTAATCATGTTGACAAAATTACTGGAAGCTGACTAAACCAGTGAAGTGTGAGAATTCCTGAGGGCCATTGTCTTGGGGATGGAGGCACAGTTTCTTTCATTTTACATCCAGGAAATTTACCAGATTCCCAAGGTGAAGAGCCAAGAAAGATCCTCTCCTGGATTTGACAGGGGGAAAAGAAAAGCAGGCAAGGAAAAATCAATTTGAATATTCATAATTAAAAAGGCCTACTCTCCAGGGGAAAGTATTATCCTAGGCATATCTCACTATGGGGAAGGTATTTCCCTGAATTCAACACTCTCTAGCCTTCCTGTGTTACCTACGGAAGGATGGTTGCTAAGAAACATTTGAAGGGCACAGCTCAGGGAACAAGCCCACTAAAAGACTGAGATTTCATTATAAATGCCTCTGTTTTGCACACTTACCACCACACCAATAGGGTTCTGGTATAATAACACTGGATTATACATAAAGACTAAAGAAACGATACTAGAGGATTTTGAAAATTCTGTCATCTACTGATAAAGCAAACATTAAATATAGCCCAAATTCTAACCAGAATTAATATAAAACCTTACACTAATGGCCTCCCTACCTCAGTTTTCTTGGTACAATTTGATTGTCTTTCAATAAAAATTACAAGTATGCTAAAAAGAAAAAGAATCAAAGTAAATATCAGAAATCGCCTCAGATATGACATAGATGTTGGAATTACTAGACGTGGAATTTAAAATAATTATGAATAGTATGTTAAGGGCTCTAGTAGAAAAAGTAGACAATATGGAAGAACAGGTGGGAATGTAACCAGAGAAATGGAAACCCTAAGAAAGGATCAAAATGCTGGAAGTCAGAACACTAATAGAAATAAAGGATACCTCTGATGGAGTCATTAGTAGACTGGACATAGAGGAAAGGATAAGGAAGTTTAAAGATATGTTCATAGAAACTTATAAAATGAAAATGAAAAAAAAAGACTAAAAAGAAAAAGACTAGAACATCCATGAACTATGGAACAATTATAAAACATCTATGTAATTGGCATACTAGAAGAAGAAAAAGAGAAGAGAATAATAATATTTGAAGTAATGGCTCAGAACTTTCCAAAATTAATGACAGACACCAAATAACATACACAAGAAACTCAGAGAACATCAAGGAAAATAATACCAAATAATTTACATCTAGATATATCATCTTTGCACTGAAGAAAACTAAAGACAAAGAAAAAAAATCTCAAAAGGTGCTGAAGAATAAAAATACTCTACCAATAAAAGAACAAGGATACAAATTACATCAGACTTCATGTTATAAACAATGCAAACAAAAAGAGAGTGGAACAGAACATGTTAAGCATTAAAAGAAGAAGAAAATTTTAAAACCACCCACCTGGATTTATATTTCCAGAAAAGTTATTCTTCTAAAATGAAAGAAAAATAAAGATATTCTTAGGCAAACACTGAGGGAATCCATCACCAAGTCTTGTCATTCAAATGTTCAAAGAAGTTATTCAGGGAGAAGGAAATGATAGAGGTCAGAAACTTGAATCTAGATGAAAAAGGAAGAATCTTGGAGAAGGAAAAAATGAAAGTAAAATAAAATTATTTTTCTTCTTAATCAGAAAGATAACTGTTTAAGATAATAATCTAAATGTATTGGGTGATAATAGCATATGGTTAAGTGAAATCAGTGATAGTAGTCATAAGAGATGAGAGGTAGAAAGTGGGAATACTCTTATAGTATCTGTACTGCTTACAAAATAATACAGTGGTTTTTGAGGTGGATTTAGATTAGTTTAAAAATGTGTATTCAAACTCTGACTCATTCATTAAGATTTATTTAAAAAATGTATAACTAATATTTCAAAAGAGGAAATAAAATAGACTCATATAATATGTTCAATTAAAACCAGAGAAGCCAGAAAAAAAGATACAAAGAACAAGTACATCTAATTGGAAACAGATGCAAACATGTAGATACTAGTTCAACTGTATCACTAATTGCTTTAAATGTAGAAAGTCCAATAATGCCAATTAAAAAACAGAGACTATCAGAGTGCATTTAAAAAAGAAAAGACCTAATTATACGCTATCTAAAGAAACCCAGTTTAAATATGAATACTCAGGTTAAAATATAAAGGGATGATATACCACACTAACATAAATAGAAAGCTAAACTAGCTATGTAAATTCAGACAAAGCCAACTTCAGAACAAGGGAAATATCAGAAATAGAGAAGATACATAATGATAAAGGGGCCAATGCTCCAAGAGGACCTAACAATTCTTAATGTCTATATAGCTAACAACATACTGTTAAATGATGCAAAAACTGATAGAACTGTAAAGAAAATAGACAAGTCCATTATTATAGTTGGAGACTCTAACATACTTCCCTCAGTAATTGATACTCAAGCATCCAGAAAATCAGTTAAGGATATAGTTAACCTGAATAGCACTATTGACACACTTATTCTAATTGAAAATAATCATGACTCTTTCCTGCTTTCCAGTAATTATATCCCTTTAAAAAATTATTTACAATGGAAAAATTATCCATCATGATGGTAGGGATTGTGTGAAAGTGGGAACCTTCTTTTATTTTACCTCATAAAATACAGGTACATTTTACAATACTTATTAGTCATTTTTGTTGTACTTTTAGGTAAACCTTCCTCAAAAATGTGGGTATTCCATGTTGATGATTGAAAGATATCTTTGCTTTGTTATATTTCCCTTTATTGGTTGTAATGACTACCAAGTAAGGTCAGATCTCTGCTATAAAAATCAGAGTAGTTTTATTCTTCTCCCAGAGATTGGTCACGAGATCCATGTGATCTCATGTAATATTTTCTGCCTAAAATAAAAACAAAAACGAAAACAAAACCCTGCTGATTTTAGTTTTTTTGCATCATACAGCATGAATAATACAAAATATTAATCAAATTTATTTCAGAAAAACTTATTATAAAAGATCGCTTAAAAATTCAATATAAGAATTTGAAAACCACTGATATTTCTACTAGTAGTTGTGCTAATAGAGCAGAATAAAACTAGACATGACTATGGTTAGTAACTACTATTTTATAGTATTAGTCAGTATTGGTATGTATCCAAATACCTTGGCACTTATGTTTTTTCCTGGCCAAAGAACTTCCCAATTAATTGAGAGTTTCCATGATATAAAGTACACGAGGGATTAAATGCAAGTTTTCAATCTGATACTTATCTATGTGTCATCATGGATGGCTTGTCAAACAAATGGTATTTGTCCTAATGGAACATATGTTAACATTAACACAGCTTAATACTTAATTGGCAAAAATTTAAGGAAATTAAAGTTCTTAAGGATTATACTTGACCAATACTTGATATCAATAAAGTTGTGAGCAACCTGACAGTTTATTGGATGAGTAATTAAATGCTGCACCATAATCTGAAGTATATTTGTTTCTTTTTCTTTCCACTGTAGAGAGTCTAAATGATAGATATTTATAATTGGGAGGTTAGTGTATATAGAGTTCTAAATTATAACTTTTATTAAATAAGTTGAGTATTCATAATTATTTTAAAGATTTATTTATGATTGACAGAGAGGGTGGGGGAGGAGCAGAGGGAGAGAGAATCTTAAGCAGACTCCTCATTGAGTGCAGAGCCCAGCTTGGGGCTGGATCTCATGTCCTTGAGATCACAACCTGGGCCGAAACTTGGAGTTGGATGCTTAACTGACAGCACCACCCAGACACTGCAAGTATTTATAATTTTTTGTTTTCTCTTTGGTCTTTGATCTTTCTTAAATTAAATGCACCAGTGTATCTAATTGGAATATGGATTTTCCATATGCTGTCTATGTCTTCGGTTAGTTTTTGTCATAGGAGAAATCAGATAAAGATTTTTTATTTAGGAAAAAAATTGGTTGTGTAACAATTTATGTTTAGCTGGCCATCCTTCCTGTTCTCCAAACCCGTTACCTGGAGATACTGACCTTTTTTCTTCTTTATTAGTTTGTGTGTCTATTCTATGCAGCCTAGATTGCACAGACAGGCTCTTGTTTTCTGTCTGCCTACACTATCTGGTTATTGGCTTACTTTCTTACTGGTTGCCTGAATTTATTAGTAGTAATTGTGCCTTCTGTGCCTTGCATTTCAGTATCAAGGTCTTTCCTTTTGAATGTCCAGTTTTTATCTTCTCTGACATTCAGGTATACATCTGCAATCCACTTTACCATTGTTCACTTAAATCCTTTCTCCCAGCTCTACCTTAACAATTTCCAAGTCTTTATAGACTTCTATTTGGCATCTGTGTTACTCTTCTATTTTAAATTCTAGGATCATAAGATTCTGTAGCCTAGAGTCCTAAATCTAAAAGTACTCAGGATTTGATAACAGCAGTATATTTCCAGGAATTAATCTGTGTGTCTTGTATTTCCCTTCTTCATTATTCTTTCATTGAGAACACAAGGGCAACTTTTTTCTTCACCTTAAAGTGAAATATAAATGTATACACTCAAACTTTCTGGCCTAAGCAGATGATAGAAAGATTCAAAAGTGTGCTTGCCTGAAATAGATGAAACTAGGGATAGAAGAAAGGGGAGGACGATGCAGAGGGTTGACCTGGATTAGAAAGAGAGGAGAGTGTTTATGGAGGGGAGGAGGGTGGATGGATGGGATAATTGGGTGACTGACATTGGGAGGGTATGTATTGTAATGAGCACTGGTATTATATAAGATTGATGAATCACAGTCCTGTACCTGTGAAACAAATAATACATTATATGTTAATTAATTGAATTTAAATAAATTAAAAAAAACAAAAAATTAAAGTTTTCATGGCATCTGAGGAGCTACTTGAAATATTTTTATAGAAACAAAAAAAAAAAGAGAGAGAGAGAGGAGTGAAAAAAGAGAGGGAAAAGGGACCTTGCATCTCGAAGACAAGGAGTGGAATAGAAGGATGTGGCACCAAACACTGCTACGGATGTAGTCCCATCACCAGGACATATTCAGGTCTCTCAGGATAAGATTTGGATAATTTTTCAGCTCTAGTGAGGATGACAGCATGAAGGAACTTTTTACTTTCTGACTGAAGTAGAATTTCTCATTTAGGAACTATCCTTTAATTTAGGCAGTGGTAGGAATAATGCCAGTGCTATAATAAGAAGAATATCTATATTTTTAATAAATAAAATGGCAATAAAATCTTAACTTCTAAGAAAGAAATCACATATTTTCAGAACAAAAGTAGCTTTCTTTCTTTGGCTGACACTTCCATGTTTTCCCATAAGTTGAGATGCATTCCATTAAGTATTTCTATTTGAGAGCTACTATTCTCTGTCTTTTAATTTTAAGATTATCTATAAAAAATTTTATCACTAATTTTCCTAACAAATCCAAAGAAAAAGAACTTTTCAGATGTTTCATGTTTTCGGGGAACTGAAAGTAATACATATGTTTTAATGACTGTATTATGAGCTTTGTTATAGACTTTTAAATTTATATTTATGCAAAATAAAACTGGAGATGGTGAAAAATTAGACTTAAAAAGTGAAACTATGATTTAATAATATAAAACATTGTTTTTGTATTGTCTCTTTTGGCTTAATAAAATGAAAATAATCTTGCATGTATATACTGAGGCAATCATAGTAGTCATTTAAAAATAAAATCTGGGGATGCCTGGGTGGTGCAGTCAGTTAAGCATCTGCCTTTGGCTTAGGTCATGATCTCAGAGTCCTGGAACCAAGCCCTGAGTCAGGCTCACTGCTCAGCAGGGAGTCTGCTTCTCCCTCTCCCTCTGTGGGCTCTCTCTCTCAAATAAATAAATAAAATCTTTAAAAAAATCTGAATGTCAATGACTATGAAATAAATGCAAATATTAATTTTAGCATACTACCCACTATATGACTTGAAAAGGTGTATTTGTTGAAATCTTTTCTTTCTTGGAGGATTGCAAATACAGTTGCAGATATTAAATCAGATTGAAACTTAATATCCTACAATGTATGTTCTAGAGTAGATGTCAGAAAACTATGTTTATAATCATATATAAGATTTAACAAAAAATATTACATGCAAAATTGTATTTTTACCCCAAAACAGAAAATATATTCCCTAAAAATATTACAACTATTCCATACATAATTCTTAGTATTTTGGTAAATGTGACTTTAATTGGAGATACATTTTTAATTGCACTATTATTAAAATAAATACTAAGTTCATTTTGGAGAGATGAACATTCACTGAAATTATGAGACCTTTTATGTATAAATTGTATGTAGTTAATCACCTATAATCTAGTCTCTAATTAAATAACAATTACAAAACATTTCTTACTGCTAATTTTAACATTTTTATTGATGTACAATTGACTTACAATATCCTATTAGTTCCAGGTGTACATCATAATGATTCAATATTTTTATATATTACAAAATGATCCCCATGATAAGTCAGGTTACCATCTGTCACCATAAAAAGTTATAATATATTCCCTATGGTCTACATTATATCCCTATTACTTATTTTATGACTAGAATCTTGTACTTCTTAATCCCCTTCACCTCTTTTCCTATACCTCAGCCCCTTTATCCTCTGGTTACCAATAGTTGGTTTCCTGTATGTATGAGTCTGTTTCTGGTTTGTTTTGTTTGCTGTATGTTGATATTGTATCCTGAAACTTCACTGAATTCATGTATCAGTTTTAGCCATTCTTGGTGGAGCCTTTCAGGATTTCTATATAGAGTATTATGTCATCTGCAAATAGTGAAAGTTTGACTTCTTTCTTCCTGATTTGGATGCCTTTTATTTCTTTGTGTTGTCTGATTGCTGTGTCTAGGACTTCCAGGACAGCGGTGAGAATGGACATCCCTATCTTGCTCCTGACCATAGAGGAAAAGCTCACTTTGTATATTCTTGCCTCCTTTGTCATAGATTACCAGACCAAGTATGCATGGGTTTATTTCTGGGCTCCATATCCTATTTTCATTAGTCTGTGTCTGTTTTTGTACCCATACTATACTGTTTTGATTACAGTGATGTGGTATAGTATAGTTTGAAATCTGGGAGCATGATGCCTCCAGATTATTCTTTCTCAAGCCTGCATTGGCTTTTTGGGGTCTTTTGTGCTTCTATACAAATTTTAGGATACTATGGCCTAGTTCCAGGTATTTTAATGAAAACTGTATTGAATCTGTAGATATGGACATCTTAACAATATTAATCCTTCCAAGCCATGAGCATGATATATCTTTCCATTCATTTGCATCATCTTCAATTCCTTTCACCAATGATATACATAGTTTCTGGTGGACAAGCCTTTCACCTTCTGGGTTAAATTTACTCCTAGGTATTTTATTCTTTATGGTGCAGTTGCAAATGGGATTGTTTTCTTAATTTCTCTTTCTGGTAGCTCATTATTATAGAAATACAATTTCTGTATGTTAATTTTGTATTCTGTGACATTACTGAATTCATTTATTAGTTCTAACAAGTTGTTTTGGTAGAGTCTTTAGGGTCTTGTATATATACAATCATGTCATCTGCAAATAGTGACAGTTTTACTTCCTTTCCAATTTGGGTTACTTTTATTTCTTTTTCTCACCTAATTGCTGTGGCTAAGACTTCCAATACTATGTGGAATAAAAGTGGCAAGAATGGGCATTCTTGTTTTGCTTCTTAGGGGAAAAGCTTTTGGCTTTTCATCACTTTAATGTTAGCTTGGGTGTGTCATATATGGATTTTATTATGTTGAGATACATTCCTCTATATACAATTTGTTGAGAGTTTTTATCATAAATGGATGTTAAATTTTGTCAAAGTCTTTTTCTGCATCTTTTGAGATCATATTTTCATCTTTTATTTTGTTAATGTGGTATATCTTGTTGTTTTATTTCCAGATGTGAACCATCCTTTTATCTCTGGAGTAAAGCCCACTTGATTGTGGTGTATGATCATTTTAAAATATTGTTGAATATGGTTTACTCATATTTCGTTGATAACTTTTGCATCTATGTTTATCAGGGAGATTGGCTTTTAATTTTTCTTTTTTTGTGGTGTCTTTGTCTGGTTTTGGTAATGATGGCCTTCTAAAATGAGTTTGGAAGCATTTCTTCCTCTTCAATTTTTGAAATAATTTGAGAATGATAGGTATTAATTCTTCTTTAAATGTCTTGTAGAATTCACCTGTGAAGCCATCTGATCCTGGACTTTTGTGGTTTGGGAGCTTTGTTTGTTCATTTGTTTACTGTTTCAATGTTATTACTTGTGATCAGACTATTTGAATTTTCTATTTATTTATGAATCTGTCTTGGAAGGTTTGTGTTTCTAGGAATTTATCCTTTTATTCCATGCTTTCCAATGATTTCTGTGGTATCAGTTGTAACCTCTCTTCTTTTATCTCTGATTTTATTTATTTGGCCTTCTCTCTTTTTTTCTTGATGAGTTGGTTAGAGGTTTATTGATTTTATTTATCTTTTTTTCTTGATGAGTTGGCTAGAAGTTTATTGATTTTATTTATCTTTTCAAATAGTCAGCTTTTAGTTTTATTAATCTTTCCTTTGTGTTTTTTTTTTTGTCTTTATTTTCTTTACTTCCATTCTGATTTTTATTATTTCCTTCCAACTGCTAAATTTGGGCTTTGCTTGTTATTTATTTCTAGTTACTTTAGATGTAAAGTTAGATTTCTTATTTAAGATTTTTGTTTCTATATTTCTTGAGGTAGGCCTGTATCACTATATACTTCCCTTCTAGAACTGCTTTTGTTGCATTCTAAAGATTTTAAACCAGTGCATTTCAATTTTTATCTCAAGCTATTTTTTCATTTCCTCTTTGATTTCTTCATTGATCCATTGATTGTTTAGTAGCATGTTTTTTAGTCTTCATGTTTGTGTTTTTTCTAGTGTTCTTTTGTAATCAATGTTTAATTTCATACCACTGTGGTCAGAAAAGATGCTAGGTATGATTACAATCTTCTCGAATTTGAGACTGTTTTGTGGTGTAACATATTGTCAGTCCTGGAGAATGTTCCATATACACTTCAAAAGAATGTGTGTTTTGCAGTTTTGGGATGAAATGTTCTGTATGTAGCTATTATGTCCATCTAGTCTAATGTGCCATTTAAAGCCACAATTTCCTTATTGATTTTCTGTCTGGGTGATCTATCCATTGATGTAAGTGGAGTATTAAAGTCCCATTCTATTAGTGTATTGTTGTCAATTTCTTAATGTCTGTTAATATTTGCTTTACATATTTAGGTGTTCATATGTTGTGTATGCCTAAATATTTATGAATGTTATATATTCTTGGACTAACCCTTTTTTATTACATAATGCCTTTCTTTGGCTTTGTTTACAGTCTTTGTTTTAAAGTCTGCTTTCTCTGATGTGAGTATTGCTTTGCTAGCTTTTCTTCATTTCATTTGCATAAAATATCTTTTTCATCCCCTCATTTTCATTTTTTGTGTTTCTTTAGATCTTTTGTGTGTGTGTGTGTGTGTATGTGTGTGTTTCTTTAGATCTTAAGTGGGTCATTGTGGCTAGCATATAGATGGGTCTTTTGTTTCTTATTTATTTATTTATTTTTTATCATCCATTCAGTCCTCCATCATCCATTGAGTCTTTTGACTGGAGCAATTGGTCTATTTACACTTAAAGTAATTATTGATAGGTATGTACTTTTACCATTTGTTAATTGTTTTCTGATTGTTTGAATAGTTTTTTCTTTCTTTCTTCTTCTTTTGGTCTCTTCCTTTGTTGAAGATTTCCTGTAGTGTTGTGTGTATGTTCCTTTCTCTTTATTTTTTTTTTTTTATATCTATTACAGATTTTTGGTTTGTGGTTACCATGATGTAAATATATATCAATCTATATATACATACAAATATATGTATATATGTCTAGATTTTAAAGATTTTATTTATTTATAAATAAATGAGAGAGAGAGAGCAAGCATAAGTGGTGGGAGAGACAGAGGGAGAGGGAGGGGGACAAGCAGATTCCAGGCTGAGCACAGAGCCTGAAGCAGGGCTTGGTCCCAAGATCCAAGATCCTGACCTGAGCCAAAGTCAGAAGCTTAACTGACTGAGCCACCCAGGCACCCCATATGTCTATTTTAAGTTGATAGTCACTTAAGTTTGAACACATTCTAAAACTTTATATTTATATATCCCCTATTTTTTTGACATCTTATTTTAATCTTTTTTTTTTTTTTGTATAACCTTTAACTACTTATTGTAGTAATAGTTGATTTTACTATTTTGTCTTTTAAGCTCGTATAGCTTTCTAAGTGGCTGATCCACTGCCTTTACCAGTAAGTTTTTTTTTTTTTTCTTCATGTATTTTGTTATTTCTAGTTGTGGGCTTTTCTTTTCTATTTAAAGAAAACCCTTTAACATTTCTTGCAAGGCCAGTTTAGTAACAATGAACTCCTTTGTTTTTGCTTGTTTGGGGAACTCTCTATCCCTCCTTTAACTCTGAGTGATAATCTTTCTGTGTATAGTATTTTAGGCTTAAGTTTTTCCTTTCAGCACTTTAAATATATTCTGCACTCTCTTTTGGCCTGCAAAGTTTCTTCTGAAAAATCAGTTCACAGTCTTTGGGGTTTCCCTTGTATGTGACTATTTATTTTTCTCTTGCTGCCTTTAAGATTTTCTCTTTCTCTTTAACTTTTGCTATTTTGATTATAATATGCCTTGATGTGAATCTCTGATTTCATCTTGGTTGTGATTCTCTGTGCTTCCTGGACCTGGATGTCTGTTTGCTTCCCCAGGTTAGGGAAGTTTTCAGCCATTATTTTTTTTAAAATAAAGTTTCCTTTCTTTCTCTCTTCTTCTGGGAACTTTATAATGTATTAGTATGCTTGATGTTGTCCCAGGGGTCTTTTAACCTATCCTTACCTTTTTTTTTTTAATTCTTTTGTTTTTTTCCTGTTCTGATTGGGTGATTTCCATTATTCTGTCTACAAGATTGTTGAGCTATTCTTCTATATCATCTGTTCAGCTCCTGATTCCCACAGGTATATTTTTCATTTCAGCTACAATTCACCTCTTACTGGTTCTTTCCTATTTTTCTTCTTTTTTGAAGTTCTGTGTTCTACCATTCTTACCCAAGATCTGTGAGCATCTTTATGACCATTACTTTGAACTTTTTATTAGGGAAATTACTTATCTCCATTTTATTAGGGTTTTTCTGGGGTTTTATCTTATTCTTTTTTTTAGGAACATATTCTTTTGTCTCCTCATTTTGTTTGACATTCCATTTATTTCTATGAATTAGAAGAGCTACCTCTCCCAGTCTTAAAAGAGTAGCCTTGTGTAGAAGTATCCCTTATGTAAACTGTGTGTCCCTGGCAGCTTTGGCAGGCTAGTTGGAGCTGAAGTGGGTATGCCCTGGAAGGTCCTGGGGCATGCCTTGATGGGGCTACCTTGACAGGCCAGCTGGAATCAGGTAGTCCTAGGGCACACCATGCTGGGGCCACTTTGGTAGGATGTTCTGTCAGGTGTAGGCCAGAGGGGTCTCAGGGAATGCTATACAAGGACCATTTTGTTAGGACAGCTGGAATGAGGGTAGGGATATGCAGAGAAGCCTAGTGTGTGCCATGTTGGAGTCACCTTAGAGAGGAAACTGGCGCTGGCATGGACAAAATGTATGGAGTGCCCTGGAGTGACCCTAGAAGGCTGGCTAGAGTGCCTGAACCCTGCTTCTACACACATATAATAGTGGCAGAGGGGGGAAAGCATAAAAAAATGTGCTCACTGCACCTCCAGCCTTGGAGAGAGTTCCATTAGTTTTTTGCCTATTTGATGGACTCTAAGTCAGTAAATCGACTACCTTCCCTTCTAGTCTAGTTGCCCTTTAAACTGCTATTTTTTGCTGTGCCTAAGGCAGGCAAGTTTGTGTGCAGTGATATGTCTCTCTATTGCAAGTCACCATGTTAAGGATAGGGTTCCCTATTAATCATAATTGTTCTACTATAAAAATATATTATGTCCAATCAGATTTGATAACTTTAATTCCTAACTCTTTTTAACACTGATTTTATATTTAAATAAACCCAACACTCATAATGGGTTTTTTTCACATGCTATCTCTATTCTTGAGACCTTTGTATTCATTCTCCACTTAATTGCTTGTATACTCAATACTAACCATTTATTTCTAGAAGGAGTAATAGGTATTATTTTTTATGAATTCTTACATATTTGAAACTATCTGGCTATTTGATTCATGTTTGGTAATATATTTCCTACCTATATAATAAAGATTGTTGAAATATAACCAAGAGCAAAATGCAAAATTTATAACTATATGGCTTGATGAATTTTTGCAGATTGAACACACATGAATGATATATCCAGATGAGGAAAAGTCCTGTGTTAACAATCCAGAGGTCCCTCCTGCACCTTTCAGTCAATACCTGTACCCTTCTATCTGAAGATAAACACAATCTTGAATTGTAACACTGCACATTTTTCTTATTTTTAAACTTTTAAAAATTAGAGTCATATAGCATATTCTCTTTTGTATCTATCTGTTTTATTCTCAATGTTATGTTGAGATTTTTCCATACTGTTACATGTAGCACATTTATTCATTCTCATTGCTTCACAATATTTCATTGCGCATATATAACATAATTTATTTAACCATTCAACTGTTTCTGACAACATAGTTACCAGTTTGGGACTGTTATGAATTGTGCAGTCAGAAATATTTCTGCACATATCTTTTGGAGAACATATGTAAACATTTCTATTTAACAATAGAATTATCTGGTCATAAAAGTATGTGCATGTTCAGCTTTAGTTGATACTACTAAGCAGTTTCTAACCTAGTTGAACTGGCTTACTCTTACCTTCAATGTATGTGAATTCAAAGTTATTTTATCTATCTATCATCTGTCTATCTATCATCTATCATCATCTATCATCTATCTGTCTATTAGCTACTTATATTAATGATTCTGGTAGGAGAAGAGTGATAATTTATTTCTCTTTTTTTTCATTTGTACCTCTTCTATGACTAATGAGGTTTAGAAATCTTTCATACTCTTATGGTATATCTTTTTTGTTTTTCTTAGATGCCTCATCAGTATTATTTTTCCCATTTTTTAGGTTTTTTTTCCCTATGATTTGTAGAAATTATATTTTCAGGATATAGGTTTTGAGTTGGATAAATGTATTACAAATATCTTCTCCCACTCTGTAGCTTATGTTTTAGCTCTTTTAATAATCGAATTTCATGAGAAAGGGCTTAATCTTAAAAATCAGTTTACTACTTAATCTCTTAATTGTTTAAATAATTTGTGTCCTGTCTTAGAAAATTTGGCTGCTCCATTGTCATGAAGGTATCATCTTACATTTCCCAGAATCTTTAATTTTACCTTTCACATTTACATCTACAAATCATGGAATTAATGCTATATAATGTTAGATGTGAGCCAAGATTATCCCCCCCATAGAATAAATATAGTTCACCTAAAACCATTTGTTGAAAAGGACAGTATTCCTATAAACCTCTGGAACATTTTGTTATAAATATTTGTATATGTATGGTTTCTGGACTTTTTATTCCTTATCATTGGTATGCGTTGGTCAGCTGTGTTAATTACTTCAGACTTCTAATTTTGATATCCATTAGAATAAGTCTTCCAACTCTGTTTTTCTTTAAAATTGTCTTGGCTGTTTTTACAGCTTTGTTCACATTTCATTTTCCTCAAGGATGTATGTGCATAATTCTTACATATAAAACATATAAATACAGGTATTTAATGACTTTGATGATATAACAATTTAAAATTTATTTTCTAATTGTTTATTGATATTCCATATAAATATAAATGAATTTCTGTTCCTTTATGAATTATACTAGTCTGTCTGTCTATATGAATGTTTGCATGTATATGTATATTTTATAAACACAATCAGTTCTAAGTAATGGGTTTCATTTATTCCATATTAATCTTAACAACTCATATCTCTTTTTTAAAAGATTTATTTATTTATTTATTAGGGAGAGTGTGTGTGAGTGGGGGAAGGGTAGAGGGAGAGGATCTGAAGCAGAGTCCCCACTGGGCTTGGAGCCCTACGTGGGGCTGGATCCTAGGACCCTGAGATCATGACCTGAGCTGAAATCAAGAGTCAGATGCTTAATCAACTGAGCCACCCAGGTGCCTCTCATATCTCTTTTTTTGTACAACAATCTCTGGTGCAGTGTTGAATATAAATAGTGATAGAAGGCATCCTTGACTTTTTTTTTAAACATAGCAGAAAAGCCTTTCAATATTTTCCTATTACATAGAATTTTATATAGAAATTTTGTACACATCTCTTACTATATGAAGGAAGTTCACAACTATTATAAATTTGATAAATTATCACATATGTTGACATCATATTTTAAAATTTAATATGGTTAATTATATTAACATTGTTGACTATTAAACAAGCCTTTCATTCCTGGAATATTCACATTATGATTGTATTTGTTATCATGTATATATATTATTGACTAGTTTGCTATCTTTTAAAATGGATTATCTCATCATATTCAAGAATGTATCAGTCTGTAATGCACCTTTCCTCTTAATAGCCTTGACAGGTTTTGGTGTCAAATGTAACTTGGCCTTATGGAAATATTTGGGAAGTATTTCCTCTTTCTGTTAATCCCTGTGAAGGCAACTATTTTAAAATATTCTCCAGTGAAACTATTTGGGTGTGCAATTAACTTTATGAAAACATAAATACTCCATGTATTTTCAAAGAATGTGTATTTGGGGCAGTTGAATGCAGTGTTCTACATGTGTCAAGTCCATTTTTCATTGTTTTGTCTAAACTATATTCTTGCTATTTTTTAGATTATTCAAACCAATTTTTGAGAGAATTTTATTAAAATTTTGTGTATGATGGTAGATTTATCTATTTCTCCTTTATATCTGGCAAGTTTCTCAATATTCTTCTCTGTTATTAAATACATTAAAATTAGGATTTGTAATTACATAGTGAATTGGATATTATATTACTAGGAAATAATTATCTCAAAATCTATGTAGTCTGATATGAATATAACTATGATGTCTTTCTTTTGTTACTGCTTACATGATGTATATTTTCCCATCATTTTATTTTCAGCTTTTCTTTATCCTTATATTTAAGATGTGTCACTTTAGAAAGCAGTAATTTTAAAAATTCAATCTTAGATTCTTTTTCTTATTGTCTATAATTTATTCAAATATAAAAGATTAGTCTTGGATTTATATTTGTCCCATATGTTCTATGTTCCATTTTTATTCCTTTAAAAATTATATATTTTTCTCTGTATTCACTTGTTATTTATACATTATTTTACTATTATTTTAATGAATAGAAATGAAGACATACAATTTTGGCTTATTAAAAGCTACTATCAAAATCACTTTCACCATGTTCCAGATAATGCAAGAAGCTAGAATACTGTATCTTTATGAGCCTCCTTTTGTACAATTTTGCTGTGTATTTTAATACAATATACACTTTAAATCTCATGAGGATATTGTTTTATACAAATTTATATAACTGTTTTTGTTTCCCAGGGCTTTTTATTTCCTTCTGAATCTCTGTTCTTTTCCATCTGCTATAGTTTTCCTTATGACTAAAGAAGCCACCCACCCCCAGAATTCTTCTTATTTTATTTACTAAAGTTCTATATTTTCCTCTTTATATTCTCCTTTATTTCTGGGTTTAGGATTTTAGGTTCTGCTGATTTATTTTTTCTCAGTATTTTAGAGAATTTTTTTTGTTTTTAAACATTCTTTTATAATGTTGGCTCTCATTATAATATTGTTTGTTTGAGATTATATGTCCTGCCTTGCCTCTTGCTACCTTACCTGTGGACTTATTAGAAATGCAATCTGTGTTCTTTGATGGTGGACTGATTATATCTGATTAAATAAGTCTTATTCTTTCTTAAGTGACACTCTAGTCTTTGGCTGCAACATTGATTTGTTTAATTATAAAAGATAAAAGCAGGACAGACTCTTAACAAACCTGTACAAACAACTGTATTTCCACAGAAAGAAGCTCAGTAAAATATCTGTTTACATAATTTAAATATTCTTTGTTCAGTAAGAATCAGACACTATTCAAAAAATATTCTCATCATTCACATAGCATAGTATAACACAGTAGTTCTTGAGCATTTTGGTATTAATACAAATTTACAATCTTAAATATTTCTGAAAATTCCAAAGAGCTTTTGTTTACATAGGTTATATTTGTAAACATTTACTATATAAATATTAAAATAACAAGTCCAGTACTTAAACCCAAATATTTTTATGAAAAAAAACTGTTACCCCCCAAAAATAAATTAGTGGGAAGAGCAATGTATTATATTATATTATTATGGTGCAGTGTTGAATATAAATAGTGAGGGAAGGCATCCTTGACTTTTTTTTAAAACATAGCAGCAAAGTGTTTTTCTTGCAATTTTTTTAAATGTCTCCCTTAATAGAAAACAACTGGATTGTCCTATCTGTTTCTGCATTGTATCTGCTGCAATATCACAGATACAGCTTTTGGAAAACTCTTCTATATACTCAAAATAGCATAAATGTGAAAAACATAAATAACATTTTAGTATTATTATAACAATAATGTTGACCTAGCAGACCCCTTGAAAGTGTTTCTAAGATCACTGAGGGTTACATAGTGTGAGAATAAAGAGAAAAGAATTTATTATATGTCCATCAGAAAATAGATGCATATTGGTATTTAAAATAATACCAAGAGCACTCATTTGCAACAACATGGATGGAACTGGAGGGTGTTATGCTGAGCGAAATAAGTCAATCAGAGAAAGACATGTATCATATGACCTCACTGATATGAGGAATTCTTTTTATTTATTTATTTATTTTTAAAGATTTTATTTATTTATTTGACAGAGAAAGACACAGCGAGAGAGGGAACACAAACGGGGAGTAGGAGAGGGAGAAGCAGACTCCCTGCTGAGCAGGGAGCCCGATATGGGACTTGATCCAGGGACTCCAGGATTATGACCTGAGCCGAAGGCAGTCGCTTAACCAACTGAGCCACCCAGGCACTCGATATGAGGAATTCTTAATCTCAGGAAACAAACTGAGGGTTGCTGGAGTGGTGGGGGGTGGGAAGGATGGGGTGGCTGGGTGATAGACATTGGGGAGGGTATATGCTATAGTGAGCACTGTGAATTGTGCAAGACTGTTGAATCACAGACCTGTACCTCTGAAACAAATAATACATTATATGTTAAGAAAAAAAAGAAGAAGAAGAAGAAGGTAGCAGGAGGGGAAGAATGAAGGGGGGTTAATCGGAGGGGGAGACGAACCATGAGAGACGATGGACTCTGAAAAACAAACTGAGGGTTTTAGAGGGGAGGGGGGTGGGAGAGTGGGTTAGCCTGGTGATGGGTATTAAAGAGGGCACGTTCTGCATGGAGCACTGCGTGTTATGCATAAACAATGAATCATGGAACACTATATCAAAAACTAATGATGTAATGTATGGTGATTAACATAACAATAAAAAAATTTAAAAAAAGAGCATTCAAAACAAATAATAGTTGTCAAAGATTAGGTCACTTGATTAAGATAGGATCGTTTGTACCTGCAAAACAATACTTGACTGCCTATCTAGTCAACATACTAATAAAATATTATAGCATAAATATAGAAGTGAATTCATCCAACTTTATAGACTTAGCCAGTTCAGAGTTGAGGAAACTACAAATTTGTTTAAAAAAATAATCAAGAAAATGTTAAGAGTCAACACAAAGAATATTCTGGTCCGATACAGAATCTTTGTCTCCTGGGCAGATTTCACAGAAGGTAATTAGTAACCAGGTAATACTTCAGGATGAGAGAATACTGAATTTTTTAAGATCAATTGTTATTCTAATAAAGAAAAGCCAAAGTCTAATTTTGCATTAATATAATATTTGAAAGTAAAGTACTCATACTTTCTAAAAAAAAATGATTTCCTTATGACCAAACTCATCAAAACTGGGCAAACATTGCTAAAACTTTGACACATTTCATAACTTATTATTATTTTTTTAAAGATTTTATTTATTTATTTGACAGGGAGAGACACAGCGAGAGAGGGAACACAAGCAGGGGGAGTGGGAGAGGGAGAAGCAGGCTTCCCGCCAAGCAGGGAGCCCGATGCAGGCTCGATCCCAGGACTCTGGGATCACGACCCGAGCCGAAGGCAGACGCTTAATGACTGAGCCACCCAGGCGCCCCTCATAACTTATTCTGATACTAAGATACTAGAAACCAAGACGAATAAAATTTATTTCCCTTAATCCTCCATAACTTGCCATACACACTATAGTTTTGTCTTTCACTATACTCTCTGTCATATTCTGAAACAAACAGAAACTTTAGGACAGAACTTCTCTCTTTTTCCCTGAAAATCAAAAACTTATCCCATAACCTTATATATACAGTTGCATTTCTCTTTTATTATTGATTCTACTGTGGTTCAAACTACCCATATTAATGATAACTTTTAATTAAAATAATTGCCTTGTACTTCACAAAACAAGTGGGTAGTTAAGCAAAAAATATCAATCCTATATTGTAATTTTACAGATTAACATAAATATATGGCACAACTTTTTATAGTCACAAACATCACTTTTGTAATTTTTTAAAGTGACGTGAATGAGAATAGTCCTGAACAGGGCCTAAGAACTTGTCTATTCTACAACATATAAAAATATGAACAATATCTAAAAGTAGCACTTTATATATACATATATTTATATGTTATATTATATTGAATATATTTATAAGTAAATTAGTATATATTATATATTATATAAAGATATAAATATATCTTATACAAATGTAAGTATATGTAACTATATTATAAATATATATACCGATATGTAACTATCATAAATATAAATATGTGTATTAAAATTATTTTTAGTAATCAAAGCATCTGTATTACAAAAAACAAAAAACTCTACACATACTTCACACTAATAAACACAAGGAAAAGTATAAGATGTGTTTTTAAACCAAAATTATTAAAATGTCCTGTGTCATCAGGAGACTCATGTGAATGTGGATTCTCATGTAAACAGGTTTTTGATGTAGAAATTTCTGAGAAAATAATTTTTGTATCTCTTAAAAGCCTAGTATATTAAAATATTACTTTATCAGTTTATTTTCTATTTATTTTTGAAATATTAGACTTAATGTAAGTACCTTTTTTTCTCTATAAAGCAATTAATAAAGAGCTCCTTGAATTTGTCTTTATAATTATTTTTTCAAAGATTTTATTTATTTATTTGAGAGAAAGAGTGCACAAGCGAGGAGGGGGACAGCAGGAGAGGGCAAAGCAGACTTCATGCTGAGCAGGGAGCTTGATATGGGGCTCAGTTCCAGGCCCCTGAGATCACCACCTGAGCTGGAGGTAGAAGCTTAACCAACTGAGTCACCCAGGTGCCCCTATAATGTAATTTATTAATACCTTCTTAAACTAGGAAAATGTTTCATCTCACAAAATGAGAGATAAAGGCTTTTACCAGTTCAAAGAGTCACAGAACTTGGAGGTTATGTTCTATAACCTCTATAATTGGTCAACGTAAGTCAGAAACAGAACACTCCAGCTCAGATTTCAAAGACCTGTTTACCCTTCCAGGGACCATGGGATATTTTCTCTATCAATTTGTTCTCCCAAATAAGAGAGCAAATTTTAAAAGATCATCAAGAAACATTCCTTATCAGCTTTCACACAACATCACCATCATTCACTCAACAAAGACCATTAAATAATTAGATCATAAAACCAGATTCCTAATTTTTGCTGTCACCAACAAGAAATAATTTATCAGGCACAAACAAATGAGAACCAGAACCAAACTTGGTCTAGAACTGGAAACAAGGTAAAACACACAAAGCTAGGAAAAAGAGCAGAAACTAAAAGTCATCAAGGTGAAGGTCTAATGCCTCTTGGGAGTTATTGTGAGCTCCAAGGAAAGATGTGTGGTCAGGTGTTTTTCTCAGGTGACTCAGTATAATTGTCCCTGGGAGGTGAGTCTGTGAAACTTCCAAGTGTTAAAGTACAGTTTTCTAAAGTTAAAAGTATGACTACCATACAAACATATAATAAACATATTTCAATTATTTAATTCATCTTATTCATCAGTGAGGGAACCAGTAAGTTGGTAAAACTGGCTCAAAGGATGATTCAAGAAACAGATTTATATCATTAAAGTATTCCTGAAAAGAGTTGGATAGAAATAAAACTATTAAATGTCCTATAAGCCTTGAAAGTGAAACCCTGAAACCTTTGGGTTTATCTTTTCTACCTGACAAAAACCTTTAAGTTAACATTGAATTTCACAGTTTCGGGGCTCTAATAAAATAATAAATAGTAAAGTAAAACACAGGTGCATCCTCCTAGATAATTAAATTCTTGAGTGAGCCTGTTAAACAATGACATTGAAAGGACATGTAGTCATCTTCCCGTTTTATTTCCAAGTTATGGATATATTTTTTTTCCTTAACAAAATAATGGTAAAAAGAATCTTGCCACACATAAAAGGCTTAAGCAAGGTCATTCAAACACAGAAAGCAATTCATTTTAACTCTCACAATCTGGCATGATATTATACCTTTCACAAGGGAACTATCTAATCAACTGCTAACAGCCACAAATGTTAAGTGAAAATAGTGTACTTAGTGGCAGGCTACATCTTTTACTTAAAAATATAAGTAATTAGTAACTAATAAATATTACAGATATAAAAAACACATAATATATACTTTCAAGCTATTTCCTTGAATCTTAATGCAACGGCATAAAGAAAATAGGGCCGTTTTACACCCCTATTATACTGACTATATTCTATTTTGGGGCCAAAATATATGAAAGGTATCTTTGCCTATCATGTTGTGTTAGGAAGACCTAGATTAAGCACAGAACTGTAAAAATAGCTTATATATTATCAAAATATGTCACCACATTCATCTGTAAACCTACATATTAAGGAATTAAAATTTTTTAAGAGTCAGTTGAATTTCTTAGAGGAGATTCTTCTATCACATTTAAATGGAACCTAATTTCCTAAGTTGAGAGAAAGTCCTGAACAGGTTAAATATTGCTTTCTATGCCCAACACATATTTTTCCACTTGAGTGGATGACATTTTATTTTATTTTTATTTTTTTAAAGATTCTTTTTATTCATTTGAGACACAGAGATAGAGAGAGAGAGGATGAGCAAGGGGAGGGACAGAGGGAGAGGGAGAAGCAGGCTCCCCACTGAGCCAGGAGCCCGATGTGGGGCTCAATCCCAGGATTCTGGGATCATGACCTGAGCTGAAGGCAAACACTTAACCATCTGAGCCACCCAGGCGCCCCTGGTAGATGACATTTTAAATACCTGCTGTTGTAAATGATCTTATTATCTTTAACAGACAAGTCCTTGAATGGCAGAGCTCTTATTGCCCTCTATGTTCAACAAGTCCACCTGTTTTTCATTCGTTAAACCATCAATGCCTACCTATAGCAAGCCATTTTGTGTTATATTATGGCTGCTGCTATAGGGCAGAACTTTCATTTAACCCATTCATATTTTTCATTTTCCAATTGTAACTATTATATATATAATTATACATATATACTATGTAAATGTATAATGCATATAGAATTATACACATATATTATATGTGCCTGATATATATACATATATATATGCCTGCAATGCATATATTCCATATGGTTGTAAGATAATTTATATTTGCTATAATATTTTAAGAGATTCTTTAGGGGAAGTAAGGAACTTGGAATCAGACTGTTCACTCATGAGATAATTTTTATATCTATTTCACTGATTTTCATTTTATGGTACTTTCCAATGTTAAGCAAAGACTCCAGGGCAAAAGAATTTTAGAAAGAAAACTAGTTTATTTCAAACAATGTTTTTAAGAGGATTCATGTTTTGGATATTCAGGCTTAACAAATAAAAATACAAGTATTTACTTAGCATAATCTCCTCCAGTTCCATTCATGTTGATGAAAAAGTTGGGTATTCATCCTTTCTGATGGTTGAGTAATATTCCATTGTATATATGGACCACATCTTCTTTATGCATTCATCTGTTGAAGGGCATCTCGGCTCTTTCCACAGTTTGGCTATTGTGGACATTGCTGCTATGAACATTGGGGTGCATTTGGCCCTTCTTTTCACTACATCTGTATCTTTGGGGCAAATATCCAGTAGTGCAATTGCTGGGTCATAGGGTAGCTCTATTTTTAACTTTTTGAGGAACCTCCACACTGTTTTCCAAAGTGGCTGTACCACCTTGCATTCCCACCAACAGTGTAAGAGGGTTCCCCTTTCTCCACAACCTCTCTAACATCAGTTGTTTCTTGCCTTGTTATTTTTTGCTATTCTAACTGGTGTAAGTTGGTATCTCAATATGGTTTTGATTTGAATTTCCCTGATGGCTAATGATGGTGAACATTTTTTCATGTGTCTGTTAGCCATTTGTATGTCTTCTGTTCATGTCCTCATAGGTCAAGTAGAGAAAGTCAATGATCATATGGTTTCACTTATTTGTGGAACATAAGGAATAGCATGAAGGACACCAGGAGAAGGAAGGGAAAAATGAAGGGGGGTGGGGAAATCAGAGGGGGAGATGAACCATGAGAGACTATGGACTCCAGGAAACAAACCGAGGGTTTTAGAGGGGAGGGGGTGGGGGGATGGGCTAGCCCAGTGATGGGTATTAAGGAGGGCATGTATTGCATGGAGCACAGAGTGTTATACACAAACAATGAATCCTGGATCACTACATCAAAAACTAATGATGTACTGTATGGTGACTAACATAACATAATAAAAAAATAAAATGCAAGTACTTAAAAGAAAAACAAATTTTAAAAAACAGACAGACAAAACCTCACTAGGTAACCAGATACAAGTAATCTGTTCCTGGTGGCAGAAGAGGTTTTTTTTCACATGATTATTATTCTTACAAGGGTTATCATGTATTACTGTTGTCAAGATAAGGAATAAGGTTGTTAGAATCAATAACTTACAGAAAAGGGCCAAGGTTTTATTTATTTGGGGAAGAGGGCTAGGGAGGATTACCCTATTTTTTTTTTTTCATTATTTTCATCTATTTCAGTGGGCAAAATGTTTTACTTTTGTGACTGTGGGTTATGATGTAGAGGAAGAGCAAGATGTCAGTTTTGTTTCTATAAAACTGTGTGACAGAAAAGAAAATAGCAATCATAACAAAATTATAGTAATATTACTCTTCATTCCAAAATGTTTATTGTGCATCTACTTTGGATCAGACTCAGGGGATATGGCAGTGAAGATAACAAAGTTCCTGCTTTCCAATAGCTTACAGTAGAGTGTTGGAGGCCGAGTAAATAATTAAACAAGCTAACATATCTGTCAGATATTGACACCAGCTGTCAAGAAGCATGAGCAAGTCTCCAGGAACACAGCTAAAGTCAATCAAAGTTTTATTTCGTTTGCTGCCAGGGAAGGAGAGCATGCTCCCAAGCGGCTGTCAGAGTATCTCAATAAAGGGAGCTGGAGAAGCGTTGCAGGAGTTGGTATGTGTTGCATGGTTCCAAAGAGGAATTAGGAAGGTGGGTGCCAGGCTTTGTCCTGACCTGGTGCTAGAAGTAGTGCTGGCCTACAAATAATATTTCAAGCTGTAGAAATGGATGAGATCACGTCTATGGAGTGTGAACGTAAACAAAGAGCTTTCTCAAGACTAAGCCCTGGAGCACTTCATAATGAGAAGAAATGTCCCGTAAGGTTAAGAGGAAAATCAGAAGAGACTGAGGTCCTGAGGATAGAGTTAAGTGTTTGTAGCAGATTATGAATTTTCACTGTTACCTGTGAATATTGATTGAGTCTGACTCTAGAGACCCATCGCGTTGTATCTTGGTAACCAGATTAGCTGGGAATTTGGCTACAAGAAGAAAATGGTTTCACTGTTTTTCATTGTTGTTGCTGCTTTTTAAAAAAAACAATTTCATACCATGTTTAATAATTATAGCTTCCTGGTTCACTAATTATAACAGTTTACTGATGAAATCTCTGCCGTCAAATAATCCATATGATAAAAAATTAGATGTTTCAGTAATTGTCCTAAACTATATGTTCTTATATATGGTCATTAAGTGAATCACAGGGCTCAAATTATGGCTTCTGACTCCAGTTGTAGCTTTATCATTATACCTAACTGAAACCATAAGCCTATGGTTTATCATCACTACCAGCACATTAGAACTATGTGTGGAAATCTTAAAATTTTGGTGCCAGGCTTCACCACTAGGAGTTCTGAATTCTTGTACTTTATTGGTTTAATTGGATGAACTCTAGAGTACATCAACTAGGAAAACCACTGTTATAGAGATTTCTACAAAAATAGTAGCTGGACTGTTTTTATAGAGTTCAAAACAAGACCACCCTAGCTTTTCTGAATCAGAATCTCATAGGATAGAGTTTGTAAATCTTGAGATTTAACTAGCTTCCTAGGTTATTTTTAAAAGATTAAAACCCAGAGATATAGCAAACGGATTTCCAAACATTACTGCACATTGGAAATGTCTGGGAAGATTTTTAAAAACCTTGACACAAGGTCATATCAATTAAATTAGAATGTCTTGGGGTGGGAAACAGACATTTTTAGGTCTTAAATGTCAGTGTGCCGCAGAGTTTGGGAACCACTGGCATAATGAAACAAGTGAAACAAATGTGATACAGATTTTGTGAATTGATAAAGATGAGGCTATTAAGTTTGAAACATGAAACTCCTTTGAATTTTGACCTATAAAATGACAGTTTCATCAGTTTAAAATACAATAGTGTCAGAGAAATATACCATATAACTTCAGTCGTATGTGGAATTTAGGAAACAAAACAATGAACAAAAAAAAGTAAAAAAGACAAACCAGAAAACTAACTCTTAACTATACAAAACAAACTTACGATTACTAGGGGTGGGGGGGATAGGTGGAATAGGTGAACGGGACTGAGAATATGCTTAACATGATGAGCCCTGAGTAAAGTATGGAGTTGTTGAATCACCATATTTTACACCTGAAACTAATGCTATATGTTCACTATACTGGAATTAAAGATCAGGAAAAAAAATGTCCACGAATATCTTGTAAAACCCTTTATTTGCTTTTTGCTAAATACTTTGCAGGGAGCACACCTTTCTTCTGGAGACTATAAAAAATAGTTTTACAAAAGAATAACCCATAAATCTAAATCTAATGATTTTAGTCTGTCTTTAGCATTTTGGTATAAGCATAAAGACAAAGATTTGTAGAACAAAACTTAAAATCATACCACCTTTTTATCCTATGCAGATAATATATTGCATAATTGCTGAAGTTTGTATTTATCTTTTTTTCAGAGATTGGGGAATTAATTTTCTTGAAGTTAAAATAAATGTTTAGTTGGGACATTTTGAACACTTTGTGCTGTGATTTAAAAACACACATTCCAAGGTCAAATTCATGGTAAATTAACTGAGCCAAGTGAAATTGAAAATGAGAAGAATTGGTTTAGCCAAATGTTACATACATTTGCCCCTCAGTGTCCTTTTGCTAATAAATCCAGAGTTTGCACTTCTGACACAAACCTGCCCTGAATCAGTTAGCATAATGAAGATGCTTTCATCTTAAGTAGCAAGGTCTCTCTGCCTCAGAAGCCTCCTGGCTCTCTGATAGGCTGAAACAGATGCAATTTTTTTCCCGGCAATGAGGCAAATGGGAGTTGCAACTGTTGTGTGGAAGACACTGGTGGAACAGAAGTGAAACAATCTAAAATTGGAAATATGATAGGTCTGTTGAGCATAAATGAGGTTTATGTTTTTTCTTGAATTTTAAAATGTCAAAAATAAATAATACCTAATAAATGCAAATATGTGTACAGAAAAAAATAAAATGAATGACTCAACGGGTTTGTGAAAAACTGCTTGCATATTTTATGTAAAATCTTATTTTCTTTATTGGCATTAATGACTCACTATAGATTTTCATGAGTATATGTACATTTTGAGAAACCCTGGGCACTAAATATATATTATTTTCCACATGAATTGTGAGCTGCAGAAATACAAGCAAATCAGGGAAAAAAGTGGGGAATACAACTACTTAATGATTACACATGTTCAGTTTTACCTCTTTCCCTCCCTCAAGAGTTTTGAACTGTTTTATCTGGCTCAGGCTCCTATTTTTATTCATTACTTTGGAATCCTATTTAGTCAAAATTCAATTTTTACATCCTTTTGCATTTGAAGATGGTATGTGCTATTCATAGGATATTTTAGTCATTTCAGATGTGAGCTATTTATGGAAGCATTGCCTCATTTAGTCCAATGTTTTTCTTTAGAACGATTTTTAAGCTGTTTTTTACATTAGTGGCATAATATAAGACCTGTATTTTTACCATCAGGCACTTACTATCAGGCACTTCTCTAGACATTTTGTATGTATTACTTAATCATTTAACAATTTTTGATAGAATAATTATTAGCTCTGGTAAAACTCTAGTTAGTAAGACTTAGGGAGTCCACATATTTACTCCAAGTGTATTAGGTAAATCCCAAAATCCAGCTTTGAAAACACATTTATTTGACTTAAATGACTATGCTTTCCTACTGTGACAAAAGAGAAAATTTAATGAAATGAGTATAAGAAGATTCTAGACCTAAAGTGAAGGCTGAAGATTTATAACTTTAGATAAAAAACAAAGTTAAAATGAAGCAACTTTTTTATTTTAAAAATGCAAAAAGTCTGAAAAATATCCATAAGTTAAATCTAAATCCTTTCAGTGGTAACAAATAACCATTGTGTGTGTGCACGTGTCCACCCATGTGTGGCAATTTAGTATAAAATGTCTAATTTGATACATTTGAGGGGTTACAATCAGAAAAAAACTACAGCATCTGTTGAATGGGTCATCGAAATAGACAATTCTGAAGGGATAGTTGTAGCTCCTTTTTGCTAACCTGATGGGGGTGTTAAGGGGAGAGGGGAAAAAAATGTTTATCTGAATCATAGACCTAGTTTACCTTTGTTTTGCCTCAAAAAGGTAGCATCTATATAAAATACAACTTGCTGTGACGCTTCATCTTGCTAAAAGGAGAAGCATCTGGAGGAGTTGGCAAATGCTGTCCTATTCCTTCAGTGGCAACACATGCTTTTTCTGTATCATTGAGCTTCGGGATGTCAAACAATCTCGAATTTCTCTTGGTTCTCGGAATCAGATGTTATAATAACATCTATAATAACATAAGCTTGCATAGGTCAACAAAGAACTTTGGTCGGAAGACCCCTTTCTCCGATGATCGCCTTAAAACAATTATTTCCTTAGAGCTCAGGAAGATGGTTTGTGTCCATGTTGTAAAGATAGAGATAAGAATTTCTGAAGCCATGAACATCATTGCTCTAACTTAATACTGTGAATATATACATAAAATTGGGTTCCACAGATTTGTGAGTAGATTTGAAAGAAGGTCATTTATGAGGTTTAAAATAATATCAATATAGGAGAATTGAGTAGTTCTGTTAACGATATTTTTATCCTCTTGTGCTAACACATAACTTCTCTGTACAGATAGACTGTGAGAGAAGTCACTTTATCCACTGATATGGGGCAACATGACTTACACATTCTTTCATTAATTGGTTTATTCATAAGGCAGCAAGTATTTACATAGTACCTACTATATTACGGGACCATGCTAATGGACAGAAATGTATATTTGAAAAAGATCTCTATTATCTATGATCTAATTCCCTTCCCATTCAGGAAAGGGAAAACTAACCGTATATACATAATTTCTGATCAGAATTATGAAGATGTTAATAAAGATGATCTCCAAGGTCCCTATGAAACCTGACTTCTGAACTGAGTTTAAAGGGACTTCTCTCAGGATTGAAACAGTAAGATGAAAGTCCCTGAAATGAAAAAGGCCTTAAAGTTTTTAAAGAGACCTGAGAGGGAGCTAGTGAAGGTGTAACATGATGGAGAGGGAGGCAAGGACTGTGTTATGGAATGAAGTTGGAAAGACAGTCCAATCCCATCAAGATGGGTGATTCTGGCCAGGTCAAGGCATTTGTTTTATTCTGAAAGCAGTAAGGAGCCACTGAAGTTTTTAAACAAGTGAAATTATTTGGTTTTATATTTTTAAAATATTACCATGGTTGTTGTATAGTGAATTAACTCTTTGGATCATGAACAGGCCAGGGAAATCTGTTAGAAAGCTATTTCAGTAGTAGATAAGCTATAGTGGTAGTAGTAGTGGAGATGGAAGAGGATGGGTTTGAGATAGGTTTGGGGAAAAATGGGAAGGACAGGAAAAGCATTTGCTAAGAGTGTGTGTGTGTGTGGGGGGTCTCAACAAAAAGAGATGGATAAAGAAACCCCTTACATTTTGATTTCCAGAACTGGATAAAGATTTGGGGGCTCTTCAACCCTTTACACATTAGTGATAGACTAGCTATTAAGGAAGGGGAGCAGAAGAGCTTCAGGCATATAGTAGTTCTGAGTTCAAAATAGTGATTCTGAGGTGTTTAGAGCCTAAAGGAGAGTAAGAGAGCTCAGAACCAAGCTCAGTGGCAGCACAGAATAGAGCAAGTGATGTGAATAGTACATGGGAGTAGTAGCCAGAGAGGTAGGAGGAGAAGCAAGGCAGGTGAGTGCCAGAAACCTGAAGAGTCAAGAATGTTTTTGATGGGTGAAGTGATCAACTATGTCAAATGCTGCAGAAATTCAAGATTAAAAAGCCTGTGTTGAAATATATTCAATTTGTTTGTTACAAAAAAAGTCATTCCCTTTTTTGAAATATAGTAAATTTCTCATTCAATATTTGCTTAATTCTAAAATAAGTGCTCACAATAGATAAAATTATGTTTTTTCTTAGAAATTCTGGAAACATCCACCAAAACTTGATCAGAAATTAGTACAAAAAACTCTGTAATAAAGTTCTATGATAACCGTGTTTGAGAAGCAAATTAAGCAGATTAAAAAAGAAAATATCAAAGTCTTATATAACAGTACAATTTGTCAAATTTCATTTAAAAATATCCATGGGGGGAAGCACAGCCTTACTCCCTTGTTTTCTTGCTGCACAGTACGAAATAGAAAACAGTATCAGATTTCTAATGTGAGAGAATAAAAAAGAATCAAGATTTGCAATTGGAAGTAAAAGACAAATTCACCACTAGTGAGGATTTAGCTCTAAGGAAAGTAACTTAATTTTCAGTTGGAAAAATAGGTTTTTGATTATAATTTATATATGTGATTATTTTGTGAATTTTAAAAAGTATTGGAGTAATAGAATTCTTGGTAATCTGCTGAAAACTGGCATTTTTCCTTTGATAAGTAGGTAACCACAGCAAGATCCTGAGTTGAACCAGAAATCGAAAGCATGTTTAATTTAAACAAAATTTGTACTTGGTAAAGAATAGAAATGATAACTTTTATTTCTATATAGTGCTGTACATAATTTATAACAACGTTAAGGCAGTTGCAACACCTGAAATTAAATAGGAAATGAAATTATTCCCCGACGGTAGTGGAAGTTGATGTTAGAAATGAATTTAAAAATGAGTACACAAATAGTTTATACTATTGTGTACATTGTTCAGCTGTGACCTCATTACAAATTCCTCATTGTGTTTCTCAGAATATTACTTTAACCTCTTTGAGGATGACGCTTCTAATATATCTTATGTTACTCTTAGAATAGTATATTTTTATAACAAACATGACTAGTTGCTATTATAATAGACCAACACATATCTTGATTCCCTTTAGTGTGGCTGAAATAGTGTATCTGTTGAGAATGTTATCAAGTATAATTATTACTAAATACTACTCTTTCTGAAGACCATATGATGAAGTTGATGGGTTCAGCCACTCATTTGACAAATATAGAAAGTGTCTACTATATACCAAGTACCCATCTAGATGTTAGGGATCTATTAGTGATCAAAATAAACATCCTCACCTTCATGGAGACTATAAATATTATACATATCCACTGAAAAAAGAAAAAAATCAAGAAAATAGCTGGAATAAAACTGTTAGTGTCTGATTAATCTTCTCTTTGCACAGTCTCATACAAGTATCCTGTGGAGTAATACTATACATATCCTATTAAAATCCATTTTCATTTAAGTACAGATAAAAAAAAATAGATCTTGTAACTCCTTTGACTCAGTGCATTACAAACTTATTCTGTGTTTGGACCTGTGATCCAAGGAAAACGATGAGCATGACTATGGGGTCCCTGCCCTCATGCATATAGTTCATAGGCTGAAGGGTAAGATACTTTGATTTCATACCCACACACATTGTGGTTAGTTTAATCAGAAAAGGCACATGAAAACTAAAAATGTATGTTGGTACTACCACCTTAAAGTCTTGATGTAACTTCATTCATCCTTCCATACATCCCAAGTGTACCTCCATCATGATCCTAATATAAACAGCTCTGAGCCCTCCTTTCCATTACTCTGATCTTTATATTCCTTTGTGCATTATTTCCTCTCATGCAAGCTTCTGTTGCTTTTATGCTTCCAAGAAATCTCTACCCTTCCCTCTGGAACTTTCTACAGTGCCGAGGAGGGGGTGGGTGGGAAGAAAAGCCATCTACATTCTCAATTCCTTAAAAAAAAAAAAAATGCTTCCTCTGCTTCCTTGACATTAAGTGAAACTCTGCTTTCCGTACAGCCTTCTAAAGGAGAGGTGCTTATTGTCTGACATTCCACAAGTATCAGCATGGCAGATGGGAACCAGCCATCCTAATGATGATCTTAGATCATTCAGTTTCTATTAAAAACACCATTTATTTGGGGAACTTGCCTATACCATCAGCTTCTCTGTTCTTCTCATGTACTTCCCATGAAGTCATTATCTTTGTCTCCATACTCTGCAAGTTTTGAAAGTTTTCTAAACAATTATCTATGGACGCATCAAAAGCTTAAGATCTTAATTCTTTTCATCTTTAATCATTTTTAATAACCTTCAGCCATTTTTAATATAATAGAATCTGTGATTATAAGTCTGTAGCCTAAGCTTGCTTCTCTTCGTGAATTTGTTCCACCATTACCCACCCTGTTATCTAAGCCAATGAATGGTGTGATCTTCTCATTTATCTACCTTTTGTCTTCTCACAATCAATAATCCAGCTCCTAGATATGAAATCTAAACATTTATTTCATTTATTCACGGCCACTGCCCTAGACCTTGCCTCCATAATCACTGGATTTTGCAATGCTATTATTAAAAAATACTAAAGAGAGGAAGTCAAGTAGTTAGTAAGGCTAGTTTGCACTTCTTCCCTTGTACTAAAAATAGGATTTTCTTTTCATGCCACTTTCTTATGAATTTTGGGGGACATTATCATTGTGTTTTTCAGGCAAGACCCATATATAAATAATTACTTTCATCTGAAGTTAACTAGGGCTTTAAATATAGGAGGGAAATAATAAACTTGGGGAGATTAAATATTTTCTGAGTTGCTTTTCAGCACAGCTTAATCATAGGTAAGTGTCTATGAATCACTGAGCATTTGTCTTCTCCAACATTTTAACAGTAAAACTAAAACATAATTATAATGCTTGTTTTTGTGTGTGTGTGTGAGAGGCATACTGTTCAGTTTTTTACCAAGTTATTCATATCTGACTGAGCAATAACTTGAACTATAGATCAGACAATCCCAACACTCAATCTTACGTGATCAGGAATGCAAAAACATTGGTATCTGTATCAGATAATTTTAGATATTCAAATCAAAGTCAACCTAAACATTGTGGACTAAAAATTACTTTAAACCTTTTGCTAGTTAAGTTTGTGACTATATGACATTCAAAATGTTGACATGGGGTTATAATTTAGAAGATGGACAGTCATGGATTCATAAAAGACTCTGAAGAAATCAGCCTTAATTGTCAACATGTGCTGTTTCTTTTGGCAATGAGTGCAGTGCCCCCTCTCTCAGACTATCTTAACACTCCGAGGAGTGAGAACAATTGCTTTTCTATCTCAGTGATATTATGCCACAACAAAAATGTCAACAAGTATAGACAGTTTGCCAATAATGCATTCTTCTTTATCTCCAAACACAAAATCTGTCATTAAATTTGTTTTATTGGTCTTGCAAACTTCTTGGCCTCATAAGATTTGCTTGTTTTAAGAAGATTTTTTTTTTGTGATTTTAAGCTTTTCTCTTTTTTAAACAAAATCCATTAATTCTGTACAGAAAAGCATCTTTTTTGTCCTTGTGCTTCTGAGGGGAAAAAAGCTCAACTGATATGTCAGAGTTTGCTGTATTTTGTTAAAAATAATGCAAGACCTTTATTGGCTTCCCAGTACTGTTTGACAGAGTTTCATAACAGAAAATTCACTATGTCCTGGAGGCAAATGGATATTCCCAATAAGAAAACCCAATTTACAGATATTCCTCATTATACTTACAATTTTTTTTAGCTGTTTGTGTAAAACCATTGGTGCAGTAGAATACTATTTTATCATTAGCCCCAAAATAAATGGTCTCAGAGAAGTCAAAATTATTGCCCAAGGTCATAGAGCCAGAATGTGACAGAGGATGAATTGAAACCCAGGTCCCTGAACACCATATAATTTGTTTTCAGGTCTGCTGTCCAGCATTCTAATGGATTAAAGAATTTTCTAAAATCTCATCATAAACAATGCATGAATAATAAATTACTGTTTTACAAAGAAGATTAAAAAACTTCATGCAATAGCCTTTATAATTCTCTTAATGGTGTAAATAATGTAGATTATATCTAAATTTTAATTTGTTTATAGTGGTAGATATATTAAAATATTTAACAATAAGAAAATGCTTGGACATAAGAGAAAATTTGCAATTTTCCATTTTTACTCCAGTTATAATCTTGATCCTCTGTAATTGCCTCTATAGCAATCTTTTACAATTTAACAAGACCATATGTCTCGTTCCAAATAAGATTATGAAATTGTTAACATGTCTCATTTTATAATTATTTTCTTTTTCTGACATAACTAAAATTTGTAATTTCTTCTATAGGAAAACTAGATCTTAATCCTACACTGTTGTGTTGCTTCTATCTTGAGTGAGAACTTTATTACAGAGATTGCAATTCATTCTGTAGCCCTCCAGGACTTGGATGATCTCTTGAAAAGATAGTGGTTTAGAACAAAGAAGTCCGTACTACTCTTTGTTGTCTTACAGTTTGTGTTTTAATGTGTTACTCCTACTCTATTGAATGATCTTGTCAAGAAAATAAAGGTCAGGATATAAGCAGTAGTTTATATAAGGTCATAATTTAAAGAAGTTAGGTTTCTGAAATATATTTAAATGTGGTAAAATATTTTAAAGTTTATTGGAATTTTCTGTTTTTACCTATTTTCTCCCAATGAAGTAACAAAATGTTACTACATAAACACACTCTAATATCACTGTCTGTGCTTCTTTTGTGAAACTCTCCAATTTTGAAAAACAATAAATGCTCTGTACAGTAAATAAATATACTACATCATATATATTTATATTTCTCTTTGACCTGGCTAGTTAATGAAATCCTTTACTTTTCTCTAGTACTCAACTGACCATACAGTTTTTCACCCATATTAGTCATTTGGATAGTTTGGAATGACTATATGTGAATAGAAATAAGATGTAATATATTCTCATTACCCATAACTTTACATTTATATTTTAATATTTAGCTAATTTGATATTCAAAGAGATTAAAGATATTTCTCCAACTGGACTTCTTGTAAAAATTAGATTACAATTTAGACAGTTTAAGTGCTTTACAGGGAAAAAGATACAAATGAAATCTTATCAATAAGTACCATTTATTACTAGATGAATGTGATTTTCTTCACTTTTTTCCTTTACATGTACTAGTTTGTCAGGGCTTCTGAAGGTATTTCTCAGTTAGCTGTAGCATTTGAGGATAATGAACACTACTAAAAAATATCCTCTAGTTCACCTATAAGGTTTAAGAGAAAATTGGCCTGGTTTATGAGCCTAACAAAAAATAGTGGCACCAACTGCCTGCTTCTACATTTTCTGAGACATCGCTCTAATGTAATATTGGCCTGAGAATTCCACAACATTAAATTTTACCTGTTGATTGCAATTTATGTAAAATTGTATTTGGAAGTTACTTTATTTCAATTCTACTGAAGTTCTACTGTTTTGATTGCCTCTTTAGCTTTTCTTTTACTTCTATATAATTTTAACTTCTGTATAAACTTTTACTTTTGTTTAATAAGTATTGCAATGCTTACTTTATTTACATAATTTTATATAATACACTTTCAGATTAATAAAGACTCAATAGTAAAGCCACACTTGAAATTTCAGATGACATAAAATTTTAACCTTATTGAGATCTTCAACATCTAAAACTTGTGTATATTTAAAGTGTACAACATATTTTGCTATATACGCTGTGAAAAGATCACCATAATCAACCTAAATAATTTCTCCATTACCTTGACATAGTTACCATTGTGTGTGTGTGCATCTGTGTGTTGAAGATTTTAGATCTATCCTCTTAGCAAATTTCAAGTACACACTACAGATTAAATAACATTTATACAAATACATAGTTGTTGGTATTTAATATATCTTCCTTACTTTGTCTAAATTTTATGCTTTTTGTTTTTTGTATGTGGCTTCTGGATTTTTAATTTATCCTTTGCTATATAAATTATGTTTTGTATATAAGTATTTTTGGTAGTTAAACTGTTTTTATTTCTACTAGTGTTTACTAAAAATTTACAAAATTCATACCACTATGGCTGGAAAGTGACCTACGCTTAGTCATGCATAACTCTTAGGTTCTTTGATGTAAATAAAATTAGCTACCAAGAGGTCTGAGAAGGAGTAATCTCACCAGGAGAAATTCTTCTTCACATGCAGGTGTTTATTAAGTAAGCACTACCTAGTAGCGGGTAAGGAAACAACTATTATGTAGGTTGAAAAAACTATTGTGTAGGTTTGAAGTGAGTTCATGTTCCCTGTCCCTTAGGCATTGTGACTCTCTTGGAGGACACAAGAGTACTCCAGAGGCTGGAGGACTTGGTTATTTTTGCTGTTGGTATTAAGCAACCAGAGACCTGTGCAATGAGTTAAGGGATTCCTAAAGTAGAGGTTATGGGGCTTGCTGGGTGGGTTCTTATACCCCATTAATATGGGCGCAGAGAATTTTTCTACAATACTTTATCCAACTAATATATCTTGAATGCCTCTCATTTTAAAGTGAACATACAATTCTGACTTTGATTAGTATTAATTTTGCTGATGAAAACTTATTTCTGATATTCATCATGCTAATTAGAAAAGTCTTGGTCAATAGCTCAGACCCTTGTAACTGTTAACTGTAACATCCTATAATCTATGCTAAAATATTTTAAAATCCATTAACTAGAACATAACAGCTAACATTGTCTTGTAAAAAAATTAGAAGTAAATTTGTGGAATAATAATGACAAAAGTAGGTGTTCTTCTAAGTCAGATTCTTTTGTGCCCCGAAACCTTATTTTGCTTTCTGTTTTATCTGTTTCCCCAACCTTGAATGTAGAGGAATATATACAGCTTCTGTATTTAGCCATGGAACATTCCTAGCCTTCCTCATTATCTACTCTTGTAATACCATATTCCTACCTTCAGGTTACAACTAAAAACTAGTTTGTGCAGAGTCCCTAGATTAATTTGTAATGCCTACCAAATACTTATGTAGTAAAATCTACAAGACTGAGGCAGGTATTTCTTTAATTTTGTTTTATGACCAGAAGATTCAAATGCAATAATTTGCATTTCATTAGTAATATAATAAATGAAAGCACTTCTTTTTCTGCTCCCTATTAACATCATGTTTATTTTCCCCATTTGTGAATTAACTGGAGTGTGGCTAAAGTTTGCCTCTTATGTATATTTAAACAATGGAAATTAAATTTCCAACAATAGGGACACGGTTAAATACTTCCTCTATATATTTATTTTTAAGTTTTTATTTAAATTCTAGTTAGTTAACATGTAGTGTGATGTTGATTTCAGGAGTAGAATTTAGTGATTCATCACTCACCTATAACACCCAGTGCTCATCACAAGTGCCCTCCTTAATCCCCATCACCTATTTCACCCATCCCCCACCCACCTCCCCTCAGGTAATCCTCAGTTTGTTCTCTCTAGTTAAGAGTCTCTTATGGTTTGCCTCCCTCTTTTTTTTCCCCTTCCCCTATGTTCATCTGTTTTGTTTCTTAAATTCTACATATGAATGAAATCATATGGTATTTGACTTTCTCTGACGGACTTATTTTGCTTAGCATCCCCTATTACTTTTTATGTCTAGAATTTAGCTGATTATGTAATCCATAACCCCATTAAAATGATTATCTCATGATAAAAGCAACTTTTTTTAAAAAAAGATTTTATTTATTTGAGGGGTGCCTGGGTGGCTCAGGCCTTATGTATCTGCCTTCGGCTCAGGTCATGATCCCAGGACCCTGGGATCGAGCCCCGCATCCGGCTCCCTACTCGGCGGGAGGCCTGCTTCTCCCTCTCCCACTCCCCCTGCTTGTGTTCCCTCTCTCGCTGTCTCTCTCTCTCTCAAATAAATAAATAAATTCTAAAAAAAAAAAAAGATTTTATTTATTTGAGAGAGAGAGCATGTGTGAGAGCAAGCACCCACTAGCAGTGGGGGAAGGGGCAGAGGGAGAAGTAGAGGGAGAAGCAGACTCCCCACTGAGCAGGGAGCCCGATGCGGGGCTCTTTCACAGGACCCTGAGATCATGACCTGAGCCAAAGGCAGATGCTTAACCAATTGAACCACTCAGGCACCTCGATAAATTGTTTAATATGATTAGTGAATAAAGCAAACCTTCAAGTTACATATATCTAGTCTTATCTCAATTTAGGGAGATAGGGAGAGAGCACTTCTTTCAGTCACAAGCTAGGGCAAACAGTTCTCAAAATGTTCTGGGGACCCTTGAGAGTTCATAAGACTTTTTCACTGCAGGGCTAGAATTACTCATAGGTAAAATTCCATTCAAAGTGCAAAACAGACCCCCATTAATTTTACGAAGATAGTATCCAAAAAGTTTATATGATTTCAAATTCCCCATTAAAGCTAATTTTGAAAGAAATACTGCTTTGAGTTTTGATGAGGTGTCCAAAGAATATCTTCAATTATCTGGAAAGGCTGCTAAGTTATACTTTGTTTTTCCAACTACATACCTGTAGAAGACTAGCTTTTCTTTATATATTTCAACAAAAACCGTGTTGTGACAGTTTGAATACATAACTAGATAGAAAAACTCAACATATTTATTAATCCAGATAATAGTTTTTTAAACATACATTTTTTTTTTGTTTTGGTAAATACATTTAATTTTAAAAATAGTATTTATTTTGGCATTTCAAAGTATAAAGGGATCTAGAACCAAAATAAGTTAGAAACACTGTGCTTCAGTATTGTAGTCAGTTGCAGATTTCTCTGGTACAATGTAATTTTATAGATTTTCATTGCAAGAAATAATGCATGTGAAAAAGATAAATCCTTATATAATGACCATCTTCAAAAGCTGCACAATTTACCCTATTTAAAAAAGACTTAAATTTTAAGATAATATATGAAAGTTTAAACCCTTAAAAGTATACTAGCAAATTAGCATCAGTTGAATACATATTAAACTAGTTTAAAAACCTACACAGACATCATCAAGGTGGTAGAATAGAAGACCCAGACTTTCTCCCACAGAGGCACGGACTTAACAATATATAGACCAATTGCCTTTATAAGAAATCTATAAACCCAATTAAGAGGTTTCTGTAACTCAGGCAAGTGAAAAGCCACATGCATGAACAGCCAGTAGGAAAATTTGTTGTACTTATTCTCCAGAGGCCTTCTTTCCAGTGCAGTGTGGTTTCTGTAACTCAGGCAAGTGAAAAGCCACGTGCATGAACAGCCAGTAGGAAAATTTGTTGTACTTATTCTCCAGAGGCCTTCTTTCCAGTGCAGTGTGGCATAATAGAAACCTCTCATCCCCTGATTTTTCCTTGGGGAGAAAAAGAGAAGTTGAATGTAAGTCCAATATTCTGACTTTTGGGGACAAGCTGTTCTAAGGATTACTTTCTGACTTGCATGAATAGAGGTGTTCACATAGAAGGGGCATTAGCTTGGGGGCCTGCTGAAAATAGGCAAAGTGGCTTGGTTCAGAGGCTTCAGTACCACAGAGAGACACGAGGGGGAGCTCTTGAGTAGAGTGCTTTTGTAATGTCGGAAAACAAATTATATGGTGTTTGGTGACCTGGGTTTCAATTCATCCTCTGTCACATTCTAGCTCTATAACCTTGAGCAATAATTTTGACCAGTAATGCTGGTCTTATAGAATGTATTAGGAAGTATTCCCTCAGCTTCTGTGTTTTGAGAGAGACTAGAAAGTTGATAGGGGAATTCTACCAAACGTTTAAAGATGAAATCCTATGAACCCATCTGGGCTGACATTTTCTGTTTTGGAAGGTTAATTGTTTCAATTTAATAAATATTTAGGCCTATTCACATCATCTGTTTCTCCTTGTGTATGTTTTGGCAGCTTGTCTTTCAAGGAATTGGTCCATTTCATCTAGGTTATCAATCTGTGGACATAGTGTTATTCATACTGTTCTTTCATTTTCCTTTTAATGTCCATGAGATCTGTGGTGATGCCCCCTCCTTCATTTCAGATACTAATTTGTGTCCTCTCTCTTCTTTGTCAGCCTGCCTAGAGGTTTATCACTTTTATTAATCTCAGACAACCAGGTTTTCAGTTGACATTCTCTATTAATTTCCTGTTTCCAATTTCATTTATTTCCACTCTAATTTTCATTCTGCTTACTTTGAATTCAATATACTTTTCCTAGTTTCCTAAAGTAAAAACTTAGATACTAATTTTATATTTATCTTCTAATAAGTTCATTCAACATTATAAATTTTGCTGTGAGCACTACTTTCACATATCCCACAAATTTTGATAAGTTGTATTTTCTTTTTTTTTCCCCTCCCCCAGAAGAAGCTTTCTTATTTTTTCTTCAATTTTTTTATTTAAATTCCAGTTAGTTAACATACAGTGCAATATTAGTTTCAAGTGTGAGTCAACACTTATTTATCCCTGATAACTTCCCCTGCTCTGAAATCTGCTCTATTTGAAACTAATATATCTACGCCTGCTTTCTTTTGATTAGAAAGCTATGGTTAGAGTAGTATATATTTCTCTATCCATTTACTTTAATCTATGTGTCTTCATAAAGGGAGTTTCTTGTAGACAGCATATATATAGGTAATGTTTTTCAATTCATTCTGACAATCTGTGTTTTAATTGGTATATTTAGACTGCTAATGTTCAAAGTGATATAGTTGAATTAATATTAACCATATTTGTTACTATTTTCTATTATGAGCTCTTGTTTGTTCCTATTTTTTGTCTTTTACTTCTGTGGTTTTAATTTCACATTTTATTTTATCTTTTTTAGAACATCAATTTTACTTTTTTACTTTTTTTGATGATTGCCTCAGAGTTTGCAATACACATTTACACCTAATCCAAATATCCAGGAACACTCTACCAAGAACACTCATGAGTATAGTATCTGAAAATAACAAAATAAACCTGATTGCTTCTTCCCATCCCTTGTTTCATTTTGTTATCCATTTCCCTTATACATAAGCATACCTGATTAAAGATCTTGTTACCATTATTTTGAACAAACTGTTCTCTGTTAATTAAAAATAAGTAAAACTCAAATGTGGGGGCCCCTGATGACTGGGTACCCCTGGATATTTTAACTCTCACATTTGTCCCCTAGAGTTTCCAGAAATTATTTTAGGTTTTCCTATGTGGGGACTGGTTTCTATAGGTTTCTACTCAGGGGTTTTTCCTCCAGTAAATTGTGATTCTCTGTATCCACCTGTCTGACTATCCAATTTTGGGAGCAGCAGTTTGCCCACTGACCTCACCTTTCTTATGGATCTCAGATTTGATTTGTCATTTCACCTTTTTACTTGTTAGGATAAAGTGGCAACTTTGAATCTCCTTAGGTGCCAGGCTAGAAATGAGAAGCATATCTGTTTTAAAGTTCTGTTAAGATAGTAAAGTACCCACTTTTTAGGAGAGCTTTACATTTGGTGTTATGCCTTCTACATAAAATTTTGTGAGAAATGGCACATAAATGACAAAAACTAACTCATAACAAATCTATTCAGTGTAGATTTTTCTGAAAATATTTTAAAAGGTAAGTAAAAAAGCAAACAAATAGAAAGTAAATTCATATTTACATGAGACTTTCAAAGAACAAAGTGCCATAATCTTGAAGTTAAAACTCATAAATATTCCTAATACTTTGTAACATTTGGTTAAAATGTAGGAAGGATGTCTTCTGCTTAATGTATTATTTTTATTTTCAGTGAATTGTGTAAATGTATTTGAATATTCACGTGGAACTGAGATTACTGCCATGTTTTATTCTTACTCTTTTTTGGGAAATAGTTGTCCAAAATAGTTTTACATTTTAATAATACAGTTATAGAGGATGCCAGATGTTTTCTAGTACTGAATGTCTTCTGGTACCAGATGTCATGGTAGAGTTGTGTCCTTGAAAGATACTTCAGTTTTTAAAAGCAATATTCAGAAATATTACCTTTATATTCTGTCTTCCCTTACCATAAGTTGCTTAAAGGTGATGAGTTTCCTGAATGTGATAAGGATTTTTGTTATACACCCATTTTTTTTTTTTTTTAATTGGTGCCATGAAAAGTCCTACATCAAGTGTTAATATAAAGAGCATACCAAAATGAAGCGGGGGAATCGGAGGGGGAGACGAACCAGGAGAGACTATGGACTCTGAGAAAGAAAGTGAGGGTTCTAGAGGGGAGGGGCGTGGGGGGATGGGCTAGCCTGGTGATGGGTGTTATAGAGGGCACGTATTGAATGGAGCACTGAGTGTTATATGCAAACAATGAATCATGGAACACTACATCAAAAACTAATGATGTAATGTATGGTGATTAATGTAACAATAAAAAAAAATACCACTGATCTTTTCCATTCTTTTAGCTGAAGGTTTGCTTTTTATATCCTTATTTTTGGAATATATGTTTATAGCCTTTTCTGTTTTAGACATTATTTATTGACTTTCCATTTGGAAGGTAAGGATTTAGCTCTTTTCAATCCCCAAACTCTGTATTCGACCACACTTACAACCACTTCCTACTGCCTTATCCTGTCAATATTCTTATGGCATAAAAAATGTAATAAAATTTTATTAAACTTACATTTGAAATAAAACCAGTGCTTTTAAAAACATATTAAAAAGCATTTGAAAACAAATTAAATCAAATTTAAAATATATTAAAATCCACACTTATTATATTATGACTATTTAAATGCTATTCAGAGCTGAGCCATACAGTATATTTTAGTAATATTTCTTCTTTTAGAACTTTTATTTTCCCTCTAGTTAACATGTAGAGTATCTTTTTACCTTTTACCTCATTTTTGTTTTTTTTCACCAGTTTAACTTCCAGCTCTCTTCCAATAATGTTGATCCCCACTCAATAAGTTCAGTAACTTCAAATATTTTTAAAATTTTATCTCTTTGAAAAAAAAATCTCTTTTGAAGCTTTTGAGGTAGTCCAATCTTGACTGGTTATTTTTAGGTCTGTTGCATAGTCAAAGGTTTACAAAAACCCTTCAACTCTGAGACTTCCTGTCACTGTGCTTTTGTAGATCCACTGTTTCCACAATCCAGTGTTTTCCTTCTGCTAGCCTCCTGCTTAGGTGTAGCACATACTCCTAAAGCTTTCTAAAAGCAGATGCATGGGAAGTCATTATTTTCAAATCCTGAAATCCTGCACATGTGAAAATATGCTTATCTTCTCACTTCCTGGGAGTTTGGGTATAGAATTTTAGACCAGAAATTCTGTTATGTCAGAATTTAAAGAGCTTTTTCTAATATAACTTTTTTTTTTTTTTTTTTTTAAAGAGAGTGAAAGAATCCTGAGCAGGCTCCAAGACCAGTGCAGACCCCATATGGGGCTCCTGGAGCTGATCTCATGACCTTGCGGTCTTGGCCTGATCTGAAATCAAGAGTCTGAGGCTTAACCCACTGAGCCACCCAGTTGCCCTTATTCTGCTTTTGATTTCCTTCTTAAAACTTGTAAAAGAAAATTTCTACATCTTGAAATTTCATATGCCTTGTTAGAGATTATTTTTTTTCCTTCCATTTGCACAGGCCCTCAAATGGTCCTTTGCAACACAGAGTTTTTGTCCTTCCATTCTGGGAAAGGTTTTGAAATATTTTTTTAATTATTTTCTGTGCTCTGTAATTTCTTCTTTTCAAAGTCTTCTAATTTCTTATGTGTTTTCTCCTGTTTTAAATCTTGCTTTTTTTTTTTTTTTGCTCTGTTTTCTTAGAGATTTCTTAGCCTTATTTCTCGTTTTTTTTTTTTTTTTTTTAATGGCATGTTTCTTGGTTCATGGATACTATAACTATTACCAATGTCAGACTTGTCCATGCACCCAATGTACAGTAAACCAATCTCTGAGACACTGGTTTTGAAGCTAAGAAAACAAGAAGTCAGGGATCATCCCAAAGCTGCCTTGCCTTACTGAGTCTAGGGACAAATTATGTACATGAGAGGAGGGTAAGGGATTTCTTGAAACCTTGGGGGAGGGAGGCTTTGAAACAGTCTAGGGGAAAGAGTTCTTTTGGACACTGAGGCACTATTTGAAACCTGGTTCGATCAGATATGTCAAGACAAATGTCACCCTCCAATCTCCATTAGGTTTCTACAATCAGTGGGTAAACACAGAGTAGAAGTAAAAGGGCAAAGTTAATGATTGATTATGCAGGAGATTAAGAGGTGCATAAAACATAAGTAGGGAACAAAACCGAATGTGGAGCTAAATTAATAATGCAGTTAATACAATTATAATTCTGTTTATGCTTTCAAAACAGGTCCAGGAACCAAATGTCTGCTGTCATAACTTTTATAACTTGTCTGATCATGACAATTACTTTTAATGTTTTCTTTTTACATTTTTCCACCGAATTATTTTAATTTGCTTTATATAATCTTTTTGCTTTATTCTAATGTCTGATCCTTGACTATCTGCTGGTGTTTAAGAGTGGGACATTAAAAAGCTGATTAAAAGCTGTCTGAGTGAATTTTGTCAACCTGTGATCTTCACTTTTAAACAGTCTGGTCTGCTATGAAGAAGAACTGCCAATGCAAGCATGTTTGGGTTTTTTTTTTTTTTTTTGGACTAACTGCCTTGAGGATAATTTGTAATTTTCCCTACTTGGGATATAATATTGTTTGCATAACTGTTAACCAGCTGTTGTTCTCTACCTCTATTCATTTATCTCCTTACTTTGTAGCAAGCTTTAAAAAACATTACAAATTGGGGTGCCTAGGTGGCTCAGTGAGTTGAGTGTCCAACTCTTGATTTCGGCTCAGGTCATGATCTCAGGTTCATAGGATGGATTGAGTCCCCTGTTGGGCTCCATACTCAGCAGGTGGAGATTCTCTCCCTCTCCCTCAGCCCTTCCCCTGACTCACGCTCTTTTTGGTAGCGCACTTTCTCTCTATATATCTTTAAAAAAATTAAAAATTCATTAAAAATTGAATTCTAATGTATGCAGTATCTATTTACTATATCAGTAGAAGTGTAATTTCTATATAGATATTTTAAAATAATTGAGTGTGGTGCAAATATTAAATGTTTAATAAAATACCAATTTTATCAAGCTTTAATATGTTGTTACAAGTCATGCAGTATGGAAAATGAACCAGAATTTTGATATCCAGACACCACAATTTTAGTACAGGAATATAGATCCATCTTCTTACTAAATTGTTACTCTTGTGAGGCACTTCTCAAATTCTGCATAAACTATAGATTTTAGGAAAAAAATCTCATCTTGAAATAACAAGTACATTATTGACAACCATTTCTTTAGATGGACAGTCTTTAATGGTTTCCATATAATGTTTTCAAGAATAGTTAATCTCCTTTATCTAGAAAGGAAATATAAATTAAAATGATAGGATTGCTTCAGTTCTATTTTTGAGTCAATAAATGCATCTTTTATGCCTAATATATGTAAGGCATTTTATTTCTTGACAGGTTTTCAAAGAATATAACATGGTCAAAATACCTAAGATATTTAAATTCAATGTTATTTGTATGTCCACCAATAAAAGTGTTTTCTAGAAGTATATCTGTACAGAAAAACTTATTTAAAACCACAGTTGGCATCCAAAAGCTCCATGCCTACTAAACTATCATTTTTCTCTGTCATAGTTGTTTTTGATTTAAGTGCATAACATGATAAACTACACTGAAATTGCAGAGCAAAAGACAAATTTACCTTTCATCCAGAGAATAACTGTGATGAGATCACTTGCTATATGGGTGTGTGTGTGTGTGTATTCTATGTGTGAGTGTGATACACCTGGTAATTTCAGGGACAGAACAAAAGTCACAAAGGAACTAAAGCAGTGAAGAAGTTTGATCCACTTTATTATAAGTTCACCTAGCTTATTTTAGTGATATTTTGGTGAAACTGAAGTAAAGGTAACTGTATTCCAAGTTGATTTTTTTTTCCATAAAATGAAGATATGATAATGCTGTGGCAGAAAAGAAATCTGAGCTTCAGAGTTTTCCCATGAAACATTTGCTGAAAGAGCCAATCAAAAGATCTATTAATCTCAACAAACTTTAACATGACTCCAACAGATAAATTATAGGATAGGAATAAAGTCATGTGAGAATCAGAAGGAAAAACATAACTTTCTAGGTGACTAAAAAAAATCCAATGGGAAATACTGTTCCTCTGGGGGTCTTGGAAAAGGAGTTGAAGCATGACCATCTGAAAAGTGGGAATGTTTATTAAAAGATAGAAGGGGGGCACCTGGGTGGCTCAGTCCTAGTAGGGTCTACCTATTGATTTCTGCTCAGGTAATGATCTTGGGGTTGTGGGATCAGGCCCTGATTGAGATTCTTTCTCTCCCTCTTCCTCTGCCCCTTCCCCTGTTCACGTGCACTCACACACTCTTTCTAAATAGCCTAAGTTAAGAGCTGAGATGCCCTTCAGTAGATGAATGGATAAAGACAACATGGTCCATATATACAATGGAATATTACTCAGCCATCAGAAAGGATGAATACCCAACTTTTGCATCAACATGGATGGGACTAGAGGAGATTATGCTAAATGAAAAAAGTCAAGCAGAGAAAGTCAATTATCATATGGGTCACTTATTTGGAACATAAGGAATAGTATGGAGGAAATTAGAAGGAAGAGAAAAATGAAGGGGGGAAATCAGAGGGGAAGACAAACCATGAGAGACTATGGACTCCAAGAAACAAACAAGGGTTTTAGAGGGGAGGGAGTGGGGGGATGGGTTAGCCTGGTGCTGGGTATTAAGGAGGGCACGTATTGCATGGAGCACTGGGTGTTATATGCAAACAATCAATCATGGAACACTACATCAAAAACTAATGATGTACTATATGGTGATATAACATAATAAAAAATGTAAGAAAATAAAATCTTTAAAGAATAAAAGTGTGTATAAATTTTTTTTTAAAGATTTTATTTATTTGACAGAGAGCGCAAGCACAAATGGGGAGCAGCAAGCAGAGAGAGAGGGAGAAGCAGACTCCCTGCTGAGCAGGGAGCCCAATGTAGGACTCGATTCCAGGACCATGGGATCATGACCTGAGCCAAAGGCAGACGCTTAACCAACTGAGCCACCCTGGCGCCCCAAGACATGGAGTTTCTAAAGGGTGTGGAGTATTCAGGCAGGTGTTTGAAGTTGTTTGGCTGAAACTTCAGGGTTGTAAGGAGAAAAGTTGGTAAATTAGAGCGATGGGCATATTCTGAAGGCTTTTTTTTTTAATGTAAAACTAAAATATCTCCATTATTCGGTAGGCACTCTGGAGTTACCTGGGTTATAACATCTATATGGATTTCGCAGAAAATAATTCTTTCTGCAGAAACTAGCATTAGAGATGATGAACTGGAATACAGAAATTAGCTGCAGGAAATCCAGGGTCTAAAACAGGGTTAGGGAAAGAATAATGAAAACTTGACAGAGGAGGTAACACTGGCAATGAAAAAGGAAATATTTCTGAGATACAAGTTGATGACTGGCTACTAAAATGTTTTAACGTCCATATAGGCATGGGTCCTATTTTTAGTTTTTCGAAATTTACTGGGGTTATCCCCTAGAAAGTATTATGCATGAGGAAAAAATGGAACATAATTATTTTACTTTCTTCTGGTACCTAGTTATCTTCAGCTCAATTCCTCTATATTGCATTGGTAGAGGCCTTTTTCAGATTTCTTGGATTATGGAAAAGCAGCAGAAAGTCATTAAATTATCCACACTAGAGGTGCTACTTTACAGAACCTGAGCATTCAGCAAACAGGGAAATTATTAAAAATATTTTAGGTGTACAATTCTTATTGAAATAACTTTTCCGTATTTGTCACCCTTCTGAATCCATTTCTCTTCCAACTGAAATTTGTACATGAGAATTTAGAGGATTACCTCCAACGAGCACTTGAGAAAAATAGAAAGTGAAAAGATATCAGAGTGTTTATTTTTAGCAAAATAATCAAAATAAAATTACTCTGAACATAACTATAAAAAGAATGTCTCCACTATCTCTATGTAAATTATGTTGATGTCTTATCACTGATCTGCTTCTATTTGCCTCTCTTGTACATGCAAGCTGCAAAAATAATGATTTATTGAGACCACATATGCAAATGACAATATTACAAGAATCTGAACTTCTGGGTTTTTTGGCAAAAGAAATATTTTCCAGTATTTGAAGTTTAAATGCACAAATTAGTTTAAATGGCACTTTTGATACTTTTAAAATTGAAAGAGAACCATAAATAACATTGCACTTAACCATAATGTCATGGTTGAAATATTATAACATACATCTCTCACTCTTGAAGTTGTTCTATAGAACACACTAAATATTTTACATACTCAGTAGTGTATGTTAATCTTTTTATCAGCCTTTTGAGATTTTATGTTCTAGAGTCCGACTTACCACAATATCTTATTTGATAAGGTACACAAAGTCACCAAATTACTTGACTTTTCCTGCTAACTACTCCTAAAAGAACTGTGTTGGATGTTCTTATAAGATTTGGAATTACCTTACAGGATGATTTGTGATTGAATGACTCATTTTAGTATATCTGTAACCCTTGGAACATGTATGATATTAGCAAGATGTTATTCTGTTTCACTCTTATAAGGATGAAGTTAATGGTCTTATCTGAAAGAGTGAAGTGTATGGTTTCACCTATTTGGGAAGAGATCAGAAATGAAAATGGAGAAGGGGGAGCCTACATGATAAGCAATAGGAGACTAACTCTCTTTACCTATATGGTGTCAGTATATACATAAAAGGAAGTTCTGAGTAGTTGGTAGAAGTTGTTTTATAGCTCATGAAAGCAACCCCATTATCTGGAACTAAAGAGAGATTTGCATGTGAAAATGTTCCAGCCTTTTCTTTTTCTTTTTCTTTTTATTTCTTTCTTTTTCTTCTCCTCTCTTCTCTTCTTTTTCTTTTTTTCTTTCTTTCTTTCTTTCTTTCTTTTTTTTTTTTTTTTGACAATAATGGAGACTTCCTAGACTAGTTTCTGAATAGGACAGTGTATATGAGACCAACAGCAGAAATTTCAATATTTTAAATAAGACAGTGTGTCAATATTCACCCAAACTCTTTAACACTACTTAGGTTTTAGTATTTTTTATAAATATTCAAGCCAGCTTAGCTTTATAAGTGAAATATATTAAGTTACAGCAATTCTAAAACCTCAGTGAATTAACAGAAAATAAAAAGCTTTCTCACTTATGCAAATTCCACTGTAGACATTCCTGGTTGAGATGGCTCTCTTCCATGGAGTGACCTAGGAATCTAAAATTCCTTGATTTGGGGATCATGCTCCTCAACATGTGACTTCCAGAGCCACTATGGAAGAGGAAGAGTGAAGATTGTGTTTGGGAGTTTTGTTTTGTTTTCCACCAAGTATTAGATCTGGAAAGGCATGCATCCTTGTATGTTATATTCCTCCTGTAATATATTGGCTACAATTACTTACATGTCCTATCCAGATGCAAGGATACAGGGTAATACTGTCTTCTATGTTCAGAAGAAAAATGGGATGGCCTTTTGAACAAATAGCATTGTTTCTTGTGGGTGAAAAGGGACTTATGTCCATTTTAGGGTTGCAGGTGATAAGGGGTATAGCAAACATGTGAAAGCGACCATATTGGTGTCAAATATGAAGTAAAGTGGGCAAAGCCTAAAGAAAATATAAAATTTAAAGGAACACAGAGACTCTGTTTAGGCATCCATGTGCTCTGAACTTTTAAGTATTAATTTAAGAACAGTTATACCTACAGGTCTAACCTGTTTATTTCTTGTTTTTCCTTTTGGTTTCATAATACTCGTCAAATCATTTTATACTGACAATAGAAAAGGAAATTCTTAATAAAATTAAAGAACAAATAGCAAAGTAAGTTTTTTTGTGAAGTGCTATTACACATGAAAATATTTCAGTGTAACATTTATATTTGTAAACGATACTTTTTGTCAGATTTGGGTATGTTTTTGTTTTCAAATCACATTTAATGTTTTATATTTGCTTAGTCTTTTATCAGTTATGGTATTCACTTTTCAATATCAATTAATGCATTTAAAAAGGTATCTCAGTCACATCATTTTAGTGTTTTGATTATCATTTAGATTTAAAATGTGACATTGCAGTTTACTAAGGTACCAAAAAAGTAAAAGAAACTTTAATGATTCTATTGGAATGCCTATGTTGAATACATTTTAATAGAATGTCACATGGACTTAAATATACTCAAAGGAAACAATAAATTAGATATTTATGAATTTAAACACAGAATAAACAATATAATCAGCCTAATTATGGAACTTTATACTAGCTTAACTTTTCATTATAGACATTGTTCATAATTTTTATCATAGAATATTTATTAGTTATAGTCAATAAACATTTAAGTAAATGTTTAGTCATTGCTGATCTTCTCTTGGGGATATTTGGTACACTCATTTTGGTGGTTTGGGGTCATTTTTCAGGCAACCTTTGTCATTTATTAATAGTGATGCTTAATTTTAGGTATCACTTGATGGCCATGGAGTGCACAGTCAAATATTATTCTGAGTGTCTGGAACGTGTTTTGGGATGAGATTAACATTTGAATAGGTTTGCTGAATAAAAAAGATTGACTTCCCAGTGGAGCATGGGCCTCATTTAATGACTTAAAGACCTGACTAGACCAAAGGGCTGAGGAAGAGAGAATTTTACCTGCCTGACTGATTGATCTGGAACATTATTAGTCTTCATTTGCCCTTGGATTGGGATTTAGAGCATCAGCTGTCCTGGGTCTCCAGCCTGACAACCACAGATACTGAGACTTTTGAGCTTCCATAAGTATGTGTACCAATTTCTATATATAGAAAGAAACCATATTTGAATTCCTAGCTCAAGTACCACATAAATGACCTGAAAACGTCTATGTGTACACTGAAGGAGACCCTGATCTCCTGTAGCCACAGGGCAGATTGTTGAAAATCAAACCCAGAATCTCATTCTGTGACTGGCTAAATTATAATACAAACTCCCAGTCTCATAGGATGTCCACTATTAAAGTCAGCAATATCTCATTCCTGGAGATATTGCAGAGAATAGTGTCACCATCAAGGACTGAAGGATACAGGGGTGCTGATTCCTACTTCAGTCCCATTCAAGGTGCTTATTTTACCTGTGTAGGAGATAGATGGATCTTGGAGAATGACCGTAGCTTATTGTAAGATTAACCAGGTGGTGACTTGAGTTCCTGCTGCAATTCCATTGCTTGAGCAAATTAACACATTCCATGGTACCTAGTATGCTGGTATTAATCTGGTCAATGCCTTTTTATCCACTGTGTCCACAAAGCCCACCAGAAGCAGTTTGCACTAAGCTGGCAAGACCAGCAATACACCTTCAGTGACTTACTGCAGGAGTATATCAGTATTCTAGGTCAATGACACCATTTAGTTCACCAGATCTTGATTGCCTTTCTCTTACACTAGCTCTATCACACTGTTTCATTACATTGAGGGTATTATGCTGATTAATCATAGTGAATGAGAAGTAGCAACTACTCTAGACTTGTTGGTCAGACATTTGTATATCAAGGGTGGGAAATCTGACAAATTCTACCTCAGTGAAGTTTCTAAGGACTCAGTGGTATGTGGGATATCTTGAGATATCCCTCTTAAAATGAAGGATAAGCTGTTGTATCTGGCCCTTCCTATAACCAAAAAAGAAGTACAATGTCTGGTGTGCCCCTTTAGATTTTATTTGTCTTTATTTGTTTTTGAGGGGCAACATATTCCTTTCAATTATAGAGGCAACATATCCCTCATTTGGATGTGTTACAGCAGTTTATTACTAAGAGATCTCAAAGCTGCTATTTTTGAGTGAGGCCTAGAACAAGGGATCAATCCCTTAATTTCTCTGTCTGTTGCTTAATTATTGGTGTATGGAAATGGAACAGATTTCTATACATTAATTTTTTTTATCCTGTGACTTTACTGAAATCATGTATCAGTTCTAGCAATTTTTTGGTAGAGTCATTACGGTTTTCTGTATAAAGTATCATGTCCTCTGCAAATAGTGAATGTTTTACTTCTTTCTTGCTTATGTGGATGCCTTCTATTTCTTTGTGTTGTCTGATTGCTGTGACTAAGACTTCCAGTACTATGTTAAATAACAGTGGCGAGAGTGGACATCCTGTCTTGTTTCCTGACTGTAGAGGAAAAGTTCTGGTTTTCCCTACTGAGGATGATACTAGTTGTGGGCTTTTCATATATGGCCTTTATGATGATGAGGTATGCTCCCTCTAAGCCAGTTTGTTGAGGGATTTTATCGTGAATGGATATTGTACTTTGTCAAGTGCTTTTTCTGCATCTATTGAAATGATCATGGTTCTTATCCTTCCTTTTACTAATGTGGTATATCACCTTGATTTGTGAATATTGAAACAAGCTGCCTGCCCAGGAATAAATCCCATTGATCATGGTGAATGATTCTTTTAATATATTGTTGGATTTGGTTTGCTGCATATATTCAAAATGGATTAAAGACTTAGATGTGAGATATGAAAGCATAAAAATCCTAGAGGAGAACACAGACAACCTCCATGACATTGGTTGAAGCAACTTCTTTCTTGACTTTGACATTGGTTGAAGCAACTTCTTTCTTGACTTTGACATTGGTTGAAGCAACTTCTTTCTAGATATGTCTCCTGAGGCAAGGGAAACAAAAGCAAAAAATAAACTATTGGGACTTCATCAAAATAAAAACCTTCTGCACAGCAAAGGACACAAGCAACAAAACTTAAAAGTCAACCTATGGAATGGGAGAAGATATTTGCAAATGACATATCTGATAAAGCGTTAGTATTCAAAATATAAAGAGAACTTATAAAACTCAGCATCCAAAAAATGAATAATGCAATTAATTAATGGGTAGAAGACATGAATAGACATTTCTCCAAAAACCTACAGATGGCCAACAGACACATGAAAAGATGTTCAACATCACTCATTATTAGGGAAGTGCAAATCAAAACCATAAGGAGATACCACTTTTCTCCTGTCAGAGTGGCTAAAATTAATGACACAGAAACAAAAGGTGTTGGCGAGGATGTGGAGAAAGGGGAACCCTCTTGCACAGTTAGTGGGACAGCAAACTGGTGCAGCCACTCTGGAAAACAGTATGGAGGTTCCTCAAGAAATTAAAAATAGAAATGCCCTATGATCCAGCAATTGCACTACTAGGTATTTACCCAAAGAATACAAAAATACTAATTCAAAGGGATACATGTGCCCTGATGTTTATAGCAGTATTAACCACAATAGCCAAACTATGGAAACAGCCTGTGTGTCCATCAATGGATGAATGGATAAAGAAGGGGTGTGTGTGTGTGTGTGTGTGTGTATACACATCTGTACACACACACACACACGCACACACCATGGAATATTACTCAGCCATAAAAAGAATGAAATCTTGCCATTTGCAATGATGTGGATGGAGCTAGAAAGTATTATGCTAAGTAATATAAGTCAGAGAAAGACAAATACCATATGATTTAACTCATATGTAGAATTTAAGAAACAAAACAGGTAAGCATAGGGAAAAAGAGACTAGCAAACCAAGCATAGGGAAAAAGAGACTGGCAAACTATAGAGAACAAAGTTATGGTTACCAGAGGGGAGGTGGGTGGGCGGATGGGTGACGTAAGTGATGGGGATTAAAGAGTGCACTTGTTGTGATGAGCACTGAGTGTTCTATGGAAGTGTTGAATCACTATATTGTACACCTGAAACTAATATTACACGATATGTTAACTAACTGGAATTTAAATAAAAACCTAAAGTGGAAATATAAAATGTTAACCTTGAGGAATTGGGGAAAAAGTAAGTAGGCGTAATGCTGTTTTGGCAACTTCCCTGCGGGTCTGAAATAGTTAAAAATAAAGGGTTGAAAATAAGTTGAGTGTATGGAAGGTATGTAAATGGGATATAAGAACAAGTCCTAGCATAGTTTGAAGAAAATTTAAACTAGGTTTAAAAAAATTTTTTTTTCTGTTAAATGCTGTAATGAATTTTGTTTTGTCTCTTGGATTCACTTTTTTAGGAAACTTGTATTCTACACTTTTAATCTGTCTTATCTATTCTATCTTTATATTATCTCTGGTAGCTAATGGTGCTCATCATGCTTTTAGTTAACTATATTATTGTCCTGGGTCAGAGATCACATCAGAAATCTTCCTTGTCTGTTGATTGAATTTCTGTGTTTGAGTATTGGGATGTGGAGGGGTTTAACACACAGGTTAGCATAGAATACTTGAAATACGGTTAGTGTACAGAGGAACTGGATGTTAAATTTTACTTTAGCATTATGGATTTTTTTTTGAACTGTTTGTGAAGACAGTATGAAATAGTTTTCTGTTAAACTCAACTTTATTCTTTCAGTGGGACTTCATTTAATGTCAACTGCTGATTTGCCTGAGATATATTATTGTGTTGCAATGCAAGTGTTGGGAGTAGACGTCATTTCCAGTGTTGCAAGCACCTCATTGATCTAGCTGTTGTCAATGGATTGAGTCGGTTGGAGCAGCTCTTCCTTTGTACAAATAGAACATGTTCATTTGAATGCCCTATGAAGATATCATTAATGCTATGCCTAAGCAAATTATACTTTTAATATAGTTAGATTTTTTTAGGTTAAGAAATAAGTATAGATTTTTTTAAAATTTAAAATGAAAGCAAACAACTGATGGAGAATTCAGTGAAGATGCAGAAACAAATAGTACAATGAGAATAGTAAAAAAAAAAAAGTGTATTGCAGATTTGTTGCATCAGAGAAGAGCGATATAATATTCTTTGCCCTGTAAAAATTCTAAAGTAATAAAATGGACAATATGAAGAAGTATTTTCAATGGATACATAATGAATTGATGTTTTTCCCTCACCAATCAAAAACCAATGAAATTTGTTGCCTAAAATAAAAATTTTTAAACAAATCTTAACAAGATCCGAGTTTATAATTTTGACTAGCTTTTATTTGTACACAAAAAGAAAGCCATTTTTTGATGGAAAAACAGTGAAATAGTTACTAAAACTTTGTTAGAAATGAGGAGCAGACTAAAAAAGATGTTTCACAAAAAGTTAAAGATCTTCAATTAGCTACCAATTGACTGCAGAATACAAGATTTTTCAAATAGCAAAGATCAGTTGGTTCAAAATTCAAAAACTTGCAAGTTCCTTTTTAGCTTTAGATTAACCATGCAATAAGAGATACTTCCCAGTTAATATCGAGTTGTCTCAAGAGTTCCAAATTTATTAACAAATATTGTAAATTTGCATCATGAAATATAAATTTTGTGGCATAGTAATTTTTGTACATTTTATCTGTCAAGAAAGAATTTCAGCTAAATAAAACAAAATTAGTTTCTTTTTTTTTTTTCAAAATTAGTTTCTATCATGACAGATGGTACTCTTTCTGTTAGACCAAAATTAGTATTTATTGGAATTTCAAAACAAGAGACTAATGTTCCCCTTCTAGTTTTATTTCACTGTATGATACATACTGAATATATTTTTGCTAGATTTTCTGAAGCAGATGCTTATAAAAGTGTCATGGATATAGTTGTTAAAATCTTTCAGTCTGTATATGCAAATGTTATGAATCATCACCAGTTTATGGAACTGTTTAGAGAAATAGAAGACAATGAATTTAATGATCTTGTGTTCTTTGTCAGTGCTCATTGGTTGAGTCGTAGAAGAGTTTTATAAAGATTTGCTTGTTCTGTTAACTCCAATTCAAGATTTTCTTAGAACAAAAGGAATGCTTGCCAAATACTCAACAATCAAGACAAAAATGTCAGTGTGATTTGTTTCCTCGCCAATATTAGATTGCATACAAATGAGCTCCTCAGAGAGGAGAGGCCTGTGTGAGACCTAGATAGACAATATGATAACTTATGTTGAAAATTAAACTTTTCATAAAATAAATCAATAAAACAGATTTATCTGCTTTTTTAACAGATTGATATGCAGATTTTAATTTTAATTGTTAATTGATACAATTATGTAATTGTAACTGACAACATTATGTTAATTTTTATGTTGATATATTTAAGATTGCACTTAAATTTATACATTTAATGTTAATAATACTTTGCTTTCAATGTTAGTAATACTGAGTTGACACAAGAGTGTCAGCTGTAGTTTCAAAATTGATGTTTTTCCTTCAAAGTCAAATCCATTCTCCCAAAAAAGATGAAGAAATTTCATCACTGTGGGATGAAAGCTAAATGAAATATATTTTGGCACTTGAATCAGGCATTAAAAGTATTTTTGGAACAACTTCAGTATATGAATCTATTTTTATAACTATAAATTTCATGAAATATATCTACAAATCAAACTTAGCATGTCAATTGAGACGTGATATATATGTAGCTTTCCATGGCATACTATAAAGGAAAGAATATAAAATATCTAGCATCCAAAGTCAATAGTAATTAATGGGTTACTTTTCAAGTGGAAAATGACCACATATACTTCAGTTCAGAGAATCCAGCAAAAGAAAGATCTCTATATCTAATTTCTGACTGTGTGAAGAATTTTTTTTTCTAAGATTTATTAGAGCATGAGGGGGAGAATTGGGGCTCAATCCCAAAACCCTGGGATCATGACCTGAGCTGAAGGCAGATGCTTAACCAACTGAGCCACCCAGGCACCCCTGTGTGAAGAATTTCAATTTAATAGATGTTTCTACCAAATACTGTCTGGTTACTATGTCACAGAGATCCTCTCCCTGACAGGATACAGATTTTCATCTGCCAAAGTCTCTAAGAATAAATAAAATAAAATAAAATAAAAATAAATACTAAGTAGAATGTTTTTATTTAAAAAGTTATGAAGAATAAACCGTTGATGTGGATATAGACCATTTTGTTTGAAGAATATGGGGGAGAGAATATAGTATAACTGACTAAAACATCTATTACTCTTTATAAGAGTTGGAAAATTTAGGGGCACCTGTTTACTCTCTTGGAGAAATGTTTACATCTAATTGCTGATTACTGTCATTACCCAGTAAGGCCCAACCTACATAGAGCTTAAGGGCTATATATCTGACATCTCTTCCAACAGACTAATTATTTAGGTTTTAGGTCATGGCAAGGGTTGTTAGCAGGATATTGAAGAAAGGCTGCCCTTTCACACTGAGTGACTGTATTTGTATGAATCTCTTGGAGGATTTGTTAAAACAAAGATACAATCTATAAATAGAGTTGATATTTACAGATGTATGGTATAGCCTATTTCTGAAGAGAGCTGATGTTCCCCTAAATGAGTTAAATTCATTGTTGTTAAGGTCAATGAAAATATCTTAGGCCATAAGACTTTGAAGATCTCTGAGGGCTTTGCTAATTTTAGTTTAAAAATACCATTCATTTATTCTACCTATCCAGAATATTGGAGTGGTACAGAGAGTGGACCATCTCCCTTATTGGCAAGTATTTATAACACTGTTTAATGACAGCTGCATGAAAATGAGTGCCTCTATAGCTGCAGAAATATATTGTAATTTCCCAGGACTGTCACAGCCAAAATTCTTGAAGGAAAAGCTTCAGTCTACCCTGCGAATTAGGCAACATTGGTGAGGATATTGTTGTGGAGTTACATGTAAGACTGAAGAGATATTCAAAGGAAATATGAGATTAGGGACTTGATCACGAATCAACTTTATAATTTTACCGAAGTTAGCAGGAGATAAGTACCAAAAACATTAGCGATTTTAGTTAAGTTTCATGTACAATGTTGGTTGGGTGGAGTGAGTGGCCCATTTGTTCTAATACAAAATAATCATAGAAGATTCTTTTAAGCTTCCTTTCAGACTCTTCTAGCACCTTTAAGTGGCCATCTTGAAAGTGCCAGCAATTTTAATTATGTAATTTGAAAACAGATTTCTCCCGATATCCCTTTCTGATTCTTAGACCTAATCACTCAAAGTCTCTAATGAAACTTTCCAAAACCTTGGTCTCTTGAGTTATCACAAGGGCAGACATAAGAGTGAGGACTGTTTGCCTGACAGAAAGATTAGCCTTCCTTTAGCCTCCATAGATTTCTTTTTGTATAGTCTTTTGCATGGCACAACATAACAAATATCTCCTTAGAATATTTAAAATAAAAATAAATTTTATTTCCTTTTTGATTTTTTTCAGTACTCATTTTTTTTGTGTGTGTAGTGCTAAGTTTCTGTCTAGCATCATATTACTGTTGCCTGAAGAACTTCCTTTAATATTTTGGTGCAGGTCAACAAGCAATGGGATCTCTCAATTTTTTTTAATTTTATTATGCTAATCACCATGCATTACATCATTAGTTTTTGATGTAGTGTTCCATGATTCATTGTTTGCAGAATCTCTCAATTTTTACTCAGGGGCAGGAAAGCCTTTATCGCTTCTTCATTTTTAAAATGATGGGCAAGAAGGGAAAAATGAAGGGGGGGAGATTGGAGGGGGGAGACGAACCATGAGAGACTATGGACTCTGAGAAACAGTTCTAAAGGGAAGGGGGGTGGGGCGATGGGTTAGCCTGGTGATGGGTATTAAAGAGGACACGTACTGAATGGAGCACTGGGTATTATATGCAAACAATGAATCATGGAACACTACATCAAAAACTAATGATGTAATGTATGGTGATTAACATAAATAAATAAATTAAATAAATAAATAAATAAATAAGATGATGTCATTACCAGTAGGGAATACTGGGTTGACGATATTTTTCTTTCAACATTTTAAAGGATCCTTTCACTGTCTTGCAGTTTGCATAGTTTCTGGAAATAAGTTAGTTGTAATTATTTAAACTTTGTTCTTCTCTATGAAATTGCCTTTAAAAAAATCTGTCTGCCTTGGGCTCCTGGGTGGCTCACTTGGTTAAGCGACTGCCTTTAGCTCAGGTCATGATCCTGGAGTCCTGGGATCGAGTCCCGCATCGGACTCTGCACTCGGTGGGGAGCCTGCTTCTCCCTCTGACCCTCCCCCCCTCATGCTCTCTCTGTCTCATTCTTTCTCTCTCAAATAAATAAATAAAATCTTTAAAAAAAATCTGCCTGCCTTTAGTATTTTATCTATATTTTTTGGTTTGCAGGAGTTTAAATAGTATATATTTAGGCATGAGATTTTTTTGTTTGGTTGTTTTGTACTCATCCTGCTTGGTGTTCTTTGAGTTCCTTGAAACTATAGTGTCTATCATTAATTAGGAAAATTCTTAGCCATCCTTCAAATATTTTTTTTGCCTTTTTAAAATCTTTATTACCCTTCTGGGATTTCAGTTATATAAAAATTAAAATGTGTTGTTTCACAGACTTTTGATGGTTTTGGTTAAACTTTTTATCCCCTTGTGTTTCAAACTGGTGATTTCCATTGATTTTTGTTCATGTTGATGATTTTTATGTTGATTTATGCTGTATTGTCTACTGATGAGCTCATTAAAAGCAGTCCTTATCTGTTACTGTTTCTCTTTAACAATTCCATTTCTCTGCTGAAATTACTCATCTTATTATGCATATCATTTATCTTTTCCCCTAGCTTTTTAATACATTAGTCACAATCATGTTATTTTCACCAGATGATAGTTCAATATTATATCTGACATCAGTTCTGTTGACTCTGCTATCAGTGGAAATCAAGAAATGGCTACTTTATAAAGCTGAGATTATAAAACAATATATACTTACCTGCTGGGTTTTTAACTGTATGTATAAAAGTGTTATAAGAACTGATACAAGTTATGAGTAGTCTTCTCTCTGTTAAGCTAACGACCATGGATTTTGGTCTTCTTTAAACTTCTGAATTTTGATGGGTTCCATACTAATTATTCTATCAATATCAGAAAATTTAGTTGTCTTCCCAAATAATTAGATCTAACAGAATGAGAAAGTATTATGACTAAGGCAGTTTTTGAGAAAAGATGAAGTGAGAAATGCTGTGCTCCAACTTGGACTCCAGTAAGCTATTCAAAAGTCTGTGACAGATAAAAACTTTATTTTTTTAATTTCAAGTTTTTATTTATTTATTAAAGATTTTATTTATTTGACAGAGCACAAGCAATGGGAGCGGGAGAGGGAGAAGTAGGCTCCCCACCGAGCAGGGAGCCAGATGCAGGGCTCCATCCCAGGATCCTGGGATCATGACCTGAGCTGAAGGCAGACGTTTAACCAACTGAGCCACACAGGTGACCCTCAAGTTTTTACTCAAATTCTAGTTAACATATATGGTAAAATTGGTTCCAGATGTAGAATTTAGTGATTCATTACTTACCTATAACACCCAGTGCTCATCACCTCATTGCCCTCCTTAATACCCATCACCTATTTAGTGCACCCCCCACCCACCACCTCTCCATTAACCTTCAGTTTGTTCTCTATAGTTAAGTCTCTTACAGTTTATTTCCCTCTTTTTCCCCCTTCCCCATGTTCATCTGTTTTGTTTTTTAAATTCCACATATGAATGAAATCATATGGCATTAGTCTTTCTCTGACTTATTTTGCTTAGCATAATACATTCTAGCTCTATCCATGTCATTGCGAATGGCAAGATTTCATTCTTTTTGATGGCTGAGTAATATTCCATCATAGATATATCACATATATGTATATCACATATATATCACATATATTCCATATATATATGTCACCTATATTCCACTACATACACACACACCACACCACACCTTTTTTTTTTTTAAGATTTTATTTATTCATTTGAGACACAGAGATACAGACAGAAAGAGAGAGCATGAGCAGGGGGAGAGGCAGACAGAGAGGGAGAAGCAGGCTCCCCGCTGAGCCAGGAGCCCGATGTGGGGCTTGATCCCAGGACCCCGGGATCATGACCTGAGCCGAAGGCAGACGCTTAACCATCTGAGCCACCCAGGCACCCCTACACCACACCTTCTTTATCCATTCTCAGTTGATGGACATTTGGGGTCTCTCCATAGTTTGGTTATTGTGGATAATGCTGTTATAAACATCAGGGTGCAGCTGCCCCTTTGAATCTGTACTTTCATATCCTTTGGGTAAATATGAGTAGTGCAATTGCTGAGTTGTAGGGTAGTGCAATTTTTAAATTTTTGAGGAATTTCCATACTTTTTTCCAGAGTGGCTGCACCAGTTTACATTCCCACCAACATTGTAAGAGGGTTCCCCTTTCTCCGCATCCTCACCAACATGTGTTGTTTCCTGTGTTGTTAATTTTAGCCATTCTGACAGGTGTGAGATGGTATCTCATCATGTTTTTTATTTGTTTTTCTCTGATGATAAGTGATGTTGAGCATCTTTTCATATGTCTGTTAGCCAGTTAAAAAATGGGCAGAAGACATGAACAGACATTTTTCCTAAAAACTTTAAATAAGTTTGATTTCTCAATGCTACAAATGCAAAGACCTCTTTGGTTTAGGTGTTAAATATGTATAGCAATTGCTCTGCAAGTTGGAAAGTAGGATTGTTTGGGTACAGAATGTTGAGTTAATCATTTTTCTGAAATTATGATATTTGTACAAGCTCCTTATTTATAGACACTCATTCAGATGTACATTTGCTTGCATGTGTTCTCATCAAATATATTTGTTTTGCACACATGTATTTCTAATTCATATAAATTTATATATAACACTTTGTATATTAAATATATGCATGTATAATGCCATTGCTCTGTTTTTTACTCAACACTATGATTTAAAAATCCACTTGGATTCCTATCACATTGTTTACTTCTACTGCATAGTAATCTGTGATGTGCACATACCACGTTTTGCATATCCACCAACCCAGTTATAGAAACCCAGGCTATTGCTGACTCCTCATTTCACCACACAAAGAATGCTGTGATAAATATCTTTTTATATGTGTGTTCCTTTACCTATGAAATGATTCCTTAGAGATATAAACTGATATTAGCATTATTAGCTCATAAACTATAAGAATACTTGTTATGACCAAAAACTAATAGATACTCACTCTGTAGAATGGTTCTGCATCCATTACATTCTAACCAACAATATGCAGGGTTTCCACCCACATCCTTACCAGTACTTGAATAATTAATTTGCTTTACTCTGATTACTAAGGATTTTGAGCATTGCTTCATATTTCCATTAGCTTTTTTATTCTCTCTTCCATAAGCAGCACTTTGTATATAATAATATTTGTCCATAGAGATCTAGTGGAACTTATTATTTTATGCCTATTACTCTGGATAAATCTTTTGTGTTTTCTACAAATAATTGTTAGCTTCAGTAAGTATTTTTCCACAATATGTAGTAGGTCTGTCAACTCTGTCCATAATATCATTTATTGAAGGAGTGCAGGAATGGCCATCAATCCCTGTACTGATGAACGAAAGATTACTCCAGACTTTGCTGTTGAAGAGAGGAAAAGGCAAGGGGTCAACACTCAGAGACGAAGACCCTTTGCTCTTCTTTTCTCTCACCTTTATTCATGTTTCAGGATAATCATAAATCGTCATTACTCTGTTTCTCAAGCAAGTGATGTGTGGCAAGGGGTCTCACAGAAAATAGAAGAGTCTGATGACGGGAAAGATACAATGTGCTGTTCAGCTTGTTCTATGAGTTCTGCTAAACATAGCCTAGGGGACAGTGCCTACATCTCTTAGATCACAGGCCAGCTGTTTGGGCTAAGAAAGCTCCAGGGAAGGTAACTCCCTGAGGCATTCCTAACGCAGAGTGTCATGCAGGCCTGGGCATTCCAAAGGCCTATGCCCTTTTCCAAAATCTTCCCTGCCCCGAGTGGCCTTCATGCTACATTTTAGCAAGCCAGGTATTATGGATGATTTCATACTCTACATTAACCCCAACAAAGGAGATGCTCAGTTCTATATATTATCAATTATTTTTTCTAAGTTTGTCTTTTAAAATTTGAGGAAGTCCTTCTTTGCCTTTCACAAAACACTATTTTTTAAGATTAATATAATTACATTTAGATTTAGGTTACTACTTCCTTTATTATTCATCTTTATATTTGCTATTAGATAGGAGTTTTTAATTCTTTCCAGTTTTTCCAATATAACTTACTAAATGATCTGTCCTATCACCAATAATTTTTATTATCTTTATCACCTACTATGCATTTTTGTATGCGTAGGTCATTTCTTAGCTGGCTGCTCATTTGTTCCATTGGTCTATTTATCTCAATGTTATATGTGGTAAGGAAAGTACTCTCCCTTCCTCTTATTCTTTTGCTTATTCTGTTTAAGGTTAATTAATTTGTAAATTTACATTTATTTTCTACATTTTAGAATGTTTTATGTAGGCACCTTAAAAAAATAAAAATGGAGGGACACCTGGGTGTCTCGGTCAGTATCAGACTCTTGGTTTCAACTCAGGTCATGATCTGAGCCCCATGATGGGCTCTATGCTCATTGGGGAGGCTGCTTGAGGTTCTCTCCTTCTCCCTCTACTCTTCCCCCCAGCACTCACGTGCTTTCTCTCTCTCTCTCTCAAATCCTTAAAAATCAAAATGGAATTTTGATGAGACTTTTTTAAGGCAGAATTAACATCTATATTTAAAAAGCCTGTGTTTGGAATGTCTTCATTTATGCAGACTATTTTCTATGAATTTTATTACAGTTTTAAAGTTTTCTCCATAGATATCCTACACATTCATTTTTGTGCTAACTTTTATGCTTTATAGTTTTTGCTATTGTTGGTAGTATCATTTTTAAATTATATACCATGCTGATAACTATATAAAGCAGTACTACTAAATTGATAGGCTTATTTTGTATCTGATAAACTCATTGAACACTCTTTAGTTGTAATAGTTTTTCTGTTGATTCCTCTAGATAAATGATCATATTGTTTCAAATATTGTGTCAATTCTTCAAGTAATTATACCCTCATTGTCAGTAATTTTGGTTCTGTGTTAGTAATGGAAGACTGGGTTATTTTGTTTTTTGTTTTATTGCTTTAATGTGGTTTCTTTTTTCCCTCAAAATGAAAACTCATGAAGTTTCTTTATTATCATTTAAAAATTTTTAAATCTTTTTATAGCAGATAGATCACAGAAAAATTAGATGTAAAATAGAGAGTTCCTGTATACCCCTGTCTCTACATATGCAGTACCCCCCACCATCAAAACTCCACAACAGAGTGGTACATTTGTTACAAATGTGATCTTATTTTTGACATCATTCTTACCCCAAATCCATAGTTTACATTAGGTTTCACTCTAGGTGTGGTATATGCCAGTGGTTTTGACAAATATATAATGATGTGTGTCCACCATTATAGTATCATACAGAATACTTTCTCTGCCTAAAAATCCCCTGTGCTTGGCCTATTCATCTATCCCTCTACCCTACACCTGGTAATTACTGATTTTTTTTTTTTTTTTTTTTTTTACTGCCTCCATATTGCCCTTTCAGATGTCATGTTGTTGGAATCATACAGTATGTAGTCTTTTCAGATTGGCTTCTTTTACTTAGTAATATGCATTTAATGTCTATGTTTTCATGTATTGATAGCTCATTTCTTTTTAGTACTCTCAATATTCCATTTTCTGGATGTATCATAGTTTACGCACTCACCTATTGAAAGATATTTTGGTTGCTTCCAAGTTTTGGCAACTTTGAATAAAGCTGCTATACACCTCCGTGTACAGTTGTTATTATTATTATTTTATTTATTTTTTGTTTTGCATGGACAGAGGTTTCAGGCATGCAAGTACTGGGTCACATAGTAAGAGTATGTTTGGTTTTATAAGCAACTGTCAAACTGTCTTCTAAAGTAGCTATATCAAGCATTTTGCATTCCCACCAGCAATGAATGAGAATGGCTGTTTCTCCACATCTTTGCCAATATTTGGTGGTGTTAGTGTTCTAGATTTTGGCCATTCTCCTAGGTTTGTAGTGGTATCTTATTTTTGTTTTAATGGGCAATTTTCCAGAGACATAAAATGTTCAAATGGCTTCTTTACCTATATATCGTCTTTGGTGAGATGTCTATTCAGCCCTTTTGCCCATGTCTTAATTGGGCTGTTATTATTTTTTCTTAAGAATTCTTTGTGTATTTTGGCTAACAGTCCTTTATCAGATGTGTCTTTTACATATATTTCTCTGACTGTGACTTGTCTTCTCATTCTCTTGATTGTGTTTTTCTCCCCCACAGAGCAAAAGTTTTAAGTTTTAATTAAGTCCAGCATTTCAATTATTTCTTTCATAAATCCTTCCTATGGTGTTGCATCTAAAAAGTCATTGCCATCCTTAAACTCATCTAGGTTTTCTTCTATGTTCTAAAAATTTTATAGTTTTACATTTTACATCTAGGTCTACAATAATTTTGAGCTAATTTTCATGAAGGGTGTAAGGTCTCTAAATTTTTTTTTTATGTGGATGCTTAGCTGTTCACCATTTATTGAAAAGGCTGTTTTTGCTCTGTTATATTAATTTACCCCTTTGTCAAAGATCAATTAACAATATGTGGGTCTATTTCTTTTTTTTTTTTAAGATTTTATTTATTTGTCAGAGAGAGAGAGACATGGAGAGCAAGCGAGAGTGCACAAACAGGGAGAGTGACAGGCAGAAGGAGGAGTAGGCTCCCCACCAATCAGGAAGCCTAGTGCTGGACTTGATACCAGGACCCTGGAATCATGACCTGAGCCAAAGGCAGACACTTAACCGACTGAGCCACCAAGGCATCCCTATGTGGGTCTATTTCTGAAATCTCTATTCTTTTCCATTGTTCTATTTGCCTGTTATTTTGCCAATATTACACTGTCTTTAATATTTTAGCTTTATAGTAGGTTTTTAGGATGAGTAGTGTCCTGTGACTTTGTTCTTCATCATTGTTGAGTGGGCTATTCTGGGTTCTTTGGTTTTCCATATAAACTTGAGATCCATTATGATTTTTGTATATTTTATTACCAGATAGATATGGGTGGCTTTTTTCTCAATTTGTTGAGTTTTTTAAAACCAATTGGAAGTATTGAACTTTAGCAAATATTATCGCTGCATTGGTTGAATTAATCTCCCTTATTTATGTGATAAATTGCATTAACATATTTTTGTTGGTTTTGGTATTGAAGCTTGTAAGCACTATGAACCACAGCCAGTTCTCATTTTGTGTGGTTCAGAGTTGTACACATTTAACTTATCACAGTTTATTTAAATAATGCCAGTCCTGGGGCACCTGGGTGGCACAATTTGTTAAGCATCTGACTCTTGGTTTCAGTTCAGGTCATGACATCAAGGTTATGAGATCAAGCCCCACATTGGGCTCTATGCTCAGTGTGGAGTCTGCTTGAGATTCTCTCTTCCTTTCCTTCTGTCCCTCCCACTCATGTACTCGCTCACACTTTTGCTTTCTCTCTCTTAAATAAGTCTTTAATTAATTAATAAAACCAGTCCTCTGACAACATGGTTCAAATTTCAGTTACTACAATATATTTAAACTGTGAGTTACCACATAAGGGGCAAATGTCTTTGTTAGGCTTTCAGCCTACACATCATTAAATATGTAACAGACGCACATCCTAATCACTGACCAATCACCTTATTCTTTCAAAATGTGTTGATTGCTGATTGATCAGAGAACATCTATTAATCAGTTCTTACATACAGACAATGAAGGATGCATTTGGGTTGCTTTCTTGTTCCCAGTGATAAGCCCATCTGGCTTTTTACAAGATTGCATAATCAGTAAAGAAAATCAGCCAACAAAAGCAAAAGTGCAGCCCCATCCATCCCCAACCCCCTCCCAAAAAATGTGATAATGCTGAAAGTGAAATTCAAATCAAATGCAGATGATACTGTACAAGAAATAGCTGACTTTGGGGATGTTGGCATTGCTACCATTGCAGACAGTCGATTTGCAGCAGGAAGAACTTAGTGAAGGTAAATTTACTTACCTAAATGAGGAAAATGGTTGCGATAAAAAGGATGAAGGTATTCCAGAGGAAGCACCATTGGCAATTAACTTCACAGTAAAGGAAATTATGGGTATATTTCACAACATTTAAGAGCTCAAAGGATAAAATGGTGGAAGCCCATCCAAAATTTTGGAAAAGAGTATGACAATTCTTCCAGTCTTTGAAAAGATTATTTCTTGGTATTTTAGGTTCTGTACCAAGAGAAAGGCAAGTACTGTTCAAACTTTTCTTGATAAATCACACAAAATAAAACATTAATTCTCAGTGTTTTTAATATTTTAAATTATAGTGTGCTAATAGGTATTAGCTATACTATATCTTTTTCATTTCTCTATGAATTTATGACCAAATATAAGAAAGCTTTAACAATTTAATTCCAAATTTTAAAGATCACAAAACAAAGTGAAGATTGCCTGCACTTTTGTTCCCTGTTAGGCTTCTGAGTGGAAAATTTGGATGAGAAGGGATGGTGCAAATATTTTATTCTTTAAGAATCATAGATCATATGTCATATTTTCCTTCAGAGAGACTAATTAAAGCTACTATAAAAACAAAATTAAAAACACTTATTTTTTTTATTTTCTTTAAAGATTTGATTTATTTGAGGAGGGGCACACAGAGAGATGCAGACTCCCCACTGAGGAGAGAGCCCCATGTGGGGCTTGATCCCAGGACCCTGAGATCATGACCTGAGCTGAAGGCAGATGCTCAACCGACTGAGTCACCCAGGTGTTCCCCAAAAACACTTCTTTTAGATTTGTATAGACTGAATTGGTTTCCTATGGTCATTAAATAGTTATTTAGTGTGTGTTATGGAGCTATATAAAACATTTTAATGAAAATTATATTTTTTCTTTGGTTTGAGAATGAAGCATTATTATCAAGAATGTTTTTGATGATTAAAATGGAAATAATCTCTTTTTGTAATGTTTTTTTTTTTTTGACAGCGTGTAATTTCTAGACTTTATTTTACGTTAAGTAATTAAATAAAATCTAATAGAAAACTCAAGTTCTAATTGGTGGCCAGGTCTCAGTGCCCATGGACTTTGGGTATTTATCCAGGTAGGACTGATTTACATGGCAAAGTCCACCAGTGCCATAACTATTAAAAATAAAAATAAATATGTAAATTCAGAAGAACAATCTTTTCTACTATATCAATTAGATTTTGTAATTATTCACAAATGTAAAATAGTACCCATTTAATTTTCATTCTTATTACAATTAATTTATCTTCATTCTTCATTTTTACTTGAGAGTAGTGTAAATAAGTGCTATTTTTGTAAAATAGGCAGCCCTTCCAAAAATACCATAATTGATAAAATGTAATGTGTTGCCTGATCTACCCACTTAATATAATTGGCTATATATTAGAAAGACATTAGTTAGAGAGGATAAATGGATGTACATCTTTATCACAAATCATATGGAAGTTATATTACAATCCTACAGAAGACAGACACAGTATAGACATATGTGTTTTCCATGAACATGATAGAAGACATAAAGTTATAATTTGAGAAAAGTATCCTGAAATTAAAAAAATATATGTACGTATTGATAGGTTATTCTATGTATAAGATAGATAGATTGACTAACATTGAGAAGTATCTTGTTATTGATGGTAAATTAAGGAGAATTCTATAGAAACAAGAAAAAACCACCATGGGAATATAAAAGCAGGTGACCTCTGAATGGAAAGTTCTGTTTGTGTTTATAATACACTATAGCGACATTTAATGGTATACAATAATAAGGCTGTGTCTACCACATCCTCAGAAAGCATGTTATAGAAATCTTACAACTTTTCAAACTTTCCCTCAAACATAAAGGCTACAGAAAATATTTTCAAATATAAGAATTTAGGCAACATAATTCTCATAATTTTTTCTCAGATATTACAAATGATCAATTTGTCACCAACTTACAAAGGAATAGAAATATAGCGATAAAATAATAGGGAATGAATACTGAATGTACTTAACTGAAGAACTATACTTGTGGAAAATATGGTTTCAGAACAGAATTCATCTGCTATATACTATAAAGGACACTGTTAGGCCAATTAACAAAAGTCAAGTGGTAGCATACCAGTTTCCCTGTATTTCAAAACAAAAGGTCAAAATAGAGTTATAAAATGTAATTTATGAAATATATTCAAGAGTACCAGAGGTTTCAAAGGCAACAATGAAAGAACTAATAATAGTATAACCAACTAAAATTAAGTGTTGGCGGTGAGGATGAGGAGACTAAAAGGGAGGATACCAAATTTTTTATTCTAGATATATAAAATTTATAATCATAAGGTATTATAAAGGTAACCAATACCATTCTCTATGGTGGCTGAATCAGTTTACAATCCCACCAACAGTGCACAAGGATTCCATTTTCTCCACATCCTCACCAATGCTTGTTCTTTCTTCATGATAGCCATTTCTGTAGGTGAAGTGATATCTCATTGTGGTTTTGATTTACATTTCGCCGATGATTAGCAATGTTGAGCACCTTTTCATGTGCCTCTTGGCTATTTGGACATCTTCTTTGGAAAAAAATGTATATTTAGTTTCTCTGCCCATTTTTAAATTGGATTATTTGTGGGTTTTTGTTACTGAGTTGATGAGTTCTTTATAAATTTTGGATATTAACCCCTTATCTGGTATATGGTTTGACAATATTTTTCTCCCATTTGTGTGGCTGCCTTTTCATTTTGTTGATTGTTTTGCAGTGCAGAGCTTTTAAGTTTGATGTAGTCCCACTTGTTGATCTCTTTTGTCATCTGTGGTTTTTGGTGTCATATTAAATCACTGCCAAGACCACTGTTGAGGCACTTCCTACATTTTCTTCTATGTTTATGTACAAGGCCTTATGTTTAAGTCTTTGATTCAGTTTGAGTTAATCTTTGTGAATGTTGTAAAATAGAGGTCCAATTTCATTTTCTGCCTGTGGTTATCCAGTCTTCCGGCATCATTTGTTGAAGAAACTATCCTTTCCCCATTGGATGTTCCTGGCTCTCTTATCAAATCCTAACTGACTATATATGTGGGAATTTACTTCTGGGCTCTCTGTTCTGTTCTCTTGGTCTGTGTGTCTATTTTTATGCCAGTACCATGCTGTTTTAATTATAGCTTTGTAATATAATTTGGATTTTGAAAATATGGTGTCTCTGGTTTTGTTCTTTTTTTCTCATGACTGCTTTGGGTATTCAGGCTCCTTTGTGGATCCATACAAATTTTAGGATTTTTTTTTTATTTCTGTGAAAAATGCCATTAGAATTTTGATAAGGATTCGGTTGAATCTATAGATGGCTTTAGGTAGTTTGGACATTTTAACAGTATTAGCTGTTGCAATCCATGAAAAAGGTATCTTTCCATTCGTGTCCTCAATTTCTTTTAGGGATTTTGCTGTTTTCATTGCACATCTCTCTCTCTCTTTTTTTTTAAGATTTTATTTATTTATTTGAGAGAGAGAGACAGAGCAACAGAGAGCACAGAGGGAGATGCAGGCTCCGAGCAGGGAGCCTGATGTGGGGCCCCATCCCAGGACCCTGGGATCATGACCTGAGCTGAAGGCAGACAACTGACTAAGCCACCCAGGTACCCTTATCTCTTATTTTCTTGGTTAAATTTATTCCCAGGTATTTTATTGATGCTATTATTAATGAGATAATTTTTTCTCAGATATTTCATTGTTAGTGTATATAAATGCAATGATTTCTGCATATTAACTTTGTGTCCTGAAACTTTACTGAATTCATTGATTAGATCTAGCAATTTTTTAGTTGTCTTTAGGATTTTAAATATATAAAATCATATTATCAGCAAATAGCAACAATTTTACTTCTTCCTTTCCAATTTGGATGCCTTTTATTTTGTTGCCTGATTGCTTTAGTTAGAACTTGTAGTATTATGTTGGATAAAAGTGTGAGAGTGAACAATCTTATGATCATTATGTTAAAGAAAAAGTTTTCAATTTGAGTGTATAATGTTAGCTCTGAGTTTGTCATATATGGTCCTTATTATATTGAGGTATATTCTTTATTACTCAGTATGTTGAAAGTGTTTATAATGAAGTGATGTTGTATTTTGTCAAATGCTTTTTTTGCATATTAAGATAGTTATGATTTTTATCTTTCATTCTATTAATGTTGTATATCACATTTATTGACTTGTATATATTGAACCACCTTTGTCTTCCAAGGAAAATCCCATTTGGTCATAGGGTAAAATCATCTTACCAAGTTCTTTGAACTTAGTTTGCTACTGTCTTGTTGAATGATTTTTACTTCTATCTTCATGAAGGATATTGGTCTCTAGTTTTCTTGCAGTGTCCTTATCTGGCTCTGCTATCAGGGTAATGCTGGCTTTTTAAAAATAAGTTTGGAAGTCTTCCCTTAAATTTTTTGGAAGAGTTTGGGAAGGTTGGCATTAATCTTTAAATGTTTAGTAGTGATCTCCCATGAAGCCATCTGGTCCTTGTGTTTTCTCTGTTGGGAAGTTTTTGATTACTGATTCAGTCTCTGCTTCTTATTAGTCTGTTCAGACTTGATATTTATTCCTGGTTCTGTCTTGGTCAGTTGTATGATCCTAGAAAATTATTTATTGTAGGTTATCTAATTTGTTGTCATAGAATTATTCATAGTAGTCTCTTATAATCCTCTGTATTTATGTAGTGTCAGTTACTATTTCTCCTCTTTCATTTCTGATTTTGAATCTTTTTGTTCTAGTCTCACTAAAGCTTTGTCAATTTTGTTTATCTTTTTGAAAAGCCAGTTCTTAGTCCTGGTGATCTTTTTAATTGTTTTCCTGGTCTCAATTTCACTTATTTTCACTCTCATATTTTTTTTTTCTTCTAACTTTGATTATTAAAAAAAAATATTTCTTATAGGTTATCTAATTTGTTGCCATAGAATTGTCACAGTAGTCTCCCTTTCTGGTTACTTGAAGCATAAATTTAGGTTATTTGCAATCTTTCTAATTTCTTAATATATATATTTATTACTGTAAATTCCCCCCTCAGAACAGTTTTTGCAGTGTCTCGTAGGTTTTGGTAAGGTGGTTTCTTTCTTTCTTTTTTTGTTTTTGTTTTTGTTTTTGCTTTTGTTTTCCCCCGTGTTCATTTGTTTTGAGATACTCTTTGATTTCCCTATTATTTGTTCTTTGATTCATTATTCAGGAATGTGTTGTTTAGTTTTCCCATATTTGAAGATTTTCCAACTTTCCTCATGCATGTTGTTGATAGCTAGTTTCATACCACTGTGGTCAGAAAAGATACTTGGTAGGATTTCAGTCTCCTTAAATTTTCTAAGACTTGTTTTGTGTCCTATAATATGATCTGTCCTTAAGAATTTTCCATGTATAGTTGATTTGTTGCTGTTGGATAGAATGTTCTATGGATGTCTGTTAGGTCCATTTGGTCTAAGGTGTGGTTCGAGTTCATTGTTTCTTTGTTGATTTTTCTGTCTAGATGATATATCTATTGTTGAAAGTGGGGTATTGAAGTTTCCTAAGATTATTGTAATATTGTTTATTTCTCCCTTCATATCTGTTAGTATTTGTGTAATGCACCTGGGTACTCCAGTGTTGGGTGCATACATATTTATAATTGTTGCATCTTGATTGATTTATCCTTTTATCATTATGTATAGTGAACTTCCTTGTCTCTTGTTGTTTCTAGCTAAAGTCTATTTTATCTGATGGAGTATAGTTATTCCTGCTTTCTTTTTGTTTCTACTTGCATGGAGTATTTTTTTTTCCCTATATCTTCATTTTGAGTCTATATGAGTCATTAAATATGAAATGGGTCCTTGGAAGCAGCATATAATTGTTTTGTTTTTCTAAATCCAGCCATTCTGTGTCTTCTGATTGGTGATTTCAACCTATTTACATGTAGAGTAATTATGTAAATGTGTAAGGTCTTATGATTGCCAATTTATTAATTGCTTTCTAGTTGTTTTGTTTTTTTCATGATTCTTTTTCCCTCTCTTTCATCATACTTTCATAAATTGGTTATTTTTCTTGATGGTATGCTCAATATCTCCTTTGCTTTTTATGGATCTACTCTAAGTTTTTGCTTTGTGATTAACATGTGACTTACGTAAACTGTCAATAAAACAGTCAATTTTAGGGAGATAGTAACTTATTTTTGCATGCCTTTAAGGTCCCATCCTTTTACACTATTATTGTCACAATTTATCTCATGTCATATATTCATTAACATTTATAGTTGCTATATTTTTTGACTCAATTTTCCTTTTCACTTAGAGTGGTTAACACCATCCTAATATAGAGGTATAGTTTTTTAAATCTGTATTTTTTTTACCCTTACCAGTGTGTTGTGTATTTTCATATATTTCTATAATGCTAATTAATGTCTTCATTACAGCTTGAAGAACTCATTTCAGCATTTCTTGCAAGGTAGGTCTAGTGGTGATGAACTCCCTCAGCTTTTGTTGGTCTCAGAAAGTCTTTACTTCTCCTAAACATTTGAAGGATAACTTGCCAGATAAAGTATTCTTGGCTGGCAATTTTTATCTTTCAACACTTTGAATATGTCATTATACCTTTTCCTAAAGAGTTTCTACAGAGAAATCAGCTGATAGCTAACAGGGCTTCCTTTGCAGATTACATTCTTTTTTGTCCTTGGCTGCCTTTAAGATTCTTTATCATTGATTTTTGATCATTTAATTATAAAGTATCTTGGAGAAGGTCTTTTTGCATTGAAATGATAGAGTGTTATATTAGCTTCATGGACTTGTATGTTCAAATCTTTCCCCATGTTTGGGAAGTTCTCTGCCATTATTTCTTCAGTTAAGTTCTCTGCCCCCCTTCTACTTCTTTTTATCCTTCTAGAATCTCAATTATTCTGTTATTTATTTTTCTGGTGGTATCCAACAGCTCTCATAGGCTTTCCTCACTCTTTTACCTACCTCTCTTCTGTTATTTCTGTATTCCTATTCTCTAAGTCATTTCTTCTTTCTTCTTTCTGGTCTGCCCTGCTTCAGATGCTCTCCATTGTATTCTTTATCTCATTTATTGAATTCTTCAGATTCAGAATTTGTTTGATTCATTTTTATTTCAATGTCTTTGGTAAAGAGCTCTCTCTTTTCATAAACTTTATTCCTGATTTCATTGAATTGTCTTAGTCTTCTGTAGTTTGTTGAATTTTTCATAAGTATTTGATTTCTTTATCTGTTAGATTTAATATTTTATGCCTTTGATCTTGGCTTCTGGAGGATTATTTTCTTTTTGTGATAACATATTTCCTTGGCTTTTTATATTGCTTGTAGTTATGTGTTTCTACTTTTGCATTTGAAGTAGCAGACACCTCCTTAATTTAGCTTTTATGCCATATTTGTTTCTTACAATACACCAGGCTGGCTATTAGAAACCTCTTTTGTTTTCCAAAAAGTGGCACTGTAGCTTGAGTTTGTGGTTTCTTCCTTGCCTACCCCCCATTGCCTTTCTGAGCATGCTCCCTATTACCAGAGCTTCCTCTTGTGGCAACACTGGAGGACATGCACAAGGAGGTAGTAGCAGAGTGAGGAGAGGTGTGGATCTAGCACTTGGTTTGTTGGGGATGTCCATGCCCTGGTAGAGAAATCCCAAAAGATGGTATTCCCAGAGGTTCATGGGTAAACTTTCTCCTGAGCACAGTGCCTTCAAGTCCATTTGAAATTCTTACTGTTTCTTTCCCTATATCCTCCCTCCTTTCAACCACAGAGCTCCCACTTCAGTCCACTGTGTGCTGGTGGAGAGAAGGGGGTTTCTCCAGCCATGTCTGGGGCAGCTGGAATCTCTGTGCTCTCTCTAACTACCCTCTTCTTGCCTTGTGGGAGAAGTCATCTCTGCCATATAAGTCAGCCCCAATCAATACCTCCTTGGGGATGAGGCAGCAGTGAGAAAGTTTCTCTTATCACTTCCACTGCAACTACAAACTTGTATTTTTCTTTCACTCTCTTTTTTTTTTTTTCCTCTAATGGTGTGCTGGAGTCTTTTTTTAAGAGTTGGTCTTGAGCAAGTTCTCTCTTTTGGGTGAGTGCCTGCCCAATTCAGCACTAACTCAATTCTTACGTAACAGTCAGGAGAGGTCAGGCAGTCTTGCTGGCTCCTTTGTTTTCACAACCCATATAGAGATTTGACTATTTCCTACCTGCTTCACTAGTAGGCAAGTCTCCTTCTGGGTCTGTTGGAGCAAGGTGCAAACTCTGAAAATTTCCACAAAGGTGCTCTTGTTAGTGTATGCATGTTTAATTCATTGATTATAAAGAGCATTAAAAGGAAAAATGTTTTATATTGCCATATTGCTGATGTCATTCCAAATTAGACTTGTAAATAATAAGGGTGAATGGTTATGAGGGGATAGAAAATAAAACTGGTAATTTCAGCACAAAACTGAAAACAATAAAAAGAAATGCAAATTCTAGAATTTAAACTGTAACCATGGCTATTTAGGACTAAATGTATGGATTTATTAGTTTAGAAAAAATTAGAATTAAACTGCAGAAAACAGGAAAAAATATGTATACTAGCATGGATAATGGGAAGTAAAGGAATAAATACAGGGAATAAAACCAATAAATACAAAAGAGGGCATAAGAGTCATAGAAGATGAGATAAATAGGTCTAACATATGAATATAATTAGAATTCCCAGAGAACTGGGGTGCCTGGGTGGCTCAGTTGTTAAGCATCTGCCTTCCGCTCAGGTCATGATCCCTGGGATAGAGCCCCTCATCGGGCTCCCTGCTCCGCGGGAAGCCTGCTTCTCCCTCTCCCACTCCCCCTGCTTGTGTTCCCTCTCTCACTGTGTCTCTCTCTGTCAAATAAATAGGTGAAATCTTAAAAAAAAAAAAAAAAAAAGAATTCCCAGAGAGCCAAGACTCTATTGAAAAGCAAGTTAGGAGGGTTTACTCTGTCAGAAAACAAGATATTTTTTTTAAAGCTGTAGTAATTAAAGGAATGTGTGGTATGGCACAAGGAGAATCTGTTATATCACTGGAAAAGAAAGTGAAATGAATTCAGAAACGCTCATATATGACACTTGAATGGTGATTAAAATGATACAGTACATTAGTGGAGAAAGGACAGACTTCAAAAAAAAAAAAGAAACTGAGTCACCAGGATATACATATTTTTAAATGCATTATGAATGTAAAATATCTCAACCATATATAAAAATCAATTCTGTATGGATTGTGTATCTAAATGTAAAAGAGAACACTACAAAGCTTATGCAAGATAAAAGGAAATATATCTCCATGATATCTGGCAAAGAAATTCTTTTTTTTTTTTTAAGATTTATTTATTTCAGAGAGAGCAGCCATGAGTGGGAGGGGCAAAAGAAGAGGGGGAGAGAATCTCAAGCTGACTCCATGCTGAGTATGGAACCCGACATGCAGGGCTCAATCCCATGACCATGAGCCAAAACCAAGAGTCAGATGCTTAACAAACTGTGCCATCCAGGCTCCCCTGCCTAGTAAATTCTTAAAAAGATCCACTCCCCACTCACCTGCCCCCCCCCCCAAAAAGCCTAATCAAGAAGGAAAGAGCTGATATTTGGAACTGTATTAACATAAGGACTTTTGTTAATCAGTAGATGCTAGAGAGTAAAAAGACAAGATATTGAGTCATATGGTCTTTAGATTATATATCAACAAAGAAATGCTATTTATATTATCTAAAGAACGCTTATAAATACAAACACCCAAATTAAAAAAAAAAAAAAAGGTAGCAACTTGAACACTTCACATGGAAGATGTCTAAGAGGATAATAGCCATGTTTAAGGATAATCAAATTATTAGTATGGAAATGCAAATTAAAACCACAGTATTATTTTGGTACTATCCATTCACTGGAGGGGCTGTAATGAAAAAGATAACACCAAGTGGTAGGGAAGCTATAGAGCAATTGACGCTCCCATACACTGCTGGTATAAGGACAATCACTAAAGTTGAACACATGTATTCCTTATGACACAGCAATTGCACTTCTAAGTGATACCCAAAAGAAATGGGTGCACATTCGTACCCAAATACATGTACAAGAATATTACTCGCAACAGTATAATAGCTCTAAGTTGAAACCACCAAAACATCAACAGTAGAATGGCCTATGCATATGGGGAAATATCTTAGAGAAAAATACATGCATGAACTGCTTAGGCAGCAACATGAGTCTCTCAAATTTCTAAATTAAAAGAACATGATACAAAAAAATACCTACTATTTGATTTCACTTAGTTTTGCCTGTTCTTAAATTTTGTATAATCTGTGGTTTTAGAGATCAGTATAGTGGTCACCACTAGAGTGGAAAGATGGGATGTTGATTGGAAAGGAGCACAATTAGGGAATAAGTTTCTGGAGTACTAGAAGTGCCTGATTCTTATTCTAGCTGGTAGTTGTATGGGTTTGTTCACTTTTGAATAAATCATGGGGCTGGAAATTTTTGCTTTGTACATCGTTCTGTATGTTTTCTCTCAAAATATACAACATGATTCAAAATGTGAACTGAGAAAAATAAAGTATTTGAGTAAAAAAGACTTTTCTAAAAAAATAATCAGAACAAAAATATATTTGACTATATAAGCATTAAATTTTTGAACAGTAAAAATGCCAATATTAAAGTCAAAACAGGTGAAAACATGCAAAACATATGTGACACATATAACAAATATTTGGTTTTCTTAACACTGTATATAAAGGTAAAGGTTGTTGAGCTTTTTCACAAACATTCAGATTTTTATATAATTCTGGTTATTCATAATAATTCAAAGATTTAAAACAGTTAATTTCTTCTCATTTTTTTTAGGAAAGGAAATAAGATTCAAAGATGTTTAAGGAATTTTCAGGGTTCAGGAGACGGTATGTGACAAAAGCCGGGTTTCAAACACCTATCTTCAAATTATATAGTGTCTTTCATACCAGTCTTTCTAGCATTTTAATGTGAGTTGAATGATTTGGGGAATTTTGTTAAAACTCAGATTTTAATTTGCCAAGGCTGGAGTAGGGTCTGAGATTCTGCATTTCTTATGAGCTCCAGATGATGCTGATAATGTCCCATGCACCACAGTTGGAGTAGCAAGATTGCTCAGGACCTCCGTGTTATCCACAGTGTGCCACAAATTTGGTTGGGACATTTGGAAGTACAAAGACAAAACACACTGTTTTTATCCTTATAGAGCTGAAAACCTGGAAAGAAATGAAATTATAGGGCGCCTGGGTGGCTCAGTTGGTTAAGTGACTGCCTTCAGCTCAGGTCATGATCCTGGAGTCCCCGGATCGAGTCCCGCATGGGGCTCCCTGCTCAGCGGGAGTCTGCTTCTCCCTCTCCCGCTCCCCCCTCTCGTGCTCACTCTCTCTCTCTCTCTCTCAAATAAATAAGTAAAATCTTTAAAAAAAAAAGAAATTATAAAGAGCTGAAATATGATTCAACATTCTGCTGGTAATATAAAAAACGAGTCCCCCAAAGTAACCACCACACATTTTTGGTAACAAGGTGAAGAACTTAGCAGCTTTGCTTTGTGAACTTCCCTAGAGTAAAATCGTAATAGGATCATTGTGTACAAATAGGAAATATATATAAAATCACTTGGGTGTGCAGCTCTTGTAAACTATCTTTACAGCAGAGTGGTGCCACTCTGTGAACACTGATATATTTAAGGCTTTTAGTTTTTAATAAACAATGCAATCTGCTACATCATAAGATGTGACTGATTTGCATAAGTTTATCATTATCTGTTGAGGACTCAACCTCATTTTCAAATGTTTGAACAAGCTCATATTATAAGTAAACATTAAAAATCTAATCTGCTGGTAATAGATTTTCCCAAATAAACACATTTCAGCTATAATCAAGGGTTTATGGATATCTTACATTTCTATAATCTGAATTTTAGTCTAATTTTGTGAAGCTCATTACTGAAAAGTGGATGGTTTGCTGATTTGTACTATCAAGAGTTTTCTTAGGAGATATCTCACATCCTTGTGTGTAGTATCTAGTTATAATCTGATCTAAGAAGCCTAATATTTTAATTAGTAAAAAGCTTTAGTCGTTCTCAAAAAACAATGCAGACTACTTTTATGACAATTTTTTAAATAACTAGCAGGTATAGCTGATTTTTCTAGTATTCTATATACAATTTGGAAAATAAAATATCTATAGGAAGAAAATGAAAATTATGAAAATATGGAACTCAGTGATGAAACTAAATATTTTCAACATAGGATAAAAGATAACTATTGCTCAGATATTTAGAAAAATAATTTTGTGGAGAATAAATTCATTTTATTAACATCACAGATGATTTAGTGGTATTTTTATAAAACAACACCAACATCTTTTAAAGTTTTAATAGTTGTAAAGAAGTTGCTTGCATTCAACACAATTTGAAGATCACGATCTTTGAAAAGTATTTAAAACATGGCAGATAATTAAATGAAGAAATGAAGGAAGTTCAAAGTTAAACATATACCTATGAAACAAACATATGCTAGTGAGTAAATGACATTGACATTTCCTGAAACTTAATGACCTAAATGAATGTAAACCAGAAGTAATTTTCTGAGAAAATATTTTAACTATATTCACTATGGAAATAATACAGGATCCTCATGGTTATGGCATCTTTTTATCAACTAAAAGTACCATAAAACTAGGGAAATTCGAAGTATGGTTGTAAATAATAAGATGACAATTGTTTTGAATAAAATCAGCATAAAGAATAGTTAAAATATGGTCCTGTTTATTTTCATATTTTACTGACCCCAACCCATACTTTGTATTATAGTCAATAAAATTTATTTACAAACATAATAGCACATTGCTTGTTTATAATAGCTTTAAAATAAATTTGTAGAAAGAGTAAATGAATGAATGTCATAATCAACCATATTTACTGAGTGTCTCCGTGTCTGTCAGACACATGTCAGGTGGTTGAGATGTTGTCATGAACATGGCAGACAAGGTCCTTGTCCTCATGGAGTCCACCGTCTGCCCAGGTAGACACAGTAATTAAATCCAAGTAGTAAAGGTAAAAATAAAATCAAGGTACTAGAAGAGTTTATATTATAGAGGGATAAGTATTTGCAAGGATAACTACTTAATCTTGGGCTCAGAAAAATAATTTTCAGCGGAGAACTAAAGAAAAATAGGCACTAATTAGGTGTAAGGACAGATGCTCTAGGGCAGAGAAAACTGTAATGGTAGGTCCTCAAAAGGATATATTGTGTTAAGGGAAATGCAGGAAATCCAACATAAAGGTCAAAAGAGAGATCTGCCTGAAGCAAGAATAATGAGCAAGGGCCAATCATTTGTGCTCCAAGAAATAGGAAAGCTTAGAAGGATTCTGAGCAGAGAGAGGACATGGCCAGACCTCTGTGTTTAAAACTCTCTCTGATGAAAGTGAAAAGAACAGAGTGGAAATGGATATAAGCATTCTCATATTTACAGCGAGAAACAAGGATAGTATATGGATATGGTAGCAGTGAAGGTGGAGATAAATGCACAGTTTTGGAGAAAGAAGGAAAAGTAGTGGATAATGGGGCAATTTATTGAAATTAGAACTACTGCAGAAGGAGTAGACTTAGAAAGTAGATCACAAGTTGAATTTTGAGCACTTAGGGTTTGAGATGAATGCAAAACATGCAAGTGCAGATTTCAAGAAGATAAAGGACATATTTCAGTCTGGAGTCCTGAGAACCAGGAAGGAAATACTACAGTGGTATATCTGGGACATTGAATACATGGCCATAAAAGGGATTGAGATTGCCAAGAAAAAGAAGGTAGAGTGAGCACAGAAGAGGTCAAGGACAGATCCCATTTACTCATTTGCTTGATGGACAGAGAAAGAGTAGACAAAGATACCTTAAAAATCTATCTCGGGCACCAATTAAGCTGAGAAACTCAAGAAATCTCAGATTCCTACATTAGTTAGAGTCACTGTATATGATTGTGTAGTTTATGCATTGCATATTGACTTTCATTTATTTTCATTCACCAAGTTCATGTTCCTGGTTAGGGGGTCTTTCAGACAAAGAAATGTGCTTTTTGCAATGTGTCTACAGGGAGGACTTTTTGTCATTTATACATTGATGTAGTATGTGCTAGTCACCATCATTGGTCTAATGTTGCTATCTCAAGGCTAAAAAAACCACTGTGCTTTGTGCATAAGTGGGATGTATAGCTAATTCCCACATTTAGAGGTAACTCTTTAAAGTGTCACAAAATTATGAAAATAAAAAAATATACTTAGGAAAAGTATAAATGAGTCCATCTTCACAATTAAATTTAACATATCAGGTACTTTTCTAAAGCCACTATTCCACAGATAAGGGAAAACTGGGGAGATTATAAGAATTGAAGGAAAAAGCTAATGGTAAAGTTGCAAAAAAATATGCTTTAAAAAAAGGAATTTTCAACATTTCTGATGAGTTTTACATTAAACTCTATTCCATAGTTTGGGTACTATCCATCCACTAAAGTGGTCACAGTTCACATGTGTAAGAACTTGAAGCCTGTGATTAATCATCCAATTTTTCTAAAATTTTAATTCCAGTGTAGTTAACATACAGTGTTATATTCATTTCAAGTGTATGATATAGTGATTTAACAATTCCATATATTACTTAGTGCTCATCAAGCTAACTGTACTCTCAATGCCCTTGACCTATTTCACACTTCCACACCCACTTCCCTTCTGGTAACCATCTGTTTGTTCTCTGTAGTTAAGAGTCTGTTTCTTGGTTTGTCTCTCTCTCTTTTTATTTTTTTTCTTCATTTCTTTCTTGAATTGGTATTTGTCTTTTCAGCTTATTTCACTTAGCATAATACTCTCTAGATCCATCCATGTTGTTGCAATGGCAATATTTCATTGTTTTTTTATGGCTGAGTAATAGTCCATTGTGTGTGTGTGTGTGTATATATATACACACACACGACTTATCCATTCATCAGTCAATGGACACTTGGGCTGTTTCTATAGTTTGGCTATTAGAGATAATGCTGCTATAAACATCAGAATGCATATGCCCTTTCGAATCCTTATTTTTGTATCTTTTGGGTAAGGACTAGTAGTACAATTGCTGGATCATAAAGTAGTTCTACTTTTAAATTTTTGAAGAACCTCCATACTGTTTTCCAGAGTGACTTCACCAGTTTGCATTCCCATCAACAGTGCAAGGGGGCTCCCCTTTCTCTTCATCCTCACCAACACCTGTTTGTTTTTTGTGTCATTGATTTTAGCCATTCTGACATGTGTGAAATAATATCTCATTATGGTTTTGATTTGCATTTCCTTGATGATGAGTGATGTTGAGCATCTTTTCTTGTGTCTGTGGGCCATCTGTATGTCTTCTTTGGAGGAAATGTCTGTTCATGTCTTCTATTTTTTAATTGGATTATTCTTTTGGTGTTGAGTTTGATAGGTTCTTTTTAGATTTGGGATTCTAACCCTTTATCAGATATGTCATTTGAAAATATCTTCTCCCATTCAGTAGGTTGTCTTTTAGTTTTGTTGGTCATGCCCTTTGATGTGAAGTTTTACTCTGATGTAGTTCCAATAAGTATTTTTGCTTTTGTTTCTCTTATCTCAGGAGATCTATCTAGAAAAATGTTGTTATGGCCAATGTCAGAGAAATAACCACCTGAGCTCTCTCCTAGGATTTTTTATGGTTCCAGGTCTCATATTTATGTCTTTAATTCACTTTGAGTTTATTTTAGTGTATGGTGTAAGAAAGTGGTCCAGTTTCATTCTTTTGCATGTAGCTGTCCAGTTTTCTCAACACAATTTGTTAAGAGGCTGTCTCTTCCCACTGTATATTCTTGCCTCTTTTGTTGAAGATGAATTGATCATATAATTGTGGGTTTGTTTCTGGGCTTTCTATTATGTTCCATTGATCTGTATGTGTATTTTTGTGCCAGTATCATATACTGTTTTGATTACTACAGCTTTTTTTTAAATTACTTTTATTTTTTTTAATTTAAATTCAATAGCCAACCAACATATAGTACATCATTAATTTTTGATGTAGTGTTCAATGATTCATTAGTTGTGTATAACACCCAGGGCTCATCACTACAGTTTTGCAATATAACTTTCTGGAATTGATACCTCCAGTTTGTTTGTTTGTTTGTTTCATGATTATGTTGGCTATTTAGGGTATTTTGTGGTTCCATAAAAATGTTAAGGTTATTTGTTCTAGTTCTGTGAAAAATGCTTTTGGTATTTTGATAGGGATAGCATTAAATATGTAGATTGCTTTGGGTACAATAGACATTTTAACAATATTCATTCAATCCATGAGCATGGAATGTCTTTCACTCTGTGTCATCTTCCATTTTTTTATAAATGTTTTAGAATATAGGCCTTTCAATCATCTAATGTTTTCTATCCCAAATTATGCTAGACAAACTTTCTTATATCTCAGCTTATAACTGCAAATGTGAGAGAAAAACTTGGTGAGGGATGAAGAGGGGAATCCAGTATTTTGTCACCTCAGAAGTTTATGTAGGAGTACATAGGCATGATGTTCTGAAACTGGTTAATAGGAAATATTGAACTCATTTTGAACTAGGGGCCCAAGTATAACTAACATAAAATTATACTGCAAGCTCATGGATTTCCATGTATTCCAGTATAATCATCTGAGAAATTTGGATGATAATCTCATTAACTTTTCCTTTAGACTTTATACATTTAAAAAAAAAAACAGTAAAAACAGAATTTGAACAGTATATTTTTCAGAAAGGGGAGCATAAACCTGAAGATCTTTATATTTATGTTAAATATAGTAATGATCCTCCAGATTAAAACCCTGCTAATTTTTTGCAATTGTCTAAACCATGTTGTAATACTTAAATTTACCAATTTAAAATGGAGCATGACTAAATCTTTCCAATTACTTTTATTCCAATTAAACCAGAGGATATTGAATCTTTTATTTAAAATGGCCGAGAAGAAAGTCAGCACAATAGTAATAACATGTTTGAGGAAACGGAGCAGTAAGGAAGTTTTATGTGTGTTACTAACATGTTTCCATATATTACTCCAGTATTCCATCTCCAAGCACAAGTAAAACACTGAGAATGTCTTCTGAACAATTTCTAAACACTTTGTTTTCCTCATAAAGTACTTTCATCAGAAGATGGCAGTAAAATCTCATAATCCATAATGTTTACAAGCCTTTCCAACAGTGTAATCAAATTGTTTAGAATATTTATAAAAATCTATTTCATTCTTACTTAAACTTCTAATCTGTTGAAATGCTGTTTGGATGAATAATGCAACAACACACTGATTTTTGAAGGCAGTGGGATGAGAGACACTTTATGATTTGAACAACTCCTCAGCAAAAATAAACAATTTATTTGAGCCTTTTAATTAGTGAAAATGGATGTACAACATTCTAAAGTTTTTTTTTTTTAATTTTCTTAGAGAAGTACTTTGAAAAATTACTACAATGTAGATTCTTTTAAAAACAAGTTCATTTGAAAGTACGTAAACATTTTTGAATATGAAGTTAGGTCCAATAACTACTCAATGTATTTTCTCTGAAGAACAAGTAAAACTACATATTTTACTTTCTGAATTTAAAAAAATGGGAAAAATGACATTCTGTGGAGAATATAAACATCTTTTTGATTTTTAAATTATCTAGTTGTTAGCTCTAACTCAATCTATTTTAATAGTACCTCTTCTATGATATTTAATATGCTAGCAGTGAGCTACACTTGAGCATAAAGAAAAGTTGGCCTGATGAGATTACTGTAATAGTGAAAGCATATAATGAAGAAATATGTGATAACCATATAATGAAAATTCCTATACTCCAAGCTCTGGGATTTGAACTTCATGCTCAAAATATTATACTCTTTGGGGTCCCTGGGTGGCTCAGTCAGTTAAGCATCTGCCTTCGGCTCAGGTCATGATCCCAGGGTCCTGGGATCGAGCCCTGCCTTGGGCTCCTGCTCAGTGGGAAGCCTGCTTCTCCCTCTGCCTGCCGCTTCCCCTGCTTGTGTTCCCTCTCTCGCTGTGTCTGTCTCTGTCAAATAAATAAATAAAATCTTAAAAAAATATATTATACTCTAGAAAGCCACATTATATTTTTAAGATATATTATCAGTATCTTGTCAGTTCCCTACAAATCGTATATGGTATAATGGTTATTTACCTATTTTCTATGCATATCGATTGTATATCATTATTTACATATCATCATTCAGCTCTTCCCTCACCCTAGTGGATCTGCTCATACAAAGGTCATTTCCAGACTCCCTTTTTGGTGGACTTCCTCTTCGAATTTGAGCACGGAGCACTGGCACAAATGACTGGGCAATGGAAAGGGGTAAGGGAGCTGGTTTAGTGTCCCCAGGCTCCAGCTTCATTCTGCTTCAGCCTCAACCCAGCTAGCCATGCATGCTGAAGTCATCTCAGTGGTGTGAGAAGCTGACATACAGGGCTGGGCCCTTTTGGGGTCTGCACCTCAGCCTCAGTGGCTTCTGCTGGCAGCCACACATTAGCTACATGTGCCTCATGTAAAAGCATAAGCACCTCTCCCTTCTCTTCTCCAGTTCTGGTGGTTTTAGCTGTTTCCTGCTGTTACTAAACCTGAGATTCCTTGACATATTTTGTTGCTTCTTTCTGTTTCCAACATCTGTGTAATCAATTCCTTGTATTAAATTGTCTCTGTTTGAAATACCTATCATTGTTTCCATTCCCCTGAATGGATTCCTATTACCTGATAGAATACAATTAAAACCCAGCAAGAACCCAATTGCAAGAAGGAAAGATTGTCCCTAGTTTGTGTTGTCTTATTTATTGCTACTTGGTTCAGGTACATGATCTTTAAAACCATCCCATTTATTTTGTACCACAAGAAAAATTCCATTAGAGAGAGTAATACTATAAATAACATGTCCATATAATAGTGTTTTTTACTTATAAGCTCACAGTTCATACTCTAAAATTCATAGTCTTGTAGAGAAATACTCTGATGTTTGAAAAAACGATTTTTAGAGAAACGGTTGTTTTCACGTTCCATGACTGTCTGAATGCATGCATATGCCTAGTCAGGGATTGGCATATCTTGAGACTTAGACTTTGTTCAATTACTTTCTGTAGGATAAAAATGGAAGTTGGTGTGGTTTAGAGTTCAGGCATTATAAATAATCTCTGCTTTCTGAAAAAAAAAATACAGTTCCTGCCTTAGAATCCAGTTAGTCAAGCAAAAATTATATCTATGGGAAATGACAAAAACAGACTTTAGTACAAGTAAGTAGGTGACACATATGGTTTAAAGTGATTTTACAGAGTGTTCCAATAGCTAAAATAACAATAGACTAGGACTTTACAAGGTACAATATTTGGAAATCATGAGGCAAACAATCTGCATTAAAGAAGCATGTCAGACAGTATAAGAGAAATACTGAAGAATAGGTCCCTAAAAAAAAAAAAAAAAAAAGAATAGGTCCCTAATCCACTTAAGAGGAACTGATAAGAGCAAGGCCAAGTCCTAGGAATAGGAAGAGCCAGACAGTTTGCCAGGCAGTTTATAAAGCTTTTGACCAAATAATTGAGGCCAAGGCAATAGAAGGCATTTGGTCCTCAGATCATACAGAAACCTATTTCTCAAAAGGGTATGCAGATTTAGGTATGATAGGATTCCGAGCCACAGTTTACATTCACCCTAAGATCTAGAAGTAGGACCTGCAGAAACAGCAGTTTGCTCCAGCTTTCAAGAGAAGGAGAGGTTAGGAAATAGGTTGGAGAAAAGGGGATTTTTATTTTAAATCAAATTAAACTATAAAAAATAACCCTGGGATAGTGTAGTACAAAGAAGTTCAGGATGAGCCTCACTTTTATCCGACTCATAACTTTAAATACTGTGCATTCTATTGTGATTAATTCCTACCAAATTTGGTTTACGTTTGCCTAAACAAGTCAAGCAGTAACACATTAGGAGGACTAGTCTTAGGAGTATTTTTCTTTTATTTGTTTTTAAATGCCAAGGGTCTATCAGCAACTCTTTTATTTAAATAGGATATGTATTTAATCCTAACAACTGCCAAAATTTAATTTCCCAGAGAATTTCAAAATATTCTTCATAATGATCCATCTATGGACTGAATGTAATTTTAGTAAATTTTCTTTTTCCTTTCTGGTAAGGAAGAACTATTTGTTTTTTGTTTTTTGTTTTGTTTTGTTTTGTTTTGTTTGTACATGAGATCTAAAAGAAACATTTAGGACATATAGGTATTGGAGGAATTCAAATAGTTGCAGAAAATAAGCGATCAAAATTAAATGTATTCATTTTATGTATATTGTACTTAATGTTGTCTTTAAATAGATTATTCTTGCTATATTAAAAAAGGTTAAATCTCAAAGAGAAAAAGTGATTTTTAAGAGATATGGTTGTTTTGCTTTTTGAATTAAGAAACTACATTTAATTTAAAATGATTTAAGTGTCATCTTAGGTGTGGTCACAGTAACATATTTCAAATCCCACACATTGAGGGTAATGTACAAAAATTATAACTAGGTCTTCATCTGACATACACAATAGCTTGAGATAGAGCAGGTAATTAGTAAAATGGCAACAGATTATTGTAATTTTGAAAATGTGTCTCTTTTTATATAGCATTTTTAAAATTTGCTAATGTTTGGGGCCAATAAAGCTTGTTTCTAAGGTAACTTCCTCCAGGAAAAAAATAAACACATGAGTTAAAGTAAGGCATTTTAAACTAAGCAGCCCCTGCTGATTTACTGATTCCATTATTCCATAAATATTTCCAAAACTCTTTTCAGTTCTAGCAATTGGGTCCCTTAACATCAATTTCCTGCTCATGAAGAATATTCCCTTGGTTTATAGCTTGTATCTCAGTGCATACATAGGGAACTGTCAAGTAGGAATATTGCCTTACTTCTAGAGTGATGGTGGGCAAAGGGGGCTGAGTGATGTTGAAGTTCCTGTAGATGTAGATTCAAACCCTCTGACTTTCTCTTCCATCCTGGCCGTGGGCACAGTTATTAAATGGAACCTCTCCTCTACCCTGCCCTATTGTATTATTTCCAGGGTTTCTTGGAACTTAAGTTTGTTTTAGTGTCTTTTTTTTTGTTTGTTTTTCTGGAATAAATTCTTTTTTAAAAAATATTGTCTTTCAGAAACTGCCTCTGTTAAATAAACTTTTGAATCTAGCTTCTCTGAAATTTTCTTGATTAGTTTGGCTGTGTATAAAGTTCTGTGTTCAGAATTAATTATTTTTCCAGGGGCACCTGGGTGGCTCAGTCAGTTAAGTGGCTGCCTTCAGCTTAGGTCCTGATCTTCAGGTCCTGGGATCAAGCCCCTGCATCAGACTCCCTGCTCAGCAGGGAGTCGGCTTCTCCCTCTGCCCCTCCCCCCACTCCTGGGCTTTCTTGTGCTGTCTCTCAAATAAATAAATAATATCTTAAAGAATTATTTTTATGTAACTTCAGAGGCATTCAATATTCTTTTAGCATTCTGTATTTTTAGAGATAAATTTGGTTTGCATTCCTTTGAGGGTGAAGTTCATTTGTTTCTCATCTCACCTACTGAGATCATAAGCATGTACCTCTTTGTTTTAATTCTTTCAACAAGTGTGCTTAAGTTTGAGAGCATCTATATATCTCTCTATCCCTTTAAGACTATTACTAAGAATTTAAAACATTTTAACCTCTTTCCTAAATTATTTTTATTTCAGTTTCAATAATCCTAATTGTTTATTTTGATTCCTTATTTTTGTGTTGTGTATTTCAAATATCTAGAGATTTCTGCTTCTTTTATTTTTAACAAAGTAGGTATCTGGTATGGGTATTTTCTGCTGTTATAGATGTAGTTGGGTTCTTAAAATATCCCTTACTCCTGGATGGAAAGTCATATGCTGTGCTGCAGTTGTAGCTGAGGTGCTTTCACTGGCTGTGACCCTCCCCCATCACACACACACACACACTCAAACACACCTCCTATTTTTCCTACTCTGCTTTATTTTCTCAATATGACTTATCCGTGTATGCAATATAAACTGTATCTATTTGTTTATTGGCTTACCCTCCCACCCCTGTCCACCATGTACACTTCATAATTTATGGGATTTGTCTCTGTTTGATTCGTTTCTGTATCCCCATTATCTAGAAGACTTCTCAAACCAAATAGTCCTAGGGTGAATTAATGAATAACCAGTAATCAAGCATCCTCATCCCCTGTGCAGCAACATGCAGAGGAACTCTGTGAAGTATCAATACCCAAAAGATGTCCCTGATCTCTCCAGGCTTTTTTTTTTTTTTTTTTTTTTTTTTTTTGCAATTGTGAAGGCCAAACAGAACAATTGATTTTGCCTGGAAGTCAAATTCCATGCATGGATGGACAGGGCTGTCAAGTGGCAGAGCTAATAAACAGACATTCCGTAGAGGAAAAAATGCTTCAGCTTCCTGTCCTATATTCTTACCTACCCTCTGTCCTCACTAATTCCTAATTTGTAGCCTCTGAGGCTTCTGCAGAAAGACTGGCTTCCACTTCTGCTTTAGGCCCCTTCTGAGACTATGGCTTCTGTTTGTTGTTATCACTGGAAACTCGTCATCCCATTTTGCTGTTGACTTTTTCATTCTTCCTTCTGGTTTTCTTTGTCCTCCTTTGTGGATCTTTACAGGGTAGAGGAGACCAATCTATATGCTCTGTCTACAGTTTGACTTGGAAGCCCAGTGCTTGTTTGTTGGTTGATTTGGTTAGATTTTAGCCCTTCAAGGTAGCCTAAGGGAGAAAATGATCCAAGTACAGAGTATGACTTATTTAGTAGGTTAATATAGCATGAGAGGGATAAAGAACTCTAACTAAATCACCAAATTCAGAATGTACCTGGTAATGTGTTATTTTTCATACATTAGTGGCCTATAGGATTTTACTAGTGATACATAGATAGCTGTAGAGCCATCCTCCATCGAAATGGACTTGCAGAGCTAAGGAGCTTTATATTAAGGCAGAATGACATTCCTGTCTGGAAGTAGTTCAGGAGAGAGGCTGATTCACAAATGCTGGCCTATTTTTATAATTATTTGAGGTATTTTAAAAATTATATTCAATTACAAAATGTTTTTCATTATCAAGTTTTCTAGGTAAAAGAGATTTAGAGAAAGAGAAAATTCTAAAAGAGCCACACATTTTGTTTTCTTCATTTGCCTAATTTAACAACAAGAAGACAAGATGTAGTCCTAATTTCCTTCAGACACCACTCAGAGTGAGAGCATAAGAAAAATCATTCAAGTCATAAAAAATTAGCTGACCTGTCTTTTTTAACATAGAGACTTCTAAAAGAATTCTGTTTCTCTCAAGCACACCCTGATTCCTTTCTTTTGCTATATCAACAAAAAAGTTGAAAGGTGACAGTGTCTCCTGTTGACAAGTGTCTTGCTGGCTCATATTTAATATTTTATTTGGGGGATTTTGTTTTTTCAATCTATCACTCAGGAAGAGGCGATAATGGTCTAGAGCATGATTTCAAATGAGTCTCTGAGCTTCCTGATCTATATTACAAGAAAATACTTGAATCACTCCTAATAAGGATAAAAAATAGGGGTCATTCATTGCACTTAAAACATGCTAATGATAATAATTTCATTATCCTAATGAACATGTCAGTGTTTATTATACACACCCCATAGATGAAGAACCTAACATTTTTGAAGGGTTAAGTAATTTTTCAAATGTCACCTTATAAGTGGATGATCTGGAATTTGAACACTGCTGGGTGTGAGTCCAAAGTAATTGCTCTACATTGCTGTATCTTCAATTTCCTGGTAGGAGAAATATTAACCATCTCAATGTATGAGAAGTTATGTTATCTCTCAATATATGAGAGAACCACTGAGAGAGAGAACTACAACGTATGGGGGAGAAGTTAATCCTTTCAAATATGTCTCCTGATAGACATCCTAGAAGTGATATTGACAGAATTGTTAAACAATTATCTTTTCAAATGCTGCCATTATAAGCTTCAGTATTGTCACAAGCTATAATGTTTCCCATATCTTAAGGGAAAAAAAAAATTTCTGTTAATGGATTTACTAATCAACTTTGTTGATTATTCCTTCAAAGCTCTAGAGGAGATTCCTTTAATTAAAATTGAGGACCAGGTATTTTACATTCAGACCTTTCTGTAATGATTAATAAGTGCCACATATAATATTTGCAGGCTCATCAGTTAACAATACTTTCATTATTAAACTGTATTTGTGACACATTTGGGCTGGAGCCCCAAATTTAGTTCTAGAAAGTTTCTTGCTAATTCTAACATTATGAATTTTCCTTTTTCTCAGTGATCATAGTGACAGGCATTGGAAAATGCCATTCCATTGATCTCTGAGCTCCCTTTCGTTGAAGGGGACCTCCTTCACCTTCTCCTTCCTTGAATCCTTAGTTGGTTTTCTTAATGTTCAGTGAAAAAAACTAAGCCATGCCTATTCCTTCAAAACTGTGTATTATAGGAGAAGAGCATTAGGCTAGGAATTGGGAGGATGGGCTTTAAAGTCAGACATTGCCACATTTTAATGGGGGTATAAAATGGTAATTAAAAGATCCATGTCACAGGATTGCTATGAGGATTAAAAGAGGTAAAAATGTTGGGCATAATATATAGGAGACATTAAATGAATCGTAATTTTCTTGCTTAAGTGGGCTTAATTAGCAAGTAGGCATTAGACAAGGATTATATGTTTATCAAACAGCAAATAAAAGCAACAACAAAGGGCAAAAGATTTTCTTTTCAATCATGAACTACGTTGCAACATGTGGGATGCTTCATTTTATGTAAATAATATTCACCTCAGAGTCTTCAGAATTATGACAATCACTCAAAGTCAGATTCACTCTAATTTTGAAATTAATTGCAGTTCATGCCTTGAGCACGTTAACACCATGAGCTCATTGGATTTAAAGTTATTTTCTAAGTTTATATTCTGGCCCTACTTTCTCAACTTCTTATTCACACCTTACTCCCTTCTAATCTAATTTCTGCCCACACATACCATTGAAATTTTAACTCCAAGTTTACTACCAATCTCATAGTCTCTAAATCCAAGGAATATTTTTCATTTATTATGTTATTTAATCTCTCAACATTGGGATAGGCAATCCATCATAGGCCTTGGTATGCAGTGAATGTGTTCTTTCAAAATGTGTATGTTTTAGACCTAATGCCCAGTGTGATGATATTCAGAGATGGGGCCTTTGGGAGGTATTTTAGATGAGGTCCTGAGAAATGGGGTCCATATAATAATTAGTTATATTATATATATTATAACTTATAAAAGTTAGTGCTTTTATAAGAAGAGACACTGAAGAGCTTGTTCTCTTTGTCTCTATCTCTGTGTGTCTCCTTCTCTTCCACTGTCCCTCTCCCCTCCCCCAACCCTATCCTCACCCACATGACATATGAAAACATGGTAAAAAGGCAGCTATCTGCAATTAAGGAAGAGAGGCCTCACCAAACCCACCATGCTGGCACCCTGATCTCAGACTTTGATCCTCTGGAATTCTGAGAAGATTAATTTCCGTGTTTAAGCTACTTAGTCTATGACATTTTATTATGGCCTTGAGTGACTCTGCATGCCCTTGACAACTATACAGGGCTCTGACCACTCTACGCTTTTCCTTCGTCAGTGTGTGTTTGCAGCAAGAAAACTTGAGGGAAGAGATCATTTTCCCTCTGGGACAAAGAGAATACTTGCTTATCATTTGCTATACAATAGCATGTCCCCCAAACTTCATGTCATGCAGCTGCAGTGCAAAACTTATGGAAGTACAGCATCCTTCTGGACCTGTTGGCATCATCATGGTGGGACTTAGGGGCAGAGGGAACTGATGCCAAGAGCATAATAGATTGCCTAGCAGCACACTAGTATCATCTCTCAGGCTCTTTATCATGGACTTAACTCCCTGTCATTGGAGAGTGTCCCCATGGTGATGCATTTGCCACTCTGAAAGTTGATGTTCTACTCTCCTTTGTTGAACACACCCAGAATGTAGTTCCACCCTCATTCTCTTGGTGACTCCTGAAATACATTCAGCAGGTATAGCAGCTACTTTGTTGTCTGATAACTTTCTTCCTTTAGCCAGCACTTCCCCAGGGAATTTGCAGAACAACTACTATTAAGTGAATTTAGCCAGGTCATAGGATACAAGGTTAATACACAGAAACCAATTATAATCTCCTCTGCAGAGTAAGTAAACTGTTTCTACAGAGGACTAGTAGTCTGTACTTCAGATTTAGCAGACCACATGTGTCTGTCCATACTCAGCTCTGTTGTTGTAACATGAAAGTGGCCATAGACAATGTGTAAATGAATGAAAGTGGCTGTGCTCTATGAAACTTACTTACAAAAACAGACTGCAGACCAGACTCAACCAATGGGCTGTAGTTTGGCAACCCCATTATATAACATGAACATTGATAGAAGACTTGGTATTGTGTCTGATTTATTTTTTTTTATTTTTATTTTTTAAAGATTTTATTTATTTATTTGACAGAGAGAGACACAGCGAGAGAGGGAATACAAGCAGGGGGAATGGGAGAGGGAGAAGCAGGCTTCCCGCGGAGCAGAGAGCCCGATGCGGGACTCGATCCCAGGACCCTGGGATCATGACCTGAGCCGAAGGCAGACGCTTAACGACTGAGCCACCCAGGCGCCCCTGTGTCTGATTTATTTAGGTATCTTTTAATTTCTTTTACCTATTTTCTATAGTTTTCAACACAGAGATATTGCACATCTTTTGGAACTCAATGTTTTCTGATACTATTATAAATAGAATTATTTTTCCTAATTCATTTTCTAATTGTTTATATAGAAATATTGATTTCTGTATATTAACCTTGTATCTGCAAACTAAGTTCCTATTAGTTCAAGTATTTTTTTATTATTATGTTAATCACCATACATTACATCATTAGTTTTTGATGTAGTGTTCCATGATTCATTGTTTGCGTATAACACCCAGTGCTCCATGCAGAACGTGCCCTCCTTAATACCCATCACCAGGCTAACCCCTCCTCCCACGCCCCTCCCCTCTAGAACCCTCAGTTTGTTTTTCAGAGTCCATCGTCTCTCATGGTTCATCTCCCCCTCCGATTTCCCCCCCCTTCATTCTTCCCCTCCTGCTTTCTTCTTCCCCTCCTGCTTTCTTCTTCTTCTTCTTCTTCTTCTTCTTCTTCTTCTTCTTCTTCTT